>NC_071992.2:156801944-157403888 GCF_028885655.2 Pongo abelii | reverse complement strand
ACATAAATTATACATTTTGATGATGTCCCATTTATGAGTTTCTTGCTTTACGGGTTGTGTTTTTGTGTATGTGTCATATTTAAGAGTTGCCTAATCCTAGGCCACAAAGGTTTTTCTGATTTTTTTTTTCTCCTAGAAGTTTTAGATTTTACTTTTAGGTTTATGATTTGATTTTCATTTATGGTATAAGATTTGGATCCAAATGATTTGTAGGATTCTTTTGAAGCCTGGAATGAGGGTTGCTTCCTCCAGAGAACACTTATTTTTGCGTCAGCCAGTGTGGGATCTCCTTAAACCGAATTCAAGGCTCGAGATTATTTGGACCCCTCATAGCTCTAGTTCTGCTGGATAGTTGGTTTATTACTGGTTTACTCTCTGGAGGTGTGTAGCCTTTTGGGTTCTTGCTTACCGTAGTGGGGTTTTGGGTTATGTGCTTTGGAGGACCCAGTCTTTTATTCCTGTCTTCCCTCTCTGCACTGTCTTAAAAATGAAAGTTGGGACTTTTCAGAATTGGCAGGTGTACTGAGGGCAGAGGTAGTTTCTGTGCTTATCTCTTTGACTTCCTGGTTTCCCTTTAATTTTTGCCTGTTATTTATTTCTTGTCTTGTCAGGTTCTGGTTGCTTTTAAGATTATAAAAATATTCTGTCCATATTTTCTTTTAGTCTTTTTCAGAAGGAGGGTTGGACCAAATAACATTGCCTAAAATTAAGAAGCCAAGACACATTCTTTTTTATTTCACTCCAGAGTCTAGACCTGAACCTGATGTCTGATATGGTAACCACTAGCCACATGTGGCCAATTAAATTGAAATTAATTACAGTTAAGCGAAGTTGAAAGGCCCATTCCTCAGTTACACTAGTCCCATTTCAAGTGCTCGTTAGCCACATGTGGCTAGTGGCTACCACATTGGGCAGCGCTGGTATAGAACATTTTCATCATTGCAGAAAGTTGTAGTAGATAGAGATGACTCGACTATGAAAACCTCATCAGGGACTTGCACTGGTACGTGGATCTGCATTTGAAAACCACTAATATGGGTATCCTTGCTGTTTAAAGTTTGAATTTTTTGGAATCTATATAGCTAGACAGATGATTGAGCTCCTTTAATAGACTTACTGTGAAATCTATCCCTAAGGTACAGTGTAGATTCTTAGACTGGTTTAGGTGGTGAAATGTGAATCTGTGGCACACTGAGTAGATAACTATTAAGTATTGATATTTTAGCTTACAAATATCTGTCAGTTTTAACTGAGAAATTTTGTGAAAGCATTTATTATATGTTGATCTGTGTCTTAGACCCAGTGTCTCCCACTGCACCTGCCCTGCCATCCCTGCCCTTAGGCAGTCATAGTGCTGTGCAAAGTTTCAGGGCACTGTGGGGTTCTGGCAGGGGTGTCACAGCACCCACTCTTGAGGGCACAATAGGAATTAGCCAAGTGGGGAGGGAAGGATGGGGGAAAATGTTCTAGGGAGAAGAAAAGCATGGGCAAAAGCCTGAATGTTGATGAGAACCGTGTGGAGATTGGTTTGAAGCATCTTAAATTTGATTTCTAGTATCAAGAGAGGTAGCTGAAACTACAGATTTTTAAAAATGTCATGAGGCCAGGCACAGTGACTCAATGCCTATAATTCCAGCAATTTGGGAGGCCTGGGTGGGAGGATCACTTGAGTCCAGGAGTTTGAGACTAGCCTGGGGAATATAATGAGACCTTGTCCCTACAAAAATTTAACAAAATTAGTTGGGCATGGTGGTGCATGCCTGTAGTCCCAGGTACTCAGGAGGCTGACGTGGGAGTATTGCTTGAGCCCGGGAGGTTGAGGCTGCAGTGAGTTACGATCATGCCACTGCACTCCAGCCTGAGTGACAGACTGAAACCCCCATCTCACAAAAATAAAAAAATAAAAAAAGATGAAAAGCTATGTCAGGATATTCTGTCCATTCACACAGTATTTCCTATTAACTGGTAATATAATGTTATTACGGTTGTGTTGGGATCTCTCGTTCTAGCTCACAGAGTACCAATATTTTGAGTATGTGTCCACAGTTGTTAGGGTTGGAGGACATGCCTGAAGTAGTCCCAGCTGTCCCTTTCTGCCAGCTTAACCGTGCACTAGATTCATGCCTGGTAGTTCCTGGGCACATTTCAAGGAACTCGGGGGATGTTGAGTGGAGGCATTCCCTTATTGTCTATTACTCTAGGAGGAGGAAGGGTTCAGATAAGTCAGTAAGTTGAGCTGTGGTTTAGGCTCTGTACAAGAGGGGCGGTAAAGATGAAGGAATGGGACTGAGGATGGGTGTGGGGGAAAGGTTAGGGCCACTCTTCGTTGCCACCTGGGGTAGCTTGCCAGCACATGTTTACCTTTGGTTTGGGATCACAGCAAGCAGAAGAGATGAAAGCTCCCTTTAACCGTTCTAGGATATGTATTTGAATTGGAGAAACTACCTCAAAATAGAGTGTGTGCAGGCACTATATGAAGGCGTCTCAGCGTTTAATGTGCATACATGCCACCCAGGGATCTCGTTACATTTTAAGTTCCAATTCAGTCTGTCTGGGAAGGGCTCAGACTTGCATTTTTCCTAAGTTCCCAGGTGATGCCAGGGCTGGTGGTCTGTGGACCATACTTGGAGTAGCAAGGCATTGGTTTTCAAAGTGCGGATTGCAAGGTGGCACTGAGTCTTACTTAGTTTGAAAGTTGAATAACCACTGTTGATTGCAGTAGTTAAGGGCATGGCATTGGGATCAGAATCCTGGCTCTATGATCTTGGGCTCTTTTGTTAAGTTCTCTAATCTCTATTTCCTTGTGTGGCATGTGATTCTACTACATGATCATGTAATGCATAGTCTTTTTTTTTTTTTTTTTTTTTTTTGAGACAGAGTCTTGCTCTGTCGCCCAGGCTGCCAGGCTGGAGTGGAGTGGCATGATCTCGGCTGACTGCAACCTCTGCCTCCCGGGTTCAAGCAATTGTCCTGCCTCAGCCTCCCGAATAGCTGGGATTACAGGCACATGCAACCACACCTGGCTGATATTTGTATTTTTAGTAGAGACGGGGTTTTACCATCTTGGCCAGGCTGGTCTTGAACTCCTGACTTCAGGTGATCCACCCACCTTGGCCTCCCAAAGTGTTGGGATTACAGGCCTGAGCCACCGTGCCCGGCAGTGCTTGGTCTTATTAAATGCTTTATGAAAGGTAACAGTTATTAAAAGTAAATGTTTACATTAAAAGTTTGCCAGTTTTCAAAGTACTCAGTCTTCCCTACATCTTTGCTCAGTTTGTAAAATTGCACCTCCCTCCCTTCTTCTCTCCCTCTCCCTTCTTCCTTCCTTCCCTCCCTCCCTCCCTCCCTCCCTCCTTCCCTCCCTCCCTCCCTCCCTCCCTCCTTCCTTCCCTCCCTCCCTCCCTCCCTCCTTCCCTCCCTCCCTCCCTCCCTCCCTCCCTCCCTCCTTCCCTCCCTCCCTCCCTCCCTCCCTCCCTCCTTCCCTCCCTCCCTCCCTCCCTCCTTCCTTCCCTCCCTCCCTCCCTCCCTCCCTCCTTCCTTCCCTCCCTCCCTCCCTCCCTCCTTCCTTCCTTCCTTCCTTCCCTCCTTCACTTCCCTCTCTCTAGGACAGTGATGAACCAGCCTTCTTGTACTGGAGGAATACACCATCTGTCTTCATAAAGACTGGCAGGCACATGGACAAGTTTACCAGTTATAATGCCTTTCTTACACATTAAAGAAGTAGGTGTTTGTATTGGGGCTTCAACAAGGACTTGGAAAACTTTACGATAATACAACTACGTAGTATTCCTTTTGGTGAATATCCTTTCAGTTTCTCAGATCATTGATGAAAGCCTTAACAAAGTGTTTTTTTTTTTTTTTTTTTTTTTGAGGCGGAGTCTTACTCTGTTGCCCAGTCTGAAGTGCAGTGGCATGATCTCGGCTCACTGCAACCTCTACCTCCTGGGTTCAAGCAATTCTCCTGCCTCAGCCTCCCGAGTAGCTGGGATTACAGGCACCTGTCACCACGTGTGGCTAATTTTTGCATTTTTAGTAGAGACAGGGTTTCGCTATGTTGGCCAGGCTGGTCTCAAACTCCTGACCTCAGGTGATCTGCCTGCCTCGGCCTCCCAAAGTGCTGGGATTGCAGGCGTGAGCCACCACACCCGGTCTAGATTTTAAAATAAGCATCTGTTTGTTTCTTTTTTTAGTTGCCACTAGTAAGGATGATGGAAAACTATATTTTGTACTAAGGATTTTGAAAGATAGAGTTCTTTCAAATGACAATTCTGTGACTTTTCTGTTAAATGCGTATTTAATAACTAAAAATACAAAACTTCAATCTGAAAACCTTGTAGAAGTTTTCAAACATATACAGAAACAATGTTGTAATGAATTCCCTGTTTATTCATTACCACTTTCAACCATTGTCATTATTTAATAAGTATTGTTAACTCTTTAAAAGGTACTGGTTCATACTTAAAAGTTGTGAAGGCACTTGCTTTTGAAAACGTATGCTAACATTGGACAACTCCTGCTAAAATGTGTCGTAATTCATGATGCATTTCTTTAAAAAAGATAGGGAAGGAATTGAATATAGCTCTGCTGCTTTTCTAAGGTTCTTCTATGAGTGGATGATGCAACTGACTGTCCTGTATCTTTCTTTCTTTCTTTCTTTTTTTTTTTTGAAATTGGGTCTTGCTCTGTCGCCCAGGCTGGAGTGCAGTGGTGCCATCTCGGCTCACTGCAACCTCCGCCTCCCGGGTTCAAGCAGTTTTCCTGCCTCAGTCTCCTGAGTAGCTGGGATTACAGGCACCCGCCACCATGTCTGGCTAATTTCTGTGTTTTTAGTAGAGATGGGGTTTCACCATGTTGGTCAGGCTGGTCTCGAACTCCTGACCTTGTGATCCGCCTGCCTCGGTCTCCCAAAGTGTTGGGATTACAGGCGGGAGCCTCCGCACCTGGCCCCATATCTGTCTTAATGATGCAGTGTGTATCTATCTTAATGATCCAATGTGTACCTTAATGATCCAGTGAGCTAAGCAAGGTGGTGGGGACTCTCCACAGACTTGGAGCCTTTAGTTGGAAGGTTCTTTTTTTAAAACTGTACTTGAGTCAAAATAAACTGTAGCTTGCTATGCTTTGCTGTATTGGTTTAATGTTCCTGATAGCAGTACATGTCTGTTTTTAACTGAGTCATTGTTTTTTTTTTTTTAATTGAGTTGGTGAAGCGTGGAGCTTTAATAGAGCAAGATTTATGAAAGAAATATGCTAATCTTTTTCAAAAAATGATTAAACTGAAGAGATACAAAAGAATATGTGTAAAATATAAGGTAGAGATCATCTCTGCCTTCTTCAAGAATGCTCTGAACTCTGAGAACCTGGAGGAACGACACCGAAGTCAGCCTTGGTTAAGTCCCTAGTTATGCCCTAGGTCAGGGGCCAGCAAACTTTCTTTGTGAAGGGCTAGACAGTAAACATTCTAGGCTTTGCAGGCCACCTGTGACCTCTCACAAGTACTCAGCTCTGCTGTACAGTGCTACAGCATCCATGGCTGTATGTAAAGGAATGAGCTGTCTGTGTCTAGTAAAACTTTAGACACTGAAATCTGAATTTTCTAGAATTTTCACATGCCGTGAAACATTATTGTTTTAGTTTCTTTAACCGTATACAATGTAAAACCATTTTTAGCTCACAGGTTGTACAAAAACAAGTGGGGCCACATTGGCTTGTGGGTCGTAGTTTGCTGTTCTCGTGTAGAGGGTGATAACAAAGCAAACTCCTAGGTACCTCCTGCCCAGCTTCAACAGTGGGATTTTCCCATGTCCTTGGAAGGCCAATGTGTGTTCCCTGATCACATACCCTTCCCTCCTGCCCCACAGGTTTTGTCCCGTCCCACTCCCACCCCTCACACCGGTGCCACTCTGTAAGTGAAGCCTTATGTCACCCCTCCTGAAGACATCCTCTCTCGGCCCCGCTCAGTGTTTCATTTCTTTTCAAGCCCTTTTCACCATCTGTTACTGTTTGTATTTTACTTACTTTTTAGTTTCTTTCTCTCTTGGTGGTGACATAAAGTCTGAGGGCAAAATGTTTCTCTGTTCCCTGTTGAATCCCTGACATTTAAAACAGTGGTCATTGAATGATATTGTTTTTTTCCATTTCTTTTTTTTCTTTTTTTTTTTTTTTTTCCAGAGCAGGAGTGGAAGTTTATTAAAAAGCTTTAGAGGCTGGGTGTGGTGGCTCATGCCTGTAATCCCAGCACTTTGAGAGGCCGAGGTGGGTGGATCACGAGGTCAAGAGTTCGAGACCAGCCTGGCCAACATAGTGAAACCCCATCTGTACTAAAGATACAAAAAAAAAAAAAAAAGAAAATTAGCTGGCCATGGTGGCAGGCACCTGTAATCCTGGCTACTCAGGAGGCTGAGGCAGGAGAATCGCTTGAACCTGGGAGGTGGAGGTTGCAGTGAGCCGAGATCACGCCAATACACCAACCCGGGCGACAGTGTGAGACTCTGTCTCAAAAACAAAAGCTTTAGAGCCGGAAAGAGGAAAAGTAGACTTGGAAGAGTCCCAAGCAGGCGACTTGAAGAACAAATACCTGTTTTTGCCGTTTCTTCGTGTTTTGTCTGTTTTGAACTTTACTTTATTTTATTTTTTATATTTTTGAGACGGAGTCTCACTCTGTCGCCCAGGCTGAAGTGCAGTGGCGCGACTTCAGCTCACTGCAACCTCCGCCTTCTGGGTTCACACCATTCTCTCGCCTCAGCCTCCCGAGTAGTTGGGACTACAGGCACCCACCACTGTGCCCGGCTAATTTTTTATATTTTTAGTAGAGACAGGGTTTCACCCTGTTAGCCAGGATGGTCTCGATCTCCTGACCTCGTGATCTGCCTGCCTCGTCCTCCCCAAGTGCTGGGATTACAGGCGTGAGCCACCGTGCCCGGCCGAACTTTATACTAAGGGTATCATGCTATATGTCTTTATATGACTTGATTTTCTTTTTTCCTCCCATCTAGCACCCTGATTTTAAAACTTAGGTGCTGTATGATAGTTTTCATTCATTTTCACTGTTGTGTAATCTGGCCTACAATTGATGGGCATTTGGATTGTTTGCAGTCTCTTGCTGTACTGCAAACACTGCCGCACAAATGTGAACACTCTTGTTTCTCATAGACACGGATGTGCATAGCCTATGTATCTAGGAGTGTGATTGCTGAGTTTTACGGCTGGCCAGTCTTCAACCTGACTGGTTACTGCCAAATTGCTTCCCAAAGTAGTTATACCAATTTATATCACCACTAATATAATGACTCCTTGTATTAGTTCGTTTTCACACTACTGATAAAGACATATCCGAGACTGGGTAATTTAGAAAGGAAAGAGATTTAATTGACTTACATTCCACATGGCTGGGGAGGCCCCACAATCATGGTAGGAGGCAAGGAGGAGCAAAGTCACATTGTACATGGATGGCAGCAGTCAAGACAGCTTGTATAAGGGAACTCCCCCTTATAAAACCATCAGATCTCATGAAACTTGTTCACTATCATGAGAACATCACGGGAAAGAGCCTGCCTTATGATTCAGTTACCTCCCACTGGTCCCTGCCACAACACATAGGAATTGTGGGAGCTACAATTCAAGATGAGATTTGGGTGGGGACACAGCCAAACTGTATCACTCCTGTTGTTCCACATCCTTGTCTGTAGTTTATTTTGTCTGACTTTTTCAGTTTTGTCATTTTGGAGGTTGTGTCATATCTTACTGTGGCTTTAATTTGAACTTCCCTTATTAGTAATGATGTTGAGCCACTTTTAATATATTTGCTATCTGTTTTGTCTTCTGTGAAAGACCTATTAAGTTTCTGGCCTAACTTTTTTTTTTTTTTAAATGACTTGTAGCTGTTCTTTCTGTGTGTGGATTGCAATCCCTTATTATGTGTTGTGAATATTTTCTTCCAGTTTGTGGTTTGTTTTTTTACCTGTGAGGTGTCTTGGAGCTAAAGTTCTTTTTTTTTTTTTTTTTTAATACTTTAAGTTTTAGGGTACATGTGCACAACGTGCAGGTTTGTTACATATGTGTGCATGTGCCATGTTGGTGTGCTGCACCCATTAACTTGTCATTTAACATTAAGTATATCTCCTAATGCTATCCCTCCCCCCTCCCCCCACCCCACAACAGTCCCTGGTGTGTGATGTTCCCCTTCCTGTGTCCATGTGTTCTCATTGTTCAGTTCCCACCTATGAGTGAGAGCATGCAGTGTTTGGTTTTTTGTCCTTGTGATAGTTTGCTGAGAATGATGGTTTCCAGCTTCATCCATGTCCCTACAAAGGACATGAACTCAACCTTTTTTATGGCTGCATAGTATTCCATGGTGTGTATGTGCCACATTTTCTTAATCCAGTCTATCACTGATGGACATTTGGGTTGGTTCCAAGTCTTTGCTATTGTGAATAGTGCCACAATAAACATATGTGTGCATGTGTCTTTATAGCAGCATGATTTATAATCCTTTGGGTATATACCCAGTAATGGGATGGCTGGGTCAAATGGTATTTCTAGTTCTAGATCCCTGAGGAATCGCCACACTGACTTCCACAATGGTTGAACTAGTTTACAGTCCCACCAACAGTGTAAAAGTGTTCCTATTTCTACACATCCTCTCCAGCACCTGTTGTTTCCTGACTTTTTAATGATTGCCATTCTAACTGGTGTGAGATGGTATCTCATTGTGGTTTTGATTTGCATTTCTCTGATGGCCAGTAATGATGAGTATTTTTTCATGTGTCTTTTGGCTGCATAAATGTCTTCTTTTGAGAAGTGTCTGTTCATGTCCTTCGCCCACTTGTTGATGGGGTTGTTTGATTTTTTCTTGTAAATTTGTTTGAGTTCATTGTAGATTCTAGATATTAGCCCTTTGTCAGATGAGTAGCTTGCAAAAATTTTCTCCCATTCCGTAGGTTGCCTGTTCACTCTGATGGTAGTTTCTTTTGCTGTGCAGAAGCTCTTTAATTTAATTAGATCCCATTTGTCAATTTTGGCTTTTGTTGCCATTGCTTTTGGTGTTTTAGACATGAAGTCCTTGCCCATGCCTATATCCTGAATGGTATTGCCTAGGTTTTCTTCTAGGGTTTTTATGGTTTTAGGTCTAACATTTAAGTCTTTAATCCATCTTGAATTAATTTTTGTATAAGGTGTAAGGAAGGGATCCAGTTTCAGCTTTCTATATATGGCTAGCCAGTTTTCCCAGCACCATTTATTAAATAGGGAATCCTCTCCCCATTGCTTATTTTTGTCAAGTTTGTCAAAGATCAGATAGTTGTAGATATGTGGGATTATTTCTGAGGGCTCTGTTCTGTTCCATTGGTCTGTATCTCTGTTTTGGTACCAGTACCATGCTGTTTGGTTACTGTAGGGAACTCAAGTTCTTAATTTTAATACCATAAGCTTTATTTCTTTTTTCCTTTATGTTGAGTACTTTTTATTGTTTTGATTTGTTTAAGGAATCTCTCTTTATCCAAGGGCTAAGTTTTGATGTGAAGTATTTTTATTTAGTTCATAAAGCATTTATTATTATTATTTTGAGACAGTCTCATTCTGTCACCTAGGCTGGAGTCCAGTTGGACGATCACAGCTCACTGCAGTCTTTTTTTGGACAGTCTTGCTCTGTCGCCCAGGCTGAAGGGGAGTGGTGCTATCTCGGCTCACTGCAACCTCCGCCTCCTGGGTGCAAGCAATTCTCCTGCCTCAGCCTCCTGAGTAACTGGGACTACAAGTGTGCGCCACCATGCCCAGCTGTTTTTTTTGTATTTTTAGTAGAGACGGGGTTTCACCATGTTGGCCAGGATGGTCTCGATCTCCTGACCTCGTGATCTGCCCACTTTGGCCTCCCAAAGTGCTGTGATTACAGACGTGAGCTACTGCGCCCGTGCTGCACACTGCAGTCTTGACCTCCCAGGTTCAAGCGATCCTCCTGCTTCAGCCTTCCGAGTTTCTGGGACTAGCAGGTGTGCACATTACCACACCTGGCTAATTTTTAAATTTTCTTTAGAGACAGGGTCCCACTATGTTGCCAGACTTGGTCTCTAGCTCCTGGGCTCAAGCAATCTTCCCGCCTTGGCCTCCCAAAGTGCTGGAATTACAGGCAGGAGCCACCACACCTGGCCCATAAAGCATTTATTGTTCTATTTAATAAAGAAGTTTAATATTTAGACATATTTTGTAAATTCTACTGATTTCTTTGATGATTCACAATTTATTTTAAAGTGTTTGATAAATTACAAACAAATGAGCTTTTTTTCAGTGTATCTTGTGACATTTCTAGAATTGGATTGTAGTCAGAAAATGTGTTCTGTATGGTACCAATTCTTTGAAATTAATGTTGTCTTAAATAGACCTATATCGTAGTTGAATTTGGCTAAAATCTTGGTCTCAACTCAGAAACTTTTAGGTACCTAGCCACTTAAACTCCAGCTATGCCTAATTTATACCTTAGTTATGAAAAAAAAGATTAGACTAACAGATTATTAGGCTTTTTAAAAAGTTAATAGAGTTTCTATTTTCTGCCTCTGGAAACACTTGTGTTGTTTTCTGGCTGAAGTTGAGGTGTTAATGTACATTATCAGCTTTTGGAAAATTCTGTTCTACCCAAACTGAAGCTTAAAGACAAGTTACTGCCTCAACTGCCAGTTTGTTTTAGCTTAGCTGACAGGCAAGGAGTTCATGCTGTGACTGCAGCTGCTTTCCTTTCAGTGGCATTTGTTAATTAAGCAGTTTAATTTTGTGTTGCTTTCCCAAGGACTGATTCTTAAGGAAAAAAGAAAGTTTTTAGCTTGTGGTTATTCTGGGACCTTTTAGCCTAGTGTTTATTTTGGGTGTCCATTTCATTTTTTTCTCCCCAGAAAGTAGCATTAACTTGAAAATTATCATAGTTAAATAGTGGCTCAGAAATTAAATTTTATCTGTCTCCTGAATCTCAGGCATTAGTAATTGAAGTGTCTACGTATTGTGGTTTTTGTAGAGAGGTATTGTGTAAGTATCTAGATATTGTAGTTGTGTAGTCTGTTTAAGAGAAAATGCATTTTATCTAAGAAACAAGACCCAGCTTCAAATATTGGCTCTGCCTTTAGTCATGTGACTTTTGGCAAGTTAGTTTCTGTGCTTCTCAATGTCCTTATTTATGAAGTATAGTTTTTATGGTCTTAGCCTTTGAGGTTATATGTGCAGTTACTGTGTAGAGTGGTATACAAATGTAAGGTGCTAATGTTGTTAATAGTATCTTTAACAGACGTAAGTAGTGTTTTACTATTAAAGGCACAGGTCCTTTCCATCTAATGTGTTTTCACCAGTTCTTGAGCTGATTTATTCAGTTAATTCATTTGTTCGCCATTTAAAAAATACTGTTTTGTGCCTGGTACGGTATTAAGCTCTGAAGGTATAGACTTGAGGGGGAGTGAGACTGATATAGTTCCCTGGCATGCGGCGTGATGTGTGCAGTTGTCTCTTAGCGTGCTCTGACAATCTGGAGGGCAAGTCCCTTGTGATGCCCAACCTCAGGGGTCGGCAGACTTCCCCTCTTAAAGGCCGGAGAGTAGAAACTTCAGCCTTTGGGGGCGGCATATACACATATAGCCTATCACATTTCCTCTCATTTTTTCTTCCTTTCTTCCCCCTCCCCCCTCTCCTTAACGCTTTAAAAATGTAAAAATCATTCTTAGTCCAGGAACCATATAAAAACTGGCTGTGGACTAGATGTGGTGATCTCTTTGTAAAATGTTTTTCAGTGGAAGATGGGAAGTGCATTCCACTCATGTGCAAAGGCAGGGAGGTGTGAGAGGCTGAGGTTTTGTGGAACTGAATATTTTTATCACATCTGGAGAAATAGGTTGGGTCGGGTAGAGAAGGATATGCAGTCGATACTGGGCAGGATCAAAGCAGTTTGCACTTGATTCTGATATAAATTTTTTACATCCTAGCACAGCAGGAACAGATTTAGATGGTAGGAGGATGACTGGACTAGAGGCACAAGAATCAGTAAGGAAGGTAGTAATCCACATTAGAAGGGGAAAAGTCACCCAACCTTTGTCATTAAGGAAATGGCTCACCTGCTGTTATTTAGTAAAGTGAGAGAGATAAAGTTCAGAGGTCGAATTTAGTAACGTACAGTCTATTTAATAATAGACTATATGTTCTTTTAATTATGTTGTACATACAAATGAAGGACTTAAGGGCACAACTGAGGAAATGGAGAGTAGGGATTGATTTGAAGCCTGTTTCTGAGTTAATCTACAGGCGTGACTAAGTAAGTGAAATGGCAAGGCTGAGAGAGAAGGAATCCAGCGTAATTCCAGGATGGCTTCCAGATTTCTTCTTTGGTGATGAGTTCATGAAGCTCTTTTTGCTCTTAATTTTTTTTCCTGGAATATCTTAGTGATTGCTTTGATGAGGGAACATTGTCTCTTAGGTCCATGAACCCCTAAAATTCTAAGCAGAATTGTGTATGTATGTGAGCTGTTTTTCCCTGGGGAGAGAATTCTAGAGCTTTCATCACATTATCAGAAAGGAGTCCAACCAAAAGGAGGAACCACTTTTTGTTAGATTGTACACATCTGGTGTACTCTAAAGGTTTGTGTTGGCAAGGAAAACATCATCCTAATCACAGGATTTTTACTTTAAATGTAATGCATCTCAAACTGCCAAGTAAAATGCAAACACATGCAACTGTTTTCTAAGTTGAACTGTATCAACCAGCAATTGGAATGTTTTTCCCTAGTTTCTCCTTCTTTCCGAAAGACAGAATAAGACACGTTTTTGGTACATAAAAAGCCAGCCGGAGACTGACAGGCATGGGAATGCTTCAACATGCTATGAATATTAGAGAAAACTAAAGTTTGTAGGGTATTAACGTATCTTAGTATTCATGTGGCTATGAGAGATGGTGTCACTTTTAGGTAGGATACACCAGTACCATAAATGAGTGTAGTTTCTTCAGTTGGATTAGAAATGTGTGAATAGTGAGTTGTAAGACAATCCCTAAATCTTGCTGTCGTGGTGAGCCCTTAGTTGAGCAAAGTAGGAGAAGCAGGGTGGCTGGCGAGCAGTTTTTGAGATATGAGCATCAGGCAGATTCGTATCGTGTTCTGGAGTCTGCACTGGATTGGTTCATACTTGATGTCAGCATTATTACATGTAATTTAGGGATTACAGACTACAGATAATAGCAGTCCCTGCAGAGATTTCATGAACTTGGTAAGCTGCTCCACATGGAGCAGAGAGAACTTAAGAGCGTGGAAATGGGGCAGTCTCTAAGAAAGTTTCTCCTTTCCTGTTGAGAAAAACTGTGACTTCTATTAAAGGCAAAGTGTGATGGGGCAAAGATATAAGAAATGATGGAATCTAGCAGTGGCATAGAAGTCAAAAGTGAAAACCTAGACTGATTAAGATATCACTCTCAGAATTCAGTCTGGGGCTAATTGTAATTCCAAGGTAGGAAAAAAGCTTTGAATCTACTTTGCCTAGGTCATGGCAAAGTTTAGGCGGCAAGTTTTGTTTTCTGTTTGGAAAAGATAGTATTGGATCCTAAGGAATTGTCTTGAGAAATCAGATAGCAGAAATAACTTAGTTTAAGTGCATGTTGTCAACATGTGAGTTAATTTTTAACAGTACATGGTTGATTATGTGGTTGGCAAAGAGTTGATGTCTTTGATTTACATCTATCCTATGAGTTTGCCTTTTTGACCATTTTATTGGAAAGCAAACTTTTCTGCTGGTTTTTTTTTTGTGTGTGTGTGTGTGTATGTGTGCCCCTTTTACTCTTTACTTTAAGTAATCTAGAATTTTAGGGGCATATCTAAATTTAGGATCCAAAGCTTTTACTTTAGAGATGAGTAAATAACCCAGAAAAGTCAAATGACCATTTGATGGAGAATCATAGGTGAGCTTACTCTCCAGCCCCATCGAAAGGTCAAGCCTGGTGTTTCCTGTGGTTCAGGGTCCCCAGGTAAACAAAGACAGCTTTATCAGACAAGAGCTTCCAAGAGCTTAAAGATTACCTCCCAGGATCTGGGCAAAGGGCCAAACTTTTGTTTGAGCAAGGTGGTTAATCCTTTTCTGCATAAGCCCTAGCAAAGCAAATTATTATTTCTGTCATTACTAGGGAGTTCAAGAAATTATTATTGCTCTTAGATAGAAGGTATGTTGCAACCACATACAGTAACATTTACCACGAAACTGAAAAATTCGAATTTCTACACACAGGTGAGGATGTCTCCAGAAGTGTGTCATACTTGACATCTGTCCTAACATTTCTATCAGGGATTTGAATAAAGAACAGGAGTCACACTGGGAGACAGCTCATTTTTAGAATTTTAGATTTTTAAAATATTTTGACAGGTGATAATGAAGTGGTAAAATCCATAGGGTGAAATTTGTCAGCAATAGATGTAAAATGGCAGACTTAGTTTAAAAGGAAAAGCAACTGAGAAAGCTAAAGCTGGACAAAACGTGTCTTAATTCTACCAGTGTGCGGAAGACCTGGGAATCTAGTTGACTAAAACAAGGATCGGTGAACTTTTTTGTAAAGGGGCAGATAGTGAATATTTTAGGTTTTGCAGATGAATAGGCAAAACAAGAATATTATGTAGGTATTTAAATAATGAGAGAGAACAAATTTCCACAAATTTTCATTGACTGAATTCAAAATATAAAAACAGTAATTGAGGCTGGGCACAGTGGCTCGTGCCTGTAATCCCAGCACTTTGGGAGGCCGAGGGAGGCAGATCACTTGAGGTCAGGAGTTAAAGACCAGCCTGGCCAACATGGTGAAACCCCGTTTCTACTAAAAATACAGAAACTTGCCAAGCGTGGTGGCGTGTGTCTGTAGTTGCAGCTACTCGGGAGGCTGAGGCAGGTGAATCACTTGAACCCGGGAGGTGGAGGTTGTAGTGAGCCGAGATCATGCCACTGTACTCCAGCCTGGGCGACAGAATGAGACTCCATCTAAAAAAATAATAACATTTATCAATTAAAATAATAAAAACAATTGAGCATAATTAAAAAAATACAGGTCTAATGAGAGGAATGGATTTCTTTTTCTTTTTTAGGGGAGGAGGTGGATAACATTTGACTAAATTAGAGTTTGAACTTAGTGTTCGCTATTATCAGCATCAATTACAAGTGTTGAGTCTCTTAATGCTAATCTGCAAGGAGATTTTACATATTTTATCTTTGAAAATGTCTTAATCCTGACAGGATACATCGAAATACTGATAGCAGTTCAGCAGCATATTCATTGCTTAGAAGGCGTTTATAGAATTCTATTAGATTCTCCTTGATAATTGCCTTCTAGCATGTCATTGCATTGCAGATTAATCACTTCCTATTGGTGGTTAGATGGAAGCACCTCAATTGCACAGTTAAATGGATTTTGAAATATGTAAATTTTCTTTGTACTTGCATCAGAGTTTGAAAAATGCTACTGGAATGTAGTTTGAACCCAGAAAATATATACACTGCAAATTTACACAGAATTGAAATCTTGCTTTTTGTTTTAACTTTGACATACGAGAAGTATATAAAGAAGCTTAATGTAACTTGTGATTCAAATGTTGGCTGTCATTGAAATGACTTTACTGCAGTATAAGTTCCTCATATAAGTACTGTTTTCCTTTGTAAACTTAAATTGAATCCATTAAGAAACATCAAGTCTGTAGAAAAAATTGATTGCAGAGCTATTCAGTGTTTGGTAACAGTGTTAACTGAAGGAGGCTCTTTTAGAAAAATTTGAGTCTTGACTCTAAGGTCATGAAGTTACAATAAAACCTACCACTGTCCATTTAACTGCTGTATGGTAGGACAAGTCAAGATATTCAGTTTCTATTTCTGACAAATTCAAGGAACTGACAATGGTTAAGTCTACAAGAGCTAATGAAGTTCACTGTGGATGCTACTGGTCCAATAACACCTGACAGATTTAAATACTTTCTACACAGTACTTGCTGATGAATAACCATAACACTTTCATAATTTTTGTAAATTTGTGCAGCAAATCATTTTTCTGCTCCCCATATATTTTTACTATCACCAGTTATTATCGTGCATCTTAGTAGATTCCACTTCAGGTTGTACTAAATTAGTGTTTTCTCAACTTTGAAAATATTCTTATTTGTAGTTCCACACAGACTATTCTTAGAGACTAATTTTTTAGTTACTTCAAGATTGTCATTGACTCCTTGAATAAACAGTTGAGCAATGTCAACAACCAAGGAAAATCATTCAAAAATTATTTGCCTTGTTTTTGACTGACATTGATGTTGTTATCAATATCCTCAACTCTTTGAGCAACTGTTCTTATTGAAAAGCTTATAGTCTTAAGCAAGTTTTTTTGTTTTTTGGTTTTTTTTTTGACATATTTCTTCATCTGTTGTAGTCAGACATGTTTGTCTGTTGTAGTCAGACATGTTGTAGTCAGACAACTTAACATGGTTAAGTTATCCGCATAAGATGGAGGGCCATTTAGGGTTTTGAGCAGAGAAGTGATGACATCTGACTGAGATTTGACTTCATCTGCAATTGGATTGAGATTTGACTTCATCTGCAGTGTTGAGGATAGGCACCAGAGCAGCAAGGTTAGAAGCAGGACACCTGTCAGGTGGCTGTTGAGTTCATTTGAGTGAATGGTGATGATGGCGCAAGTCGTGGTGGTGGTGGAGGACGTGGAGCAAAGTGGACAGTTTCTTGGTAGATTTGCCAGGAAGAGCTGACATTATTTGCTGACAAGGTTGAACGTGGAGTGTGAGGAATAAAAGAGACAAGGATGACATCCATTGTTTTTTGGCCTGGACAACTGGAAGGAGAGAGTTGCCAAGAACTGACATAGAGAAGAGTGTGTAAAGGTTTGGAGGAGAAAGATCAATATCTGAGCTTTGAAATGTCTCTTGGACATTTTTATTCGCTTAAGTGATGTTTCACTTCTCTGAGGATCTAGAAGCTGGTCCCCAGCATAGTGTATCCATCAGGATTTGGTCAGGAAAAGAGAAGCTGCTCTAGACACTTTTTTAAATGCACAGAATTATAGTCCTTCACTACTGTTGGAAGGGTTGGAGAATTGAAGGTCAAGGAAGCAGCTGTTTACAGTGTGTACTTTCCAGGAGCTCATCTGAGATGGGCAGAGGTCTCAGAATTGAAGCCTCTGCTGCTGTGGTTGAAGTGGATGGTTCTTGGAGTCTCTCTCCAAAGCTGCTGGGAATTCCTAGTAGCAGCTGCTCTATCTAGGTCTTAGTTTCCAAAGTAGGTGAGTTATTTTTTTCTCCCAGCACATCAACCTGCAGCTGCCTCCAGAGGGTAGTGTTCTCTTTTATCTTACCAGTCTTGCACGAGTTGCCCTTATTAGTTGACTCTAACCCTGAGTTGTAGCAGGAAGGGGTTTCTAGGAAATGTAGTTCTGGCTTCCCCGTGTCACACAGGTGAATATAGAAGGTGGTAATGATTCAGAATTGACAACAGTCCAGCGCAACAACCAGGCAACTGGATTTTCAAGTTGGGATTTTGGAAGAAATCTGAGCTAGAGTTAGCATAAAGGTAGCTTTTAAAGTGAGCTTGCCTAGGAGGTGAGCATGAATAAGAGAAAGGACAGAGTCTTGGGGAACTCTAGAATTAACAAGTTTGCAAGAAGAGGAAGAACAGCTGTAGAGACTGGAAAGAAACCGTCTGTGAGGTAAGAAGAAAACCAGGAGAAGATGGTGTCCTGGAAACCAAGAGAAGGGAAGCAGGAATAATTACCTGTCAGTTGCAGCTGACAGAGGAAGTAATAGCTAAGTATTGACCATTGGATTTAGCATATTGAGGTCATTGGTAATCTTGGATAGAGAAGTTATGGTGGAGAGGTGAGATAAAGGGAAGATAATTAGTGATAGCAAGTATATTTTGTGTGTGCTTGTTTATAGGATTATTTGTATAATAGCTGTTTTAAAGTCTTTGTGAGATAATTCTGACCTTTGTGTCATCTCAGTATTGGCTTGTCTTGATTTTCTTTTTCCATGGGAATTGAGATTTTCCTGGTTCCTCCTGTGCAGAGTAAGTTTGGATTGTATCCCCGACTTTCTGGATATTATGTTAGGATGAGACTCTGGGTCTTGTTTAAATATGCTGATTTGGTGGTGGTTTGAATTCTGTCCCTCGCTCATCCACCTGCTACTGTTTACTTTTCAGAGTCCTCAAATAACTTCTGCAGTTACTCTGTTCAGGCTTTCTAGTGGCTTTCGAGAGGAGTGACAGGGTTCAATGTGCTTATTTTTCCTTATCTAAACCTGAAGCTGTTCACTTTGCAAACTGCTTCTGTTACTCAGGTAATGGTCACCAGTTTCAGCTGGGCCTTGATGCTCAAATGATTTTGCATCCCTGATCAGTTACCTCTTCCAGCCCCCATAGGAGTTGCTGCTCGAATTATTTCTTGAATTTGGTTTATAGATAGATTCTTTTTTTGGTATCTGTTCCCATAGAGTTTCTTTTGGTGTTTTTCTCAGGTAGACAACATGGCCGTTACCATATACTATGATAGCCATTAGTTCTCTGAAGTATGATAGAAGAGTTGTCTTGTGTTGAATGTATTGACTATGCCTATTGATTAGTTTAAGTAGAATAATGTCTCTTTGACATTAAAGCCTTTCACACAATATAGTTTTGTGGGGATATTTTTTACAATGGAGAATAGAACAGTGGTGAAGAGCACAAGCTGTAGACAGATTTTTGCTTTGCATTCATACCTGATTCTTGCTCCCTGTATGATTTTGACCAAGCTCCTTAACCTCTCTAAATCTGTTTTTTCTCGTCTGTTTAGTAGAGATTATTGTAAATTGTAACTCTTTTGTAAATGTGATATATAGTTCTTAGTGCTTGGCTAGTCATATAAATAATTAAAAACAATTTTTTTTTAGGGCAGGATCAACTCGATGTTCGTAAGTACAGTTCCTAGCAATGTAGTTATTTCTACTGTGGGAATTTAAGGGCCGATCTTCATCATTCCCTGATTTATATTGATCTAAAAACTGTAAAACAGTTTATGTTCGTCATTTGCTATGCATACAAAATGGGCAAGTTATTACTGTTAATATTGGTTTTTCATAATTCAGTAATTTTACAGCCTCTTTTCTTTTAGGGTATTGGTTTAGTCAGTAGCTTAGTACCAGTTAGATGGCAAACCGAGTACTAAGCATCAGTGCGGAGATAGTGAATGAGACACAGTGTTGCCACCTTTGAGCAGTGCCAGTCTAGTATTAGAATATTTTTGGCTAAAAAATTATTTTGAAGCATAAAGAAGCTTTTGTTTGCTCTGGTGATTTTCATAACATATTCACATTCTTGATATATTTTTGGTTTTTCAGAAAGTTACTTCTGGCCTGTGTTCTTTCAGAATATAGGTTGCAGCTTGGTTAAGTGCAGGAACTATTGACAGACTGAGTTTAGAAGAAGGAAAAATCGGTATAAAGTGGTTGTGTATTTTGAACATTGGGGAGCTTCATAGATGAGTTAAATTGTTAGGATATGGATTAAGAAATGTTGGATTTAGGCCAGGCGCAGTGGCTCACGTCTATAATCCCAGCACTTTGGGAGGCCGAGGCGGGCAGATCACGAGGTCAGGAGTTGGAGACCAGTCTGGCCAACATGGTGAAACCCTGTCTCTACTAAAAATACAAAATTAGCTGGGCGCGGTGGCAGGCCTCTGTAATCCTAGCCACTCGGGAGGCTGAGGCAGGAGAATTGCTTGAACCTGGGAGGTGGAGGTTGCAGTGAGCCGAGATTGCACCGCAGCACTCCAGCCTGGGTGACAGAGAGAGACTCCGTCTCAAAAAAAAAAAAAAAAAAAGAAAGAAAGAAATACTGGGTTTGAGCCTTATTTAGCACTTAGCATCAGACAGACATTTTCTTTTCCAGGGGCTCATCCTACTTGTTTAATTCCAGCCAGATAACTTATAATTTGTCAATATGTCATATTGAACGTTACTCAGCTGTGGTAAGAACTTTCTGTCATGCTTGCTTTGGAAAGCCCAGATCATGTTTATTGTTTTAACAATATTATGTGGTTAATTTGGGAAGCAAGAGTAGCAGCATGATTTTGAGTGCTGATAAACCAGTATTTGAATCCCTGGTCTCTCCCTTCTTTGCTGTGTGACCCTGGAAAACTTAGTAACTTCTTTAAGTCTGTTTCCTTGTATGTGAAGTGGAAACAATTATAGTAACCAGTTAGGGCTGTGAGGAGTAATGAGCTAATATAGACACTCCACACACATGAAGCTGCTATTGTTATGATCAGGATTGTTATTTGGAGGTAGTGAGAAATGAATGATAGAAGGCTGGCCAAGTTGGATTGTGCATTGAAATGAGAACATTGAAAGCAAGGTGGTGAAAGGAAATATTCTACGTGATAATGAAGCACAGATTTAGTGTGGTATGGAAAATTTTAGTTTGCAGGTTAGAAAGGGAAAAAGGTTCAGAGCAGCTCAAGCATCTATTTATACCTATCTTAAAATACACTCATTCATGAACGAAGGGTAGGGAATATCCATCTTAAAATATCTTCAGAGTTGAGAATGTGGAGATAAACATATATATCATTGTATAATAAGCCAACTTTAATTTTTCTTTATCCATCTAGAGAAAAAGAATTTAAGACTTTAAATTTTATAATTTGAGAAATAGCTACTTTATACTCTGTTTGAACTAGTTCAGATTTTTATGCTTATATTTTATCAGTTTCATAGTTACAAATAGATTTCTGTTCTTAGTAAAGATGGATTAAATCATGGAATAAGAAGAGTAGGATTCAACATGCATTAAGTTGCCTGTTGCTAAAACAGGATTCAACATGCATTAAGTTGCCTGTTGTTAAAACAGCAAGTGGGCAGTAAGCCTAGTGTTGATAGAATGGGGGCTTGTAACTTGCTTAAATTCTCCTTTAACTACATAGAATAAAACATAAAGCAAAAAGCGGTTGTCAGAATGTGGCTGAGGTACTCAATGCCAGTGTATCCATTCATTTATTCATTAAGTCATTCATGCATCATATAAATGTTTATCGATAATCATGCGCTCTAGATGCTGTTTTAGATAATGGTGCATACTGTTGGGTATACAATGGTGAACAAAAAGCAGATGTGGGGAGTAACTGGGATGGTTTGTCTTTGCATTTAATGAAGAGAAGAAAGCCAGTTCCAAGAGTGTCAGAATAATTCAACAAGTGATGTTTTTAGGTTTACACTCCTAATAGAAAGGAGGCAGGAAAGGCGGAGTGCATGGAAAAAAGAAATGCTTCCAACTGCAACCAACTGGAGCTTTTTTGACCTTTACTTTGGTTTTAATTAATAGTGGTTAAGTTGTTTACTTGGTGTTTAGGTCCTGAGGCTGCAGAGCTGAAAGAGGTTGTCACTGTCCCTAGAATCTTTTTCTTTTTGAGATGGAGTCTTGCTCTGTCACCCAGGCTGGAGTGCAGTGGCACGTTCTTGGCTCACTGCAACCCCTGCCTCCTGGATTCGAGTGATTCTCCTGTCTCAGCCTCCTGAGTAGCTGGGATTACAGGTGTGTGCCACCATGCCTGGCTAATTTTTGTATTTTTAGTAGAGACAGGGTTTTGCCATGTTGGCCAGGCTGGTCTCGAACTCCTGATCTCAGGTGATCCACCCGCCCCAGCCTCCCAAAGTGCTGGAATTACAGGCGTGAGCCACCATGCCTGGCCTAGAATATTGTTGTTTACTTGGAGGAGGAAGAGACTGACAGAAAAGGCAAAATTTTAATGGCCTCTTTAGTAAGCTTCACCACAAGATTCCTTTGGGGCAGGGTCATGTCTCTGGAACCGTATATGTCCAATACCTTGTGCAATGCATGGCTTGTGTCTGTCGCTTAATAACTTATATTGAGTGAAGAAATGCTATGGAGTGCAGGAGAGGGGCATCTAACCTGGGGTGAGACAAAGCAGCTCCCACCACATGTACATCCAGTTTAGCAATAGGAAGAAGATCTAGGTAGAAGGAGCAGCAGATGGCATAGAGATATGAGAGAAAGTACAAGTTGCTCTGTAAACTGACAATAGTTTTGCCAGAGTGTAGGATTCATAAGAGAGGGTGCTGAGAGACATTAGAGAGTTAGACTTGGCTTGACAAGTAAGGGTCATAATAAAGAGGTTGGATTTTGTTTTCTTTAAAAGTAGTAGTGTTTTTTTCTAAACAATAGAAGTCAGGTTTCCTAATGCCCAGGCCGACACTCTTCATATTACATGATGCGTGCAATGTCAAAAAAGGATTATTAGGTCTTAGGTTCCATATCCGTTCATGATAGCAGGACCATCAAAATTCTGTAAAGCCATTGGTGAACGTTCTGTCTTTTGGAGAGAAAGAGGATATAGGATAAATACCTTTTTTCTTGGGAGTAAAGAATATGTAGTTGGAACTCATTAAGGGCAAGCAAGGTCTGAGTGTCTTTGAATTTTTGTTCCTGGAATGATGCCAGGAATGTATAGCAGATCTCTGTACATGAATAAATGAAAAAACCTTTCTTTGCATTTGCATATACTGTTGCTAGCATTATACTCGGTTCTGAAAAGTGATAGTTAAATGAGAAATGGTCTCAGTGGCACATGCCTGTGATCCTAGCACTTTCGGAGGCGGAGAGAGGCCAAGGTGGGTGGATCGCTTGAGTCCAGGAGTTTGAGACCAGCCTAGGTAATACAGTGAGACTCCCCTCTTTACCAAAAAAAAAAACAATTACCTGGGGCTGGGGGTGGTGCCCACCTGTGGTCCCAACTACTTGGGAGACCGATGTAGAAGAATTGCATGAGCCTGGGAGATTGAGACTGCAGTGAGCTATGATCTCATCGCCACAATTCAGTCTGGATGACAAAGTGAGACCCTATCTCAAGAAAAAAAAAAACAGAAATTAGCTGGGCGTGATGGTGTGGCTGAGGGAGGCTTAGGTGGGAGGATTGCTTGAGCTCAGGTGTCTGAGGTTACAGTGAGCTGGGCTGTCCTCACTGCATTCCAGCCTGGAAAACAGAGCAAGATCCTGTCTCTTAAAAACCAGGTAAATTACTGATGACAGTTCAGTGGGCTGAGCCCTGTGGTAGAAACACTCATGCATGGGGTGGCGCATCCACATCAGGTAAATTGCTGGTGACAGTTCAGTGGGCTGAGCCCTGTGGTAGAAACACTCATGCATGGGGTGGCGCATCCACATCAGGTAAATTGCTGGTGACAGTTCAGTGGGCTGAGCCCTGTGGTAGAAACACTCATGCATGGGGTGGGGCATCCACATCAGGTAAATTACTGGTGACAGTTCAGTGGGCTGAGCCCTGTGGTAGAAACACTCATGCGTGGGGTGGCGCATCCACATCAGGTAAATTACTGGTGACAGTTCAGTGGGCTGAGCCCTGTGGTAGAAACACTCATGCGTGGGGTGGCGCATCCACATCAGGTAAATTACTGGTGACAGTTCAGTGGGCTGAGCCCTGTGGTAGAAACACTCAGGCGTGGGGTGGGGCACCCACATCAGGTGAATTCCTGGTGATAGTTCAGTGGGCTGAGCCCTGTGGTAGAAACACGCATGCGTGGGGTGGGGCACCCACATCAGGTGAATTCCTGGTGACAGTTCAGTGGGCTGAGCCCTGTGGTAGAAACACGCATGCGTGGGGTGGGGCACCCACATCAGGTGAATTCCTGGTGACAGTTCAGTGGGCTGAGCCCTGTGGTAGAAACACGCATGCGTGGGGTGGGGCACCCACATCAGGTGAATTCCTGGTGACAGTTCAGTGGGCTGAGCCCTGTGGTAGAAACACGCATGCGTGGGGTGGGGCACCCACATCAGGTGAATTCCTGGTGACAGTTCAGTGGGCTGAGCCCTGTGGTAGAAACACGCATGCGTGGGGTGGGGCACCCACATCAGGTGAATTCCTGGTGACAGTTCAGTGGGCTGAGCCCTGTGGTAGAAACACGCATGCGTGGGGTGGGGCACCCACATCAGGTGAATTCCTGGTGACAGTTCAGTGGGCTGAGCCCTGTGGTAGAAACACGCATGCGTGGGGTGGGGCACCCACATCAGGTGAATTCCTGGTGACAGTTCAGTGGGCTGAGCCCTGTGGTAGAAACACGCATGCGTGGGGTGGGGCACCCACGTCAGGTGAATTCCTGGTGACAGTTCAGTGGGCTGAGCCCTGTGGTAGAAACACGCATGCGTGGGGTGGGGCACCCACATCAGGTGAATTCCTGGTGACAGTTCAGTGGGCTGAGCCCTGTGGTAGAAACACGCATGCGTGGGGTGGGGCACCCACGTCAGGTGAATTCCTGGTGACCGTTCAGTGGGCTGAGCCCTGTGGTGGAAACACGCATGCGTGGGGTGGGGCACCCACGTCAGGTGAATTACTGGTGACAGTTCAGTGGGCTGAGCTCTGTGGTGGAAACACGCATGCGTGGGGTGGGGCACCCACGTCAGGTGAATTCCTGGTGACAGTTCAGTGGGCTGAGCCCTGTGGTGGAAACACTCATGCGTGGGGTGGGGCATCCACGTCAGGTGAATTCCTGGTGACAGTTCAGTGGGCTGAGCCCTGTGGTAGAAACACTCATGCGTGGGGTGGGGCGTCCACGTCAGGTAAATTACTGGTGACAGTTCAGTGGGCTGAGCCCTGCGGTGGAAACACTCATGCGTGGGGTGGCGCATCCACATCAGCCTTGGACGGGAGGAGGGTCGTGGAAGGCAGATGTTTGGTTGCACTTGAACTGAGCTTTGAAAGGTGATTAGGAGTAAGCTGGGTGGGGGAAGGGAAGAACCTTCCAGGCAGAAGGACTGGCATAAGTAAAGGCTTGTTTGTAAGAAATAGCATGGCACATTAAGGGAAGTTGAGGTTGTTCAGTATGACCCTACCATAGAAAGGGAATGAGCAAGTGATGGAAAATGAGATAGGAAGCTAATGGTTTGGTTCTGTTCTTTCTCTCCTTCTCCCTCTTAACCCCCTAACTCCCCTCAAGTTCTCCTCTTCCCTGTTCCCCCTGGAATATTCTATTTGGAATGGGATGGTGAGAAATATTGTGAGAAGGAAGAGGTAAGGGCTTAGAAGGTATGCTTTGATACCCCAGATAAATGTCAGCAGAATAGGGAACACAGTTGGAAAATTGCTTTTCAAAGCAAAGAATTTCTAATATCCCTCAAAGTAATGAGAGCTATTGAAGACTTGAGCGGTTGACATAATTTGTTTTAGGAAAGGTCACTCAGGTAGGTACTGGTGAAGAAGTTGAATTGAAGGGGGCACTATAATAAAGAAAGTAGATCAGTTAGGAGGATTTGTTTTGCTTTTGTTTTTGCAACACTGTAACTTGAACTAAATGGATGGCCATGGAACTGGAGAGTAGGGATCTTAGGGGTGAGAGATCAGTGAGGTGAAAGAGTTAGATTGGGCAACTGGTCATGGTTAAGGGCAGGATTTTTGGATCAGACACCTGAATTTGATTCTTAGCTTGACTTTTTATTATTATGTGACTTTGGAAAATTAGATAACCTTCTAAATCTGAACTTCGGAAATGTGTAACAGGAATAATTCCTTGAGAGGTTGTTTTGAGGAATGAGTACTCCTAAGACTCTTAGCACAGAGTATAGCTTGTGGAAAGAATTAGTTAAGAGGAGATGCTATTATAAGCTGTTCATTGTTATAGGGTATATATTTATAGGAGGAAGAACATATATAGGCTGTATTTGAGGGAGAGGCAAGGCGTTAAGGTTCGTGCATATTGGTATCAGTGGTCTGTTACAGGGCTGAGGAAACTATAGCACGTGGGCCAAATCTGCTTTTGTAAATACGTATTTATTGGGATGCATTAAAATTGTTTATATATTGTCTGTGGCTGCTTTTGCACTGCAAAGGGAATGTACTTAACACAAAGAATAGGGTCTCCAGGAGAGCACTTAAAGGGCTAGCAGAGGAAGCCTAGGTAGGTTGGGTGGGGGGACCTACAAGGGCCAGGAAGTTTGTAGGATTGCCATGAGTGAGGAGCGTCACTAATGCTGGGAAAGGAGGGTGGACATTCTGTGGGTTTTTTTTTTTTTTTTTTTTTTTTTTTTTGACGGAGTCTCGCTCTGTCGCCCAGGCTGGAGTGCAGTGGCATGATCTCAGCTCACTGCAAGCTCCGCCTCCCGGATTCACGCCATTCTCCGCCTCAGCCTCCTGAGTAGCTGGGACTACAGGCGCCCGCCACCACGCCCGGCTAATTTTTTTGTATTTTTAGTAGGTTTCACCATGTTAGCCAGGATGGTCTCGATCTCCTGACCTCACGATCTACACGCCTCAGCCTCTCACAGTGCTGGGATTCCAGGTGTGATGACTATAGAGTATGCTCGAGCTGTATGTCCTATACAGGAGGCCCCTCAGGCCCCTCGCAGAGTATGTGTGTTTGTAGTAGCCATAGTAGACTGATACAACTTTTGGCATTACTGGATGTTTGTACACAGTTTTCTTTAGCTCTTTACTATGGGACTGCTGTCTTCATTGCCACACAAAACAGCAAGAATTTGTTGAAATGAGTAAAAATAATCACATAATTTTTTTCCCTCCCTCCCTCCCTTCCTTTCTTCCTTCTTTTTAAATTAATTTATTTATTTTTTATTTTTATTTTGAGACAGAGTCTTGCTCTGTTGCCCAGGCAGTGGTGTGATCTCAGCTCACTGCAACCTCCAACTCGCGGATTCAAGCGATTCCCCTGTCTCAGCCTCCCGAGTAGCTCCTGGCTAATTTTTGTATTTTTTTAGTAGAGACAGGGTTTTGCCATGTTGGCCAGGCTGGTCTTGAACTCCTGGTCTCATGTGATCCACCTGTCTTTGCCTGGGATTACAGGCATGAGCCACCACACCAGGCCCAGATATTTTTGAGTTTAAAGATACTAACTCAATAAATTGCAAAAGAGGAGGCAGTTTTCCTAAAACACCACCACTCCAGTTGGGTTGTATAGTTGAAGGAATAAACCTCTAAATGAAATCTTTAAAAGAATTAAACCTATAAAAGAAACCTTTGCTTTCTTTTATCTAAAATTTCTTTACCAGGCTTAAATCATTGCCTTTTAAAAAATGTGTACTATAAGTACTTTTTGTTAGGTGAGCTCTAGTATTAACTTGGTGAGACTGATGTGTAGTACCAAATCTTTTTTTTTTTTTTTTTGAGATGGAGTCTCGCTCTGTCGTTCAGGCTAGAGTCCAGTGGCGCGACCTTGGCTCACTGCAAGCTCCGCCTCCCAGGTTCACGCCATTCTCCTGCCTCAGCCTCCTGAGTAGCTGGGACTACAGGCGATCACCACCACGCCCAGCTAATTTTTTTTGTATTTTTAGTAGAGACAGGGTTTCACTGTGTTAGCCAGGATGGTCTCGATCTCCTGACCTCGTGATCTACCTGCCTCGGCCTCCAAAAGTGCTGGGATTACAGCTGTGAGCCACTGCACTCGGCCTGTAGTACCAAATCTTAAAGGAAACTTTGCATTTAGAATTTGAAGTTTTATCTGGAGATTTGGTATGGTTGCTGAGTTATTTTTAGGATTAGATACATTTCTTGGAAATAGCGAATGTAATACAAAATTGTGTGGCTATGTAGTTGGCCGTTTGATACCATCCATAAGCTTAGCAAAGTGTGGTGTAGTTATTTGCCTGTCTTCAAGGGAAATAAATGTAAAGGGCATGAATAACTTGCTCACAGTGCCCAAACTTGCTCTAGTGATAGAACTAGAACTGGAATTCAGGTTTCTTGAACTTTATTTCAGATGGCTTTTCTATATATCTACTGCTTTTCTGACTTTAAAGTACATTTCCAAGGAAAAGTGCTCTTTATCTATAAAGTACTTTTTTATTTTTGAGACAGAGTTTCACTCTTGTTGCCCAGGCTGGATTGCAGTGGCGTGATCTCAGCTCACTGCAACCTCCACCTCCCAGGTTCAAGTGATTCTCTTGCCTCAGCCTCCTGAGTGGCTGGGATTACAGGCACGCACCACCACGCCTGTCTAATTTTGTATTTTTAGTAGCGACAGGGTTTTACCATGTTGCTTGGGTTGGTCTTAACTCCTGACCTCGGGTGATCTGCCCACCTTGGCCTCCCAAAGTGCTGGGATTACAAGCGTGAGCCACGGCGCCCAGCCTATACGGTATGTTAAATACAAGATTTGTGAAGTGTTGATTCTGTATGTGGCAATGAACAATTTTGATAGTTCACTTGATAGTCATTCACTATGAGATCATGCTTTCTTTACAGCCTGGTGTAAAACCATTTGATGGATTCATCCTAGTTTATCTTGCCTTGATTACTTATTCTTTTTTTAAGGGTTAAAATGGGCCAGCCGCGGTGGCTCATACCTGTAATCCCAACACTTTGGGAGGCCGAGGTGGGCGTATCATTTGAGGTCAGGAGTTTGAGACCAGCCTGGCCATCATGGTGAAACCCCATCTCTACTAAAAATACAAAAATTATCTGGACATGGTGGCGCGTGCCTGTAATCATGTAGCGCATGCCAGCTACTTGGGAGGCTGAGGCAGGAGAATTGCTTGAACCTGGGAGGTGGAGGTTGCAGTGAGCCGAGATCGTGCCATTGCGCTCCAGCCTGGGTGACAGAGTGAGACTCCGTCTCAAAAAAAAAAAGTTTAAAATTGCATTTACAATGTGTTTTTTTCCTTCTAATACAATATATGTTAATTGTAGAACATTTAAAAAAAATACTGTACACAAAAAATAACTGCTGGTAAATTGTATCTCTCAGGGATAACCACAGGTGGGTTTTTCTTGTTGTTGTTGGATTTTTTTTTTTTCTTTTTCTTTTTGAGACAGAGTCTCACTCTGTTTGCCCAGTGTGGAGTACAGTGGTGTGATCAGGCTCATTGCAGCCTTGACCTCCCAGGCTCAAGCAGATCCTCCCAGCCTTTCAAGTAGCGAGGACCAAAGGCATGTGCCACCATGCCCAGCTAATTTATTTTATTTTTTGTTGGAAAAGGAGGGTGGTGGGGAGCAGGCAAGGGGGAGTCTCTCTGTGTTGCCCAGGCTGGTCTTGAACTCCTGGGCTCAGGCAGTCCTCCCACCTTGGCCTCCCAAAGTGCTAGAGTTACAGGCATGAGCCACTATACGTGGGCCACAGGTAAGATTGTAAAAGATCCATTTAGGCCTTCTTTCTCCCCCAGTGATACTCATATATCTTTTTGAAAATCAAAAATGTAGATATAAGTATATAGATTATATATAAAAGTCCACCATTTCTGAGGGGAACGGATCACTCTTACACTACTTTTTTTTTTTTTTTTTTTTTTTTTTTTTGAGACAGAGTCTTGCTGTGTCGCCCAGGCTGGAGTGCAGTGTTGCGATCTCGGCTCACTGCAAGCTCCGCCTCCTGGGTTCACGCCATTCTCTTGCCTCCACCTCCCAAGTAGCTGGGACTACAGGCGCCCGCCACCACGCGTGGCTAATTTTTTGGTGTTTTTTTTTTTTTTTTTTTTTTTTTTTAGTAGAGACGGGGTTTCACTGTGTTAGCCAGGATGGTCTCAATCTCCTGACCTCATGATCCGCCTGCCTCAGCCTCCCAAAGTGTTGGGATTACAGGCGTGAGCCACTGCGCCCGGCGTACTTTTGTTTAAAAAATATATATGTGTGTAACCACATTCAGGTAAAAAATGATTGCCAGCCTTTTACTACCTTTCCCATCATCTTGACTTCTGTGACAGTCATTTCCATTAAAAAAATAATTTTACTCCCTATTATGTGTCTCTAAACATTAGGATTAGCTTTTGTATAGTTTTAAACTTTATAGGAATAGAATTATACTGTATATATTCTTTTGTGACAATTGATCTGTGACAAATTGACATTGTAGAGTGACAGGGAAGAGACACTTTTTCAATAAATGGTGCTGGGTCATTTGAGTATCCATATAGGGAAAAATAATAATGTGCTTCACACAATAAAAAATAATTTCAAGTGGATTTATAGATATGAAAAGAGTAAATAAAACTGGTATAAACGGTATTTAATAGAAATATATTGTGAGCCACATGTGATTTTAAATTTTTCTAGAAGCCTAATTTAAATAGGAAAAACAGATAAATTAATATTTTGTATTTAACCCAGTAATGCTCAAATACATTTTAATGTGCAAGTAATTTAAACATTATTGGTATATTTTATTTTGAGGGGGCAAGGATACTATAGTTTTAGCAATTCAATGTGTATTTTACACTTACGTCTCAGTTTGGCCTAGTTACATTTCAAGTGCTCGTTAGCACGTGACTAGTGGGTACTGTGTTGGAAAGCATAGTTTTGGAGGATAATGATGGATAACATCTTATTATCTCTGGACACAAAAAGCAACCATAAAGGAAAAATCGATGAGTTATGCTACATTAAAGTTAGGACATCATATTCCTCAAAAGACATTATTAGGCTTGGCATGGTGGCTTCTGTAATCCCAGCACTTTGGGAGGCCACAGCAGGAGGATTGCTTGAGTCCAGGAATTCAAGACCAGCCTGGGTAACACAGTGGGACCCTGTCTCTACAAAAAATTTAAAAAAAGAAATTAGCTGGGTATGGTGGCACACACCTGTTAGTCCCAGCTACTCAGGAGGCTGAGACAGGAGGATTGCTTGAGCCCAGTAGGTTGGTGCTGCAGTGAGGCATGATCATACCACTGTACTCTGGCCTGAGTGACAGAGTGAGACACTATCTCAAAAACAAACAATTATTAGGAGAGTGAAAGGCAAATTACAGAGTGGGAGAAGATATTGGTAAATCATAGTTCGAACAGAGTTTGCATAAAAAATATGTAACGTCAAGAAAAAGGTAGTTAACTCATTAGCAGGATGGACAAGAGACTTTGAACTGCTATTTCATGAGAGATAAATGAAATAAAATCTGTCACCGTGGATTTGTCTTTTTCTTTTTGTAATTCTGTTTTTGATTTTTATATATGAGTTGCTTAACGACAGGAAATGCATTAGGTGATTTCATTGTACAAATGTCATAGAGTGTACTCAGCAAATTTAGATGGTAGCCTACTGCATGCCTGGGCTATATGGTATAGCCTATTGCTCCTAGACTGCAAAATTGTACAGCATCTTACTGTACTGAATATTGTAGGCAATTGTAACACAGTGGTAAGTATGTGTGTATCTAAACATAGAAAAGGTACAATAAGAATATGATATAAAAGATTAAAAAATATACCTGTATAGGGCACTTACATGCATGCATGGAATGGAGCTTGCAGGACTGAAAGCTGCTCTGGGTGAGTCAGTGAGTGTGTGGTGAGTGAATGTGAAGGCCTAGATTATCACTGTACACTACTGTAGATTTTATAAACACTGTACACTTAGGCTGTACACTAAGTTTATAAAAAATATTTTTCTTCAGTAATAACCGTAGCTTACTGTAACTTTATAAACTTTTAAATGTTTTTAAACTTTTGACTATTTTGTAATAACACTTAGCTTACAACAGAGACACATTGTACAGCAGTACAATAAAATATATATATTTTTTAATACAGGGTCTTGCTCACTGTCTCAGCTCACTGCAACCTCCCCTTCCCGGGCTCAAGTGATCCTCCCACCTCAGCTTCCCAAGTAGCTGAGACTACATGCGTGTGCCACCATGCCCAACTAATTTTTTCTGTAGAGATAGGGTTTCACCATGTTGCCCAGGCTGGTCTCAAACTTCCAGACTCAAGCAATCCACCTGCCTCGGCCTCCCAAAGTGCCAGGATTATAGGAGCGAGGCACCGCACCTAGCCAATATTTTCTTTATATCCATATTCTATGAGCTTTTCTGTATTTCTTTAAAATTTTAATTTATCATTTCATTTGTTTGTTTGTTTTTGTGATGGAGTTTTGCTCTTGTTGCCCGGGCTGGAGTGCAATGGCATGATTTCGGCTCAATGCAACCTCTGCCTCCTGGGTTCAAGCGATTGTTCTGCCTCAGCCTCTCAAGTAGCTGGGACTACAGGCATGTGTCACCATGCCCGGCTAATTTATATTTTTAGTAGAGACAGGGTTTCTCCATGTTGGTCAGGCTGGCCTTGAACTTCTGACCTCAGGTGATCCGTCCACAGCCTCCCAAAGTGCTGGGATTACAGGTGTGAGCCATGGTGCCCAGCCTAATTTATCGTTTTTAAACTTTTTTGTTAAAATGAAGACACAGATACACACATTAGGGTAGACCCACACAAGGTCAGGATCATCAATATCAATATCTTCCACCTTTGTATCTTGTCCCACCGGAAAGTCTTTAGGGGCAATAACACACATGGATCTGTTATCTCCTAGGTTAACAGTGCCTTCTGGAATACCTCCCGAAGGACCTGCCTGAGCTGTTTTACAGTTGTCCTTTTTAAATAAGTAGAAGGCGTGTACTCTACAATGATAATTAAAAGTGCGCAGTAAATAAGCCAGTAACATAATTGTTTATCAAGTGTTAAGTACTGTACATAATCGTATGTGCTAGACTTTTATACGACTGGCAGCACAGTAGGTCTGTTTTCCCCAGCTTCACTAAAACACGTGAGTAATGTGTTGTTTTCCCCAAGTGGCTTTTTTATTCCTTCCCCCCTTCCCCACTCTCCCATGTTGTTCTGTGTCTTTTGTGTTATAGAATTTTCTCACGTGTCTGGTATTAATTTCCTTGTGGTGAATAAAAAATTCTTTGGAAGCTTTAGTAAGTGGGTTCAGCCTTTTGACTCTGACTTTTGCGTCAGGATATTCTGGATGGCCCATTTGTTGGGAAATCCCCAGCGTTGGTATCTTTAGATCTTTGTTCTTAGATGTATCAGGTTCCTGCAGGGTAAAGACCTGACTCTCTGAAGTTTGAGAGGAGAGTGCATAGGGGGTAGTGGAGGAGCTGAGATGTGTGTTCAGTGACTAGATCGACCTCTGTTTTGTACAGTTGGGCCGGGTGACTTCTGTCTAAGGATCCTCTCCTTTTCCAGAGAGCCCCCAGTCTTCTGTCATGGTTGGGGAGTCCCATAAAGGCATGGTGTTGAGGCTTTAGCTGCATTGTAGATAGTCTTCACCCAACCTCCATCATCCTTTATGCCTCCACCTTCTTTACCCCTTGTTCTGTCTGCATTTAGTGCTGCCAGTTCTGAACCTTCTCCCGACATGGCTGTGGAAATGGAATCGGTTCTTAGTGTTTTTGGCTGCTGGCTTGGTCTGGCTGCATTGGGCCTGCTGAGTCATTTGCTATGCTTCCAATCTTTTATAGTTGATTTCCCCCAAGTTTTTCTGTTTTCCTGTTTGTTTGGTTTCTGTCTTCAGTGTTAGAGGCTTTTCTTATAGCTTCAAAAATTCTGTTACTTTTTCTTTCATTTCTCCCTGTCCTGTGGGTTTGGTTTTTAAATTTATCTTTTTAATATGTCTGTATTAGTTTGTTCTCATACTGCTAATAAAGACATACTTGGGACTGGGTAATTTATAAAGGAAAGAGGTTCAATTGACTTCACAGTCCCACATGGCTGGGGAGGCCTTACAATCATGGCAGAAAGCGAAGGGGAAGCAAGACACATCTTACACACGGCAGCAGGCAAGAGAGAGTGTGTGCAGGGGAACTCCCCTGTATAAAACCCTCAGATCTTGTGAGACGTATTCGCTGTCATGAGAAGAACACGGGAAAGACCTCTCCCCATGATTCAGTTACCTCCCAGCAGGTCCCTCCCACAACACATGGGAATTATGGGAGCTACAATTCAAGATTTGAGTGGGGACACAGCCAAACCATATCTATGTCTTTTGTATAATTTTAGTGGAAGTGAAATAGATGTGTATATTCTGTTTGCCATCTTCCTCTGAATTTGTTAGTTAACTTTGTGTCAGATTAATTATGCCTGTTGATGTTTTAATGGTTCTTAGTTATTTCATGTATATTTCCTTCAGCTACAATATGGGTTTGAAGACAGGCCTTTTCCAGTTTTGTTATTCTTCATTCAAGGTCCAGTACAGTATGTATGGTAAGCAGTGAGGAAGCTAACTATAAGGTGGACAGTACAATAAAGCCTTGATAAAAACTAGTGAAATAATGGTGGTTATATATATATATATATCTTGTCTTTCAGGTTCTCTTTGACTGCAATGGAAAGAGGAAAGAGAAATTAGAAGTATTTTTTAAAATTGTCATTTGATTTCTTCAGAGTTATTGTGGCCTTCTGAACTGTGAGTATAATTCTCTTGCTATACTTGTGTCTTGAGATTTTTGGTTTTGTTTTTTCTTTCACCTGTCTTAGTGTCTCTTTGATGTACAATAGAAATTAACAAAAGGTAGTTGATTTTGCAGGGTGGGTGAGGGAAGAAATATAAATTGTTTAGTGCCTATTATGTGTAGATATTTTATATATTTTTTTCTGAGACAGTATAATAATGGTTAATAATAATGTGCTTAGAATACTGTCTGGTACATTATAAACACTCTAAGTTACAATTACTAATTGAATCCTCATGATAACTTTATAAGTAAGGTTTACTGTTCTTCCCTATTTCACATTTGCATAAACCAAAATACAGAGGTTAAAGGATACTAAGTTACGGCCAGACACAGTGGCTCATGCTTGTAATCCCAGCACTTTGGGAGTCTGAGACAGGAGGATTGCTTGAGTTCAGGAGTTTGAGACCAAGTGGCTGGGTGCGGTGGCTCATGCCTGTAATCACAGCACTTTGTGGGGTTGAGGCAGGCGGATCACTTGAGGTCAGGAGTTCGAGACCAGCCTGGCCAACATGGCAAAACCCCATCTCTGCTAAACATACAAAAATTAACCAGACATGATGTTGCACCCAGCTGTTGTAATCCCAGCTACTCGGGAGGCTGAGGCAGGAGAATTCCTTGAACCTCCACAGGAGGAGGTGGAGGTTACAGTGAGCCGAGATCGCGCCACTGCACTCCAGCCTGGGTGACAGAGCAAGACTCTGTCTCAAAAAAAAAAAAAAAAAAAAAAAAAAATTCAGACCAGCCTGGGTAACAAGACCTTGTCTCTGAAAAAACAAAAAACAAAAATTGTCAGGTGTGGTGATGCATGCCTGGATCACAAGAATTTGAGGCTGCAGTGAGCCAGGATCGTGCCACTGTACTCCAGCCTGAGGGACAGAGCCAGAGTCCGTCTCAAAAAAAAAGATTACTAAATTAGTAAATGGCAAAGCTGGGATTCAGACTCATTCTGGCTTCACAGTGTTGTGCTCTTGACTGGTAGAGCAGCTCCCTCTCCTCAGTCTGTGGTTTTGCTTTTTGTAGGTTCAGTTACCCAATGTTAGCTGCAGTCCAAAAATACTAAATAGAAGATTCCAGTTTATACATTTATACGTTATAAAACGTATAAATAAACAATTTATACGTTTTAAATTGTGCGCCATTCTGAGTAGCCTGATGAAATCTCATGCATCCTGATCTGTCCCGCCCTGTCCTGCCCTGTCCCACCTGGGATGTGAATTGTCCCTTTGTCCAGCATATCCACCACAGTGTGTATGCTGCCCGCCTGTTAGTCACTTAGTAGCCATCTGAGTTAGGTCAGCTGTCAAGGAATGACAGTGCTTGTGTTCAAGTAACCCTTAGTTTATTTCATCATGGCCCCCAAACGGAGGGGTAGTAGTGATGCTGGCATATTGTTATAATTGTTCTATTTTATTACGTTACTCTTGTTAATCTCTTACAGTCCCTAATTTATAAATTAAACCTTATTGTAGGTATGTATGTATAGGAAAAACATAGTATATATAGCGCCATGTACTGTCCCTAGCTGCAGGCATCTACTGGGGGGTCTAGGAGCATATCCCCTGCAGATAAGTGGGGATAGCTGTATCTTATTCTCATGGGTTCTAGATTCAGATATTGGTATTATATTTCCTAACTCCTTAATTTTAATCAAATTATTTAACCTATTGAAAGCTATTTTTTTTTTAATCTGACAAAGGGGATTATTATAGAATCTCCCTTATGGGGTTATTACGAAGATGCTGTGAGATATGCGTAAGGTGTTCACTCAAAATTGTTAGCAATGATTATTTGGTGCCATTTTTCTCATTTTAATGAGCAGAAAACGGAGCCCTAGAGAGATTATATTACTTGTAATTTGTCAGTTTGTAACTTGGAGATCTTGGTGCATGTTTCACAGTTTAGAAATCATACAATTGAGGGTAATCCTACTTTGTCTTGTTTCCAAAAATTGCTCTTTCTTCTAAGTCTGGCGGTAAATTGAGGACAGATAGGTTCATAGAGTATTTATAAATCTCTTTTGTGGGCATTTTGTTTTATGTTGTTACAGTAAATATCTCATAAACTTGGACTTCATGGAGTCAGAATTCATGATGATTTATAGCTGTAATGAATATGACTTTCACAAGTGTTTTTGGAGTATAGGCCTAGGATTATTTTTTAATTTCCATATGAGTGTCAGTTCACGTCTTTCTTTGTTCTCTTTTCTCTCCCAAATCTATTTCTAGGTATTAGTGAAGGGAAATTATGTCATACAGTTTCCATTTCTTTGCAAGGCCTAGAAGTCTTGGTCCTGTGTCCCCCTGTCCTTCATGAGCTAAGGGAGAGGAGCCTACTCTGTCCCTTGTGCTGTGCCAGATGTGATTATGTTACAGTGTGAGAAGGTCACAGCCCCTCTATTTGTGTCCCCCTATTTCATATTGTACCTTTCTTCCTATAACAGTGCATTCTGATTATTTGGGTGTGAGTCTGTGTGTGAGGGCAGTTTTTGTTATTTCATCTCTGCTTAACCCGCAGTTAACTTACACTAAATGCTGAATTAGGACTGTTTAACGCCTGTCACAAAATAAGCGCTCTTCTCTTAGTAGATCTGAGCAAAAGAAAGAATACCAAATGTAACTTTTCAGCAACATTAGCTGTAAAAATATTTCCTCTTGGTATAGCACAAGACAGTTTCATAGCAGAAATACAAAACTTATGTTCCTAGTGTAATGTGCTGGGAAACGAAAGTCTAAAGAGAGGTGAGATGACAAACCAGCTATTTGTGACCCAAGAGCCAGCTCATTGGCTCATTGGAACTTAAAAAAAAGAATTTTTTTTTTTTTTTTTTTTAAATTTTTCTTTGCAGATAGAGTCTTGCTCCATCACCCAGGCTGGAGTGCAGTGGTGTGATCATAGCTCACTGTAGCTTCTGAACTCCTGGGCTCAAATGATTTGCCCGTTTCAGTCTCCCAAGTAGCTGGGACTATAGGCACATGCTACCATGCCTGGCTAATTCAAAAAATTTTTTTGTAGAGATGAATCTTCCTTTGTTTCCCAAGCTGGTCTCAAACTCCTGGCTTCAAGTGATTCTCCCACCTCAGCCTTCCAGAATGCTGGGATTATAGGCATAAGCCACCACTCCTGGCCTCATTGGAACTTTTTAGCTATAGGACAAAATCTACCCATCCTGGTTTGTCTTTTTAAAATCATTTGAAAATATATAAACCCAGGAAAATAACCTCATAACCAGTGTTCCTGTAATTGCCCCCCACCGCAAATTCTGGACAGATGGTCAGGCCATATGTGTAAGTCTGGCTTCCAGTCCATTGAATTTCATGATGTAATGCTGAGATATAGGTCCCTTATTTCACAGAGTTCCCCTTCGTAAGTCCCTTGGGCCATTTGAGCTCCTGCAGTATGGATCTGGTTGCGAAGGAGCTAGCTTTGGCAGAGTTGGTTCTTGGTCCTTGCCTTGTTATTAAGTGACACATTGGAAAACAGAAATTTGGGAAGGAGGTATTTTAGAACCAGAATTCTAGGCAAGCAAAGGAAAGTTTGGGAGGAATTGAGTTGCTGGGATATATATGGAGATTAATTTTCAGGGTTAATGTGGCGTGGGAAGGTGGTGGACAGAAAGGAAGGCCTCCCTGAGACCCTTCTGCAAAATCCCGTATTTGTGAATAAAAGCATCTTTTATAGCATGTGGGCAGATGAGCACAGCTGAGATAGATTGGACTCTGAGGTTCTGGGAGTGTTGACTCAAAAAAATATATATATTTTTTAATTTATATTATTAGGTACCTCCTAATATGTAGTGGTCCCTCCATATCTGTGGGGGATTGGTTCCAGGATTCCCCCAAGATACCAAAATCTATGGAGCCTGTCTCTTATATAAAATGGTGTAATATTTGCATATAACCTATGTATGTCCTCTCATATACAGTTAACCCCTGAACAGTGCGGGGGTGAGGGGTGCCCATCCCCTTTGCAGTTGAAAATTTGTGTATAACTTTTGACTCCCTGAAACTTAACTGCTAATAGTGTCACAGGATCCTTGGGGTGTCGCTTCACCAGCCAGAAATCACGTTGGCTGGTGGCGCCTTCTGCCTGAGTATTGCCCATGCCCACTGGGCTTGTTCTACCTACTCGGCTTGGTATGCTGTGCTTGGCTCACACTACAAGCCTGGATCCCACAGCTGCCAAGGGCGAGCCAGGCGCAGAGCTGTGAGGGGTGTGTGGGTGTGTGAGCATGTGGTCCAGCCACCTTGCACAGCTGGCTGCTATAGCAGGGTGGGCAGCTCCAGGCACTGGCACAAGTGCCAGTTCTGTGCAAGGCTGCAGCTGGACCAGATGTACTGCATGCAGTCTCTGCTGTGGGAACCCGCATCTGGATGAGGGGAATGAGGTGGCACCCAGAAGAGTGGAGATGCCAGGACTGCAAAGCCCCAAAGAGGGTGTCATAGCCCTGGCTCGGGGGTTCTCCTCTGCTCGTTGCTCGCAACATGGCAAGCAGGAGGCCATGTTTCAATCCTGTTTGTGTTATAGCTCCTTCAGTCCCTCCATTCGGCAGGTCTCGAGTTCTTATCCGGTGTCCAGGAAGAATGAGGTACATGGACAACTGGAGGGTGAGCAAGGTGGAGAGGGGCTTCATTGAGCAGCAGAACAGCTCTCAGGAGACCCAGAGTGGGTAGCTCCTTTCCACAGGCAGTACATCCCAATGAGTGTCCAGATCTCAGCAGAGAGGAGACCGGCAGTGGGTAGCTCCTTTCCACAGGCAGGTTATCCTGGTGAATTGAAGAGACCCAAAGTGGGTAGCTCCTTCCTGCAGCTGGTAGTCCTAACATCTCTCTGAGTCTGGCTGAGTCTGGGGTTTTTATGGGCTCAGAAGGGAGGAAGTGCGTACTGATTGGGCCATGGGCAGGCCCGGAAAAAGCACCATAAGTTCTCACTCCAGGCCGTGGACTCCACCCACAACTGGTGGCCTGGCTCCTGGGCTTCAAGGCTGTCCCTGGCTTGAAGGTGGAATTTCATGGGGGACCTGCCCCTTTCTATCCAGGAGCCTTTCTGCCTTCTCCCACCATCAACATGCCATCCATGGCACCTAGGCTGTTCATGACGAGGTGTGCCTGCAGGCCCACACTGAGCCACCCTCAGCTCCCCGTTGGCCTCCCTCCCATGCTTGTCAGTGCCCAAAGTCTGGAGTGGGCCAGGGCGGCAGGGGGCTGGTGTGTCAGCGCTGCCTCGAGCATGTGCATACTCGGCCAGGTTGTGACAGACTCAGGCTCAGCCACAACTTTGCTCTGCTCTGGAGTGGGCTGGGGAGAGGCCAGGAGCCTGTGAGGACAGGGGGGCTTCCCGGACCCCTAAGAACACAGGGATGCCCAGGTCTGGAGCCGAGGCTAGGAGGCTGCAGCTGTACTTGGGAATGTGGGGCTCCTGCCCCGCCAACTCAGTAGGGGGTTGGGATTTCCACCTGTTCCCAGCTCCTGCTGGCCCCACTGCAGTCTGTGTCTTGGCAGCAGCCCCTCCAGACTGGCTTCCACTGCCATAAGTACTGTAGACTGGAAGCCTTATTGAGAATATGAACAGTTGATTAACACATTTTGTATGTTATATGTATTATATACTGTATTTTTACAACAGAGTAAACTAGAGAAAAGAAAATATTAAGAAAATCATAAGGAAGATAAAATATACTTATTAAATGGAAGTGGATCATCATAAACATCTTCATTCTCATTGTCTTCGTGTTGAGTAGGCTGAGGAAGAGAGGAAGAAGAGGGGTTGGTCTTGCTGTCTCAGGTGGCAAAAGTGGAAGGGGAGGCAGGAGAGGCAGGCACACTCAGTATAAGTATTACTGAAAAAAAAATCCCTCTATATATGGACCTGTACCATTCAAATCCATGTTGTTCAAGGGTCAACTGTACTTTAAATCATCTCTAGATTGCTTATAATGCCCAATACAATGTAAATCCTTTGCAAATAGTTGTTATACTTATTATTTGGGGGATAATGACAAGAAAAACATCAGTACATGCTCGGTATAGATGCAGTCATTCATTTTTTTTCCTCAAATATTTTAGATCCATGGTTGGTTGAATCTGGATGTGGAACCCGCTGACATGGATGGCTGACTGTATTGTATGTTAAACTTTATCATTTGTGACTTCTCTGTTTTAAATGACCTGTTGATTTTCTGATTTGGGGTATAAAGGTTTAGCTTATTTATGTTATTCCCCATATCTCTTCCTGCATTACTTATTGTTAAATAGTTGATATGTGGTATTTTTCTTTTAGAAGTCTTCTGTTGTAATTTTACCAGTATCTTTCCTTTGCTTGGGTTATTGATTCATGTCAATATCTTGATTCCTTTTAAGATAAAGATAGTATTGCTCTAAATATTGACCCTTCCCCCCAGTTCCAGCATGTCTCCCTGTTCTGCCTCATATTTTATGTTTTTATTATTACTTTTATGTTGGGATTTTTACATTTGCATTTTATCTGCAACTCCAAGTGTTCTGGGGACTGCTCATGGGTTTAACTCTAAAACTAGTTTATTATTTTTAATTTTAAGTTTTCTTGACCTTTCCCAGCTTAGCTTTCTTTCAAGGCCAGTTTTTCTCTTTGTTTTCTCTGGTATTTATTTCTTTTTCATGAAGGTGGTATTCCCTGTATGTCTGATGATCCTTTATTGTATGTCAGTGTATAGGGAAGCAGAACTAGCTACTTTTCTGAGTTAGATTTAGCCCCTGATGGGAATTCAGAACTGAAGTACTTTGCTTCAGCATGCTTTTAGTCTGTGGGCCCCTAAATAACAAAGGAGAGTTTTACTGTAAGGATGTTAACACCTATACCAGAAACCTTTGCTTTATTTTCTAGAGAAATAGCCCCTTGGGATTTTTTAAAAATTAAATTTTTTTTTTTTTGGTCTGAGGGTAAATGCTGAGTTAGCCTGGGCACAATAGTCAGTTAAACCCTGTTTTCACCCCTGGCTATTAACATCAGCCCTCACCAATACCTCATGGCCAGGCCCAAAGCCTCATCAAGATTCACTTGAGTTTTGTCTCTGTTTTACACATCACTGTGCATGTAGCTCCTCTTTAATAGCTAGATATTTGTTGAATTCTCATCTTTTGGTGGCTCTTCCCTTCCTCTTATATACCTTTAAAAAAAAAATTACATACTCCAGTTTCATTGAAGTCTTCACAGGAATAAAATTCATTACTCCACCACCTTGAACTTGAAACCACTGAGAATTTTAGGAGGTGGGGTGGCATGTTGATCTGTAGGGTGAGGATTTTAAGTGGTGGAATGATACGTTGGTTTGCTGTGTGGCTAGTTTTAGAGTTAGATGAGCTTGAGTTCAGACTTTGGTGCTGCCACTTTTAGCTGTGGAACTTCGGTCAAAACATTTTATTTTTCTTATCCTCAGTTTCCTCATTTATTGAACAAATATTTATTGAGACATTGTTTGTAGCACGATGATGTGGGGACAGTTGAGGTAGTTCTTTTATAATGCCTTGTGTATTTCTCTAAAGTAGGATTTGGAGTCATCTCCTAAGAATGAGTGGAAAAAGCAATGCTGGGATTGGAGATTTGATGATAGTGGAGGAAGTTTGAAATAGGGATAGTGAGGAGAGAGCCAAGCAGGGATGGAGAAGGCTTGCCTAGGAGTGTTGTGGTTCAGCTGAGATTGGTGACAGTTAAATTAGAATGTACCAATTTTTTTAGTTAATGATGTTTTGTCTGGTGCTAGCTCTCAGCAGTCCAGGTGTAGTCTGGTATAAGTTGTCCTAATATTTGTATTGAATCATGAAATGGATTTTTTTCCAGGCTTGTTTATTGGAAGGACAGTGGGAGTTAGTAATATTGGTAAAAGATTGGTTTGAACTATGACTTTACAATTCAGGAAATGTTTGTTGAACTTTTACTAAGTGCTTGGCATGGTTCTAATTGCTTTAGATAGATGTATCAGTAGACCAAACAGAGTCTGTATAGTGCAGGGAAGCAGATAATAAAAAAATAATAAGCAAATGGGTACATTATGTAGTGTACTGGAAGGTGGGACGTGGGATGAGAAAAAAGTAATGCCATACTATGAGTGAATTTGAGGTCTAAATAGGGTAGTCATAATAAGCCTCATTGCAAAAGTGAGATTTGAGCTAAATACAAAGGAGATGGGTGTATTCATGCAGGAAACCACAGGCTCCTGTCCGGTCTTCCATCTGCTTCCCAGAAGCAATGGAAATAATCTGTTTTAGGTGTTGATTTTAGCTTTTACATTCTTGTTTCCTAATAGTATTTGTGTACTAGTCATTGCTCCATCAATTTTAGAAAAAGTTATATACTGAACTCCTATCATGGTAGGTAGGGATTTTCTCTCTCTTACGTGGTCTTTCCTCTCCCCCATCTTCCTCATATAGTTCTAGAACAGTTTTTGTTTAGATCCGTGTTTTCGTTTTTAATTATTTTGACTTTTAAACATAACTCAGTATTGAGCCAATTAAAGTAGTATGGTTACATTTCTTGTTCAGCTTTGTTTTTCTTGTTTTCTTGGACTGAAAATTGCAGTTGTCCCTCTTGTTTGCTTAATATTCTTAGATCTGGCTAAGGTTTCCCACTCTGACAGCTCTGTAATTAAGGCCTCTCAATTAGTTTCCATGCAGTCAAGTGTATTCATTTTGTCTTCACCCCCTAGACACACCCCTCCTGGATCTTTCCTTCTCCTTTTCCCTGCTTCAGTCTAGAGAGGTTGCTCTCTAGACCTGCTGTAAATGGTACCAGGGTGGAGAAACCTGTGGTACTAGCAAAAATAAGGCGAGAACAGGTAAGACAGGTGAGTAGAAAATACTGATTGAAAAAACTGATGGGAAGGACAGAGGAGGAATGGAGATAATTTCTTCTTGGGGAAGTGTGTTAAGGAAAAGCTATAGTTGAGGAAGAGCATTCTAGGTAGTGAAAATGGTGCCAGAAAAAGCATGGAGATGGAAGTGATCTTTTATATTTTGGTGACTTGAAAAGCCTGTGTTGTGTTACCTTCTTAGATTATATGTATATTAACTTACTGACTTTGCCCTGAAGAGCTTTAAAAAAAGTTTAAATGGGAATTGTGACAACCAGGCCCTGAAGAGCTTTAAAAAAGTTTAAATGGGAATTGTGACAATCAGAATGTTAAACATTGATATATTTTTTGTTTTATTTTTTTTGAGAAATAAAGGTCTCATTTTGTCACCCAGGCTGTAGTACCGTGAGTGGCATGTTCATAGCTTACTGTAACCTTGAACTCCTGGGTTCAAATGATCCTCCTACCTCAACCTCCCAAGTAGCTGAGACCACAGGCGCACACCACTGTGTCTGGCTAATTTTTAAAATTTTTTGTGGAGGAAGGCTCTCACTGTGCTTCCCAGGCTAATCTCAAACTCCTGGGCTCAAGTGATCCTCCTGCTTTGGCATCCCAGAGTGCTGGGATTGCAGGCATGAGCCATAGTGTCTGGCCTTGATGGTAAATTATTCATGTCCTAAAACCTGAACATAGGATATATCAGGAACACTTGAATTCAAGTGATAACCTTAAGCTGTTAATTTTATGTATTGATTTACGGAAAAATCTTTATACATTGGTTACAAACACTTAATAATCTTGGCATCTAACTATCCAAGCCAATTCATCAGTGCAGGAATGAGTGCCGTAGTACCACTTCAGTTTTCAGGCAAGAACAAGATAAATGACAACAGGAAATTTAAGAAGCTGCTCCGTGTTTGGCCATATTGGAGAGAGGGCAAGCAGAGAAGTTGGAAAAATGTCATTGAGGCATGTAAGCACAGCTTTCGTCTATATGGCATAGCTATATAGAGAAAATGAAGCCAACAATAATGAGATACTGAAAAACTAAGAGATTAGTTCCTTTCTAAAAGAAGCATTGCTCAGTTTGAAATGCTGAAGCAAAATGCTAAGAAATAAGGTTCACAAGTGGTCTTCATGATTGCAAACTCTAGGGTACTTTTTGTCTAAATGCATGGGACTTCTCATGGATGGTCAGGCCACTATGTTCAGTGGGTACGCTGTATACAAATATTACTTGCCGTCTGAAGCTTTGACTTTTTACTCAGTTTTGTGAAGAGCACATCCTTCTGGTCTTTATTTACACTTGTGATTCAGGAGTCGTGGCTGAAAGAAATAGTCATAAATCATAATAGCTGTCATGTGTCAGTCATTGTGTTAATTCAAGTCTTAATTCTTTACAGCAACTCAGTAAGGTTTTGATTACTATTCTCATTTTACAGATGAGAAACTGGGCTTAGAGAAGTTAAGAAAACAGTCCAAGATTCCTCGTGGTAGTATCAAGTTCTCCATTTCCTTACAGTAAAGTTTAGCCCTTAAGCTTAACCACAGTGCACAATTGGGAGTCATACATTTAACAGAGAAGAATAGTGCCACCTACTGAATTGCCAGTGACCCTTTCCCCTCTAGTATTGTACTTCCTTTTAAAATGTATCAGTCGTGTTAAAATGCAGTATTTCTGCAAAGCCTCCAAATTTCTTAATCATCTGTGTTGCTGGCTTATACTGAGGGAAGAGTGTAGTTTCATAAAATACTTGTAAAAACAGGGAAAATTTTGATTTCCTGATTCTGAAAGTGGGCAGGCAACTTTGCATAGGATCTTAACCTTCAGAGAAAGGAAGAGACGGGGATGAGTGTTTTTTCTTTCAATCTGTCTTTGCATATCATAGTGTTGTGAGTTGGGGTGGCAAGTAGGCAGTTTAGATTTTTACCCAGTACTCATGAATTCCAAATGGTTTAACAAAATATACAAACACTTCAGCATTTTTTCTTTGATAAACTGTCTGATTAAAGAGGATAGGTGTCTCAATAAAAATTTCAATGAAAAAGTGGCCAAAAGATTTGGACAGACATTTCATCCATTTCATATGAATGAGAGTAAGCACACAAAAAGATGTTCCACATTAGTAGTCATTAGGAAATGTAAATTACAACCACATGAGATATCATTGCAACCCTATTAGAATGGCTAATGTTAAAAACCAAAAAGAAGGTGACAGTGCCACATGACAAGAATGTGAGACAGTTAGTACTCTCCTGCTTTGCTGGTGGAAGTGCAAAATGTTATGATTGCTAAAGAAATCAGTTTGGCACTTTTTTATGAAATTGAACATAGACTTATCACCCAACCCAGCAGTCCTACTTCTAAATATTTACTCAAGAGAAATGAAAACATTTTCTTACAATGACCTCTGTGTGAACATTTATAGCAGCTTTATTCGTAATCACTGGAGACAGCTCAAATATCCGTCAGTTGGTAAATGGATAAACAGATTTTGGTACACCTATACAATGGAATCCTATGCAGCAATAAAAAGGAACTAACTGCTGACGCACCTAACAAAATGGGCAAATCTTCAAAGCAGTCTACTAAGTGAAAACACAAAACTCCATATAACTATGATTTCATTTATATAACATTTTGGTAAGACAAATCTGTAAGAACAGAAATAAAATCAGTGGTTGCCTGGGGCGGAAGGGAGAATTTGGGGGCACTTCTTGGGGTGATGGAAATAGTCTGTATCTTCAGCGTGGTCACGCAGACCCACTTGTATTAGGCTGTTCTTGCGTTGGTATAAAGAAATACCTAAGACTGGGTAATTTGTAAAGAAAAGAGGTTTAATCGGCTTACTGTTCTGCCGGCTGTACAGGAAACATGGCACTGGCTTCCAGGGAGGCGTCGGAGAGCTTTTACTCGTGATGGAAAGTGAAGTGGGAGCAGATGCGTCACATGGCGAGAGAGAACAAGAGAGAGAGTGGGAGGTGCCATACACTTTTAAACAACCAGATCTCACATGAACTCGCTTATCACCAAGGGAATGGCACTAAGCCATTCATGAGGAATACGCCCCCACGATCCAAACACCTCCTACCAGGCCCCACTTCCAACACTGGGGACTACATTTCAACATGAGATTTGGCTGGGAAACAGATCCAGTCCTTATCACCATCCACCTAATGTTTTTACCGTGCACGTTATGCCTCAAGAAATAAAACTTTAAAAAGAGAAGAAAAACGTGACTTATATGCAAACAGATATTATCCATATACTCTTGCACGCATATATGCGCGCGTGCACACACACACGCGCGCGCACGCACACACACACACACACACACACACACACACACACACACACACACACACACACACACACACTCTCTCTCTCTCTCTCTCTCTCTCTCTCTCTCTCTCTCTCTCTCTCTCTCTCTCTCTCATTCATTAGAGCTCGAATTTTCTTTCCAGTTGGATCAACATTTATTTGTCTGGATTAGATATCACCAAAGTTGAAGTGAAGTAGATTTCAGTGTAGACACTGCTTTTGAAAACACAATCTTGGAGACCTTGGTTCATTTATATAATCTGATTTATTTGTGGCCTAAAGGCTTTATATTTGTCTTTGTATAATGAGATTGTATATTATAAAGGTCATATAATTAGCAGAAATAAAAGATGTTTAAAAGTAATTTTAGTATTTGTTGCTCAAGTTCTTGTAGCTCTGGAGAAAAATAGTTTTATCAGTGTTATAAATAAAAATGCTATTTCTTATATTGATGAAACTATGCAGTCTTCAGCTCCATCTTTTAGTTAATAGTTAATGAGCTATAATGGTAGGGTACATTTATGTTTTAAACTGCTAGAATTAAGAATGTACACAGTAAGTCTAGGTGCAGAGGTTCATGCCTGTAATCCCAACACTTTGGGAGGCTGAGGTGGGAGGATTGCTTGAGCCCAGGAGTTTGAACAACATGGCAACACCTCATCTCTACAAAAATTTTAAAATTAGCCAGGTGTGGTGGCACACTACTGTGGTCCCAGCTACTTGGGAGGCTGAGGCGGGAGAATTGCTTGAGCCTGGGGGTGGTTAAGCTGCAGTGAGCTATGTTCACCCCACTGCACTCCAGCCTGGGCAACAGAGCAAGTCCCTCTCTCAATTAAAAAAACAAAACAAACAAACAAACAAAAACAAAAGTTAGCTGGGCATGGTGGTGCGTGCCTGTAGTCCCAGGTACTTGGGAGACTGAGGTGGGAGGATCGCCTGAGCCTGAGGGGTCAAGGCTGCATTGAGCTGAGGTCATGCCACTGCATCCCAGCCTGGGTGACAAAAGTGAGACCCTGTCTCCAAAAAAAAAAAAAAAAAGAGTTGCTCATTACTACTTTGTGGTACTTGTTGATGTCCTGTGGAGCAGCCATGTAGCATTTTTTTCCCCAATAAACTCTTGGTTAAAAAGCCACAACAGTGGGTAGGAGTGGAATCAAAGTAGAAAGTTGTATGTTCTAATTTTCATTTAAAACTCAGTTTATTTTAAATGATGAGCTCATCATTTTATGATCTTCAGGATATACTATAATGTGTGGCACTAATAGAATCAGTGATAGAATGAGGTGCATTACAGTAGGACTTCCTGAGTTGCTTTTTGTTTATTTAATGCATATGCTCTTCTGTGTCTTGAGGCGTGCCTTACTGTCTCCAGCAGATGAGACCTGTTTATTACAGCCTCTGCAGAGTACTATTTATATGTTGATCAAACAGTAAATATCTAATGGTAGCCTCTTTGACATTTGGTGTCTGGGAACAGGAGGGAGATTACTGATTGTTCTGCTTTTTATAGTTTATTGTCTCACTCCATCCCTGTATTTTTCTCTGGGAATGTCTTCATTAACTTAACCCTGGTTTTGAAGGCTTAAAAGTGTGCTGGTATGCTTTTTAGAATTGGTGACAGTTCTGGTTGGTGTAGCCCAGGTGGCAGTCATTCATGGTTCACTTGTCATTGCATGAACTTGGGATAGCTGTTCATATTGTGTTCATTTCAGTTGAATTTATGTGTGTGATTGTTGTATTACACATGTTGAATTTGTTTTTTTTTATTAAAAAAATTTTTTTGAGATGGAGTTTCGCTCTTGTCACTCAGGCTGGGATGCAATGGTGTGGTCTCAGCTCACTGCAACCACTGCCTCCTGGGTTCAAGCAATTCTCCTGCCTCAGCCTCCCAAGTAGCGCAGGTGCTCACCACCACGCCTGGCTAATTTTTGTAGTTTTAATAGAGACAGGGTTTTACCATGTTGTCCAGGCTGGTCTTGAACTCCTGATCTCAGGTGATCTGCCTGCCTCGGCCTCCCAAAGTGCTGGGATTACAGGCGTGAGCCGCTGCTCCCGGCCATGTTCATATTAAAAAAACAATTTTATTTTAAGCCTACAGCACCCAGTATTTTCAGGAAGCCTCCCAATCCCAGTACTACTAACCAGGCCCCACACTGCTTAGCTTTTGAGATTGGGTGGCATGGTCATATTTTGGCAAGTAATGTCCCTTATAGCAATTCTTTCCCTTGATACAGGATCCTGTCTGGAATCACTTGTAATATATAGTCTTGACTCTTTAGTCTTTTTTTTTTTTTTTTTTGAGACAGAGTCTCACTCTGTCACCCAGACTGGAGTGCAGTGGCACTATCTCATCTCACTGCAAGCTCCGCTTCCCGGGTTCAGGCCTGCCTGAGTCTCCTGCCTGAGTCTCCCAAGTGGCGCCATCCATACCCGGCCAATTTTTTTGTTTCACTGTTTTGGTCAGGCTGGTCTCGAACTCCTGACCTCAGGTGATCCACCCGCCTCGGCCTCCCAAATGCAAAGTAGCATTTCTTTCCTGATGTACAGGATGTTGTGTTGTTCATCATGAACATAACTGTTAATCCCAACTTCTTCAAGCAAAAGTCTGTATTTATTACTTGCCCATCCTATCAGGGATATGTCAGGATATGTCAATACAAACAGTAAGTGTAGCTGGAGCTAGTGATGAGTGAATGTGAATCAAGAAAGGTAAGTGGATTTATTCTTTCGTTCGACACAGTTGAGTGCCTTCAGTGGGCCAGGCCCCGTGCTCTACTCTGTTCTTTTGTTCATTTTTCCCCACTCATCTTTCAGATGATTGCTTGGTGATTTGGAGTTGTTTTTGGCACTTCACCTAGTTTTTGATGTATATTTTAGTAACTCAGTCTCTCCCTTTTAAAAGGTATCTTTCTCTCTTAATTTGTGACATCGAGATTATCACTAATAAATAGTTAATGCCAGAGCAGGACAAATATCAAAATAATTTTTCATTGTATAAACCTTTTACGAAATGATTTACCATAAAGTGAATAAATGTGTACATAATACCTAGTTTTTATCTCCTGGTGACAACAGCTTTGAAATAAAAAAAATCCTGGTAGAATAATGGTGTTTGGGTATATGTATGACATAGGTGACCTAGAATGAGGGACTAGATGTGGCCACATGGCCAGAATAGTATGTAAGATTTGACTGGGGAAGATTTGTGCAACCCCAAATGATAATTTTATTCTGGACCTGTAGGGTTGATGAAGGCTACCTGTTGGATTTGTGTGGAAACTGGATCCTAAATCTATCATCTTTTGATGGACTAGGGACAGATGAGACTTGATCATTGTTAGAGCTGAACTTGCAGTATATAGAGCTGAACTTGTATAGTACACATATCAATAGCAGTGATAGATTTGGGAAAACTTTGATCACTTATGTATGCTTGTTATCAATTTTTTTGGAATTTCTTGAATGAAAAATTTTGAATTAGTAAACATTTAAAAATAAAATGTATAGTTTTTTCGAATCTGGCTTTAAATGTTTAGAATAAGTCTCTGGATTTAAAGGTTAGGATATACTTTTATTCATTAGACAATAAAGTTTATTGTGTATACATCTGAAAGATTGTTCAGACTGTTGAAGATGTATCCTTTGTTTGCCCCAGCCCTTTCCTTTTCTTCCCCAACCCTACTTTTATTCATGTAAGAAGATGGAAGAGGGGAGGAAAGCAGGGTGTGACTTTTTATGCAAAAATATTCTTTTTTTAAAAAAAAATACTGAGAATGGGGTCTTACTGTATTGCCCAGGCAGGATTTGAACTCCTGGGCTCAAGCGATCCTCCTGCCTTAGCCTCCTGAGTAGTTGACATTACAGGCATGTACTACCACACCTAGCTAAAATATTTTGATTATGAAAACGAGTCAGTTTATAAGTGGATTTTATTGAGAAGAGGATAACAAAGCTTGGTCAAATGTTTGCATGGCATTTGTACAGTAATCATGATGGCTGTTTTTATTTTAGGACATACTGTGGCTGCTGCCAGACATTTACCCAAGGGGTGGTGCAGAGTTGTTTCCTCAGCTGAAGCTCTTTGTTTTGTACCACTGAGCTAAGGCTGGAGTTGCCCCTAAAGCAGTGGCAGGGCAGTTCCCACAAGGGAGTGCTCCAGACCATCCTGAGATGGGGCTGGTTGGGATTCTAAAGAAAGAAGTACTAAACACCAGGGTGATCAGTCTAGAGCATTTATTGGGGGAACTTACAGAGGATTGTGACAATCCTTGTGACAGACAGCAAAAAGGAGTGGGGCGGTGTTCTCTCTAGGTATGTCTGCAGCAAGGGGATTAAGGTGTGGAGTTTTTATGAGAGTTTGAGGAATTTGTCTCAGGTCCAGGGCTAGTTTCTTTCAGTGTTTTGTGCAGCAACTTAGATACCTTTATCAATGCCTGGGAATGTTCAAGGCTCCATACTGAGTTCAAGCCTGCTAGGGAAAACCTGCACATGGCTGGGTCACAGAGCGGTCAAAGCACTCTGGTATTTGGTCAAGACATAGAATGAAAGCACAGGGAACAGGACAGCCCTACACTAGTGGACTTAGTGATGGACACCTTCTATTTGCATTGTCTCTCTTTGCATGAGGGGAGACAAAGATACTCTCTATTTAGTACTGTGAATTGTGTTAGATGTGAAGAGGAGGTTGTATTGTCCTCTTAGATAACTGTTAGAATAATGTAGAGATCAACTAAGTTTGAGGATACAAAAAATGAGATTGTACTGAGTATAGTTTTCAACAGAAGAAATAATTTTGGTCATGTTCTTTTTGTTTTATTTGTAAGAGATGGAGTGTTGCTATGTTGCCTGGGCTGGCCTCTAACTCCTGGACTCTGGTGATCCTCCTGCCTCAGCCTCCCAAGTAGCTGGGACTACAGACTTGCAGCCATTGCCACTATGTCCAACTGAATCATATTCTATATGGAAAGATTACATTGTAGTAAATATGTGTTGTACTTTTGTGGTCACATTAAAAATATGTAAATGTATTTGATATATTTTGGGACTAGGAATATGTAGTTACATTAAACCCTGTATGTAGTAATGCCATTATTTTTGTTTTCTTTCCAATTTTTGTTAGATTAAATCAGATTTCTGTTTTTTTGTGTTTTCTTTTTAATTTTAATTTTTTACTTAAAGATGACATTTGATTTCCTTAAACTTGGGAGATACATACTAGCAAATTCCTGTAGTCAAAAGTGGTTCCTAGGTAATTCAAGGGTGCCAATTAGAGTATACTTTAAGCCACCTGTAATTATGTCCAGGCTTTATGTATACTTAGAGCATAAAAATAAACTTTCATTCTCTCATATTTAAGTCCATTTTATATAGACAAATTCATGGCATAACTTTATTTTCAGAAAAATCAGGTGTGGAAATACTTAAAACCACAGCTGAAGTAAATTATAATTTCCCCGGGAAGTAAGTTTAAAAGTATGCAATAATGATTATAAAAAGAAAATTTAAATTCTTTAACATATTTTTTTGCAGTTTCTTGCCCTCCATCACTTATTTAAAAAAATGGATGTTCTTAAAAATGTGCAAATTAGGTGTATATTTTAATAACATCTGTACTACAGGAGATCCATGTTTCTGTATTACATTAATATAAATCTTATTTGTCTAGGATCAGAAATCAAATGCTTTTAGTTGTTGCTGTTAATTATCTTTACATCTGTTTTTGATGTTTAGCTTTCCTGTTTGTGAGTAAACTACTTTATTAGCTATTAAGATGCATGGAAAGGCCATATCCCAAAAGAGCAGTAGTCATTATAATAGCTTTATGTAATTAACTGAAAGCAGTATTTTTCTCTAAAAGGTTTTCGTCTTAGAAAGTTAAAAAAAAAAAAGATGTTCTCTAGAATATCCTTTGTCCTAGTGGACTGATTAGCTGCAGATAATGGTAATTTTTATATTTAAAACTGTTGTGGGACTTAAGTTTAAAATTTTATGTAGTATTTCAAGTTCTAACTTTGCCATGCTTAAAAATCATAGCAACCAAAGTGTCTGATGTGATGTGTGCTGTGACACATTTGGAGATGGCTCTTTAATTTGCTGGTGGAGGTGTGAAGGTTAAGAAGGTCCAGTTTTTGCACTGGTTACAGATTGTTTCTGAGGTAGATCAAGATCTGATTTTTTTTTTTTTTTTTGGTCAACTAAAGATGCCCCTGAAACATAACAACAGCATTGATCAGGTGCAGTGAGTCAGGAAGGCCCCCACGTTTGCATACCGGGTAGAAAATAGGCCCAACAAGTTGTTCTTTTTGCTTTTAGTTGAACTGTCTTTTATTATAGTGGCCGCTCCTCCTGTGTTTTACCTTATACCTTGTTGTAGACTTCGTGAGTGCTCAATACATTGCTAAGAATTTAGGATGACGTTGATTTATCTATACAGTACATGTTTGTCTTCTCGACCTCTTTAGGTGATGTAGATGTATAAAAATTACAGTGCTCATTGATCCTGCTTCTCGTTTTCCCACAATTGATTTTATTAGTTAAAAAGATTGAATTCACAAAACCATAAGGTTCTGACCTACTTAATTTTTTTAATTTTAGAGACAGAGTTTTACTCTAGCTCAGGCTGGAGGGCAGTAGCACTATCATAGCTCACTTGTAGCCAAGCAGTCATCCCGTCTCAGCCTCCTGAGTAGCCAGGACTACAGATGCGTGCCACCATGCCTGGCTGATTTTTAAAAATTTTCTTTTTGAAGAGATGGGGTTTCACTTTGTTGCCCAGGCTCTGATCTACTCTTAAAAGATGAGGACAGGCCGGATGCAGTGGCTCACACCTGTAATCCCAGCACTTTGGGAGGTCAAGGCGGGTGGATCACAAGGTCAACACGGTGAAACCCTGTGTCTCCTAAAAATACAAAAAATTAACCAGGCGTGGTGGCGGATGCCTGTAGTCCCAGCTACTCAGGAGGCTGAGGCAGGAGAGTGGCATGAACCTGGGAGGTGGAGCTTGCAGTGAGCCAAGGCAATAGAGCGAGACTCTGTCTCAAAAAAAAAAAAAAAAAAAAAAGATGACATACTGAGCATTAAGATTACATGAACAGCGCATTAGGAAAAAAACTTTCATTTTGTTGGTTTCAAATAACAGAGTGAATCTCAGATAGAGGTCTTTGCAAGCCAGTTTGGCATTGGACTCAGCTTAGAACCCCTCCCCGTCTTCCCTTGTCTCTAGTATAGGATAACCCTGTTTATATTCAGGTGAGGTATTAATAACTTTCTTCTGGGAGGACCTGTCTGCAGTTGATGGGTCCTGAGGCCAGAGAACCATGGATACATCGCAGCCTAGGTGTTATTTATGCTCTGTAAGAATCTGTCAGGATAAGTCACTCTGAGGCATAGGTGCTTACCTCTGGACCTGGGGTGCTTGCCTTCAGTGAATTGTAATCCTGATTCTTGATTCCTTCTTGAGTTGTTAATATGAATCATTTTTTCTTTTCCACAGTAGCTCCTGCTATAATATGCTCTGGGGCCGTGGGACATTTCATGGGTGTAAAGTAGCTTTTTTCCTTCTGTTTGGTTTTATCGTTTATGGACAGTTTGTCTAATAGATATAAAATAAACATTTATATGTTGTTGAAAAGTTGTTCCTATCTCCCCCTTTCTTTAATGCTCTCATAGTTCTAATTAGCTATACACACTTAACAATTGTGATAATACTTTTAACCTCTGATTGACAACTTACTTAAGATCATGTGTCACTTGTTAATGTTGTAATTGCAGTGCTGATTCAAACTTCAAAATGGAGTTTTTTATGTCTTTTCTACATAAACACAGTAACAGTCTAATCTCTCTAACTCCATTTTGATGTCTTTTCCCTACAGAAAAGAAAACATCTTGCTAGAGAGAGATCAATAGAGAGTTGTTTTCAGAAGTGAACTTTATATGCAGAAAATAGGAATAAGTCTATAATAACAGATGGTCAGAAAATTTCATCACTTTCATAGCAGAGGCTTAGCAGAATATAACTTGATAAACATTACTTGTTTAAAACTTTTGAGGCCGTTTAGCAGGAACATTGGGGAGGTGTTATTTCTCATGGGTGGTTTAGATCTCTTAGAGCGTTCTGGGCCATTGTAAGGTCTTGTGCATTTGTTCTGAGTCAGATGAGAAGCCACTGGAGGATCTTGAGCAGAGGCGTGACGTAAATTTTAAGAGACTTGTTGGGATGGTTGTGTTCTAAAGATAAGGAATCAAGGATGATGTCAAGGTATTTTCATTAGCAGCTAGGAGAATGGAGTTGCTAATTTCAAAAAATTTTTTATTTTTTTATTTTTTAGAGACAAAGTCTCCTTATGTTGCTCAGGATGCTAGAGTGCAGTGGCTATTCACAGGTGTGATCATGGTATGCTGACGGCCTCAGACTCCTGTCCTTAAGCTATCCTCCTGCCTCAGCCTCCTGAGTAGCTGGGACTACAGGCGCATGACACTGACCCTAATGCTATTTACTGATTTGGGAAAATCTGTTTCAGGATTAGGTTTTGAGGGGAAAGCCAAGGGTTTATTTTCAATTTCTTATAATTGTAAACAAGATTTTAGAGCAATGATTTATTAGATTTATGATTTCTTTTCTTTAATGTTTATAGTTCCTTTAGGAATTTTAGTTATTTATTTGTATTTCTTTTTCTTTCTTGGTTGATCTTCTAGAACTTGTTGTTTCTGAATACCAACTGGTGGCTTTTATTTGTTAAAGGTTTTTTTTTGTCCTTTAGCTCTATGTCATTTATTTTATATTTATCGGCTCCTTTTCCTTATCTTCCTCTTGTGTGGAACTTTAATCTTTGTCTTGTAAGACTTGAAAATCTCTACTCACTGCCTTTTAGAGGCTTTGTGTCTTTTTTTTTTTAATTGACGTATAATTCACATACTATACAATGAGTACAATCACCACCATCAATTTTAGAAATTTCCATCACCCCAAAAGGAAACCCCATACCCACCAGCAGTCACTCTTTATTCCTTATCTTCAGCCCAAGGAAACCACTAATCTACTTTCTTATAGATTTACCTATTCTGGACATTTTATATAAAAGGAATCATGCTGTATGTGGTCTTTTGTGGCTTCTAACACTTGGCATAATGTTTTCAAGATTCATCCATGTTGTAGCATGTATCAGTACTTCATTCCTTTTCATTGCTGAGTAATATTTGACAATAAATATACCTTTATACAGTAAGAATACTAATGCTCTAGGATTTAGCCTTCCAAAACCTTGCCTGATTTTTCCGTCTTCTGTCAGCAGTTTTCTGTGAATGCGCAGCCTAGATTCTCCGCCTGCTTCTTCTCAGAATTGGTAAATACATACCAAAGGTAAAAGTAACTTCAAAAGATCAGCTGAACTTCTGTGGTTTTGAAGTTTTTTAGCCCCTCCTGTTCTTGCTGATCAAACAGCAAGAATCAAACAGATGATTTTTATATTTTATGCAATTCTTCTATTTTTTTCTAAAGGAAATGCTCTTCTATTGCCAGCTGTTGTATCTCTCTTGGATTTAGAAATCTCAAGTCTTTTTTTTTTTAATTACCGTTGTTAGAGATCCTGGTTTTAAAAAGTCAGGGGGCCATGTGCGGTGGCTCACACCTATAATCCCAGCACTTTGGAAGGCTGAGGCGGTTAGATCATCAGAGGTCAGGAGTTCAAGACCAGCCTGGCCATATGGCAAAACCCCATCTCTACTAAAAATGCAAAATTAGCCAGGTGTGGTGGCACACACCTGTAATCCCAGCTACTTGGGAGGCTGAGGCAGGAGAATCACTTGAACCCAGGAGGCAGAGGTTCCAGTGAGCTGAGATCACCCCACTGCACTCCAGCCTGAGCGACAGAGCAAGACTTCATCTCAAAAAAAAAAAGGGGAAGGAAGACTCTTAGTAAGTTAGCTGTATACAAACCCCCGTCTCGTTTGTCTTCTGTTGTGCCCTGATGAGGCAGTTGATTTTATTCTCTGCTGCTGTTAGTCAGGATCCTTGGACAGAAAAAGAGTGAATGAATACATTATTTCTGCTGTATCATAGAAGATGCAAATATCCATAATTTATTGATTTTGCTAACAAGTTTTTATATGGCATGCTTCCTTTAAAATTCAGACGTTTTATGAATTCAAGAGTTTGCTGGTCCAGTGTAAAAATTACATTGTAATTATTTCAGTTAAAATAGATATGGCTTTGACAGTTTTGCTTACTGTAGTTCTGGTCCCTGAAAAAAGAAATGGTGGCTCACGTCTGTAATCCCAGCACTTTGGGAGGCTGATGCGGGTAGATCACTAGAGGTCAGGAGTTCGAGACCGGCCTGGCCGAGATGGTGAAACCCCGTCTCTACTAAAAAATACAAAAATAAACTGGGTGTGGTGGTGGGCACCTGTAATCCCAGCTACTTGGGAGGCTGAGACAAGAGAATTGCTTGAACCTGGGAGGTGGTGGTTGCAGTGAGGCAAGATATACTACTGCACTCCAGCCTGGGCAACAGACTTTATCTCAAAAAAAAAGAAAAAAAAGAAATGTTAAATATTTTTATTCTGAGAGTGGAACTTTAAAAATTGAGTGATTACGTTTAACATGCATTGAGCAGAAACGTTTCTAGTTTCACAAACCCCTGAGAGTCGTGTGGTTGAGGAGAATGGGGTCAGTGGGGGAAAGAGTAGAATGTGGAAATGGATCTTTGGACAGTGCCAGTAGGACTAGGCTGAGGCATTTGTCTTGACATAATATCTAAAGAGTCACCAAAAACCTCAATAATTAAGATAAACAGTAATTTAATGCGGCCTTTTTTTTTTTTTTTGAGACTGGGTCTCTGTCTCCCAGGCTGGAGTGCAGTGGCCCAATCACGGCTCATTACAGCCTCTACCTTCTGGGCTCAAGCAGCCCTCCCACCTCGGCCTCCCAAGCTGGGACTATAGGTGTGTGCCACCACAACCAGCTATTTTAAAATTTTTTTGTAGAGATGGGGTCTCACTATGTTGCCTAGGCTGGTCTCGAACTCCTGGGCTCAAGTGATCCTCCTGCCTTGGCCTCCCAAAGTGCTGGGATTACAGGCATGAGTCATCACGCCTGGCCTACAGTATTTTTAAGAATCAAAAATTTATGCAAAAAAATCTGTAATGAACAATATACTTTTATTTTTATTTTTAAATTTTTTTTAAAACCACAAGGTCTTGTTCTGTCACCTAGGCTGATGTGCATGGGCACAATCATGGCTCATTGCAGCCTCAGTCCCCTCCGTCTCAAGCAATCCTCCCACCTCAGCCTCCTGAGCAGCTGGGACTACAGGCAGGCACCACCACGCCCACCTAATTGTTTTGTATTTTTTATAGAGTTGGGGTTTCATCTTGTTGCCTAGGCTGAAGATATATTTTAAAGTAAGTTTTAAGAAGGTATAGAAGAGTATGTAGAACGCGTTATATTGGTGTAATGCAAAAGAAACTGTATTTGCATATGTGCATTCTTGTATATGCATGGAACACCTCCAGAAGGTTACACAAACAATTAGGAACAGTGATTCTATCTAGAGAGAATGTGATGGAAAGAAAATAGGGTGAAGGGGGGGTGATGTTTATGGTTCATTGCATATCCATGTGAATATTGTACCATGTATTTAATAATTTTCTTTTTCTTTTTTTTTTTTTTTTTTTTGAGACAGTCTCGCTCTGCTGTGCAGGCTGTAGTGCAGTGGCGTGATCTCGGCTCACTGCAGCCTTTGCCTTCTGGGTTCAAGCAATTGTGCCTCAGCCTCCTGAGTAGCTGGGGTTTCAGGTGTATGCCACCACACCCTGCTAATTTTTGTATTTTTAGTAGAGATGGGGTTTCACCATGTTACTCAGGCTGGTCTTGAACTTCTGGCCTCAAGTGATCTGCCCACCTCAGCCTCTCAAAGTGCTGGGATTACAGATGTGAGTCACTGCTCCTGGCCTGTATTTTCTTTTTTTCCAATTAAACTTACAGCAAATATACCATGCAGGTGTATTTTCTGATCAAAAGAATAAATGTAAAAAGTAAATATTTTAAGGAAACAATATCCAGTAAAGTCCTCAGTACTTAGAAATGAAATACCTTTCTAAATAATACATGAGTCTAAAATCAAAAGAGAAATTAGAAAATGTTTCAAAACTAGAAAGTTATTTGAAACAGAATAGTAAAAATATAACATCAGTCTTTATTATGCAGCTTGAAAGAGTACTTAAGAGGGAACTTTATAACTTTAAGTGCTTATTTAACTAAAAGGAAAGAAGCATCAGTTGTCTATGTTTTTACCTTAAGAAGCTACAAAAACCCAAAATAATGAGAGGTAAAGAGAGATCAGGAGAGTGTGGCACATTGAACATAGGACAGAAGAAAAAGCAGTTTTAAAATATCTATTTCTCTTGAAATCCTTGCAATTTAGGACTGGGAGCTGCCTTATTCTTTTGATATGTTTCTGTTTTTGTTGTTAATGAATATTTTCCAATGTCAGTGAAAAATTTTCAGACACAACATTTAAAAATAGTCATTCATTTTGATGTTCCGAGGTTTATTTATTCATTCTCCTTCTATTAAGCATGTAGGCTGTTAACAGTGTTTCAGTATTACAAATAAACCTATTATAAGCCTCAAACTGCCTTAAAACTTAGAGGAGATTTATTGGAGGTTTATTAGACCAATTTACTAGAAGTTAGACTTCTGGGTACTCTGATTTGTGTGCTTGTCTCCTGATGGTTTGTCAACTCCTTACGGGATAGGACTTTGTTCCAATTCTTTTGGGATCCCTACTGCTTAATTTATTGCCTATGCACAGAAGAGGCAGACAGTAATGACGCACTTACAGTGACATGGAGCCTTTATTATGGGTACTCTCAAAGCCGTTTATGCTTATAATATTTAATTATCGTAACTGTGAAAAATACATACCATTTTAAACTTTATTTAACTGACAAGAAACTAAGTTATAGAGAGAAAGTTAAAAAAAAAAAAAAAGTACCAGGGTCACACATCTAATACCATGTGGCAGAGTTTGAGTTTTAGGATACTTGAAATAAACTGCATGGACCTTTAAATTTAGGGTGATGGAAAAGATGATTTGGCCTTCGGAGTTGCATGCGGCTTTGACATTTTACTTTTACAGTCTAATTGTATCACAAGTCCTTTACTTGTGTATGTGAGCCTCAGTTTTCTTTTTCTTGAAAATGATGCTATTAGTAATTACCTCCAAGTTTATTAGGGGGGCACATTTTAAAACACACACACATAAAGCCACCTTGTACAGGGCTGGAACAATATAAGCCCTTAGTCAGTGATTGGTTATTGTCTCTTTTTCCTGTCTCTTTCACTTTAGACTTGTTCTTAAACTCTCAAAGCTTTTCTCTTCATTTATAAAAGTAAACATAATTACATTTGCAGATTTGTTGTAAAATATAAATGAGATTTATTCTTTAAAAATGGTTTTAACATTTTTTAAGTTAAAAAATTGTGATAAAAATAAATTTTAAAAAATTTGAAATTTGACATTTACCAGTTTTTAAGTGTACTTACTGTTCCAGTAGTATTAAGTGTATTACATTTTTGTGAAACAGATCTCTAGAATTTTTTTCATCTTGAAAATATGAAGCTCTATGCCCATAAAGCAGCTTCTCTCCTTCCAGCCTCGTCCCCCACCATTCTACTACCTACTTCCATAAATTTGACTACTTTAGATATGTTATATAAGTGGAATCATATGTTATTTATTCTTTTGTGACTGACTTATTTCACTTAGCATAATGTCCTCAAGGTTCAGCATGTGTTAGAATTTCTTTCCCTTTCAAGGCTGAATAATATTTCATTGAATTTATATACCACATATTGTTTATTCATTTGTGGATGAACACCTGGGTTAATTCTACCTTTTGGCTATTGTGAATAATGCTTCTATGAATATGGGTATTTGAATATCTCTTGCAGAACCTGATTTCAATTCCTTGGATTATACCCAGAAGTGGGATTATTGAATCTTTATGGTGGTTCTAGTTTTAATATTTTTAGGACCATCCATGTTTTTTTCCATAGCAGTTGTACCATTTTACATTCCCACCAACAATACACAAGGGTTTCGATTTCTTCATATCCTTGCCAAACCTTATTTTCTGTTTTTTAAAAAAGTAGCAGCCATTATAATGGGTGTTAGGTTGGTTTTAACATTTTTTAATGATACAGATTTTTAGATAGAATTAGGAAAGTGACTCCTGAAATTTCTTGGTAAGCTGGAATAACATCCATTCATGCCAGCATGACAAAACCAGAAGCATACGGGAGGGAAATTGACAAAGAAGGCCAACTACTATGTAGCTCCGTTTGGAAAGAAGAAAAGCTGTCTTATTTATGTCTGTTGCTTGGAATATAGATATGATGAGGGATAGATCCACATTAGATGCTACTGATATTTTATTTATATATATATATATACACACATATATATATATATATATATTTTTTTTTTTTTTGAGATGGAGTTTTGCCCTTGTTGCCCAGGCTGGACAATCTCGGCTCATTGCAACCAGGTTCAAGTGATTCTCCTGCCTCAGCCTCCTGAGTAGCTGGGATTACAAGCATGTGCCACCACGCTCGGCTAATTTTTTGTATTTAGTACAGATGGGGTTTCACCATGTTGGTCAGGGTGGTCTTGAACTCCTGATCTCAGGTCATCCACCTGCCTCGGCCTCCCAAAGTGTTGGGATTATTACAGGCATGAGCCACCACGCCTGGCCTGATACAGAGTATGGAGTCTGTAGTAATGGTTAGCTTTTTCAGGCCATCATGAGGGATAAATTTAAAATGTATATTGTTGATTTTTCACTTTTAGCTGAGAAATGCAGGTTGTAGAAGGGATTTACATTCACCACAAGGGGTCCTCCTGACACCATCAGACCCCCAGGCCAGTATTAATATGTCTGCGACTGCAAAGCCCAATTTCTGACAAGTAACCCAGAGCATTTACAGCCTGATCAGTGGTTTTCTATGTTTCAGTTAGCTTGGAAAGTTAACCTAACTTGGAAAGACACAATTGCTTGATACTGTTGCTATTTGTTAAATAAGGTGAGCAGTCAGACGGTGGATAAATTGCATTTATAGGGTAAAAAAAATTGATGGTGATGAAATAAGTTGCATGTGTGTATATGCATTTTTCATAAAATAAAAGTTCTATGTTTGTTTTGGGCAATGTTAGCGTTAAGTAACCACTGGATTGCCTTTTGATATTTGCATTATTATGGTCAGTATAAGCAATAAAAAAACACTCTGTTTTATAACATATATGGGTAGATTGAACACTTTGGTGAGCTTCTTGTTCTGTCCTGTGTTGTCATGCTTCTACCACTGCATCTGAAAAACTAATGCAGCATCTTCTTACAGATTTCAGGAGCCTTTAAGAAAAAAGCAATTACAGCAGTTAACCTCTCAGCAGTTTCTAAATCTGGAATTTAGCTTTGATCTTTGTATATATGTCAAAACAGAAATAAGAAATTGTCATTAATTAGAGTCTGTAAAAATACTACTTAGATTAATAAGGTCAGGGTTTTGTTGTCTTTGCCTTTTTAGATAATGAAATAGTTTTTATGCCGTTAATTTTAGAGGTACTTGAGAATACACATTTTATTGTCTTATCCAATTGGCAGAAATATTAAATAAGATTTTCATGGTAAGAGTTGCATTTTCCCATCTATTTTTTGTATTTCATTGTTGGTTAATTTAGTGGTTATAGTTATTTTCTGGTGACTTTGATATATCTGTCAAGTACCAGCCACATGTCTAGTAGGTAGTGTGATGACTTTTATCTGAATTCGTATTGGGGCAGGATTACTGACACTAGAGGACTATCACATGAGCCTCACGATTTGGTGAATTAGGGTGTTGCATGGGGATAAGAGCAGCTTATTTGTCCCATATTCTTTGCTGTGTTTCTTCTCTTCCTTTCTTTGTCCCGTTGGTCCTCACTGTGATTCATTTACCCTTTGTAGGCCTGTTTCCAGACTCTTCTCTGGAAACCTTTGTAGCATCTGGAGGTAGGTGATACTATAGGTGGTGGTTTAACTGTGTCATCTGGCTGGTGTCCAAGTGCCTGATGCATATCCCAGCTCTGCACCTGACCAATTAGTTTTAATATTAGGTATGTTACTTAATTTCTCTGTTCCTCAGTTTGTTCATGTGTCATACATGGATTGTAATATCATCTGTGTTATTGGTTGATAAAAGTATTGAGAAAATAGGTGTAAAGCACTGCAGCAAATTGGTGAAGTACATGGACTCTGTAGCCAGACTGCATGAGTTTGATTTCCAGCTTTGCAACTCAAAAGTTCTGCGACATTGTGAATTTAAGTTACCTGGCCTCTGTGTGCTTCGATTTCTTCATTTGTAAAATGGGGATAACGGTATCTACCCCATGGGTAGTTTGTTGTGATAGGTAGACGAGTCATCATTTTTAAAGTACTTGGAAGAAGGCTTGGCACAGAGTTAGCATTTACCTGATATCATCATGTCAAAATTATATTTTCATTATTATTAGCGTTGCTATTACGCTATTTTGTGACTGGCACGTAGTACTCAGTAAGTGATAGGTATTGTTACTGTCCTCATTTTACTGATGAAGAAACTGAAGTTCAGGATGTTGAAATGATTTTCTTTGTCTCACAGGCAGAACTGGGGCTCCTTTGCATCTTCCAGTTACAAATTCAGTGCCTTCTGCAGTTTCCCCAGAGCTCCTCAAGAATAACGGAAGGGAGGTATAGTAATGGTTAAGAAACTTTGCAAAGAAAGTGAATAATGCCAGTACTGTCACCTTTTGGAACTTGTTGGTATTTCCTGTTGTCTGTCTGTCTTTGGAAGGTGATTAGATTTATTATGACTAATATTTCTTTGATCTTAACCAAGTCATAATTGTTGTGGATAGACTAAAATTTTTGAAAAATTGTTTTCGTGGTGGAAACAGCAAGACAAAATGACAGGAATGGTAATTAGTAATCTTACGGGAAATGAGTGCAGTATAAGATACCTGACATTCTAAAGTTAGGATATATTGTAATTATCAAGTGCTAATTGGAGGAACCATATTGTAAAACTGTCGAAATTATTTAAATCTGTAACTCCCTGATTAATGCAAACATAAAAGAGGTGAAAGATGATATATTTAGAAGTATACATGTATAATATGAATAATAATTTTTTTTTACATTCCTCCTGTTGACTGGCATAAAAGCATTTATCAGTGCTTTACTTTGCCAAGTAGTGCTGCCTTGGTGTTTGGTATTCCTTAAGAGAGACGAAATTATGACAATTATATGAGAAATGTGAAAGTTAGGCTGGTATTTTGTGAACTGCTTTTGGTGACATTTACAAGTAGTTCATTTCCTAATAGTTCATTCCCAGGGACCTTCTCATATATGGCCAGGGTTTTGTAGGTAAGTCAGATTGGACAAAATTGTACATCATATGAAGGGGTTTAGAGTTCTCTCTTATGCTTACTGATCTTGCTTATAACATTGTTTGCAACCGTAATGATTTTATCTAATCTCACACACTATTTTCATTTGTGCTCTATTAAAATTTGCGGTGAAGTTCTAATAGTATCAGTACTAAAAGTATGTGATTTATTTTTTTATGTGGGGTGGGAAGAGGCAGTTTACATGATTTTCCTAGACTTTACGTCCGTTTTTCTTTTCTCATATTCTTGAGAAAGCAAAGTTTTCATAATGTTTAGTTCACTTATTCATTCAATAAATACGTACTAAGCCTTCATACTGTACTGAGATCTGGAAGTGAAACAGTGCCCAGGATGGAGGCAAGCCATACTGTCACTGATGTCCAACACATACATATACCTTCCCTGTGACCATAGCCTTGAAAAGAAAACAAATTCTCTTTGCCATCTTCTCATTACTTAGAGGTGATAGGAGGGTGGTGGAATATGGCCTACACATCTTACCATTTTAGTAAGGCCCTGGAGACAATATATACAGAACAGACAATTTCCTTCTGTCACGGAGCTTGCATTGTAGTGGGGGTAGCCAGACAATAAAAATGTTGAAGTAAATCATGAGGTGTTTTAAAAGGTATAAGTGCTGTGGGAATAAAATGAAGCAGGGAGAGCAGATGGGCCATGCAGTTTCAGACAGGGTGGTCTGGATAGGCCTTGTTGAGTAGGCGACATTTGAGCATAGATGTGGCAGGGGAAAGGGAGCAAGCCATGTGGATAACGCGGGGGCAAGAGTGTCCCACGTAGAGGGACAGGCAGTGCAGAGTCCCTGACGTCGGCAGGGAGTGGCAAGGAGGTCAGTGTGGTTGTGTCAAGGAAACTAGGGGATCTTTGGCGATAGAGGGGAGCCATAACATGCACGGCCTTGCAGACTGTGCTAAGTATGTAGGTGCTGAATCTGGGAAAGTTGGGGAACTGTTGGTGAGTTTTAAGCAGAGGAGTAAAGTTGTGTGATTGATGTTTTGGAAGGATCAGTGCACAACTCAAAAGGGTTGTGAATAGAGTGTAGGGCGGTGAGAGCTGGAGCAGAGAGACCAGGTAGGAGGCGTATGGCTGTAATCCAGGCAGCCTGGGCCGGGGTGAGGCCAGGAGATGTGGTGAGAAATACATGTATTCTGGTTATATCTGGAAGGTAAAGATAAGAGTTTACTTTTCAAGTAGGATTTACCAGAATTGCTTTAAAATATGCAATTTTTAAAAGAGGTTGGTGTAAAGGTCACAGAACTTTTAAATACGTGGTTGGCTTTTATATTAGTATGTAGAATTCATAAATAAGGGAATATAGAGGACTGCTTACTCTTTTTCACTTATGTTGCCATTAACTGTAGTCTGTTTCTGTTCTTTTCAAGATGTCACTGGATTAGGAATTTAAAAGCATAATTCGTCTTTAATATTTAGCAGGAAGAAAATAGTAAACCCTGTATCACCAAACTAGCCAGTACTTGCCTCATTTTGCAGCTCTTTGACCTTGGGCAAGTTGCTTGGCCTCTCTGAACTTCATTTTCGTCTTCTATGAAAACAGGGAAGTAGCTGCTTCACTGAGATTGTGTTATGGGTTAAATGCAGTTATTTTATATATAACTATAGTTGCTCAATAAAAGGTATAGGTTATTGTTAGCAGTATCACCTGTATCCTCTTCAGCTCTTCTCTGTGGCGTGAGTTGGTTCCTAACATTTCCATAGCTGCTGTTTCAATCTGGTCTCTACTTAGTCACCTTGGTCTCTGGCCTGGAGAATTTATGCTCTTTCATATCTTAACATCTTCCCATACTCTCAAGATCTTGCACGTTAGGGGATGATATTTGGATATTGAAATAAATTATGAAGTAGTTGCAGGGGTAGGAGAGAAAGCCCCCATCTACTGGTCGCTTTAAAGTCACAGAAACCAGGTTCATCCCTCTCCCTCATTCTCTCCATCACTTTTCTTGTTTGTCCTCTCGTCCTCTCTGTCACTGTGACTGCATTAGCTCCAGTCACCACCACCCTGTGCTTACAGCACTCTCTCTCCTGCTCACCTGGTCCTGTGGCAGGTGTTCAGTCTGACTAAAAAATCCTTCCTATGGTAGGGTGGTGTGCTGTGGTGTGAAGACCCTGGCATCGTAGATGAGCGAGTGGGCTTGGTAACTCCTGTGCCTCTTCCTAGTCTATGACCCTGTCTTTAATCTTAGTGCTCTCATTTTTAAAAGAATTGTAATACCAAGTTTGCTTAAAAGATGTGAAAATTAGATGTAATCAGTATTTAGTGTGTAGAATATAATTGTAGGTTACTAATGAAGGTAGCTTTTATTTTGTAACTTTTGAGAGCCATAAGTTCCAAGATAGACTCAGTGTGCTTGGATTATTTGTACAGTCCATTAGTCGATGGCTCAGATTAAACTCCAGTCCGTTCTCATGGGAGTGTGTCAGATATGCTTGCTGGTGGATGTGCTCTTATCCTTCCCATCATGACAGTGGTCCTTTACAGTCTTGGTCTCTTAGTAATGGTGGAGGCTGGGGATTTTTTTTTATGTATTCTAGTTGATCTAGTTGCTTGTTTCCTCTGTTCTTTTCCTAGCTTGCTTGTGTTTTTCTGGAGCCCCTTTCTTCCCCGTGTTCCCTGGGGTCAGAGTTCACGCTGGTGAATGATGTGTTTTCAGTGGAGCGTAGAAGAGGTCACTTGAACTCTGGCTACTATTAGGAGCCTGAAAGTAAACCTAGAGACAAAGCCATCATCAAGAGTAGCATGTTAGAAATGAAACAACTGTCCTGGGGCATCACTGGACACAAATAAGCCTCTTGTTCTCCTCAGCCTTTGTTAAGCTATTGTTTTCAGAAGTTAGTGACTTCATAAACAAAGCCTCGGTCATTTTCACTGTTAAGTAAAATACTTGATTTTTGATTGGTTTATACAAGTGTACTACTAACAAAATTACCCACATTTAGGAAAGCTAGAACTGTAGAGTCTCAGTGTGTCTTATGTACGTTCGGAGAACAAAGGCACCAGGAGCCTAGTTACTAATTATCTTACTGCTAAAGTGGAATGTGTTCAGACAGCTAAATTTTTGAGATGACTTTGACTGTCTCACAGTTTGAATGGAAAAACTAAGTAGCTCTGCATTTTAAAAAGTTGCTAGTACAGATTGTAAGGGTGTTTTCTGTCTGTCTTCTTTAGTATGAGTTTATTACTCGCTTATGTTTTGAAACTAAGAAAGGAAATCATGCCTCTTGGATCCCTCAATATTCCCTAAGCTAATTTTAAAGAATGTGGCTACCTCAAATTCTTGATTTTATGTTTTCAAGAGAGTTTTTAAAATTTATACACTTACTGTGACAGTACCAACCAGGAAAAATATTTTACAACAAAAATATTTGGGTACCTATAGACATAGAGACATAGATAGATCAGGAATTTTTTTCCAGAAAGGATTTTTATTTCATCAAAGTAATTATTTTAACTCTAAGGTCATAAAGAATTAGGTTAGTAAAATGACAAAGGCATGACTTTGAAAACAAAAATGATTTGAGAAGCCATCTACAGACATGATCTGGGTCAGACTTGATTTGCAGCTTACTCGATTTTAGAATCGGTTGTCAGTTTTGTAAACAGAAGACTGCTGGATGAATTGAACAGAAGAGTGAGATTAGCATATTAATAAGTTACTGGCTACTGGCCTTCTTTTTCTCCTCCCTCTTTTCCCTCCCTCTTTCTCCTTCCCTGAATGAATCTAGGAACACAGACCCATGGGGTCACATTACTAGCTGGTTTCATTCTTTTCAGTAGCTTAATCTAGCCAGGATGGTCTGTGTTTCAGATTGCGGAAGCATGAGAAGATTCTGTAACTGAGAGGCATTCTTCAAGCTGCTGGAAAATATTACAGAAGGAACACCTTCCAAATTTTGCTTCAGGCTCTGAAAAAAGGAGCACACAGGGGAACCTTAGTCTTGCTTGTGGATGGAAGCAAATACTATCACAGCGAGGAACTGGGACTTTGTGTGCGGACTCCTGGCTTGATCTTTATAGGATTGGGTGTATGTTGTTGGAACTGGCAGGCCAAGAGGCCCTGAAACCAGCAGGTGCCATCTATATGGAGAAAAGCGGATGTAGTCCATTTCCAGTGTGTTGGGCCAAAGGTATAAATAACTTAAAAATATGTTCAGTTTTATTTGAATTCATGCTTTTGCACCGAAAAGGTAGATAAATGTTTTTCAGAATTTATTTCTATATATTTACAGTTAAATTTGAGGAAAAATGGAAATTGATTTGGTATGGGTTTACAGCTATTACATAAAACCGATTAGATGGCTTGTCAAATAGCAAATGAAAATATGTTTTATGGAAATGAATTTTAAGTGCATTAAGCTATCTTTTAATGCGCTGTCCTATGTCTCAATAGTTTTATTTTTTCTTTTAATTTAAGACATCTGTATTTATTCTGTAATATGGAAGTTTTTAAGGCATAAAGAGGAATTTTAACTTAAACAGGGTTGTAGGAAATAAGAGTAACACGTATTTTCTTATTTTAAAAATTAGTTTTCTTTACTCACTGTAAAGATTGTATATTCAATTTGAAACTCCATATTATTGTAAGGTGGGCTTAGGAATACCATACATAAACAATTTTCTTCTTTAATGTTAGGGTTTTTATTCACATAAAAATGTAAATATAAAATATAGCATTTTCATTGTAACATTCAAGACAGTATTTGGGAAACATATTTAGAAGTTAAAAATGCTATGTAATTGGTGCTTGACTAAAAGCAAATCAGCTGTTTTGCTTACAGTAGTAGAGAATATTTAAGTTAGGAAATAAAGTTCTTAAGAATATAATAAAAATATTTTGTTATTATTTCTAATATATTTAAATATCATGTTACTCCCTTAGGAAAGATTTTTAAAAGGAGGAAGCTGCCTGTTGTAAAAGGCTGCAGTTTTATAAGGAGAGGTATAGACTGATTCATTTTAATTTTTAGGGTAAGAATTTTAGTACCACTGGGTGCTAAACCAAGTTAGCACCGAACTACTGTTTCACCATTAAAATCACTTTTATTTAGTTGTTGCTGACATGTATTGATTCTTTCCTAAGCTTTTAAACATTTACAAAACATGTGATATTAGAACTATTTTAGTATTCACTTTGTTCACTTGATTATGTAATTAGATACTCAGAGTAAATATTTTGCTGAGTTAAATTTATACTCTTGGATTTTAAAGGGCTTTGGGAATGGGAACTTTTTAAAATTTTAGTTTCTGAGCATCAGAGATGTATAGTATAAGTGAGTGTGACTAATAGTGTTCAGAGCCAAAGAATTCTATACTTGTTGAAAATTTTGGTCTTTTCCTGAATTTGCTGGGGTTCGTTTGCATATTGCCACCTCCATTGTATGGTAACATTGTGTTTGCACTGATGATTAACAATAAGGCTCTGATTTCCTTCACAAAGCCTAAGCTGTATTCAAGATCTACACATCCAGTACCAACGGGATATTAAATTATCAGCTACTGGATTCTTTTTATTCAGTGTGACTTTAAAACTGTGAACTTTGGAAGAAAAGAGATTATAGTGTTTTTGCTCACCCCAAAGTGATTGATGGAAACAACTTATTTTTCAATTAAGTTTGCTGGCTGTCAGAGCAAATGAGTAAAACTATTTTTAACTGAAATATGCATTATGATAGAGGTTAGGGTTGGGTGAGAGAGAACAGAGCTCACATGGATAAAAGATGGGAAAAGGTAGGGATAGTGTTAAGGGTCAGAATCAGTTTCATATGTAGGGCTGCAGCAAGCCAGCTCCTCATATATATGGTTTTGCTTTCAAGTTGTTCAGAGGAGGTTCTGACAAAACCTAGGAGCTGTCATCCTGTTCCTTCTTGGTGCTGCACACACTGCTTCCATTGTGATTGCCCAGTGTGTAACTATCTTAGTAAACTTCGTCTCTCTCCCCTCATGTTACTCTTGTACCAGGACAGGAAGGCAGGAAACCTTGTTTTTATGCTGGTTAATTTTTATCTGTGTGATAAGGACAAAGATGTTGGTGTATAGGAATTGGCTGAATTGGTTATATTCAAGTATAAAAGTTACAGCTTGTAGATAAAGACACAGTAAAAAGCTCAAATCCAAAGAACATACAAATCTCTATCTGCAGTTAGACATTCTAAACCACACATTTGATTTTATCAGTCACATTAACCTCAAAAAGCACAGCAGTGTCCCAATTTAAGAAGACACATAAAATACCAGGACAAGCTAAAAATAATAGAGCAGACTATATTTGTATACCTTGAACTGAAACCTTTAAGGTATCCTTAAAGCATTCTGGGGTGTTTGAACCAAGCTCATTGTGCAGTTGAATTTGGTGTAAAGAATCCACCTTAGGTCCCATCCAGGGAAGATTATATTTTAAAGTATTAAAAAGGACTTTGTTTTAACATGGGTTCAACTACATCATGATTTTCTAGGTTTAAAGACAGTTTTGATTCAGAATATTGAATTAAATGTAAATGTTCACAGTGGTATTTTAGGTTGCAAGACTATCAAATGCAGAAAGCCCTGTTTGGGGAGTTGATTATATCAGTTTTTACATTATTTATTTCATGTTTTTGAAAGGCTAGGAAGGACTAAAAAGTGTCAGAGATTTGGTTGTTAAATCCTGATCTGATCTCTTGATTTCTCCAGCTTTGGGCCATTGTCCTGTTGCTCATTAATAGCACAATTATTTTGGCTTTTCAGTGCCTCAAACACCCCGAACTCTTCTCTCAGGCGTTTATACCTTCTGTTGCACCTTCCTAGAACCATCATCTCTGCATTCTCTGACTAGCCAACTCCTACTTAACCTTTTAGGTCTCAGCTTAAATGAGCTCCATGAGGAAGCAGGTGTCTTCATCTTTTGCTCACTGCCATATGCTTGGCACATACTAGGTGTTTGTTAAATATTTTTTGAATGAATCAGTGACTAGTGTGCACAGAAAAATACCTAAGAGTAGAATGCATGGTACTGACATTAAAATGCAAAAATTGCCATGGGAATCTCACTCCAGTGCTCTCATTCCTGTCAGTCTAAACCAAGTTTTCTCTAATGTTCCCTCCTATATCCTTTTCTTCTGGTCTTGTATAGCACTTACTGTGATTTGTCATTATATATTTTACTTTTTTGGATTTCTGTCTTCTATTAGACTGTAAACTTCACAGACATAATGTCAGTTTTTTTTCTTCTTGACAAATAGTTGACATAAATGATTATTACTTTAGTGAATGAATAAATTCTATATAGGGTTAGATTTGATTTTAAAAGGCTCTTTCAGGGCTAAAATCTTGTGATTAATACAGTGTTTTGTAGGTAAATCTAGTTTTAGGATCATTCAACTGTCAGAAATAAATCTTCCATGTCAAACTTTTGGCCATTCTAATTTCATTGAGTTTGTGTTTTCTTTTTTCTCTTAGAGCAAAAGTATTTACCCAGGGTTTAACATAGCACTCTGCGCATAGTGGGTGGCTAATATATGAATGAATGTTTTCCTTTTTCCTTTCCTTTTTCGTCTCCTCTCCCCTCCCCTCCCCTGCCCTCCCCTCCCCTCCCCTGCCCTGCCCTCCCCTCCCCTGCCCTGCCCTCCCCTCCCCTCTCCTGTCCTTTCCTGTCCTTTCCTGGCAGTCTTGCTCTGTCGCCCAGGCTGGTTCAAGCAATTCTCCTGCCTCAGCCTCCCAAGTAGCTGGGATTACAAACGTGCACCACCAAGCCTGGCTAATTGTTGTATTTTCAATAGAGACAGGGTTTCACCATGTTGACCAGGCTGGTCTCGAACTCCTGACCTCAAGTAATCCACCCGCCTCGGCCTCCCAAAGTGCTAGGATTACAGGTGTGAGCCATCACGCCTGGCCAATTTTACAGTTTCTTTCTGCTTTACCTCAAATCATGGCATTTTAAAAGACAGCTGTGCTTCTTATAGTAATAGCTAAAACTTATTCAGAAATACTACGTGCCATGCTGTGTTATGAGCATTAAACATGCACAAAAAACGTACGTTATCCCATTCTTACAAATGTTTGTAAGCTCTCTGAGATAGGAAATATCATTATCTCCATTTTCCAGATGAGATAATTGAGGTACTGAGAGATTAAATAACTTGGGAATTGTTGCTTAGCTAATATAAAAGGCAGAGTAAGATTCTGAACAGTGGGAATCTAACTGCAGTGCCTATATTCTTAATATGCCATACACGCCCAAATAGAAAAATGGTAGGATCGTAATGGAATTGTCTTTTTTGTGTAATTTTTGCATTTTGATATATGTACCATGTCTTCTACTCTCAGATGTTTGTGTACTATTCGTTCATTCATTCCACAGATATTTAATGAGAACCAAGTATATGCCAAGCCCAATGTACTTGGCATATGCCAGTGAGTCAAAGATACCTACTCCCTCATGTAGTTATTCTTCCAAGTGAGGGGAAACAGTGAATGATAAAAATAATAAGTAAATAAATTGGTTAGTGTGATAGAAGGTGTTAAGTGTTACAGTGAAGGTGAGGTCAGATGACAATCTTATATAGAATGTCTAGGTGTAGACTGCATTGAAAAGGTGCATTTTATTGAAGACCTGAAGGAAATATGGGAGTTAGCCAAGTGGATACTTGGGAAAAGAAAGTTCCAAGTTGATTGTATAGGTAGAGCAAAGGCTCTTGCTGGGAGAATGGCATTGTGGCCGGAACAGAGTGAATACGGGGTTATGGCTATTTTTCCAATTCTTCGTGCCTACGAGGTGGTGGTTTAACCAGAGACACAGGCATGGGTTAAAAGTGAGGCCCACTAGAAACAAGCCACAGTTTGCCGGTCTGTTCTAATCCACATTCCTTAAAAATAGCTCCATGAGAGGAGTGAATTGGCCTTTAAATATCCTCCTGTGGGAAACACATGCCTCATTCTGGTTCTCTCAACAGATGTCTTAACAGAAAGACTGGTGAACTCTCCCTTTTCATTTCTATTTTTGAATATTAGTAACATCAACTCATCCACAAACATAAGGCAGTGGGTATTAAACTTTTTCTCATATTCTTTTTCTGGTCCTCATTATTAGTATTTGGGGAAGAGACTGCTAGTTTTTCCCAATTTTTTCCTCTTTGTATATAATTTTAGAGCTGTCAGTGGATAGGTTTCTTTTTTGTTTGTTGGTTTGTTTTTTGAGACCGAGTTTTGCTCTTGTCACCAGGCTGGAGTGCAGTGGCGTGATCTTGGCTCCCTGCAACCTCCGCCTCCCAGGTTCAAGTGATTCTCCTGCCTCAGCCTCCCGAGTAGCTGGGATTACAGGAACCCACCACCACACCCTGCAAATTTTTTTATTTTTATTTTTAGTAGAGACGGGTTTTATCATGTTGGCCAGGCTGGTCTCAACCTCCTGACCTCAGGTGATCTGCCTGCCTTGGCCTCCCAAAGTGCTGGGATTACAGGCGTGAGCCACTGCACCTGGCCTGGATATGGGGTTTTTGCCCAAATAGGACCTTCTAAGTGAAGGAGAATAACAGCATGCCCCATATTATGCTTATTGACCGGGTCTTCCATGTGTTTAGCATTCCCACTCCCAGCCTCCTAAGTGTCCTGGTTTGGGCAATAAATTATATGGGAACCCTAAAGTGTGTCCTCCTTTGATCACCCTATGTATGTATGTATGTGTGTACCTATGTATGTATGTGGCATGGTCTCGCTGTGTCATCCAGGCTGATCTCAAACTCCTAGGCTCAAGCAATCCTCCCACCTCGGCCTCACAAAGTCTGGGATTACAGGTACGTGCCACCACACCCAGCCCGATCACACAATTTAAAATGGACTCATCGTCCTGCCATCACTGTACCCCCATCCCTGTTCTCTGTCTTGTCTTTCTATTTGCTCTTAACCACTATCTAACTTACCTGACAGTTTATTTATTTACTTCTTTGGTTTAGCTGCTGTCCCTCAGTGAAATGTACACCCCATGAGACAAGGGAATCCTATCTGTCCTGCTCATTGCTGCATTCCCAGTGCCTAAGACGTAGTAGACATTTTTTTTTTTTTTGAGGTGGAGTTTTGCTCTTGTTGCCCAGGCTGGAGTGCAATGGCGTGATCTCGGCTCACTGCAACCTCTGCCTCCCGGGTTCAAGCGATTCTCCTGCCTCAGCCTCCCGAGTAGCTGGGATTACAGGCATGCACCACTATGCCTGGCTAATTTTGTATTTTTAGTAGAGATAAGACCTCCATGTTGGTCAGGTTGTTCTCAAACTCCCAACCTCATGTGATCCACCCACCTCGGCCTCTCAGAATGCTGGGATTATAGATGTGAGCCACCGCTCCTGGCTGGTAGACTCTTAACTTTAAATGGATGAATGAATTAAATCTTGTCTTCTGGGAGCAACAGAGGTTTCAGTCAGAAGCAAATGAGAGAGTGATGGAGATTTTTGTGGAAATTAAAAAAACACTTGTTCTACGAAGAAGGGAACATCAGACACTGGGATTTACTTGAGGTTGGAGGGAGGAAGGAGAGAAGCAAAAAAAAAATAACTCGTGGGTACTAGGCTTCATACCTGGATGGTGAAATAATCTGTACAACAAACCCTCATGATACAAGTTTACCTTTATAACAAACCTTCATGTGTACCCCTGAACCTAAAATAAAAGATTAAAAAAAAAAACCCAAAACTTGGTTCTTTAAGGGTTAGTGATGCTGATTTTTGTAAAGTGTTCACAAATCTTTGATTTCAGATTCATCTACAGTTTAAACTGCAAGGAATTTATTGTAAATTCATTGGTTTTCTGTATTTTTTTTTAACAGTTTTCAGTTAGAGAAAAATCTAAGTTTAAAACAGTTATCCTGAATATTTTAATTTTGCATTTGAACATTATTTGCATACATTTTTATAATGTCATTGATTTGTAGCTCACATAATTTTAGAATTGGATTTAGGTGTATATTAACTTCTTTACGTAGAAAAGTAAACTAAAATACATTTGTATTTTTATTTTATATTATACCTTTCTTTCTTAAAAATTGTATAAAATGAGTCATATTTTAAGTGTTTTATAGAAAGTTTGATGTTGAACCCAATGATTAGTAAATTTTTTCTTTGACTAAAGCAGTAATGAAATCTTTGGTTCATTTGGTGATACCTTTGGTTGATTTTCCACGTTCTTATTCTCATAGATTTTGGTTATTTCTTTGTTACTGATTACAGTGTTCAATTGAATTTGTAGGCTTGTGGATAGGAAGTCTCAGCAGTTTATAAGTTGAATTAATATATTTTCCTTTTTTAAATATTGGGGCTGTGTTGAATCTATGGATTGATTTGGGAGAATTGACTTATGAACAATATTGAACAGTACAGTAATGAACATTGTATATCCAGTTATTTAAGTCTTGCTTAATTTTTCTAAGCAATGTGTAATAGATCTTAATGTGGTGGTCTTGGTGTTTTTTGATGATATTGTAAATAATAATTTTTGGCTTTTAAGTTTAATTTTCTGGCCGGGCTCAGTGGCTCACACCTGTAATCCCAGCACTTTGGGAGGCTGAGGTGGGCAGATCACGTAAGGCCAGGAGTTCGAGACCAGCCTGGCCAACATGGTGAAACCCTGTCTTTACTAAAAATACAAAAATTAGCTGGGTGTGGTGGCATGTACTTGTAGACCTAGCTACTCAGGAGGTTGAGGCACAAGAATCACTTGAACCTGGGCGGTTGAGGTTGCAATGAGCAAAGATTGCACCATTGCACTCCAGCCTGGGCAACAGAGTGAGACTCTGTCAAAAAAAAAAAAAAAAAAAAAAGTTTAATTTTACAATTCTTGGCCTAGTGTATAGAAATAGATTGTCCTATTAGTTTATCTTGTGGCCTTATTATAAATTCGCTTATTAGTTCTGGTGATCTGAGTATAGAAAATCAAAATAAATCTGTTAATGTGTTACTGGCAAATAAAAATTGTTTTCTTTTCTGACCTTTATATCTTCATCTATGTCTTTGCCTTGACCGGGACCTCTATTATAGTGTTGAGAAATGGTGAGAGGAGACAGATTTCCCCTTTTTTCGCCCTTAGGGAGAACATGTTCAGTGTTAAGTTTGTTAACTCTAGTTTTGTCTGTTTTGTTTTTGTGGATATCCTTTTTCTTTTTTTTGAGACGGAGTCTTGCTCTGTCGCCCAGGCTGGAGTGCAGTGGCACGATCTCGGCTCACTGCAACCTCCGCCTCCCAGGTTCAAGCTATTCTCCTGCCTCAGCCTCCTGAGTAACTGGGACTACCAAGCTCGGCTAATTTTTGTATTTTTAGTATAGACGGAGTTTCACCATACTGGCCAGGCTGGTCTCGAACTCCTGACATTGTGATCCGCCCGCCTTGGCCTCCCAAAGTGTTGGGATTACAGGCGTGAGGCACTGCGCTCAGCCGATATCCTTCTGCAAATTGAAAAATGTTCCTTTTAATTCTTAGGTTTCTGAGAGGTTTTTTTCTTTTTTTTATTATTATGAGAGGGTGTTGATTTTTGTCTAATGCTTTTTCTGCATCTATTCAGTTGCTCATATGAGTTTTTCTGTTTTAATTTTTACAATGTGATGAATTATAGTGTTTAAAATTTGTATTTATCTTTATTTTTTGAGAAATGAGGTCTTGCTGTTAATATGTTCCCCAGGCTGATCTCAAGCTCCTGGGCTCAAGAAGTCCTGCTGCCTCAGCCTCCTGAGTACCTGGGATTACAGGCACAAGCCACTGTACTCAACTGTGAATTTTTTTTTAGTGTTAAAACAACCTGCATTGCTGAGGTAAATCCCACTTGATCATGACATATTATCCTGATTTTTTGTTTTTTTTTTTTCTTTTATAGAGACAGAGTGTTACTCTGTTGTCCAGGCTAGAATGCAGTGTCATGATCATAGCTCACTGTATCCTTGAAGTCCTGGGCTCAAGCAGTCCTCCTGCCTCAGCCTCCTGAGTAGCTGGGACTACAGGTGCGTGCCACCACACCTGGCTAATTTTTAAATTTTAATCATTTTTTTGTAGAGCCAAGGTCTCGTTTTGTTGCCTAGGCTGTTCTTGAACTTCTTGCCTCAGAAGATCCTCCTGCCTCAGGCTCCCAAAGTGCTTGTATTATAGGCATGAGCCACCGCGCCTGGCCTATTCTATTTTGATATAGCTAAATTTGATAATACTTTGTGCAGATTATTTGTATTTATGTTTATGAGGGATATCTGTTTGTAATTTTTTTCCTTGTAATCGTTTTATCAGGTTTTGATATCAAGGTACTGGTGTTCTAATAAAATAAGTTGGAAAATGTTCCCTTTTTATGTTTATGTATATGATTAATTATGTACAGTTTAAGAAAAACATTAATCTATAGTGATAGTAATAGTGGCCCTTTCGGTGGGGTAGTATTAATCAGAAAAGGACATGAAGACAAAACGTTGATGGATGTTCTGTGTCTTGGTCTAGGGTGGTAGTCATAAGGGTGGAGATAAATGTACACACATGTGTATGTATATGTATTTTAAAAGTCATTGAGCTGTTCACTTTAAGATTTGTGTATTTTATAAATTACACTATTAAAATCAGACTATAAATGTGTCTCCCACTTAACATTGCATTTCTGAAAATCAAGCATTTTTCTATTTTGCAAAGGGAAAATTATATACATCAGCAGAAAACATTAAACCAGTTTCTCAAAAAAACAGTGAAAAGACTAGATGTGAACAAAATCTAAAATGTAAGATTGAAAAGATTTAAAACATGGTTTCCTGATTACCAGACAATATGGTTAACAGTTGTTTGTATGTGGAAAATGTGCCGGCTTTTCACTAAGTATTACAATGTATGATAAAGCAATATACCATGAAATAAAATTGCCAGAAAAAAAGGCAGACAAAAACCTACAATAAAAAAGAAAGTGCTGGGTGCTGTGGCTCATGCCTGTAATCCCAGTGCTTTGGGAGGCTGAGGTGGGTGGATTGCTTGAGCTCAGGAGTTTGAGACCAGCCTGAGCAATATGGCAAGACTCCGGCTTTACAAAAAATACAAAAAAAAAAAAAATTTAGCTGGGCATAGTGCTGCGACACTTGTAGTTCCAGCTACTTGGAAGCCTGAGGTGGGAGAATTGCTTGAGCCAAGGAGGTTGAGGCTGCGGTGAGCTGTGATCATCCCACTGCACTCCAGCCTGGGCGACAGAGCAAGACCCTGTCTCAAACAAACCTGTAATTATGAAGTGAGATTTGAGGCCTTTAGAAAGTTGGGGAAGGAGGTGAAGAGCTTGAAGCAGTCCTTGTAATTGGTCAGGGAATGTGGCAGATGGTTTTGGAGAGAATGGGGCAATTCAGGCCAAGAAGTTATTGAGATGTCCAGTCACTTCATGTGACTATAGAGCTGGGAAGATTTCATGACGTTCTTTCAGTGATTGATGATTTAGAGTAGGAAAATGGGAAACTAGAGCTTTGTTTACATCCCCATTGGTTGTATTCTTAATTTCTCTGTTTGGGGTTATAGGAAGTATTAGGGTATCTGTAGAAGAAAGACTTCTATAGCAGTCACTTTCTTCAAGGGTTAGAGTCCCTTAATATTCTGATTTTTGGCCTCCTTTTCAAACTGTGATTATGAGACCCTACAAATTAAGTCCTACAAATTTTACTTGGATTGTAACTTGAGACTTTTCCATACATACTTTTGTTAAAAATTATGTATGAAGTTTTGAAGATATAAATTTATATTGGCCAAAAACTGTTATATTGAGAGATGTGTGTAGTCTTTCATATAAAAAAAAAGGCAAGGGAAAAATCCAGAACCTTGTTAACTAGGGAGGGAGATGTTCTGTGGGTGATGTTAGAGTGTTGTATTTCCTTCAAGGTCTGTTTTGTTACCTCCCCCACTCTTTTATTTTTCTAAGAAACAAAATACTGTCAGAATATCATATATGTTAATACTGTTTTTTGACTGTGAAAATCTTACTGTTTTGTAAAATTGGCAGAATCAATGAGATGGTAACAGCCCCTGACTATTGTATATTATTATTTTAACTTTTATGTAACTTCATAATGGAGTTGTATACTCATGGTAGATTTTCAGTTTAGAAAAAAACCCATTTTTTTTTTTTTTAATAGGACAAGCTTTAGGAGAAATTTTTAAAGGAACGTTTGTGTCTAATTTGGTTATTGGATTATGAACACATTTCAAATATACCAGATGTTACCATAGTAAGGATAGTTATCTTTTGTTTCCTTTTTTGACAAGCATTCATAAAGATATGAGGGGTAACAGGAAAGATGTTGATTAGAACTAAGTAATGATCCATGGGAGGGTCTCAGTGGATTTCTGTTTAAAGAATATTCCTACTTTGAACTCCCCTTTTCTTGGCCTTAGAAAATTCAGTTCATCCTTCTTTAACAACTGTTATTGTCTGTTGAATGCTAACTTTGTTTCATATATCTTGGTAAACACTTTATATTTATTATTTCAACTCCCACTTTACAGATACGGAACCTGTGGTGACTTAAGAGTTGTATAATTGTGAGAGCTAAGCACAGTCCTTGTTATTAAATGACAGGTACTGCTCCCCTTCAAGATCTTGTTCAGATGTCACCATCTATGAAGCTTTTCTTGATAATGTGCTAGTTCTGTAAAATTTCTGATCTTCTCCAGTTGTAGGCTCAAATATTAGATTGGGCTTGCTTCTTTAAAATTTTATTTTGGGGATTTAGGTGAAGTTTTAGCTGTCCTGTAATCTATAGGGTCTTGCTCATGGAAAGTACATAATGGCTCAAGGTAGAGATAATTTAGTCTTGAAATTCTGAGGGATATACTTAACCACTTAAAGTCTTCAAAGCCATAAGAGTTGAAATGCTGTTGTAATAAATTATCTATTGTCCTTACTGTGGGTTGTCTGCGTATAGTTTCACCCCTCCCCTTCCCTTCCCCTTCCCCTTCCCTTCCAACAGAGTCTCGCTGTGTTGCCCAGGCTGGAGTGCAGTGGCGCCATCTCGACTCACTGCAACCTCTGCCTCCTGCCTCAGCCTCCCAAGTAGCTGGGATTACAGGCACATGTCACCAAACCCAGATCGTTTTTGTATTTTTAGTAGAGACAGGGTTTCACCATGTTGGCCAGGCTGGTCTCAAACTCCTGACATTCCAGAGTGCTGGGATTACAGGCGTGAGCCACTGTGCCCGGCCCAGTTTCATGTATTTTATTATGGAAAAATTCTGGTAAAACATGGTATGTTGAATGCATTCTTATACTCAAAATTGAGAATTAAGTGAAATTTGGCATGTTTTCTGTCTCCTTGGCTTCTGGAATCCTGGCAAGAGACTGAAATGTTCTTTTCTGTGGAAACTGATCTTAGCAAAAGGCTCGATTTGGACATCAGGAGAATTGGCCCCTTCTGAAGGGCTGTGATATGGTTTGGCTGTGTCCCCACCCAAATCTTATCTTGAATTCCCACAGGCACAGTGGACTTAGCATCATTCTTAAGGGCCCTAGGATTTTCAGAATGGGAAATGAGTGTTGGCTTCAACTTAAAATCACCAGCTGCATTAGCCCCTAATGAGAGTCAGCCTGTCCTCTGAAGCTTTGAAGCCAAGCATTGACTTCACCTCTAGCTGTCAAAGTCCTAGATGGCATCTTCTAATAAAAGACTCTTTCTTCTTCATTGTGTCATTTAGTGTAGCCACATTAATCAGTGATCTTAGCTAGATCTTTTGGACAACTTGGTGCAGCTTCTCCACCAGTACTTGCTGCTTCATCTTGTACTTTTATGCTATGGAGATGACTTTTTTCCTTCAACCTTGTGAGCCAGCCTCTGCTAGCTTCAGACTTTTCTTCTGTAGCTTCCTTACCTCAATTTATAGAACTGAACATGGGCTTGCTCTGGATTAGTCTTTGGCTTAAGGGAATGTTGTGACTGGTTTGATCTATCCAGACCACCAAAACCTTCTCAGTTTCAGCAATAAGGCTGTTCTGCTTTCTTATCATTTGTGTGTTCAGTGGAGTAGCATTTGTATTTCCTTCAGTAACTTTTCCTTTGCATTCACAACTTGGCTTTTTGGCACAAGAAGCCTAGCTTTTGGCTTGTTTCAGCTTTCGACATGCTTTCTTCACTAGGCTTAATCATTTCTAGCTTTTGATTTAAAGTGAGAGGAATGGGACTGTTCGTTTCACTTGAACACTTAGAGGCCATTGTAGGGTTATTAATTGGCCTAATTTCAGTATTATTGTGTCTCGGAATAGGGAGGCCTTAGGAGAAGTAGGAGAGATGAGGCAGCAGTGGGTTGGTGGAGCAGTTAGAACACACACGTATCAACTAAGCTCACTATCTTACGTGGGTGCCATTTGTGGCACCCCAAGACAGTTACAATAGAAATATCAAATATCATGAATCAGCATCACAGAAATAATAATAATGACAAAGTTGGAAATAATTGTGAGCATTACCAAAATGTAGCACATTTGGTAAAGTGGGCATGTGCTGTTGGGAAAATGATGCCCATAGACTCGCTCGATGCAGTTGCCACAAACCCTTTAATTTGTTTTTTGTTGTTGTTTTTTTGTTTTAAAAAAAGGCAGTTGGATGGATTATCAGTTTCTATGATTGTTGGGGAAGGCAAATTATACAGGGCTAGGGAAGAAGGTACAAATTGAGTATCCCTGATCTGAAAATCTGAAATTTGATATGCTCCCAAATACTCAGCTTTTTTTGAACACCAATATGATGTTCAAAGGAAACTTGTTGGAGCATTGCAGATTTTGTATTTTCTGATTTGGGATGTTCAACCAGTGAGTATAATGCAAATATTCCAAAATCTGAAAAAATATGAAATCTGAAACTCTTCTGGTCCTAAACATTTAGGTAAGGGATACTCACTCATAGTAGAGAAGAAGGCAGAAAGGACCAGAGTGGTTATTCAACAGTTTAGTAGATTGAACCAGCACAAGATAAAGCAAGCATGTGTTGGAATGTCTAATATAAATTTTTTCGCTAGGACCAGTTGGAATATCCGATTGCGTCCTCTTCATTTGGTAAATCAGTTTGAGCATCTGTCTTCACAGTACTGAAAATAGTGGAAACAGTGAGATCTGCTTGTTGTGTCTTCACTGGTATTCTTAGTGTAGGCTTCAATCTTAATAAGAGTTTCTTAACACATTGTGTCAGGTAACTCATTTCATTGATTTACTTGTTATTGGTATGTAAATATTGTACTTATTTTTGAGATATATGTGATACCTGTATACAATATGTGATGATCAAATCAGGGTAATTAGGATATCATCTCAAACACTTTTCTTTCCTTTGTGTTGGGAACATTACAATTCTCATTTTAAAATATACAATAAATTATTAACTGTGATTTTCTTGCTGTACTATTGAATACTAGAACTTATTCCTTCTAACTATATTTTTGTACCCCTTAACCTACTTCTCTTTATCCCCTGCACCCTTTCCCTTCCCAGCCTCTGGTAACCACCACTGTACTCTATACTTCCATGGGATTCACTTTTTTTTAGCTCCTAACTGTGAGTGAGAACATGCCATATTTGTCTTTCTGTGCCTGGCCTATTTCACTTAAGGTAATGACCTCTGGTTCCATTCATGTTGCTGCAGCTGACAAGATTTCATTCTTCTGTTGCTGAATAATATTCCATTGTGTATACATACCACATTGTCCATGTGGATTCCATATCTTGGCTGTTGTGAATAGTGCTGTAATAAGAATGGGGATGCAGATATCACTTCAATATACTGATTTCCTTTTTTTTAAAAATATGTATTCAGTATTGGGATTGCTGGATCATATATTCTATTTTTGTTTTTTTATAATGGCTATACTACTTTACATTCCTACCAACAGAGTGTGGAAGCATTCCTCTTTCTCTGCATCCTTGCCAGCACTTGTTATTTTTTGTCTTTTTTATAATAGGTATTATAACTGAGGTGAGATGGTATCTCATTGTGGTTTTAATTTGTATTTTCCTGATGATAGTGGTGTTGAGCATTTTTTCCATATACCTGTTGGCCTTTTGTTCTCTTCTATTGAGAAATGTCTATTCAGATCTTGTGTCCATTTTTAAAACAGGATTATTTATCCTTTTGAGGTTTTTTTTTTTTTTTTAGAGACAGGATCTGGTATGTTGTGTCTTCGTTCTCATTGGTTTCAAATAACTTACTTATTTCTGCCTTCATTTCTTATTTACCCAATAGTCATTCAGGAGGAGCAAGTCGTTCAGTTTCCATGTAGTTGTGCAGTTTTAAGTTTTCTTAATCCTGAGTTCCAGTTTGATTGCACTGTGGTCTGAGAGACTGTTATGATTTCCATTCTTTTGCATTTGCTGAGGAGTGTTTTACTTTCAATTATGTCGTCAATTTTAGGATAAGTGTGATGTGGTCTGAGAAGAATGTATATTCTGTTGATTGGGGTGGAGAGTTCTGTAGATGTCTGTTAGGTCTGCTTGGTCCAGAGCTGAGTTCAAGTCTTGAATATCCTTGTTGATCTTCTGTCTTGTTCATCTGTCTAATATTGACAGTGTGGTGTTAAAATCTCCCGCTATTATTGTGTGGAAGTCTAAGTCTCTTTGTAGGTCTCTAAGAACTTTATGAATCTGGGTGCTTCTGTATTGGGTGTATATATTTAGGATAGTTAGCTCTTCTTGTTGCATTGATCTCTTTACCATTATATAATGCCCTTCTTTGTCTTTTTTGATCTTTGTTGGTTTAAAGTCTGTTTTATCAGAGACTAGGATTGCAACCTCTGCTTTTTTTTGCATTCCATTTGCTTGGTAAATATTCCCCCAACCCTTTATTTTGAGCCTGTGTGTGTCTTTGCACATGACATGGGTCTCCCAAATACAGCACAGCGATGAATCTTGACTCTTTATCCAGTTTGCCAGTCTGTGTCTTTTAATTGGGACAGTTAGCCCATTTACATTTAAGGTTAATCTGGGACACAGCTAAAGCAGTGTTTAGAGGGAAATTTATAGCACTAAATGTCCATAAGAGAAAGCAGGAAATATCTAAAATCAACACCCTAGCATGACAATTAAAAGAACTAGAGAAGGAAGAGCAAACACATTCAAATGCTAGCAGAAGGCAAGAAATAACTAAGATTAGAGCAGAACTGAAGGAGATAGAGATACAAAAAACCCTTCAAAAATCAATGAATCCAGGAGCTGGTTTTTTGAAAAGATTAACAAAATAGACCGCTAGCCAGACGAATAAAGAAGAAAAGAGAGAAGAATCAAAGAGACACAATAAAAAATGATAAAGGGGATATCACCGCTGATCCCACAGAAATACAAACTACCATCAGAAAATACTGTAAATACCTCTGTGCAAATAAACTAGAAAATCTAGAAGAAATGGATACATTCCTGGACACATAGACTCTCCCAAGACTAAACCAGGAAGAAGTCGAATCCCTGAATAGACCAATAAGTTCTGAAATTGAGGCAGTAATTAATAGCCTACCAACCCAAAAAAAGCCCAGGACCAGACAGATTCACAGCTGAATTCTACCAGAGGTACAAAGAAGAGCTGGTACAATTCCTTTTGAAACTATTCCAAACAATAGAAAAAGAGGGACTCCTCCCTAACTCATTTTACGAGGCCAGCATCATCCTGATACCAAAATCTGGCAGACACACAAGAAAAAAAGAAAATTTCAGGTCCATATGCCTGATGAACACCGATGCAAAAATCTTCAGTAAAATGCTGGCAAACCGAATCCAGCAGCACATGAAAAAGCTTATCCACCACGATCAAGTCGACTTCATCCCTCGGATGCAAGGCTTGTTCAACATACGCAAATCAGTAAACATAATCCATCACATAAACAGAACCAATGACAAAAACCACGATTATCAATAGATTCAGAAAAGACCTTCAATAAAATTCAACACCCCTTCATGCTAAAAACTCTCAATAAAGTACGTATTGATGGAACGTATCTCAAAATAATAAGAGCTATTTATGACAAACCCACAGCTAATATCATACTGAATGGGCAAAAGCTGGATGCATTCCCTTTGAAAACTGGCACAAGACAAGGATGCCCTCTCTCACCACTCCTATTCAACATAGTATTAGAAGTTCTGGCCAGGGCAGTCAGGCTAGAGAAAGAAAGAAAAGATATTCAGATAGGAAGAGAGGAAGTCAAATTGTCTCTGTTTGCAGATGACATGATTGTATATTTAGAAAACCCCATCATCTTAGCCCAAAATCTCCTTAAGCTGATAAGCAACTTCAGCAAAATCTCAGGATACAAAATCAATGTGCAAAAATTACTAGCATTCCTATACACCAATAATAGAGAGCCAAATCATGAGTGAACTCCCATTCACAATTGCTATAAAAAGGATAAAATACCTAGGAATACAACTTACAAGGGATGTGAAGGACCTCTTCAAGGAGAACTACAAACCACTGCTCAAGGAAATAAGAGAGGGCACAAACAAATGGAAAAACGTTCCATGCTCATGGGTAGGAAGAATCAATATTGTGAAAATGGCCATACTGCCCAAAGTAATTTATAGATTTGATGCTGTCCCCATGAAGCTCCCATTGACTTTCTTCACAGAATTAGAAAAAACTACTTTAAATTTCATATGGAACCAAAAAAGAGCCCGCATAGCCAACACAATCCTAAGCAAAAAGAACAAAGCTAGAGGCATCATGCTACCTGACTTCAACCTATACTACAAGGCTACAGTATCACAAACAGCATGGTAGTGGTACCAAAACAGATATTATGGTACTGGTACCGAAACAGATAGACCAGTGGAACAGAACAGAGGCCTCAGAAATAACGCCATACATCTACAACCATCTGATCTTTGACAAACCTGACAAAAACAAGCAATGGGGGAAAGGATTCCCTATTTAATAAATGGTGTTGGGAAAACTGGCTAGCCATATGTAGAAAACTGAAACTGGACCCCTTCCTTACACCTTATACAAAAATTAACTCAGGATGGATTAAAGATTTAAACGTAAGACCTAAAACCATAAAAACCCTGGAAGAAAACCTAGGCAATACGATTCAGGACATAGGCATGGGCAAAGACTTCATGACTAAAACGCCAAAAGCAATGGCAACAAAAGCCAAATGGACAAATGGCATTTAGTTAAAGAGCTTCTGCATGGCAAAAAAAAAAAAAAAAACAAAAAAAAAAACAAAAAAAAACTCTCATCAGAGTGAACAGGCAACCTGCAGAATGGGAGAAAATTTTTGTAAGCTGTCCGTCTGACAAAGGGCTAATATCCAGAATCTTCAAAGAACTTAAATTTATAAGAAAACAACCCCACCAAAAAGTGGGCAAAGGATATGAACAGACACTTCTCAAGAAGACATTTATGTGGCCAATAAACATATGAAAAAAAGCTCATCATCACTGGTCATTAGAGACATGCAAATCAAAACCACCGTGAAATACCATCTCACACCAGTTATAATGGCGATCATTAAAAATTCAGGAAACAATAGAAGCTGGACAGGATGTGGAGAAATAGGAACACTTTTACACTGTTGGTGGGAGTGTAAATTAGTTCAACCATTGTGGAAGACAGTGTGGCAATTCCTCAAGGATCTAGAACCAGAAATACCATTTGACCCAGCAATCCCATTATTGGGTATATACCCAAAGGATTATAAATCATTCTATAAAGACACATGCACATGTATGTTTATTGCAGCAGTGTTCACAATAGCAAAGACTTGGAACCAACCCAGATGTCCATCAGTGATAGACTGGATAAAGAAAATGTGGTGGCTGGGCACGGTGGCTCACGCCTGTAATCCCAGTACTTTTGGAGGCCGAGGCGGGTGGATCGCCTGATGTCAGGAGTTCGAGACCAGCCCTGGCCAACATGGTAAAATCCCATCTTTACTAAAAATACAAAAATTAGCTGGGCGTGGTGGTGTGCGCCTGTAATCCCAGCTACCCAGGAGGCTGAGGCAGGAGAATCACTGGAACCCGGGGGCCAGAGGCTGCAGTGAGCCAAGATTGCACTGCTGCACTCCAGACTGGGTGACAGAGCAAGATTCCATCTCAAAAAAAAAAAAAAAAAAAAAAAAAGTGGCACATATACACCATGGAATACTATGTAGCCATAAAAAAGGATGAGTTCATGTCCTTTGCAGGGACATGGATGAAGCTGGAAACCATCATTCTCGGCAAACTAACACAGCAACAGAAAACCAAACACTGCATGTTCTCACTCATAAGTGGGAGTTGAACAATGACAACACATGGACACAGGGAGGGGAACATCACACACCAGGGCCTGTCGCAGGATTGGTGGGGGTAGGGGAGGGATAGCATTATGAGAAATATTCCTAATGTAGATGACAGGTTGATGGGTGCAGCAAACCACCATGGCATGTGTATACCTACATAACAAACCTGCACGTTCTGCACATATATCCCAGAACTTAAAGTATTTAAAAAAAAAAAAAAAAAAAAAGACAGGATCTTGCTTTCTTGCCCAAGCTGTAGTTCATTGAGCATGATTTTAGCTCATTGTACCTCCAACTCCTTCTATTGAGTTTTCTGAGCTCTTTATAGATTCTGGTTATTAATCCGTTGTCAGATGGGTAGTTGCAAATAACTTTCTCCCATTCTTTGTGTTGTCTTTTTACTTTGTTAATTGTGTCTTTTGCTCTGCAGAGGCTTTTTATCTTGATGTAATCCCATTTGTCTTATTTTTGCTTTAGTTGCCTTTATTTTTGAGGTCTTAAGTTGAAAAATCCTTGTCGAGATCAGTGTCCAGAAGTGTTTCCCCAGTATTTTCTTATAGTAATTCCATAGTTTCAGGTCTTAGAGTTGAGTCTTTAATTCCATGTGGTTTTGCTATTTTGTGTATGGTGAGAGAGAGAGAGAGAGATGTAATTTCATTCTCCTGCATACAGTTATCCAGTTTTCTCGGCACCAGGTGTTAAAGGAACTATCATTTCCCCATTGCATGATCTTGGAGGCTTTGTCAAAAATGAATTGGTTGTAAATGTATGGATTTATATTTGAGATCTCCATTCTGTTTCATTGCTTTGTGTATTTTTATGCCTGTACCATGCTGATTTGGTTACTATAGCTTATTGTAATTTTTGAAGTCAGGTAGTGTAATGTCTCCAGCTTTGTTCTTTTTGCTCAGGATTGCTTTGGCTATTCAGGGACTTTTGTGGTTCCATATAAATTTTAGGACTTTTTTTTCCCTATTTCTGCGAAGAATGTCATTGGTATTTTGATAGGGATTGCATTGAATCTGTAAATTGCTTTGGGTACTGTTGTCATTTTAACAATATTAATTCTTCCAATCCATGAACATAAAATATTTTTCAATTTTTTTGTGTGTGTCCTCTTCAATTTCTTTCTTTGTTTTTTTTCTCTTTTTGAGACAGTCTGACTTCGTCACCCAGGCTGGAATGCAGTGGCACAATCTCGGCTCACTGCCTCCCCCACCTCCCGGGTTCAAGCTGTTCTGATGGCTCAGCTTCTCAAGTAGCTGGGATTACAGGCATGTGATACCATGCCTGGCAAATTTTTGTAATTTTAGTAGAGATGGGGTTTCGCCATGTTGGTTAGGCTGGTCGTGAACTCCTGGCCTCTAGTGATAACGCCTGCCTTGACCTCCCAAAGTGCTGGGATTACAGGCATGAGCCACCACACCCAGCCCCTCTTCAATTTCTTTCACCAATGTTTTATAGTTTTCCTTATATAGATCATTTACTTCTTTGGTTAAATTGACTCCTAGATATTTGATATTTTTTGTAGCTGTTGTAAATGTGATTGCTTTCTTGATTTATTTTATACATTGTTCGTTGTTGGTGTATATAAATGCTGCTTATTTTCGTATGTTTATTTTGCATCCTGCTACTTTACTGAATTTATCAGTTCTTAAAGCTTTTTGGTGAAGTCTTTGGGTTTTTCCAAGTATAAGATCATGTCATTTGTCAACGAAACTAATTTGACATCTTCCTTGTCGATTTGGATGCCTTTTATTTCTCTTGCCTAATTGTTCTGGCCAGGACTTTCAGTACTATGTTGAATAAAAGTGGTGAGAGTGGGCATCCTTGTATTGTTTCAGATCGCAGAGGAAAGGCCTTCACATTTTCCCTCAGCTCGATGTTAGTTTGTGGATTTGTCATATATGGCCTTTTATTATTTTGAGATATGTTCCTTCTATACCCTATTTTTTGGGAATTTTTATCATGAAGGGATGTTGAATTTTATCAAATGCTTTTTCTTCATCTATTGAGATGAGACCATATGGTTTTTTCTTCTTTGTTCTGTTAATGTGATGTATCACATTTATTGATTTGCATATGTTGAACTCTCCTTGCATCCCTGGGATGAATCCTACTTGATCATGGTAATTGATCTTTTGAATGTGTTGTTTAATTCAGTTGCCTAGTATTTTGTTGAGGATATTTGTGTTTACGTTCCTCAGTGATATTGGCCTGTAGTTTTCTTTTTCTGTTGCATTGTTGTCTGGTTTTGTTATAAAGGTAATACTGCCCTTGTAAAATGATTTTGGAAATATTCTCCCCTCTTCAATATTTTTGAGTAGAATTGGTATTACTTCTTAAATTTTTTCTGTAAAATTCATCAATTGGCTTATTGAGGTTTTCTTGTTTCTTCATGGCTCAGTCTTGATAGGTTGTGTGTGTCCAAGAGTTTATCAGTTGATTCCAGCTTCTCTAATTTGTAGCAAATGTTGTTCACAGTAGTCTCTGTAAGAGTCTTTGTATTTCTCTAGTAATCCGTGTAGTGACTGAGTTCCAAGAAAACCAAGGGAATCTTGGTCAACTCTTTTTGGTTTATTTTTCTTTTGGTAATTGCCTTTTATTTCCTGGCCTAGAAAGTCCCTTAGCCAGAGTCAGAAGCCCACCCAGATTCAAGGGGAGGGAATACAGATTCCACTTATTAACAGAAAGTGTATCAAAGTTACATTGGAAAAAGGGCATATTAAACGTTAAGTAATTTCATGTTAGCTGCTTTGTCTAGTAAAATCAATTCAGGAAATTTAGGTCGAGAAAATAAACTCAAGCATTATAGAAAATACCAAAATGATGGAGAAGATAACTTTTATACCAGTTTAGTTTAAGGAGTCACTTTAACTAGAAATATTACCCAGATTCTTAAAGCTCTTCAAGTTAGGTCATAATTTCTTTTAATTTAGCTGTCTCAATTTGCATTCCTTTGCTTATTCTCTCATGTTCTAACAGTGAGCTACTCTTCTTTCAACACCCTCCCTCACCACTCTCTCTCCCCTTTACAGCTTCAGCAAATGTCTCAACTTTTATTAAAGGGTCAGTGTACTTAAAGCATAATGAGGTGATTCTCTTGGTGGGATCTTAACATGTACAGTGATTATAAATGAGGGAATTCTAGAGTAAAGAGTAGGGTGTTTATTGTGTTCGTTGCATTTTTTTCCCTTTTTTGTATGTGCTGCATTATGTAGCATTTACATCAGGTTGTGGGTTGAGCCTTGGAGCTTAACTCCAGAGGTTATTAATACTTTTTTCTTCACATCTGGACTTGGAACTGCCCTATTTCTTCAAGAGGAGAAGAAAGAGTTAGGCAGTGAGAACCCTTGATATGTTTCCTATGTTAGTTAAAGGGAGTCCTAAAGTTGTAGACAGCTGAGCAGCAATTATTGACATTCCATCTTCTCTCCCATTCCAGTCCGCATTTGGTCTCTTGCCTACAGTGATTTAAACTGGGCAGCCTGGCTGAGCCAGGACTCAGTAAAGTGTAGTCAGCAGACTAATGTTGGTGCTGGAACTGTTAACAGCCTAGGAAAAGATAAGGAAATTTGGTGTAAGCATCTAGACACCTTACAGCAATTTGATAGTAATTTTATGTCGATTGATTCTAATGATGGAAATTTTGTGCTTGGCTTAGGTATGTCTTTTTTTAAAAAAAATTTCTTTTTTCTAGAAATTCCTTGTCATTTTATTTTACAAAAGTATTGGTCTATGATAGGTTGGAAATTAAAACTGGTTCTTCATCACAGATGATTTGAAAAGTACTGGTCTAAGCCATGTAAAAACAGGTTTTGGTTTTAAAATCTTTTCATTTCTGACTTGATAATTTATTGAAAAAGATACTATGTAGTGCGCAAAAGTGGCAGATCTCTGTGAATAATTAATCTTGAAAAGTTTTTAAAAATGTAATTGGCCACAGAAACAGAAGGGCTCCAATAACAAAGCCCTGTTAAAAGATTACCTTTCCATGGTGAGAGGGGTAAAAGACTTTTTCCATTTAGAGACACACAAAGAATTGGCAGCCCCAGCTGTTCAACTTTAGCCATGGATCAGAAACAAATACAGAACCACACAAACAACACAGGGAAGTCTGTTAATTGGTAGAAAGAAAATAGTCATTGTAGCAGAAAGCAACTCTTGGGACTTGTCATTCTATAGTTGAGACCATTTTTTGAACTGACCAAACCGTGATGAGTGCCCAAAGAGGTGACCCAGATGCCAGGATCTCAGAACCCTTAAGACCAACAAAAACATGAAGACATGTGAATGCCACCAACAGGGTACTTGGGAGGTTAACAGCATCAGACACAGACCTTCCCGGAGAGAGCTGAAGAAGGCCTGATGGCAAATATATTGCCTATTTGAGAATTTATAGCACAGATCAGATTTTGACAAGCAGATAAAACATTAAAGTGTAAAACAAAATAACATTTTTTTTCTTTTGCTAAGTTCTGAAAGGATAGGAGCAAAATCACATTCTATAGTGGAAAACTGCTTCATTCTGGTAACATTGTAACAAAGGTTTATCTTTTAAAAAATGTTTTGGCCTATTTTTTGAAGACCTATTTATGGCCTGTTTATGGAGAATCTCACCATTGATTTTTGGGTCACAGAGGTATATTTGGATTGTGTGGTATTTTTGGTTTAGCTTCTCCCCGACATACTCCGTATTTATTCCAAGTAGTGTTTTTTCATTGCTAGCATATCTTTTCTTCTGATGACTTGTGAGGTGTAATCTTTTCTTCCAGGAAGCAGTTGATACTATGAATTTAGTTGTCTTTATCTTCTAATTTGGGCTTCAAAAGGGTTAACTAAAATAATCAGAAGTATAGTTGTTGTTTTACTATCCAGCAATCTTGTTACATTTATTTATTTATTCCAGCAGTTTATTTGTAGATTCTTCTAGATTTTCTTCGTAATCTATGCATAATTATAGTTTTACTTACATAGTTTACGAATAATGATAGTTTTGTTTGTTCTTTCTCAAAGTTTATGTTTTACTCTCCCCCCCCCCGTTTTTTTGGGGGGAGGGGGACGGCTATGGTACTTGGCAGTGACTTCCAGAACAATGCTGTACGCAAGTGGTAACGGTGGGCATCCATGTCTTATATCCAGTTTGGGGAGGGGAAATTTTTTTCCCACTAGTATTTACATTTCATGTAGAGACTCTTCGTCAGATATATGAAATCTCATCCTATTTCTAGTTTGCTGCGAGTTTTTATCATGAGTGGTTGGTAAATTTTATCATATGTGTTTTCTGCATGTATCGAGGTAACTGGCTCTTCTTTCTGAAAATGTGGTGAATTACACTGATTGCTTTTTGAATGAATACCTTTCTTCTATTCCTAGAATAAACTTTTGGTCATGATACGTTATTCCTTTAAAATATTGCTGGATTATACTTGTTAAGATTTTTGCATCTGTGTTTATAAGAAGGGTAGACTTTTATCGTTTCTCATCCTGTTCTGTCAGGTTTTGATATCACTGTTCTGCAGGTGTCATAAAACAAGTTGGGAAATGATCTGTATCTGTTTTCTGGAAGAATTTGTGTAAGATTAATATTTCTTAATTTGTTGAAAGAATTAAAATGTTCCTTTGTGGGGAGAATTTTAGATGGACTATTTTAAATAGAACAGTCTAGTTTCGTTTTACATTGTTTCATTTTGCTGTGTTGTGTTTTGCAAGGAATTGTGCTTATCTAAATTTTCAAATTCATTGGCATAGTTATTAATAATCCCTTATTGTATTACTCATTATCTCTTACCTCTTATTATCTTCTCTTCTTTATTCTTGATGTTGCTAGTTTCTCTTGACTCATTTTATCTTTGATTAGTCTTAGAGAGGTGTATCAATTTTGCTTTTTAAAAGAGTAACTTTTAATTTTGTTCTGCTTTTAAGTTGTCCTTTTGAATATGCACTTTTTTAATTAAATTTTTATTGGTACATAGTAGGTATATATACATTTATGGGGTACATGAGATGTTTTGATATAGGCATACAGTGCATAATAATCACATGAGGCTAAATGGGGTATCCATCACCTCAAACATTTATCATTTTTTGGGTGTTACATTCTAATTACACTCTTAGTTATTTTTAAATGTACATTTTTATTGACCGTAATCCCTAGTTGTGCTACCAAATACTAGCTCTTATGCATTCTATTTTTCTATGCATTAACCATCCCCCCTTCACAGATGTGTATTCTTAGAGATACTCAACCTTCGCTTCTAATGCATGAATTTAAATACGTAATTTTTTTTTTTTTTAAGGAGACAGGGTTGTGCTCTGTTGCTCAGGCTGGAGTGCAGTGGTGCAGTCATAACTTGCTGCAGCCTTGAGCTCTGGGGCTTAAGCAGTCCTCTTGCCTCAGCCTCCCAGGGAGCTGGGACTAAAGGCACACACCACCATGCCCAGCTGATTTTTAAATTATTTTGTAGGGGTCTCACAAGCCCAGGCAGGTCTTGAACTCCTGGCCTCAAGCTGTCCTCCAGCTGTCCTCCCATCTCAGCCTCCAAAAGTGCTGGGATTACAGGCGTGGTTCACTGCGCCCTGCCAAATGTGTAGATTTTACTCTAAGCATAGCTCTGTCTACATTCACAGTTTTGATATTTCTTTTCACTGTACCATTTAATTAAAAATACTTTGAGTTTCTTTTTGACTTAAAGGGTTACTTGAAATACATTGCTTAATTTCCTGACAATGGAACATTTTCTAGTTATTTTGTAATTGTTGTCTAGCCTAATGCTAGACACAGAATATACTCTGAATAATTTTAGTCCCTTGATATTTATTGAATCTTGCTCTTTCGCTCAGCATATGGGCAACTTCAGAAAATATTTCTTGTGTGCTTTCAAAGATTATGTATTATTATCCTATTAGGTATAGTGTCAATTTCTATGTCAATTAGATCAGATTTGTTAATCGTGCTCTTCAGATCTTCTATAGCGTACCAAAAGTTATAAGGGTGTATTCATGTATACTCAGAAGTGCCACCCTACGCCACATCCCCCATTCCTGTACTTTCCATCTTGGTCACACCTCTCCCGTGTGTAATTAATCTCAATGGACTCCCATTTCTACTTTGTGGGGTTATTTTGCACATATGAGCAGATACATTTATATTTTCTTATTTTCCCCCTTTTATTCAAAAGGTATACTGTGGCCGTGATTTGCACTTTGGGTTTTTAACTTAATAAATCCTGGAATTCATACTTAGTCAATTATAGGGCTCTTCTTCTTTCCTTTTGTTTTTCCCCCAGCAGATTCATAGTACTCCATTATAGGAATGTACCATAGTTTACTCAATTAGTCTCCCATGAATGGGCATTTAGGTGTTTCCTAATACTTTGCAAGGCTGCAGTGAATAACCTTATGCATATGTATTTTCATGTTGTTGTTAAGTATATCTCTTCACTTGGGACGATTGTAACAAAATACATAAACTGGGTGGCTTATAAACAACAGAAACTTATTTCTCACTGGTCTAGAGGCTGGAAGTCCTAGATCAGAGTGACAGCATGGTGGAGTTCTGGTGAGGGCCCTTTTTTCCAGGTTTCAGACTGTGGACTTAGATCCTCAGGCATATCTCTGGAGAGCAGAGAGAGGACGCATGCTCTTGGACTTTCACAAGGGCACTAATCCCATTCATGAGGGCCTTACCATTATGACCTCATCTAGTTCAAATTCCCTCCAAAAGACCCTACCTTGTAATAGCATCACATTGGGGGGAGTATGGTATCAACTTATGAATTTTGGGAGCACACAAACATTTAGTTGGTAACAGTATATCTTTGGCATAAATTCCTAGAAGTGGAATTGCTGGATCAGAAGGCACATGTAGTTTTGTTATTGTCAAATTCCCCTTTATACATACTATAGAAAATTCACATTCCCATCAGCAGTGTATGAGAGTTCTGTTTCCCCACATCCTTACCAACAGACAGGGTACTGCTATGACCTTTTTAAAAAAATTATTTGACAGTTGTTTATATATTTGTATTTTCACAGAGGTAAAATTCCCATAACATAAAATTCACCATTTTAACAACTTCAAAGTGTGCGATTGAGTGTTTTTTAGTATATTCAACCGTCACCATGATCTAAATTCAAACCATTCCTCTCATCCCCAAAAGAAACTCCTTATCTATTAGCAGTCCTTCCCAACTCTGCCCTACCCCCAGCCACTGGCAGCCAGTAATCTACTTTCCTCTCTATAGATTTGCATGTTCCTTCATATAAGTGGAATCACAATTTGTGGTCTTTCACGTCTGGTTTCCTTGTAGTATAATGTTCTCAAGGTTCCTCCATGTTGCGGCATGTATCAGTGCTTCATTTCTTTTTATGCTGAGCAATACTTCATTGTTGGGTATACCACATTTTGTTAATCTGTTTATCCGTTGATGGATGTGGATATTTGGGTTATTTTCACTTTTCGGTATTGTGGATAATGCTGCTGTGAACATTCACATGTGAGGGTGTTTCATTTTGTTTTATGTCAGAGTCTCTTTCTGTCGCCCAAGCTGGAGTGCAGTGGCATGATCACAGCTCACTGCAGCCTTGACCCCCTGGACTCAAGCAATCCTCGGCCTCCCAAGTAGCTGGGAGTACAGGCACATGCCACCATGCCCAGTTAATTTTTGTAGAGATGGGGTTTCACCATGTTGCCCAGGCTGGTCTTGAACTCCTGACCTCAAGCAATCCTCCTACTTCAGTCTCCCAAAGTGCTGGGATTACAGGCATGAGCCACTATGTCCAGCCATGAGTTTTTATTTGGACATACATTTTCAGTTCTTTTGGGCATGTCTACCTAGAAATGGAATGGTTGGTTCATGTGGTAACTCCATGTTTAACCTTTTGAGGAGCCGCCAAACTATTTTCATAGCAGTTGCACTGTTTTATACTCTTCCAGCAATGTAGGAACGTTTCAGTTTCTTCACATCCTTGCCTACACTTGGTATATCTTTTTAATTAATTGTCTGGGTTGTCTTTTGCATTCTTTTCTATCATTTCCCCCCTCATTTTAAAAGAATTTCTGTATATATATATATATATAGGGTATTAGCTTTTTTCTGTGATACATGGTACATGTGTTTTTCTTTTGTGTTTTTGGCATCTTTTGACTTGGTTTATGATTTTTTTCCTTTTACTGTGCTGTTATACCATTTTTTTTTAACTAATTGGAAAATGATTTGGATGAAAAAGGTATTATTTGTGCTTTGTTTGATACCAACAGAGGGTTGGCTCTTTTCTTTGCTGGACAGATAGTGGGGAGTTGACAGGGTCTGGCTCTGTCGCCCTGGCTGGAGAGCAGTGGCACGATTTCGGCTCACTGTAGCCTTCCCCTCTTGGGCTCAAGTGATCCTCCCCCCTCAGCCTCCCAAGTAGCTGGGACCACAGGCATGTGCCACGACTCCTGGCTCTTTATTGTATTTTTTTTTGTAGAGATGGGGTTTTGCCAAGTTGGATAGGCTGGTCTTGAACCTTTGAGCTCAAGCAATCTGCCTGCCTCAGCCTCCCAAAGTGTTGGAATTATAGGCATGAGCATCTGTGCCTGGCTGGGTCTTTGGTTTTGTGTGTGTGTGTGTGTGTTTGTTCGTTTGTTTGTTTTGAGACAGTCTCACTCTGTGGTCCAGGCTGAAGTGCAGCAATGCAGTCACAGCTCACTATAGCCTCAACCTCCTGGGCTCAAGCTATCCTCCCACCTTAGCCTCCTCAGTAGCTGGGACTACAGGAACACGCTACCACGCCCAAGCTAATTTTTGTATTTTTTAGTAGAGCCAAGGTCTTGTCATGTTGCCCAGACTGGTCTCAAACTTCTGGGCTCAAGCAGTCTTCCCGCCTCAGCCTTCCAAAGTGCTGGGATTACAGGCATGAGCAGCCATACCTGGCCTGCCACGATGGATCTGAGCAGGGATTGTACTCCAGGTTTACAAAGCTCCCTTTGCTTCTGCACCCAGCTGTTCTCGCTGCAAGCCTGGGGATGTCCTGACACTATTCTGGTTTATCCCTGAGGTCTTATTCCTGTTTCCTAAACCCTTTCACTGTTTTGAGAGGCTCCTTCTCAGCTCGGGTTCAGGATTCCATAACTGTCTTCAGGAGACAACCTGCAGAGTGTTTGACACAGTCTCTACCCTTCCTTCTCACCAGAATCCAAGATTTGATCTCTTGCTGCCAAAAGCTCTGCTGGTTTCCCTCCCATTAGTAGCCTTTTCCTATCTCTTCAAGCTCTGAAGGGCTCAGAATTGGCAAATGCCGTGTGGGAAAAAGCAGCCAGCTGTTAAGTATCATTTCCTGTCTTCATCTGTGTCACTCATTGTCTTGGTTGCCTCAGAATATCTTTGTCTTGAGCCCTTCAAACATGTTTGAGTTAAAAAGATTTTTAATCTGGATTTTCATTTTTCTCAGTGGGTGTTTAGGCTTGTGCAGGCTATTTCTTCAAACTCAAATAGAAGTCCTTTATCGCACTTAAAAAATTTAATTGTGCATGCTTTTTTCGTTTTGTTTTCAGTTGCTCTCTGTCTGATTCTCCTGTTAACAATGAGCTGGTTAAGCCAGGGACCTTATTTTAATTATAGTATTTTTAATCACCAATGCCTAGTATATATAATGACTACTCATCGAATTTGTATTATATGAAGAAAGAACTTCTAGGTAAAAGTTTTCAAAAGCAGGCAGCAAATTAACAAATTTGGCTTTGCTATGAGATTTTCCAACAAATTTAAAGGCTATGATAAAAAAAGAGGTGGGGGTGGGGGTGTTACATTGTTTGTAGATAACTTTTTGACACAGCTGAAATTGGAGTCCTGGCCTTTTAATAATTTTTTTAACAAATATTCTGTAAATCAGGTCCTACTCTGGGTATGGGGAGAGACAGCTATTATTTTAGTGGGTTAGGTCTCTATTCTCCTCAGGCTCCTTCTGCATATAATATATCAAGAGAGAGTATAGGACATTTGATATAAACAACATATCACATTGTAATTGGTAGATTTCAAGTATTATACACAAAAAATTATTTTGTTCTCTTAACAGAATATGACAGATACCTAGCATCTAGCAAAATAATGGCAGCTGCTTACCTTGACCCCAACTTGAATCACACGCCAAATTCGAGTACTAAGACTCACCTGGGTACTGGTATAGAACGTTCTCCTGGTGCGATGGAGCGAGTATTAAAGGTCTTTCATTATTTTGAAAGCAATAGTGAGCCAACCACCTGGGCCAGTATTATCAGGCATGGAGATGCTACTGATGTCAGGGTAAGTACGTTTTTTCCATGAGACATCTAATGTTTATTTAGGTTAAAATGTAATGGCATGTATGAAAAAAGTGTCATAATTTTTATTTAACTTATCAGGGACTTTTCATATTACAGAAATGTTGTTTTTAATTATAAGATTTATTAGTTAATATGTGACTGACCAGCGTTCTAATTGTTGTAAAGTTTCTTAGAAAAATAATGACCGAATCATATTTTAGTCATAAAATGCCATTGACTTATTTTTCCCTTCTAGGTTTTTTTTTTTTTTTTTTTTTAACTCTTGGATGAGTACTAGGCAACAGTGCAACTAAAAGAGCCTCTAACACTCATGAAATAAACTACTTTTCTAGAAAGTGTAATTTTGAAGGTATTTGCATGACTTCAGATAGGATAATTTCCTTTAAAACTCTTGAACATATGCTGTGTGTCAGACACTGTGCTAGGTTCTGAAGATGTAAAAGGTCCCTGTGAAGTCCTTGATCTTACAGCTGAGAGCCTGTAGAGGGAGAGACATCATGAATGTGATTATAGTACAGTGTAGAAATGCCTCACGGGAGGTTGTCGTGGAAGCTTGGAGGAATAATACCTTTTAAACGTAGAAGTTAGTACTGGAAAGGATTTCCTTTGGGTCTGGGAAGGTGAGTAAAGATAGTGATACAGAATTGTGGGAGAAGAGCACGCTAGGCAAAGGTAACTACATCTTTCTGAAAGTGGGGAATGAAAAGGTAGCACTGTGATTTCAGAAAGCTGAGTTCAGTATTTAAATATTCAGTATTTGCTTTGATGAAGTGTTAAATACCTCCTCTTTCTTACCCTCTCCACCTCGTCTATATTCATCTTTAAGGAGAAGTTTCCAGTGACAAGGAAGTTTAGATACGTCTTTTTTCTTTTCTTTTCTTTCTTTCTTTTTTTTAGAATAACTTAAATTAATTAATTTGCTACTCTCTAACTTACTTGCCCTTATTATTTTTAACTAAAGCAGAGGGATTGGTAGAATTTAGATTTAAGGCTAACAGGTCAGGCACGGTGGTCCATGCCTGTAATCCCAGCACTTTGGGAGGCCAAAGTGGGCAGGTCACTTGAGGTCAGGAGTTCGAGACCAGCCTGGCCAATATGGTGAAACCCCATCTCTACAAAAAAATACAAAATTAGCCAGGCGTGGTGGCACATGCCTATAGTCCCAGCTACTCAGGAGGCTGAGACAGGAGAAACACTTGAACCCAGGAGGCAGAGGTTGCAGTGAGCTGAGATCGTGCCACTGCACTCTAGCGTGGGCAACAAAGTGAAACTGTCTCAAAAAAAAAAAAAAAAAAAAAAAAAGATTTAAGGCCAAAGTCTTGTATATAAATTTTACATGATTTTTTGTTACCTCTAAATTTTAATATTAGCAAACTATTCAAATGGATTAATTATTAAAAATATGATAGTCTCTTTTTTACAAACTATGAAGCTGGTTAGCTTTTTTGCGTTTTCTGTTTTTTTCTACTTCTGTGTTTTACCTTTAACTTTATAAAACACTGTCATTTGGTAGAAAGGCCTGCAATGAGCATCCTGTCATAAGGTTTATCAGATAATTCATACTGGAAAGAAACCTTGTAGATGTAACTTTATGTAAGGCTTTTAGTGTATGTTCTGGTCTTTGTAGATTTCAGATACAGTGAATGAGAAACTCTTCAATAAAACCATTGTATCAGCCCTAATGAACCTTAGAGCATTCATACAGGAGGGAAACCTTTCAAAGATTACGAATTTGACAAGACATTTAGTAAAAATGTTCAAGACTTACATCAGAAAACTCACCTAGGAAAGATTGTAACAGATGTGCCATGGTTTTAGTATCAAACTTTCTGCATGTAAGGGGATTACTACCATAGAGCCAGTGTCACTGCAGGCATGTCAGCCTTTAGCCAGTGTTAAAAACTTCCTAGTCATACATTCATATTGTGAAGAAAGATTTACATCAGATACAAATGTATAAGTTATCAGAACTCATTTATCAAACTTGTGAAGATCAATCTGATCAAATCTGTGTGGCCACAAACAAGGTGTTTTATTTCACAGTAATTGGCAAATTATCAGTCAGTGATTTTCAGATTGAGGCAGAAAAATCACAATTGGCATTGAATTCACCATAGCCCTTTCCTGGGATAGCATGAGGTTCTCATGATACTGAGTCACTGTAATGGAAGATTGGATATTATTCATAACCCACTTCCTATAACATTTGAAAATGCAATATCATAATTGTTAAATTAATGAGTGGATTTGCACATCTGAACAAAGGGACTGAACAACATACGAGGTATCAGACAAAGGAACATTATGGATACAGAGTATTGTCAGGAAAGAGAAAAATGGAAGAAAGATGACAGCATTTGAAGGCCTGATGACCTTAGAACAGGAAGTGGGGATTGTAGGATTTAGATTTAAGGATTAGATTAGTAAATAATCTAAGTATAATTACTTGTCAGAAAGAAACTGACCATTGAATAGCGTCAAAGGGGATGCCACACAACTATTTTCTGAAATGATACGGCTTATTGTTATTCAGGTACTGAATAATTCGATTCAGTCTTAAACTCATTATAGCTACATTGCCCGTTATCGTAGCCATGTGCAGTTGTTGAGCACTTGAATGTGGCTAGTCTGAATTGACATGTGCTATAGTATAAAAATATATACCACATTTCAAAGAGTAAGAAAACAGAATAAGATATCTCATATCAATGTGTTATGATTACATGTTAAATGATAATACTTTTGATATAGTAGGTTAACTAAACTATATTACTGATATTGAATTTTCCTGTTTCTTATTTTATTTTTTTACTGTGACTACTAGAAATTTTAAAATTACTTATGTGGCTTGCATTATATTTCTGCTGGACAGTTGTGCTCTATAGAAAGCAAATTCTCAGACTGCTTGGATCAGAAAAAACAAAACCTTTTGGGGAGTTTAAAGATTGTTTTCACCAAGAATATCTGGATTTTTGTAACATTTCATTATAGAGCCTTTCTCATGCTTCAGTTAATAAGTATTAGTGCTTTTACAGTTATGTGTGCTAATTGTACGTTAATTAATGTTTGGTTGTTGAAAAGATTTGCAAGATTTCACAGTTTATAGGCAAAATCCATTACAGCAACAGTAGTAAAATGATACTCATTGAAGTGATCTGGAGATCTTGGGTACAGGCTTCTTGGCCTTGGACATGATTTTTCTGTAGATGTGAAACCATTACTGGCTTATGTGTGAAGCATCTCAGTATGAGGAAGTGGTGGGGATCTGTGAGAGGGTCACACAAGCACTCTCCATCTACGTAGCCAACCTCAACCTGTGGACCTCCCCAGGTACTGCCAAAATCAGGTACACCTTGTCAGTCCAGTTATTATTACAAAATCGCACTGACAAGCTGGTATAGTCTGCCCCCCCCAAACAGCTCAGGATCCCATGATCACAAACATCACTTATCTTGGCCATAGCTTTGGCCAAGTGTCAGTACCATGCTTCAGGCAGCTCTAGAGATAAGTGTGGAGTCAATCTAGAACAGCCAAGAGAAACCCAGGCTGAACAATGTTGAATAAGACCAGTCATCTAGAAACATGGCAGTGATAATTCAGAAACATAATGACATAAAATTCTAAACTCTACCAGAGAAATCCCCTATTTAGGAGAAAGAATGACATTTACACCAGACTTTTCATCAGCAATGCTGGATGCAAGAAGACATTGGAACAGTGTCTTCAAAGGGCTCGGGGAAAATAACGTGTACTTTAGAAGTCTATATCAGATAAATTATTAATCAAGATAATGTGAAATGAAGGTATCTGCAGAGAAGTAGTGACATAGAAAGCTAATAGCATGGGCTCTTTTTGAAAAACCAATTACATGATATGATGCAGCGTGGAAAAAAGTTGAGCCCATAAGAAAATACTGTAGCAGGATGCAAGAGACAGTGGTCCATTGTCATACTTGCTGCCTTGTATGCTGTCTTATACCTCTCTTAATGTCCCCATAGTCTCTTGAATCTACCACCATGATTTAATCCAACTTTCTGCCTATTCTCCACCTGTCGCCATCCTGTGATTGGTCACATTCTAGATTTGCAACCTCAGTGCTACCCAGCTGCCATGCTGTATCCCTCCCATCTTGTTCTCTCCTAGACAACCATTTCATACCTCCTCCACTTTCTTCAACCTGCAGTACTTGAAAAAGTCCACACATTTCTATATCTTCCATTTCCCCAGCGTTTGTACCTCAGTTCTCTGTCTTTACACTTCTTGTTACTAAATAACCATCCAGTGCTCCAGTCAAAGGGTTACCTCATCTTTTAGTTACTTAGATCCATTTGCAGTCATCTTTTATTCCTCTTTTGCTCTCAAGCCATATCAAATACATTAGCTTATCCTGTCCACATTATCTTCAAAAATATATCCGGAACCTACCCATTTCATACCACCTCCACTGCTGCCCCTTTCTTTGAGCTCTTCTTCAGTAGCTGCCTTAAAATGTCTCTTCCATACATTATGGCATGGTATCCTAACTGACATCTTGTTTCCCTACTTGCTCTCCTTAGTCTGTTGACAACCCAGCAGCCAGAATGATCCTGGAGAGATGAAAGCCAGAGCACTTCACTCCTCCACTCAGAACCCGATTTCATTTAGTCAACATGCACGTCCTTCGAGAGTCTCACCTATCTCCCCCATCCTGTCCCATCATGCCCTGTCACCTTCTGTCCTAGTCACTCACTTTTTCTTTCTGTTTCCTGTTTCTCTAACATACCAATCACCGAATCAGTGATTTGCTTAAAACCCCCCAAGAGCTCCCCATTTCTCCCAGACTAAAAGCCAGATTCCTTTTGTGGCCTACAAGGACCTACGGGATGTGGCTCCTTGTTTGTTCTCTCCCTGCCCTTACTAACTCTGCCTCCCAGGGCATCCCAGTCTAAGAATGCTCCCTTATGCCTCACTATTTTTGTTTTTCTGTCACTATTTTATTTTCTTCAGATCGTTATTATTGACATTGTCTTGTACTTGATTTGTTTGCTCATTTATTAGCTGTTTTCTTCCCCAACTTCTTAAGTTCTGTGACATCAGGGATCTTTGTACTTCATAGTATTATTGCGAACGTCTTCAACAGTGTCTAGCAGGCAAACAGCAAGTACTCAGTAGGTATAGGTACTTTTGTTGAATGACTATATGGCATCCAAGGTGAAATGGAAAATTTCTGAGAGAAATATGTTAGGAACATTGGCCACAGAACTAGAAAGCCTTAATTGACAAATAACCACAAAGATATTGATTTGATAGCCAAAGATTATACCTATTCAAAGCCATACCCCACTTTACTGATATCTCTGTCAGATCTTTGTACCGAGCTTATTTTTTAAAAAGACATTACAAGGACTAGAACAAATAATTTCATGCCCATACACCAGGCAAGTACTGGGCAAATACTGTATGCTGCTGCTTAAGATTACGCCACCACTGAGTTCTTGGACAGTATTCTTATCACATTCAAAACCCCTTAAAATTTTTCTGACTGGTACATCGAACTTTTCTAAATTAATAGCATATCCTCAGGTTTCAGTACTAGTCATGAGTCAGTAGGGAATGGTTGGTAAATCTGAATCTGTAATAGTAAATGGAAAAAAATCAGTTCATGTAGTTTGTTAAAATATAGGTGTGTTGGGTTGGATTAATACTAATTACTGTTACCAAGCTGGTAGTGGGAAGACTACTAAGGGGAAGTAACATTGTGTTCAATTTAAAATCATCCTTCTGATAGGAATGGGAAAATGTACAGTGATTTGGGATTCTGCAAGAACAAACTATGCTATAAACGACTGGTATCTGTAGGGGAAGGGAATTCTTCAGGGAGTTTTCCCTGAGTTCGGCCATAGGTAGGTGCCTGGAGGACTTTTCAGAGCAGTCCAACGGTCTTCAGTGTTTATTGTTAGGTGTCATCACTGGACACTTTATGTGTGTTAGAAGTGTAAGCTGTTCTCTCTGATAGAGGAGCAGGTGAATGTATGTTTAAAAACATTTAAAAACGATTATTAATAACAGTCAATTGAACATTGATTGTTACAGATTCAAATAGTTTTGATTCTAGAAGGGACTATGGAGGTCTTAGAAAATTAAACTCTTCCTTTACAGGATAGAAAGTATCATCTAGGAAGAAAGCTAGAAAGGAAAGCTTTAAGAAAAAGCATAAAAGCCGTGTTAAGGAGGAGAACCTAAGCTAATAGAGCACGAGGAAGAAAAAATTTTGAATTCAAAATCCTGAGAGAGAGTGATTGAGGTAGTGATTTCCCATAGGTAGAATGTTGGCTCCTAAAGATACCTACATCCTAATCCCCAGAACCTGTGCAGATGTCCCCTTACGTGGCCAGAGGGACTTTGTAGGCGTGATGAAGGCTACAGACCTTAAGGTGGGGAGATGATGAGTCCTTCACTGCAGCGGGCCTTTCCTTACTGTGGTCAGTGGGAGGTGAATATGAAAGAAGGATCAGATGCAACATTGATGAAAGAAGACAACCATGAGCCAAGGAGTGCAGTGCCCTGTAGAAGCTGGAAAAGACAAGCTAAGAGCCCCCAGAAAACAGCACATCCCTGCTGACGTCTTTATTTTAGGCCAGTGAGACCCATTTCATACTTGTGATCTACAAAACTAAAAGATAATGCACTTGTTGTGTTTTAAGCCCCCAAGTTTGTGGTGATTTATTACAGAGATAATAGGGAACTAATACAGTGACTGTGGACCACCAAGATAAAAAAGTGCATTCTTTGTCTTGGAAGACTTTTAGAAGGACTCCTAGTTTACTACTGGACCAAGAGGAGGAAACGTACTAGGTGTTGAAGAACAGGATTTGAATTTCTGGATCTTTCTTTTTGATAATCCAGTGATGAAAGCCTCCAAGAAGAATGGTAGGGATCCCTTGGTTTTCTAAAGCTGAAGAGTGTCTGAAAGAGAAACACAATGAGAAAAAGAAATACTATACTATAGAAGAATCAGTAATGATGATTATATTTGGTAATTCTTAGGAAGCAGTAAGGAGATGAACAGTGTCAACAATGTGTGTTGCTTCAGATATCTCCTCTAGTAATAAATCTGAAAATTAAGTGTGAGACTATAGCTAAAAGTATAAAATATCCCTTTTTGTCCCCTCCTCCCCACAAACCACGTAATACTCGTTTGCACATATTCATTGTCATGTCTTTCTCCTGTGAGACTCTTAAGACTTCTTAGGGTCAGGATTGCGTCTTAACCGTTATTGTGTCACTAGCATCGTGCATGTAGTGAGCACTTCAGATGTTCATGAATAAATGAATGAACAGTTTATGAAAGAATGAACATGGAGGAAAGAGTAACATGATCTATTTTGAACAATGGTGAAGGTCATTTGTTTGAAAGTACTATCTAAAAGGTAAGTGGCTAAATGGAACCAAGCAAAATAATAAAAATTTTCAGAAATGAACAAAAGTATGGCCTCATCTCACTAGTGAGTAATCAGGGAAATTAAACCATCATAACAACAGTAAAATACCTGTGGAAGTTTTTTTGGTCATTAAATTGATCATCATAAGATTAATTTTATTCGTTATTAATGTGATTTAAATGATACTCTGTAACATTATGCATCAAGTATAATTGGTATAGTTTTGTTGATGGACAGGAAGTTTGTACTTATCAAAATGTTTCAGTTAAAGGAAATTTTGTCTATTTCTATGCAGTGGTCATAAGTACCTTTGATGACAGCTAGAAGGATGTTCATAGCAGTATTTTTATTTACACCTTCCTTTCTCCCTCAGAACAAGGAAATCTTTATTCATCAGTAGTAAAATGACCTTGCACATTTAATGTTATGTTCCTGATAAGATACAGGCATGATGTGAACACTGGCTTCTTTTATTTTAACCTTGAAAAGAATTCTTTTACCATGAATGTCTACTATGAGAATTTAATCAGAAAAGTTGTGTATTTCTGACACTTGGGATATGAGAGACAGGTTTCAGAGTAGCCAATTATTGTTTTGTATTTCATAGGACCAGATAGATGTGTCTTCAAAGCCACGATGAGAAATTTAAATTTAATTCTGGTACCTTTAGTGGCATATTAAAAACCCATGTCCTATTATCCTTTTAGAGACAGTCATTTTTATTCTGAATGTATGTGTGTGTGATATGAAAATGGGGCACTTCCATATGGCAGCACTGTAGGGTTGGTTGAGTTTACATTCCTCACTAAATACATAGTTCTCAGAATTATTTGTTGAGTTATCCAGACCAGATATTTAGTTCTCAGAATTACTTAAGTTACTGAGTATATGCATTTAGCACCACATATTTAAACACTTTGTATATTTGTAATGTTTGCCACTATCCACAGATATTTATAAGGGTGCTAGAGAATGAGCAGTAGGACAGAGTACGATATGGATGCATAATGAGAAAGCAAAAAATGAAACAGAAGGTAATATCTGTGTGTTTATTGCTTTTCACTATTTCATGGAGAGTGAAAGTTGAAAGCTGCTTTACTCATGAGGTACTACTGTATGCAAAGGCTGTGTCACTCAGATCCACACTTTGAAGTCACTCTGAGTCTCTTCAGGCAGCATGATCAAGTGAATGGAATAAGATTCTCTCCCATAAAACTCCAAGACAGAAACCTGCCTTTCCCTAACAGATACCACAGTTCTGGGCTAAGCCTCTTTGAGACTGGTTTGCTGCAGGTCTCCTATATGTGTGCTGTGAGTTCAGCGGAGATGAAGTGATTTTTTCATGGGTTCGCTACAGAAGGCAACCAGAGAAGCTGGGCTTTTTCTTAGGATGTGAATGGTGACAATGATAAGAAATGATTTGTGTTCCTCACTGCCTTATATTCAACATCAGGTTATGGAAGGTTAGTAGACCAAGTGACCTGAGGCAGATGGCTAGAGACCACTGTAGACATAGATCGCAGCTCTAACAAGAGAGCCGCCTCTTGAATTGGTAGTAGCAGTGAGCTGTGGAGCAAGGAGACTTACTGACGTGTGCTTTACCAAGGATAACTGGTGTTGGTGCGTACTGGGTGTTGATCTGGCAGAGCTGGACCGGGAACCAGGAGCTTTTGTGGGAATTTCACAGAGGTGCTAGCTTCCATCCTTCATAGTTCAGGGATTTGTGTGTTGGCAGGAAGCTGCAGAAGTCACTTCTGAGAGAATTGTTAAAAGGTGCTCCTTCCTCTAGGCAAGTTCCACACCCCAGAGCACAAGGTTTAAAGACTAGAACATGGACTCTTTTCGCCCTCAGCTGGACATCCTTGTGTAGGTAGGGTACTATCATTTACAGTGGCCCTGTCAGGAATTCTGGCCTTGGATCAAAAAGCCAGGAAGGACATTTTATGCCTCTGTCAGTTCCACATAGGAGTCTGTAGGCTGCAAACATCCTTCCTGTCCTGATGAGAATTCATCATCTTTATGAACCTGTCTTTGACTCTTCCAGCCTGGTCCTCTGTTGATGCTTTCTCTCAATACCATGTTTACTCCTTTCCTTTGTCCCTCTCTCTGCCACTTCCTGTGCTTGGTAAACAACTTTGTACCTGGGATCGAGTTGTCTGAAAGAGAGATTGACTCTACCACTTCATTCACTCAGTGCCCTGGGAGGTCTGCCACATGCTAGATACCAGTATCAGGAGCACAGCACAGCAGCACACATCCTCAGTGTGCATATACTGGGTTTTGGACAGTTTTTGTGTATGGTACATGTTACGATTTATCTTTGCTTATGGAGGAGGCTGGGGATAATATCCTTTATCATGATCAGCAGCATTGTGCTGTAATAAAGCAGTACTTGATGAGTGCAGGAACTTTTATGTATGTCTTACAAGTTTTATCATAGCTTCAATTAATTGCTGATTTTAAAAACCCGTGATTATTTTCTTTCATAGATATTTTTCATTTTAATATCAGCATCATTTAAAAAAAACCTTGTCTTATCACCTAAAAGATTGAGGAGGTCACAGTTGGTTGTGATTTGCATACCCTCGTGTAAAGGACAGCAGATGGTTCTGTCATGTTCCCAAATGAGTCTTCCATATATGCTGCCCACTTAACAACATATTCTCTCATGGTCCTCATACCTAGGTAGGTACAGGGCAAGAGTCAGTTCTAACACTTAACTTGTCCATTGCGCCAGGAGAAATTGCACCATCTTTAGGGAACATTTCCTGATGACCTCATTCAAAGGTGACCTTCTCCTCTGAACTCAAGGGAACACATGTTAGAGGCATTAGATTTGGGAGTATTTTAAATTGCTTTATAATAATTTTTAAAGAGCAAGTAATAAACTGATAAGGCCCAATTCAAAGAACTTTTCATGTATTTCCAGTGTCACCACAAACGTAGCCTTAACTGTGTGTTCCTGAATATATGTTTTTTAAAAAAATGATTATGAATGTTGCAGCCTGGTCTTGAACAGTATGATCTCCCTGTTTTAGAAAGTATAACCCCTCCTTGGGTCTGGACCTTAGAAAGTAGTAACTGAAAGATACCTGGTGTGCTTTGACAGGTTTGGGGGGTGATGACAGTGGAATTGCAGAAATGTGTTTTTAAGTTTACATGCCTTGTTAATAAAGAAAGGAGAGAATCTCTTTATGTTTTCTTTTCTAAAACTTCTCCTTGTTCTTGAAAATACTACTTCAGAAACAAAGATTCCTAAGTAATTTATTTAACTTGATATTCTCATACCAAAGATTTCTGATAATTGACTAAAAGAAATGAAGATTGCATTACTTTTTAGCCTATAGTTTTTTTGTTTGTTTTTTTGTTTTGTTTTGTTTTGTTTTGTTTTTCAGTTTATAACAGTCATTCTTGTGGGGGGTATGTTTTAGGGCATCATTCAGAAGATAGTGGACAGTCACAAAGTAAAGCATGTGGCCTGCTATGGATTCCGCCTCAGTCACCTGCGGTCAGAGGAGGTTCACTGGCTTCACGTGGATATGGGCGTCTCCAGTGTGAGGGAGAAGTATGAGCTTGCTCACCCACCAGAGGAGTGGAAGTAAGATACAAACCTGCTTTGGCGTGATGCACACTTGATTTCTTTTGCTTTTTAAAAACATGCACAAGATAACAAATGTATATGTTTAATTTTTACACTGCTTGTCATTACAACTCTGGTATAAATAAAATTGGTTAGTAATTATTAACCAGTGATCTCTTCTAGACCTCTAGTCTAGCTTTTGGATATTATTAATTATACTTTGAGCCATCTGATTTCAGTTTTCTGTGATGGTCTTTTGCTAGCTGATTTCTCATCAGTGCTACTTTGTTTCAACCTTTGCTCCCAATAAAACTCAAATCATATATGTGTGTGTGTGTGTGAGTGTGTGTGTGTATATATATATATATATTTTAATGTTTTCATCCCTTGTCATCCTTTTATGTAGCAGGAGTTGCTGTCACACCTAAATACCTTATTAATGGGCTACATAGCTTGTTTTATTATGCCCTGTAATCTAGAGCGCACCTGCAAAGAGTGAGTGTATATTTGATATTCACATGCAACGTTAAAATTAGAACGTAATCTCTTAGTGACTCCTGTTGAAATGTTAAGAAAAATAAAATTATTTCAGGGCAAATTAAAAGAATTCCCTATAATTGTTCTTTTTCTGGTTCTCCCCTAATAATTTTTTTTTTTTTTTTTTTTACTGCTAAGCCACTCAAGATGTTGCTAGGAAATTGTACATCTAAAATACATTTGTGAGAGGTATAACTTGTAAAAATGGGCTGCTTCTTTCACTAAGGTTCTGATTTTTATAGGCAATGCTACAGAAATAAATGTAATTGTAGGTTGAAGAGTGCATTCAGAGGGTCAGTAACTTTGAGGATCTAGATTGATTAGGGTAGACATTTTAAAAGAAAAACATGTTTAGGTGAATAATTTTTTTTTCTTTTTTGAGACAGAGTCTCGCCCTGTCACCCAGGCTGCAGTACGGTGGCATGAACATGGCTCACTGCAGCCTCTTGGGCTCAAGCGATTCTCCCACTTCAGCTTCTTGAGTAGCTAGGACTGTAGGCACACACCACCACGCCCAGCTAATTTTTGTATTGTTTGCAGAGACGGGGTCTCAGCATGTTGCCCAGACAGATCTCAAACTCCTGGGCTCAGTCTGCCCACCTTGGCCTCCCAAAGTGTTGGGATTACAGGTGTGAGCCACCATGCCCAGCCTGAATAAATCTTATGTTGAATAAAACCCTACCCCAGTTACAGAGTTCATTAAAGAAATATAGCTGTATTTTCAAATTTGTCTTAGGTAGCTGGTACTGAGCTAACAAAATACTCCCTGAGAATATAGTTTCGTTGGTTCACATCAATGGCTAGAGAAGATTTGACTTCCAGCTATTTAGTCAGTTAAGCAAGTGAGCATTCCAAAACAAAGGATATGTAAAAGTTAGATAAAAATACCTGCAGGGTTTTTGTTTTGTTTTGTTTTTTTGAGATGGTCATCTTGCTGTGTTGCTTGGGCTGGTCTTGAACTCCTGTACCCAGGTGATCCTCCTGTGTCAAGGTACTTTTATTTAACACGATTCTATTATCTTGGTTTATATGGACATGTCAGATGCAGACCTTGTTATAATGAAATCCTTAGTGCTCAATAAAATGGTCATTGAATCTAAATCTCTTAGTAGATTGTTGTTGTTCTTTTAAGCCAATTTATTTACTTTGTTTCAAGTAAAAGTGAACAGGCACTGCTTTACTGACTGGGTCTTGAATCCTCAAAAGGAAGAAAAATTTATGTGGGGTTGTATAGAATTTCTCGTAGATTGACCCTTCTAGATTAAAGGGTGATCAGGATACTACTGCTCATAATAATACTAATGATGATGATGATGACATTGATGCCTTGTCATCATAAGTGGCTGAGCCAGGGACTCTGCCATCTGTATGCTGCTTACACCAGATAACTTAAATATACATTTCATTTAACTGTCCCCAAACCCTATGAGTTAGAGACTATCGTTGTTTTTATTTTACACATGAAAACAAAATTGATAAACTTGTAGTTACATAGTTTGTGACACAGTTTTGATTCGAATTTAGCTGTCTGGCTTCATAGTACAGGTTTTAAAAATTAGATTGCCTATCTGAATATGGGAATAATGTTGTCTTAAATAGTCTGAAAATGTAGCTAGGCTTTTAAGATTAGTGAAAGTTGGCCGGGTGTGGTGGCTCACATCTGCAGTCCCAGCGCTTTGAGAGGCTGAGGCAGGCGAATCACTTGAGTTCTGGAGTTCGAGACCAGGCTGGCCAACATGGGTGAAACCCTGTCTCTACTAAAAATACAAAAATTAGCCAGGCGTGGTGGCGGGTGCCTGTAATCTCAGCTACATTGAAGGCCGAGGCAGGAGAATCGCTTGAACCTGGGAGGCGGAGGTTGCAGTGAGCCAAGATCATGCCATTGCACTGCAGCCTGGGTGACAGAGTAAGACTCTGTCTCAAAAAAAAAAAAAAAAAAAAAAAAGGATTAGTGAAAGTTACAAGCATAGTAGGTAGAGATGATGACAGAAGAAAATGTGACAGATAAACTGATGAGGTATTTTCAAGAGTTATGAGGGTTAATATTGATGGTTCTGTATATTTAAAAGGGGAGGAATTTAAGTGTCAGTAAGGAACAGGAGACTATCAAAAATAACCAAGAGAATTTGGATAGTCCAAATAGAAGTTCTAGAAATCACAGGATCAATAAAATAGCAGATTAGACATAGCTGAAAAATTAGTAAACAAGACAGAAGATTTTCCAGAACATACCACAGAGAGATGAAAAGATGGAAAATGTGAATGTAAGTTTATGTAACATGAAGAATGAGGTCAACCCATTTCTAACAGAAACTCAAGAAGAATAGAATAAAAAAGAATGGAGAAGAGGAGGAGATAATCCCAGGAGATAATGGTTGAGAATATTTTATAATCAATGAATGACATGAGCCTTCAAATACCGGATTAACATAAAATCCCAAACAGAGTCAATAAAACTAAACTGATGCTTTGGCAGATTGTATTAATAGTAAAATATTGTTGTACCAGAGAACAAGACAGGATGACACCCAGAGAAAAATTCAGACTTTTCAACAACAATAATAGATGCCAAGAAAATAGTGGGATAATATGTTCAAAGTGGTGAGGAAAGTAGCTGGCAACCTGTATTTGTTTGCCCAGTTAAATTGCCATTCAAGAACAGGGTGAGATAGAGACATTTTCCTTAGAGGATTTACCGCCAAAGGAACCTCTGACAAAAACACCTTAGGAAAAACGAAAATCATCTCTGAAGGGGAGGGTCTTAGATGCAAGATGGAAAAAATTGGGTAGATCTAGATATGCATTGGTCCCACGAAACAAGATAGTAACTGATTTTTAATTTGAAGAACTCACACATAAAACATAAGCAGAAAGGGAACAAAGTATATCAGACAGACAGTAACCAGGGGGAAAAGGATTATACCCTGTTAATATCGTATGAAAAAAATTTTAAACATCTTTTAAAGCATCATTAGGGATATAGAAGGCAATTACAATACAAGCTATTATCACCAAGAATTTAATAAATATTCCTTACTTAGCTTTCTGGATACCAAACTGCTTTGGTTTTCCTTCATTGACCATTCATAGCCTTTCTGAACTGTTTAGCCTTTAAATGTTGGGGTGTTCCAGTAACCTGTTTTCTTCTCTTTCTAGTCCCCCTACACCTGCCTTGGGCATTAAATCATACATTTGATTGGATGGAGGCAGGGAAACTGATAAATTAGTGCAATAACCCAGGCAAAAATCCTAAAAGATGGTGCAGTAGGGGAATAATAATAGAAGTGGTGAGAAACAGTTGTACAGGGTTGTATTTTTAAGGAGGGAGCTGATGGGATTTGCTGATGTATCTCTTAGAATGTAAGCCATCCAATTATATTTGTAAATCATTTGGGCTCAGAAACTTCCAGTAGCTTCTCATCACACTCAGAGCAAACTCTGGAGTTTCTGATGACCTCACAGTCCTTATCTCCTTCTGCTCTTCCTCTTCCTCCTCCACTCTGGTGACATCAGTCCCTTTGATTTCAGTTTTCCTTCCATTAAATTATTTTAATATATTTTAGAGTTCTTTCCATAAATACTCAAGTTGGGATCTGATGTGATGGTTTCTTCTCTATTGCCAGACTTTTTAATTGTTGAATAATGTAGCCCTTCATCTTAATTAATGCTTTCTTTGTCTCACCTCCCTTTTTTCCTTTATCTTTTACAACTTTTCACTTTCTCAACTCTAGCCCCCTGGCTTTCTTATTGGGGCCTTTGAACTTGGTGTGACTCTGCTGAGTATGTTCTGTCTTTTCCAGGCATGGCTTGGACCGCCTCATTCCAGGAATGTGCTTGAATGTTACTGCTTTCCTATGGTCTCCTACTGGCTACCTAAAGAACCCACTGCCTACCTGAAGCTCCTTGTGATTTTTCATCAGCTCACATACTCTGTTAATTTTTTACAGATCTCTGAATACTGATATTATATATGTGTTATTTATCTTTCTCAGGGATATTATATATGTGTTATTTATCTTTCTCAGGGACTTTGTTTTCTTCACTCCTCTATTCCTGGTTCTAGTCATGCCTGGTACACAATAGGCACCCAATAAACAATATTTGAATGAAAACGGAATAAATAATATATTGATAATGCATGTGTAAAAGAAGCCCAGAAGCAAAGTAATGTGATGGTTTAGAAACTTGTTTTCAGCTAGGAACCAAGCAATATTAGCTTAAGTTAATAACAGTATTACCATATTAACACATGTTGTTTACTGTGTGTCAGACATTTGATGTAGTTCATCAAAATTAATTTCTATTATGATAGTCTTATCATGTAGGTACTCTCATTTTGCCATTTTACTTGTGAGAAAGCCATACTTTGGAAAGGCTTAATCACTTTTCCTGGAGATCATATGGCTTAAATGGGTGGTATACTGGAAATTGAATCCAAACACTCAGCTGTTTCTTCTCTACTCCTGTATTAGATATGTAAATACAAGAAGCTGAACATGACAAATTTTTTTCTGTCACCTGCAGACATCTAAGTTCATAGGTGGGTATGTGAGGGCAGCTGCAGTTCTGGCTTTAATTCTGAGAAGTAAGATCTCAATAGTCAAATGGAAGTGCTAGGACTCAGCAATATAATTGGGTATAAATTTTGATTTCCATGACGTTTTTGGACATAGCTTGTTCTTTTGTGCTATCTGCTATAGAGTCTGTTCATACTGTTGAATAAACCTGAAATATAGACTTGTTCACTTGGTCTTTACTCTTCAAACAGCTTGGTAAGCTAGATTGCAGCACGCGTATTTCGTGATAACTGTCTCAGGCAGGATGACCTTAGAGAGCTCTGTCATGACATGTCACTGGGAGAAAGGAAGGGCTGGATTGATAAATGGCTATCTATGTAGGAAGAAGAGCAACAACAGCATCGGATCCTACCTCAATACACAAATCTACAAGATATGCAAGTAGTGAAACATCACATGCAAAACTGTAAAAAAATAAGTTTAGTGGGAAGTATAGTTGAATGTATCTCTGGCCCTGGGATAGGAAGATTTTCTTAAGAGCTCCAAAATGTTCACTATAAAAAGAAAGACTGGCAAATTCTACTGTACTAAGATTAGGACATTCTGCAAAAGATACATTTTCAAAGTACAAGAACAGGTTGCAAAGTGGGAGAAGATATTTATAACACATGCAGTCAACAAAGGGTGGTGGTAAGAGTTCTGATCAATATAAAAATTGCTGACTGGGCACTGTGGCTCACGCCTGTAATCCCAGCACTTTTGGAGGCCAAGGTGGGCGAATCACCTGAGGTCAAGAGTTCGAGACCAGCCTGACTAACATGGTGAAACCCCGTCTCTACTAAAAATACAAAAATTACCAGGCGTCATGGCGGACATCTGTAATCCCAGCTACTGGGGAAGCTGAAGCAGGAGAATCGCTTGAACCGGGGAGGTAGAGGTTGCAGTGAGCCGAGATCGTGCCACTGCACTCCAGCCTAGGCGACAGAGCGAGACTCCATCTCAAAAAAAAAAAAAATGCAGACACCTCAATAATAGATAGGCAAGAGACATGAAGGTATTTTCATAAAAGAGAAAATAAGTTTGGCCAATTAACATAGAAGGCACTGTCAACTTCATTATTGATCAGGGAAATGCAAATCGATAACCTCAGTGAAACTCTACCTCCAGTTGGCAAAAAGTCAACTGACACTCTCCGTAGCTGGAGAGGCTGTGGACCTGACAGTCTTTTACCTGCACTGCTAGGGAGAATGTTTTAATAAATTGGTGAAACCAGCTGGGAAACCAGCTTGGCATCCTCTTGAATGTCAAGTGATTACATGCCCTACCATCCTGCAGTTCCCCTTCAAGTTTTCTCTTTCAGAAACTCTAGCTCTAGTTTCTATACTAGGCTATAACCGCAGTAATGTTCATGGCATAACAGTGACAAGTCACTTGGGGATTATTCACACAGTAGAATGTCACACAAGTCAAAATGAATGAACTACAGGTATAAGTAACAATATGAATGAAACTTAGCTGTATAACATCATGTGACAAGTCCTAGCACAACTTTGTGAGTACGCTAAATACTACTGAATTTCACACCTTAAAATGGTTAATGTTTTACGTTAATTTTACCTCAATTTAAAAAAGTCCTGGAATATGACGTACAGCATGACACACTTTATAAAGTAAAAAGTGAAAAAACCTAATGAGATTGTTGGGAACACGTGTTGATTAAGACCATATGGAACATGTAAATAAGGGGATGGTAAATTCCTTCAGAAGTCACTGGAAGGCCCAGAGCCGTGGCAGGGGTAGCCACCAGCTCTTCCCAATCCCCACAGGCTCCAGGGGAACTTCTGTTGACCATTAGGGTCTGAGGCTGAGTTTGAAAATCACTCCTGAAGTGTGCATGTGCAGCCCAGCCTGTCCCCGGCACTTTCCCAGTCAGTCCAGGGGCAGGTGGGAGCTTACCTGTTTCTGGGATGCTGGGAGAGCCTAGTTGAGTAGGTAGTATTTGTTAGGAGCTTGAGTCAGGCAAAAATGTTTAATCAATTTTTTATTTATTCACTTATGGTCAACATATTGATTGTATAATGTAGGCTATAAAGTATACATAAAAGTAGAAAATTTAAAAGCATGCAGTGGGCCAGGCGTGGTGGCTCACACCTGTAATCCGAGCACTTTGGGAGGCTGAGGCAGGTGTATCACTTGAGACCGGGAGTTCAAGACCAGCCTGGCCAACATGGTGAAACCCCGTCGCTACCAAAAGTACAAAAATTAGCCAGGCATGGTGGTGCACACGTGTAATCCCAGCTACTTGAGGGGCTGAGGCAGGAGAATCACTTGAACCTGGGAGGTGGAGGTTGCAGTGAGCTGAGATAGCGTCACTGAGTAGCTGGGACTACATCCTCATGCCACCGCACCTGGCTAATTTTTTGTATTTTAGTAGAGACAGGATTTCACCATGTTGGCCAGGATGGTCTTGATCTCCTGACCTCGTGATCTGCCCACCTTGGCCTCCCAAAGTGCTGGGATTATAGGTGTGAGCCACTGTGCCTGGCCTAGTATGGTTTATTTTTTTAAAGAAAATCTTGGTTAAATAGTTGTTTTGAGACAAGGTCTTGCCCTGTTACACAGGCTGGAGTGCAGTGGTACAATCATAGCTCGCTGTAGCCTTGAACTCCTGGGTTCAAGTAGTCCTTCTTCCTCAGCCTCCCAATTACCTAGGACTAGAGGTGTTTGCCATCACACTCAACTAATTTCTAAAATAATTTTTTTGTACAGACAAGGTCTCATTGTATACTGGGATCATAGGCACATGCCATCACGGTTGGCTGATTTTATTTTATTTTAGTAGAGACAAGGTCTTGTTATGTTGCCCAGGCTGATCTCGAATTCCTGGGCTGAAGCAGTCCTCCTGCCTTTGTCTCCTGAAGTACTGAGATTACAGCCATGAGCCACCATGCCCCACTTCTGATTCAAAGGTCTTATTTCAGGTTTTATTTATTTTGTTATTGCTTTTAATGGTTGTCATAGCTAAAAGTATTCTTGACAAAGATATGCATAATTAAACAGAAGGGATACCACTATCTTTGTGTACTTAATCATGATACTGATTTTTCATTGCCCGTCACTAATTACGTAAACATTTGTTGAAATTTGGTCAATAAATTTCCATATTCCATGATCATTCCTTTCAGTATAATTGATTTTCAAATATATTTTCATATTTTAACATCAGATTTTTTTATTTAGTGGAGAAATTTTGACATGTTAGCAAATTTTGTTTTCAGATTTTTTTATGAGCAGTGCATCCACTCCTTTTTGGTGACAAAGTTATAAATTGATGGAAATAGTTTAGACTTCAAAATGGTCTGTCCATAACATGACAGCTTGCTTTTCTTTGTTGTTTTTATTTTTAATCAAGGATTAACATTTTGGCCAAATAATTCTTTGTTGTAGGGAGCTTTTGTATATGTTGTATGGCTTCTACCCACTAAATGATAGGAGCCCACCACCCCACCCTCTTCAGTTGTAACAGGCAAAAATGTGTCCAGTTAGTGCCAGTTGTCCCCTAGGGGAAACAGGAAGGAGGCAGAATCTCGCAAGGTTCAGAACTACTGCTCTAAAATATAATCAAAAGTTGTTAAAAATCGCCAAAAATTATTCTTACTTTCATAAACTATCCCATTAGTATTCAAATTTTGACTTGTTTATTAAATATCATGACAAAATTTTTAAAGATAAATTATTTGAATTAGGATCCAAATTAGGTGTGCCCTTTGTCTTTTAAGTCTATAGCATCTTTATCCAGTTTCTCCCCTTTGTTTGCAGTTTGTTAAGGAAGCTGTGTTGCTTGTCCTACAGGTTTCCCCTCATCTGGATTTTGTCTGTGACATCTGTGTCCGTTGTCTTTGATGCCTTCTAATGTCTTCTCTGCAAAGCCTTTGTGTCATCTTTACTAAGTTAATTCTTACTCTATAATATATTGCTATTATGAGGGTTATATTTTATTATTTCTGTTTACCACTTATTTCTAAATTGAGCACTTAGCTCACTTGTTTTCATTCATTCATGTTTACTGATAAATGTATTTTACTATAAATGGTCATTTTAGCTGTGTCTATGTCTCACAACTTTGTTAGTGTTTTATTATCAATCAGTGTTTTGATATTTGTTTCAAGATATTTGGAAGAAACCAAGGGGTGATTAAGTGTATTGTTTAGGTTTCTGCCATATGTGCTTATAAAAGAAAAGATTATTGGTTATTGATTTATTTTGTTGCATTATAGGAAGAATAACAATTTTATGGTGTTGACTTTTTTTAACTATGTTGAGATGATTCTTTGTGCCTTAGTACTTAGTTGATGTTTTCATTCCTTTTGAAAAGAAGGTATGTTCTGTTATTATAAAGAGGGCGAGTGTGTTTGTGTACATTTTTTCAAGCTTATTTTCATGTTATTTGAAGATTATATTGTTCATACTTTGCTTGAAAAGTGACATTTAATGTATTCAATTGTATATATTATACACATATATATATTTTGCTACATGCTCATCTCAAAGAAAGTATTCAACTGTAATTGCCGATTTACTTCTTTTTTTTTTTTTTAGTAATTCTGTCTTGGGATTCTTTATGATTTTAAGGCTATGTTGTTAAGGACATATAAGTTCATGATCATAATATCTTCATCTATTCTTTCTGTTACCAGTACGTAGTGCCCCTCTTTCTTTATGTGTTTCCTATCGGCCACATATTTATTATCTTTCTATATGAATTGATGAATTGTAGCCCATTAAATTAGAGGTGTGCCCATTCCCAATTTCATTCTCTATTCTTTGCTTCCAGAGGTAACTGATAACCTGACTTTTGTCATAATCATTTTTTTGCTTAAAAAAAAAAAAGTTTTACTACTTATGTATTGTCCAGGTCTGACATCATGATCATCCATTATCTGAATCGGAATTACAAGTGGCTTTATTATGCTGTTAGGGGAAAGCTGTGCTGATCAGTCACAGTCTCCCTGAGCAGAACACAACTACTGATACTATACAGGTTTTTGGAAGTTTGAAGTTGAGAAGCTGGCCAACTTTCAGAGCTGAGAATGGGTTGGCATCAATTTTAGATGCATGGTTACCCAAGTTAGACTGTTCATCTTCAGAAGCATGTTCTTTAGAGTTAGTTCCTGTTTGGCTAAATTAAAGAAGAAGCTGCCAATCAGTTGACTTGCAGATGCATGTTCATTGAGGCAAGTTATCAGGTGCTTTAAAATTAGTTTCGAGTGGGTCTGTGGCTGTACAACTGATATTTATTGACCAAGCTGATTTAAAACTGGTTTTGTGTGTGTATGGGGGGGGGGGGGGGGGCGGGTGTTTGCCACCACAGCTACAAAAGGGTCAGTCTTGTATATGTGGGAATTTAAAAATTCTCAATATAATATCAAAAGTTGCAAAATAGTACACAGAAATCCTGTGTACCCTTCAGCCAGTTTCCCTAAACATTAAAATCTTATATAATATAGCTAGTAAAACCAGGAGATTAACATTGATACAGTCCTAGTAACAAATCTATATGACTTATTCACATTTCCCAATTATTCCACTTACCATTCCTTTTCTGGTTCAGGATCAATTCAGAATACCACATTACGTTCATGTCTCCTTAAGTCTTCTCTAATCTGAGACAGTTCCTTATCTGTGTCATTATGACCTTTACATTTTTGAAGAATACTCACTGGTTATTTGTATTGTGTTCTTCAATTTGAGTTTGGTATTGTTTTTATGATTAAGGTTTTGCGTTTTTGGCAAAACTGCCACAGTCAAGATGTCATACCTTTCTCATTGCATTGTATCAGGAAGTCCATAATGATGGCACAACTCAATTTACAGGTGGTTCTAACTTGGATCATTTAAGGTAATGGAAGCCAGGTTTCTCCACTACAAGGTTACTGTTTCCCCTTTATAATTAAGAAATATCTTCTGGGAAGATACGTCAATACTGCAACATTCTGTTTCTCACTTTCACCCACTAATCTTAGCATTCATTGATGATTCTGTCTTGCAGTGATTATTACTGTAATTTTTGCTAAATGATAAATTTCTATTTCCATTCTTCCCTTTTTTAAAAAAAAAATGGAAGTCTGTTGTAAGAACAGACTGTTCACACCACATTTTTTTTTTATGAGGGCATCTGTGTTGTGTGAAGTTAATGCTTTGTTTACTTCACTAAACACGGACTAGCTAGCTAACCCTTCTCAGTATCAGGACTATCACATTCTTAATCTAACTCAGCTTTTCAAAAACATACCCTGTCCCTCCTTATCCTCAGTTGGTTACTTTTGGCTGTCTTAGTGCTCATGTTTGGTGGTAAGACTGAGGAAGCTGGATGACAATGGCATGAATAGGAATATATTGCCTAAGAGTAGGAACAAAAGAATAATTTTATTTGGGGCATAGTATTTAGCTGCTGTTGGGAATCCATGGAGAGGCGTATAGCAGAGAAGTGGAAATATGTATCAGGATGCAACTAGACTCTTAAAATGGCAAACAGACATGTAAAGAAAATGACGAGTTTCATGTAAGAGCAGAGTGGGGATGTCAGCTCTAGTGGGGCACGAGAACATGGTGTCAGGCATTGCAGTTTAAGGACTGAGGAAAGTTTCAGTAGGGTTTTGTGTGAAATATGCTAGACTGTAGTGTGTTGAAGCAGGGAACAAAGTTCTTTTTAACTTTCATTTTAGGTTCAAGGGTACATGGGCAGATTGGTTATATAGGTAAACTACGTGTCACAGGGCTTTGGTTTACAGATTATTTCATCAACCAGGTATTTTTTCTGATCCTCTCCCTCCTCCCATCCGCCACTCTTGTTAGTCCCCAGTGTCTTAATTCCTGCTTTATGTGGATGTGTTCTCGTCGTTTAGCTCCCACCAAAATTCTTAACATGATCTAAAGGCCTTGTCTAACTTCACATAAGCAGGCTTGAGTTAAGTTCCTTTCTGTTTTTAAGACATAGGTGCCTTTTCTTCGTTTCATTGTGCCTTTAAATATTCATGCGTGTTCTTGCCGGAGGGGAATCCCATGCCTACCTCTAAATAGCTGTGGGATCTAGGGGAGATTATGTAATTCTCTAAAATTCTCTTGCCAATCTGTGAACATAAGGTGAATATTAACCTGGCTATTATTTCTCACCCAGAATCTTGCTGTCTCCTCCTAGTCTCCCTCCTTCTTCCTTTGGTCCCCATTGTCTGTTCTGCATGGTGTATACCCTAATCATGAAAAATGAAAATCCTGTGATGTCTTCTCTGTGCACAGTATGCCATTGACTTCCTTTCTCATTGAGAAAGAACCCTACTATCATGACTTGTAAGGGTCTGTGTGAAGCTTCATTTCTACTCACTGCCCTCATGAAGCCTGCCCCAGCTACACTTCCCTTCCCAAGCATCCTCCAGCTGCAGGGCCTTTACATAGTCTGTTCCACCTGATTAGAACAGTTTTTCTCTGCATATAACTGTGTAACTCCCTTCCTCATCTCCTTTATTTAGATCTTTGCTCAGATATCATCATATCAGAGTGTCCATCATTGACTACCCTTTATAAAAATAATACTTAATCATTTGTTATTCCCCTTTGATTTGTTTTTATGACATTGACTGCCATCTCACATATATTTGTGTATTTGCTGTCTGACTTGTGCCACAAAAATGCAGACTTTTTGAGAGCTAGCACTTTGCCTGTTATTCACTGTTGAATTTCCAACCACTCCAACTGTACCTGAGACATGATCTGTGCTGGAATAAACAGTTATCGAGTTATCACTAACAATAAACCTTAGAAACCATTTATTATGATATGCCAGTGACTGTTCTGGGTGTTTTGTGTTTACTGACTCATTTATTTCTTGTAACATCTTTATAAGGAAATCGAGGCACAGAGAAGTGATAGCTGACAGTGAATAAGTGGCATGGCCCAAATTCAGGCATAGGTGATCTTTATCTACAGCCCATGTTCCTTATGCTTCTCTAAAAAGAAATCGTCTGTGTAAAATGCTCATCACAATTCCTGTCATACACTAAATAGTCAGAAAATGTTAGTTGATGATCATCAGCAGCATCAGAATGCTGGATGTTAAGAGAGTGGATGTGGAGCCAGGCTGCCCATTGTTTCGTGTTGAACCTGTTTCCTTATCTTTAATATGGGAGCTTCCCCCAACCAAAAAAAAAAATAAGTAAAACGGGAGTCCCATTAATACCGAAAGCCTCCTTGGACCTGTTTGAATCGTTGACTGGAACTGATAACTTTTTGCTGAGCAATTTTTTTTAGTCTGCAGAATGCGAATAATTATACCTTTCTCCTCTGATTATTAAATTAAGAGAAATAGTGCCCAGGCCAGATGTAGTGGCTCACACGCCTGTAATCCCAGCACTTTGGGAGGCCGAGGCAGGAAGATTTGTTGAACTCAGGAGTTCGAGACCAGCCTGGGCAACATGGCAAAACCCCAGCTCTACTAAAAATACAAAAATTAGCCAGGTATGGTGGCAGGTGTCTGTAGCCCCAGCTACTTGAGAGGCTGAGGTGGGAGGATCACTTGAGCCCGGGGAGGTGGAGGTTGCAGTGAGCCGAGATTGTGCCACTGCACTGCAGCCTGGGCAACAAAGCCAGACCCTGTCTCAAAAAAAGAGAGAAATAGTGCACATAAAGTAGTTACGTGCCTGTTAAATCCTAAGTTGAAAATAAATGAAATCTATTATACTTACATAATAACCCAATGTAGAATATCTACAGTAAGTTATTGAACTGTTTCTGAGAGTAAAAGTGAAATGAAACCTAATTGTTTGGCAATTTTGTATTTTAATAAGGTGGACATTTATAAGTCTTAGCAGAACTTGCGTATGTGTACCAAACGTTGCTTCCTCAAAAGATTGCATTGAAATTTTGTTGAGTGGTTAAAAAAATATCATTAAGCCACAGAATGGAACAGGATATGTATACTATGTCTAAAAAGGCCTCAAATCTAGAATATATAAAGAACATCTACAAATCAATAGGAGGTAAAGGCCTCAAATCTAGAATATATAAAGAACATCTACAAATCAATAGGTGGGGAAGAAGAAAAGGTAGACCATTTAGTTGGAAAACAAGGACAAAAACTTGAACATGGCCAGGGGTGGAGGCTCACGCCTATAATCCCAGCACTTTGGGAGGCCAAGGTGGAAGGATCCCTTGAGACCAGGAGTTCAAGACCAGCCTGGGCAGCATAGTGAGACCCTCTCTCTACAAAAAATAAAAAACTCAACAGGAACTTCACAAAAGAAGATATTCAAAATGACCAAAAAGCATGTGAAAGTACTCACTTTCATTACTTACCAAAGAAATGCCAATTAAAATTACCGTGCACTATTACAGTATGCCGATCAGAGTGAGTAAAACAAAAAAGTTAGAAAATGCCAAGTGGAGGCAAAGATATAGAGGAACTGGAACACCCCCATGCTGTTGGTGGGAGTTTGACTTGTTACAACCTCTTTGGCATGCTGTTTGATGATATCTGCTAAAGCTAATGGATGTATTTGTTATCCAGTGCTCCTAGGTATATATGCAACTGAAATGTGCACATATGTTTACCAGAAGACATTTATAAGAGTGTTCATATGGATAGAGCCACAAATACACATAAAGAGAGAGTGAGAAAGATAAAGAGCATTCTGGTGATGTTGGTTTGTTTTATCCATTCTTAAAGCTTAGCTTTCTGAACAAATAAGAGTACATACTGTGCAATTCCATTGATAAAAATTTAGACGTGGGAAGTCGTGGAAGATGTTAGAAGTCAGGGCAGTTCTTCCCCTGAGCAGTGGTGGAGAATGACCCATGGGTTGGAAGGACTTCTGGGCCTCTTACTATGCTCTGTTTCCTTGAATCACTGAGCTGTAGCACATTTATGATATGTGCTCTTTTTTTGTGCTAAAATGTTTAAAAATTACATTTAAAGATTAATTGATTATAGCTTATATTTGAAATCATCTTTCAGAGTAATTAGGAATGCTATACTCAATATTATAATTGTAGACTATAAATTGAGAAAATGACTAATTTCTAATTGTTCTGTTTTGGAATTATTTTTAGATATGAATTGAGAATTCGTTATTTGCCAAAAGGATTTCTAAACCAGTTTACTGAAGATAAGCCAACTTTGAATTTCTTCTATCAACAGGTATTAGAGGCTGCTTTAATATACTTTTTTGTTTGTTTCTTTGAATCCTACTTATTGCATATTTTTATTTTCAAATTTGATTAAAGCTCACATTTGGAGGAGTAGAAATTTGTTGCTGAATGGCAATAAGAATCTTTTAACCAACAAGAAATTATTAATTTTTTTGTTCTTTGTGAGCTTTTGTATACTTGAGCAAATCTTAAAAGATAACTTCCATTATATGGAGACAGTAAGTCTACAATCATTTCTTGAGCTTTAATTTAAATACAATTATTATGCCTGAATAGCAATGAATTTGTCATAGGCAGAGATTGTTGCAGAGCCAACTATACCCATATAAAATTGGTCTGCTTTGCTTTTTACCCCGTAAGGCATTAGATAGACAATAAATACATGTAAGGCAAAATGCCAGAAATGCTAATAAACATCAGAAAGACATTTGTACATATAATTTTGTCATTAATGTACTTGGTAATTTTTTTTGCTTTAATAAAAATATTTATGAACTAACTATTCTGGACCTGGAATGCAGAAATAAATCGCATAATCCACACCTTTAAATTCTTCTGTCTAGTGGAGGATTCCTGCAAACAGTTAATTTGTGTTTGATCCTTTGCTGTTAGTAAGCACGAATGATGTGACTGTGCATAGAAGAGTCTGCTGACCCAGTATAGATTTGGTATTGAGATGGCTCCACTGAAAAGCATCATTTGAGGAGTCTCCAACTTTGTAGAAAAGGAAGAGTTGTGTTTTCTAGACAAGAACACGGAGGGGAGAGAGAAAATGTGGTGCAGTCTTAGCTAAAATAGTTCATAACATTTTGGTGAGAGAGGGACCACAAACATCATGTAAACAGGGGTTTATGTTTTCTCCTGCAGATATTGGGAGCCATTTAAAAACTTTAGTTAGCAAATGCCATAACCAGAATTTTTTTTTGAGACCACTCTGATTAGATGGCAGTATCAGGGATAGACTGAATTTTTAAAAGGTTGCAAGCATGTTTAGAGGCTCTTCAATCATTCTGGCAGGAAATTAAATAAAAGTGAAAGTATATTATAATAAGCAAATTTAGTGGATGGATTTGATAGGACCCAGAGATTGTACTAAAACAGAATATGAAAATAAGAAGGAAAAAGGCTTATTATGTAAGTCTAGGCACTTACTGCCATGAAAGAGCAATGGTGGATTAGATTCAAAAGAAGGAGGTAAGAAGGTAAGTTGTTCTATATTTTTCTATGTGAGATAATGATAGATGTTACCACTTAAAAGATTCAAGCTGAGAGAGTAGGAAGCTAAGGAAGTTTCCAGCTGTTGGCGGGGGTGTGTCTGTTTTCATCTTGTCTGTGAAGAAGTCACATAGGAGATAGGTTGGGGCCTGCTGCTATACCTAACACCTTTTTGGCACCATCGACCGGTTTTGAGGAGGACAGTTTTTCTACAGACCAGGGCCACAGGGTGTGGCAGGGTGGGGTGTGGGGGAATGATTTCGGGATGAAACTGACCTCAGATCATCAGGCGTTAGGTTCTCATAAGGAATGCGCAGCCTAGATCCCTCACATGTGCACCTCACAACAGGGTTTGCGCTCCTATGAAAATCTAATGCCACTGCTTATCTGACAGGAGGCAGAGCTCAGGCAGTAATGCTTGCTTGCCCACAGCTCACCTCCTGCTGTGTGGCCTGGTTCCTAATAGACTACTAACTGGTACTGATCCATGGCCCAGGGTTTGGGGAACCTTGAGGTAAGGGATTGGTGACAAGTTTTGAGGGTTTACGATAATACAGAGTTGAATATGAGAGGGAGTTAAGTTGGTAAAATGGAAAGATTAAGAAGGCGTTTTTAGATTCCAGCTGAGCTTATTGGAAGCCTACTCATTGCAAAAATAATTTTCATCTTACAGACTGGTTCTCATGTATTATTACATCTCATCCTTTAGGAATCTGTTGAACTTCATATTTTGGCGAAGGAGATAACAAGAGAGTTTCAATAACTCATGTTTATTTAGCATTTTTCTCTTGGTATGTGATCTGTGTCACTATTGGTGTTATTTCTTTGAAAAAAAATTCTACCCACCGAGGAAATACATGGGTACTTTAATAACATTGATTTCCAGAATGCATAATACAGGCCTAAGTGACTCCTTTTTATAATTTCTAGGCTAACCTAAAAGTCTGCAACTTTTTTGTTCCTAGTTCACACTGTTACTAGGTTGTCCTACTTTTTCTTTGTTGGAAGACTTTCCTATATGATAAAGTGAGTACTGCACATACCAGTGTATCCCAGATTTTCTTTTACTAATAGGATATATTTTATGGTAGTCTATAGAATTCAGTTCAGCGGTCTTTATAAAACCCAAGAGAAAGCTAAGTGTAATGAACCTTTTAAAAATTCAGTCTATCCCTGATACTGCCATCCAGTCAGAGTGGTGTAAAAAAAATTCTGATCAAGGCATTCACTAAGTATAGTTAAGTGTTAATGAAATTTCGCTTAAAGGAATATGCAGTGAATACAGTCGTGTGCTTGTTCTGTGTATAATAGCTCTGTGATTTTAGGTGCCTCTGAGTCTCTCTGTACTTAATTGTTTCATATACTAAAATATAGATATGCAATAACTATTGTATAGGACTGTTATGTTCATTATATGAGATAAAATTGTCTGCCATATAATTGCCCAGTGATATTTTGAATTTCAGTCTGTAGACAGTAACAGACTTACAGGATTCAGCATTTTCCATTTGCATATCACCATACAAATGTGAGCTGCACATCATGGGATGGTACATAGCTTGCCTTTTTCCTTCCTATGTGCACTCTACAGAGCCTTTCAGCTCCTCCACCCCACTCTTTGCTGTCATTCATTTCTATAGTTTCTCTTTTCGTCTTTTTAATTTTCAAAAATCTGTTAAATTATATGGTACATTTTAGTATTTTTTAAAATTTTATTTTATTTTTATAGAGACAGGGTCTTGCTCTGTTGCCCAGTCTGGAGTGTAGTGGCATGATTTTACCTCACTGCAGCCTCGAACTTCTGGGCTCAAGCAATCCCCCTGCCTCAGCCTCCTGAGTAGTTGGGACTACAGGTGCGTGCTGTGATGCCTCGCTAATTTTTAAAAAGTCTTTTGTAGAGATGGGGGTCTTGCTATGTTACCCACCCAAGCTGGTCTCAAATTCCTGTCCTGAAGCAGTCCTTCCGCCCTGGCCTCCCAAAGTGCTGGGAGTACAGGCATGAGCCACCATGCTTGGCATGGCACACTTTTAGAAAGTTCAAAAAATAATTCTGAAACATTACTTAAATTATCTCTATTCTAATAATCACTTTCATTTTGTGTATCCTTTTATAATAGTTTATCTAGTACATACATTTTAAAAGAAAGGATAGTCATGGTCACATTCCTTTCCCATTGGTGATTGGCAATGTCGTTTTTCCGTGCTAGTATTTCAGGCTCAAGTAATGGTAGTTGGAGGAAGTTAAAGGTGGTACCAAAGTCATAAAAAGGGAAGGGAGGAAGAAAGAAAATACTATGATTATCTGGGTACGGTGGCTCATGCCTGTAATCCCAGCACTTTGGGAGGCCGAGGCAGGTGGATCACCTGAGGTCAGGAGTTGGAGACCAGCCTTGGCCAACATGGCAAAACTCCGTCTCTACTAAAAATACAAAGATTAGCAGAGCGTGGTGGTACACACCTGCATCCCAGCTACTCAGGAGCTGGGGCAGGAGAATAGCTTGAATCCAGGAGGCAGAGGTTGCAGTGAGCCAAGATCATGCCACTGCACTCCAGCCTGGGCAACAGAGCAAGGCCCTGTCTCAACAACAACAAAATACTATGATTTGTCAAAATGAATGAATTGGCCAGTATACCAAAAGCCTTGAATATGTTCATGTCCTCCAGTTTGTTGGGTGACCCTATTGACTGCCATCTTTACCGTAAGTAAAAAACAGTTGAAACCTTGGCAGTTTCCTATGATTGGACCTAATAATTCTACTTTTATGAATTTATTCAAAAGAAATAATAAGATTTACACATGTATGCATACATGTACAAGGATGCTTATAAGCATATTACAGTAACAAGAAAGAAATTAGAGGCGTTGCAGATGTCTTTCAACAGGTTAGTTGTACTGAGTTTCAAATTTATGTATCCCTCATTAACGAAGGGTACAACTGTTCATGGATATGGAAGGTATTAACAGCATTAAATGATGTTGTTTAAAACAGGCTATGTATAAAACCTGTATAATTTTCGTTTGTGTGGAAAAAAATGCATATTTTTAAATTTTAGCCTGATCTGGCAAGAAAGTTTTGAATATAGTATGAGTTTTTATTGCTGGTTTGGTAAGTAATTATATATTTGACTTCTCCTGGTAAAGTCTCAATGCAGAATCTGCCCTGCCACATGCTTTGCAATTCCAGAACTATTATAAGTGATCCATATGTTGTCCTACACAGGCAGCACCCAACTTGGGAAAGGGTTTAATTCCAAAGTTGCAAAATCAGTTTGGAATCCAGAGGTTTCTGCTATTTAAACACACATGTCGGGGGGGCGGCGCAGATAAATCAGTAATTGTCCTCATCAGCTTTCTATAGCCAGCGTATATTTATCTGAGAATGCAGCTGAAACATCATGTAAGTATTGTGTGTGAGAACCTTCACTGAAGTGTGAGATAAATTAATCACTTTATAATGGCCTCAGAATTTGATTACGCATTCTCTAACCTTTAAAGTCTTTAATATTTGATGCAAACATTTAAGATGGATACATATATATATGACATACTTCCGCTGAATTCTAGGCTAAATCAGTGATTTTTATGGGGCTCAGAATTTGATGACATTGATACTTTTTAATTCTGTAGATTCTATAATATCTGATATATGTTTATTCTTTTATAAGGTGTGATAATTGATGATAAAATGAATACCCATGACCCTGCTGCTCAGATGAAAAGGACATCCTGATACTTCCCTGTCCCATGTTCCTGTGGCCCACCTCACTGTACACACTGCCCTTTCACTCCACTCAGGGTACCATTATCCTGAATTTTGTATTTATCATTCCCATGCTTGCTTTTGTTTGCCAGTTGTCATGCTTTACAACATGTTTTTATTCTTCAGTTCTACCCTTAAGGTAAAAGGTGACCTTAAGTTCTCCCATAGACTTCTCTATTCCTGTCATTAGCTTGAGTATTTTTTGTTTTGTTTTGTTTCCTAACTCACGTAAGCATTCAAGAAGATTTAAAAAAAATAATTTGTTCAGCGGTTTTAGTTGCTTTCAGCTAGGAGGTTGGTCAGGACATTCAGTATACCTTGTTGGTATAAATGGAAAAGTGATCATCCGTGGATTTAATAATTTATCTCTTTTGGCTCATTTTGAAAATAATTTTGCATTGTAGTTAGAGACTGTGGCTCATTTGATACTAATTGTTTAAGTTCTGTATGGACTTGTTTCATTATCGTGCACATATTTAGATATTGTTAAGGTTCCAGTTTTGCTTGAGTGGAATGTGTCTTCTGTAATTGTTTGGCACAGGCTCAATAAATAGCCATTATTTCAAGATTTTTAGTTGTGTTGTTTAGATCCATTTTTCTAATGTTCTTTTTTTTTTCCTGCTTGAAAAATAGTATTGCTGGGTACACAAATCAGGGTAGGCATTTTCTGTTAGCATTTTGATGGTTATTTCCTACTGTCTTTAATTGTTTATTTGCTGTTGAGAACTCAGCTCTCATTTTTTCTTTCTGTGTAGTGACCTGTCTTTTCTCTCTGGATGGCTTGAAGATCCTTTTTTCTCTTTGGTTTTTGCAGCTTCATTACAAACGAGTCATGGATTTTCTTTTTTTCTTTCTTTCTTTTTTTTTTTTTCCTTCCCTCGCTTGATCTGTGTCATGCTACCTGTACCTCTAGGGGGTCATGTTGCTTTCATCAATTCTGGAAATGTCTTAGTTATTGTCTATTCTGATATGACCTTTTCTTAGTTTTTTGTTATTTCTTCTGGGATTTTGTGTTAGATCTATGTTAGAACTCCTCAGTCTCTCCATATGTGTTAGTTTGTTTTTCATGTTTTTAATTTCTTGTCTTTCTAAAGGATACATAATTCAGATGAGTCTAGTCTGTCAGATTACCAGCTCTCCTCAACCGTGACCAGTTTTATGTTTGGTGCATTTGTTGATTTTTTTGCTTATGATTTAAAAAAATTTTTTAAATTGCCAGGCCACTTCGTATGGCCCTTATTGCTTGATAGTCTGTCTGCCTTTTATTAATATTTCTTTTACCATTTCATATGTAATGAATGTCTCTATTGTGAATGTGAATTATAGCATCTGAAGTCCTTGGGCTCTTCACATCTGTTGTTGGTGGCTTTCACAGGGACTTTTTTCCTTGTGTGTGAGTTCTGAACTCTTGTTTTGTTGAACTTCACATGTGGAAATCTTGAGGGCCTAGTTTGGGGATTCTTTCCTCTCAAGGTTGTATTTGTTTGCTCAGAAACAAGTTACTACCAAATGGAGACCCTTTGAGTAGATTTTGAAGATACCGCCTTACTACATGAATCTCAAGATAAGCTCTCTCACTTTGGGGAAGTAAGGAGAGGTGGTCAGTCCTCAGCCAGCTGAGAGCATACGTGTCCTCTGTTCCCGTATTTTACAGCCCATGGCTTCTACTAGGATCTTAGCTTGTATTTGTTCTTATTTCGTCCCTCTGCCCCATTTTCCTTTACCTTCTTGTGACCCCAGTAATGTAAGAATAATTGTTATAATGCATCCAGAATCTGGTCCTGGTTTATATAACAGGTCCCTTTAGCAATACTGTCGGAATCCTAAGTCACTGAATTGTTATGATGCTTAATTGCCTTTCCACACTTGGATTTGATACAAAAGCCCCTTGTAGAAGGGAGCTTGGAGATTCAAGGAGCTGATAAAAAGCCAGTGTGGCTGGAGGGCAGGGTGAGAGATGAGACAGTCAGGGATGGCTTGAGATGCCCTTTTCAGTTATCTGACCTTGATTGTGAAGACACTGAGAAGCCAGAGAAAGTTAAGTGCAAAGGGATGACAGAGTTCAGATCCAGGTTGCAAAAAATGTCATTCTCACTGTTCTGCTAATAGTATATAAGAAGGTAAAGGTCATTATGTGGAGACTTACTGGCGTCAACAAGCTTCGTGGCTGAGTGTGATCACTCTGATCAATGGCTTAACTTTAACTGTGGGGAAATTATTTCTGTGTACCTCAAAGTTTTATTTTTTCTACGACATTGTATTATGAAACTTCAGATGTATTGCAGTGTTAAAAGAATTTTATAATGAACACCAGCATACCCACCACTTAGATTCTACCATTAACGTTTATTATGCTTCCTTTATCACATAACTGTTTTTATCTCTCCATCCCTTTAGCCATTAATGCATCTTAAATTTTTGTACATTTCAAAGTAAGTTTCAGGTGTCAGCACACTTGAACATAAGTATCGTTAACCTATAATTCAGTACTCAATTATGGTTTTTGTTTTGATTTATACACAGTTAAATACTTAAATATTAAGTATACATTTATTGAGTTTTCACAGATACATTCAGCAGAATAATCTGAATCCCTATGGAATGTAGAATATGACCATCACCCCAGGAAGTTTCCCACTGACCGTTCCCAGTCAATCCTTGCCCCCAGTCATTGCCCCAAGCAACCATTGCTCCTGTGTTTTTCCCACCGTAGTTTAGTTTTGCCCGTTTTAGAATTTCTTATAAACAGATTATGTAGTGCGTATTCTTTTATGTGAAGTTTCTTTTCTCATGTTTTTGAGATTTCAGTAGTTTTCTTGTTGAGTAGTATTCTGTTATATAAATGCATTGTAGTGTATTTATCCATTCTTCTGTTGATGAACATCTGGACTTTTTTTTTTTTTAACACTATTATTGAGATGACTAGGAACATTCTTTGGCAAGCATTTTTGTGAACATGGGCTGGGACTTTCATGTTAAATGAAATTTGTACCTACCCTTTGATCCTTTACGGTTGTATGATTTTATATTTCCTCCAGTAATGTATGAGAGTTCTGGTTGCTCTACATTCTATCCAACATTTGATGTTGTCATTGTTTTGTTTTAGCCTTTTGACTGGGTGGTTATGTGGTTGAATCATGCGGTGGTTTTTATATTCACTTCTCTGGGTACCAACTAATAATCATTGTTCATGTTGTTTATTCTTCCATGTGCATATTGAATGTTAGTAGGTCTCCTTTTTTGAAAATCTGCTTAAACTTTTTTGTACAATTTGTATTGTAAAATTGTACACTTTTTCTTCCCAATTTTTTTTAAACTGTGGTAGAACACACACTTACCATCATAAAATTTACCATCTTAACCATTTTTAAGTGTGCAGTTCAGCAGTGCTACATACATTCATAATGTTGTACAACCATCCCCACCATCCTTCTCTGTAACTCTTTTCATTTTATAAAACTGAAAGTCTATAGACAATATTTCCTCGTTTGTCCTCCTTGCAGCCCCTGGCAACCACCATTCTACTTTCTGTCTCTATGATTTTAAAATGCAGGACTTTTCATGTACCTTGCATACTAGTCCTTTGTCATGTTATGTTTTGCTAGTATTTTCTCTGAGTCTGTGGCTTGTCTGTTCATTTTCTTAACTGATCTTAGGTTTTCTTTTTTTGTTTTTTTTTGAGACAGAGTCTTGCTCTGTTGCCCAGGCTGGAGTGCGGTGGCGCAATCTTGGCCCACTGCAACCTCCACCTCCCGGGTTCAAGCGATTCTCCTGCCTCAGCCTCCTGAGTAGCTGGGACTACAGTCGCCCTCCACCATACCTGGCTAATTTTTTGTATTTTTAGTAGAGATGGGGTTTCACCATGTTGGCCAGGATGGTCTCAATCTCCTGACCTCGTGATCCACCCGCCCTCGGCCTCCCAAAGTGCTGGGATTACAGGCGTGAGCCACCACACGTGGCCCCACTGCCCCCGCTTTTTTTTTTTTTTAAGTCTAGAAAATGGGCAGAGGGGATTGTTGTGAGGCTTCAGTGAAACAGCATATTAAAGCTCTTAGAAATGTCTGGCACATAGTGAACACACTCCTTAGTGTTCTCTTTTAATTTCTATGTAAATGAATCAATATTTTTAATGGGGCCAGATGCAGTAGCTCATGCCTGTAATCTCAGCCCTTTGGGAAGCTGAGACTGAAGAACCACTTGTGCTTGAGTTTGGGCTGCAGTGAGAAATGGTTGTGCCACTGTACTCCAGCCTGGGTGACAGGGCAAGACCCAGTTTCTAAAAATACATATATTTTATACATACATATATATATTTGGTTTAGCCAGGGCAGAAATAAAATTATTATGTTTAAATTATTTCTGCCACCACTCCTATCGCATGAAAAGAAGAGAGGGAGGGAAATAGATAGATTACAATAAACTGCCCTAATTTTATTATTTTTCATTCTGAAAATTCATCCAAGTCCATTTTGGGTGGGGTCATGAGGAAAACACTGATGAGTGTTTGAGCATTATATTACTAGTTAGACATAATTATTAAGGATGCACATAGCTTCATTAAAAGATGGCCTAAATGTGACTACCAGTGTGAAAATTTCAATGACTGACTAAATATTTTGACCTATTTGTGAATATTCTGAAATATATTAATTAGCACACTCTAAAAATAAACTAGAATCTTGTTATAACACTATTCACTGTAGAGCAGGAATTTATAAAAATGAGTTTGACAATAAAGCTAATGACTCATGAGAAAGCAGGAACAGTTTGTTTTACCCCGGAATCAAACTTTTTTCTTTGCCATGTAACATTTATTTTTTCTCTCTCAACTTTCATTTGTTAAAGTTATAAGTATTTCATTGGCAACTTTTTGCCAATGATGGTGGCTGTTAGTTTGAAGGCCAGTGTCCATGTTTAGTCAGGAAGTCATATTAATCTGCATTGAGGATGCTGAACTAGTATAGAAATCTTTTAGCACTGTTGAAATGTTCAGCTTTTCAGATGCCTGAGCCTGATACGAGTTTGTCATTGTTTACTCCTACAGATGTTTTAAGACTTAGAATGAGTATGTCCACCCATTAGCTTTTAAATGACATTAAATAATCAGTGGTTTCCTTGACAAAAGGAGTTGCAGTAGGAAGTTCAAGAAAATACTGAATCTAGAACTGTAACTTAACTCTATGGTATAGTATCTAAACTTAACTATAGAAACGTGTGAGGTGCCGGGGCATACTTGTTTCTTATTGGTCAACTTCCTTTTATTTTTATTCCAGTTTTCTTTTTTATTTTTACAAGTTTTCAGATAATTGTGTCATTAGAAATTGACTTCCTTCTCAGTATTTTCTTGGCCTTAAAGCTGTCAGTTAAGATACATTTTGAAATTGAAGATCTAAGAGGTAAATAATCTTAGTTTAAGCCTGTCGTTCTCAGTATAGGAATTATCAGCTGCCCTTTTCCAGACAGAAGCTAAAATGTAATGTAGTCTAACTCTCTTATTAGAAGGTTTATTTTCTGTGGTTTGAAGATGTAATTGTGTACATTTCTTCTCCCTTTTTCACTCTTGCATATTTTTGATAATTGAAGGCGAAGCACTCATGGTTAATAGTGTGACATTCATGCACACGTATGTTTATTGCAGCACTGTTCACAATAGCAAAGACTTGGAAGCAACCCAAATGTCCATCAATGATAGACTGGATTAAGAAAATGTGGCACATATACACCATGGAATACTGTGCAGCCATAAAAAAGGATGAGTTCATGTCCTTTGTAGGGACATGGATGAGGCTGGAAACCATCATTCTGAGCAAACTATCACAAGGACAAAAAACCAAACACTGCATGTTCTCACTCATAGGTGGGAATTGAACAATGAGAACACTTGCACACAGGGCAGGGAACATCACACACTGGGGCCTGTCGTGGGGTTGGGGGACGGGGGAGGGATAGCATTAGGAGATATACCTAATGTAAATGACGAGTTAATGGGTGCAGCACACCAACATGGCAGATGTATACATATGTAACAAACCTGCACATTGTGCTCATGTACCCTAGAACTTAAAGTATTTAAAAAAAAACCAAAAAGAGTGTGATATCATATGCAAAGTTTTGCCAAGCAGAGACTCTGGCCTGAGCTTGAGTGTTTAAGGTGTGTGTTGGAGGTCAGTCTCATAGGCATACAACGCCTACGTGACTGACCTTATTTATTCACTTTCCAGACCCTAGAGAGAAAACAGGTGTTTGCCATCAAAACAGTGTGTGCATAAATTATCTGGTTCAAATTGGTGGCCAGTTTTTTCACCAGTTGGTGGTCAAATTGTGGCCGTCTTCAGGTATGCAGAAGCACTCGTATCAGACAGAACATTTCAGGGGTTTAGTTTCTAAGAGACTAAGGGCCAGCCCTAAAAATATGCCTTTCTTGGGAATGAACAGGATTTGAGCGTCCTAGACCTGCCGCTAAGTTAACATTTTCCTGTATAACTTGCCTTTTCTTTCCTGGAATTAGGTTACTTCTGCTCGGTCTTCGGCTCTTAATTTAAATGGTGCTTTCCACGTAAAGCCTTCCATTTACCTGTGCATAGTACCCATACATTTCCCATACGACATATACACATTTTAAAATACAAAATTTGTTTTATTGAGGTATAATTTACATACAATAAAATAATCAATTTAAGTATGCAATTTAGTAAGTTTTGACAATTGTATACAGTCCAGTAATTACCACTTCAGTCATGATATAATACAATATAGGAATAAGGAAATTGATACTGGCAGAATACTGTTAACTAGACTGCAAACCTAATTTAGATTTCGCTAATGTTTACACACACTCAAGTGTGTGTGTGTGTGTAATTCTGCGCGTTTTATCACAGGTGCAAATGTATGTAATCATCATAATCAAGATACAGAACTGTCCTATGAACACAAAGAAAATCCTTGTTGCTTTATTAGTCACATGCTGTCCCATCCCTAACTCTAGCAAGCAGTGTTCTGTTGTTTATACATCATAGTTAACTGTTGTTAATCTGCTGTACCTACCAACAGGGTGTGCATTCAGTGAGAGCAAATAAGAAGTCTGTCTTCTTCACCGTTGTATCCACCACACAGTAGGGCATGGGTTTTAGGTGCTCAGTTTATTATCTTCAGGAATTTAATAGTGAGAATTGACTTTTAATCCTAATGCCCTGATATTCAAAACTTTTAGATGAGATTTATTAGAAGATGTCATGAAAAAAATCCAAGAAATAAAGCAAATTTTTGAAGTTTGAGAAATCAGATTGTGTGTGTGTGCACACGTATGTGTGCATGTGCTCCCGCCCAAGTACACACACGGGCACACACACACTCAACATCAAATGTTCTTTTAAAAGATTGCTATGCAGTTAGATTCATTTACTACTTTTTTTTTTTTTTTTTTTGAGATAAAGTCTCGCTGTGTCACCCACGCTGGAGAGCAGTGGCACGGTCTCAGCTCACTGCAACCTCTGCCTCCTGGGTTCAAGCGATTCTTCTTCTTCAGCCTCCTGTGTAGCTGAGACTACAGGTGCACACCACCATGTCTGCCTAATTTTTGTATTTATAGTAGAGAGATGGTTTCGCCATGTTGACCAGCCTGGTCTTGAACTCCTGAGCTCAAGCGATCCACCTGCCTTGGCCTCCCAAAATACTGGGATTACAGGTATGAGCCACCATGCCTGGCTCCTTCATTTACTTTTAATAAAATTTGGGGTTACTTAACCATTATAAATGGACAACAAAAAGAGATAATGGAAACATTTGTTGTCATATAGCTTTATGGTCTATCCTCAATAGAACATCCAAAGTAATTATTTTTAAATGAAAGTTTACCATTACCTTTGTGTTAGTTCCATGTATGTTTTATTCACTGTAATATCCTGGCACATGATAGTCATTTTATAAACATTTGATAAATCAATGAATGCATAACTGTTAAATACTATGTTAAATGACATTGAATTGTTTAAAAGTATATAACTCATTAAGGTAGCATAATTGTTCATTTGTATATTTTTATAGCTTAGGTATGAAAGAGGAAAAATTAAGTTAGTATTAATTTGGAGCTGCCATTGAGTTCCTTCTGTATACAAAATACTTCACCGTATCTGACAAAAACTCAGTCAGCTAGGCTCTAAGAGTAAAATTACTTGCTTTTGGTCACCCAGCTAGTAAGTAAACCTAGTCAGTTTTGCCTTTGTCTGCCCTCTGCCCCATCCTTTTTCTGTGCTACCAAGGTCATTTGAGTCCAACTGATAAATTTGTGTAGCTGTTAGAATATTCAAAAGAGACCAAAATAAAACACAAAATCTCATGTGGTAGCCAAAGCATTGAGTTGACATATGCAATACATTATGGAGTAATTTAGCATCAATATTTTCTATTAGAAAATGTGAACAGTTTTTATATTAAAACCTGTGCTTCATGCTATTGCAGAGTATGATGAAGGAACTCCTTGATACACTTACAATACTTGCACAAAGAGAGAAGTACAAATCCATCCTAGTTTTTTTTTATTTTTCTTTTTTGAGATGGAGTCTCGCTCTGTCGCCCAGGCTGGAGTGCAGTGACCCGATCATGGCTCACTGCAAGCTCCGCCTCTCAGGTTCACGCCATTCTCTTGCTTCAGCCTCCCGAGTAGCTGGGACTACAGGTGCCTGCCACCACGCCTGGCTAATTTTTTTTTTTTTTTAAGTAGAGATGGGGTTTCACCATGTTAGCCAGGGTGGTCTCGATATCCTGACCTCGTGATCCACCGCCGTGGCCTCCCAAAGTGCTGGGATTACAGGCATGAGCCACCGTGCCTGGCCCATCGTAGTTTTTTTTTTGAGACGAAGTCTCGCTGTTGGCCCCCAGGCTGGAGTGCAATGGCACGATCTCGGCTCACTGCAACCTCTGCCTCCTGGGTTCAAGCAATTCTCCCTCCTTAGCCTCCTGAGTACCTGGGATTATAGGCGCCTGCCACCATGCCCAGCTAATTTTTGTATTTTTAGTAGAGACGGGGTTTCACCATGCTGGCCAGACTGGTCTGGAACTCCTGACCTCAGGTGATCCACCCACCTCGGCCTCCCGAAGTGCTGGGATTACAGGCGTGAGCCACTGCGCCCAGCCAACAAATTAATTTTTAAAAACCAACTTTCAGAAGTCTTTTTTTTGGAAGGATCTTGCAAATTTCCTGGACCTGGGTATAATCCACAATAGAAAAAGAGAATACAACACAGTGACAGTGTTCCAATACCTCAGGAGATGCATGTGAATCTATTGTGGTTGATACTGGGGATGCAAGGGTAAATGAGAGGTGGTTCCTGTTTGTTAATCTTCATTCTAGTAGAGAATGACTGCACTGTGGAAGAGTTCACAAGTTGTAGGTACAAACTAAAGCTGGAGTTTTAGGAGTTGATACATCTGGATTTTGAATCCTGACTTTAATACTTGCTTAACACAAAGTTAAGTTTTCTGATCTTTATATATAATAGGACTGATAAACTCTGCCTTGAAGAATTATTGTAAAGATCAGAAATATATGTAAAATGCTTAGCATAGTAACTGGTCCCTGGTGGATACTCCTTAAGTAGGATTATTATCTACTGCTATCATTTTGATCATTCTTTTAGGCTTTTTCTGAGGCTATAAAATGGGGATGTTAATAGTACCCACCTCACAGTGATGTTCTGATGATTAAATGAGATATTACATGTAAATCTGCTTGACATGGTGCTAGGTATATATTATAGAAACTTAAACGCTTGATAAATTTGGTTTCACAAATGATAGCAATTCTGCTGGGAGCTAGTGGAAGAGAGGTAGTCAAGAAGTGTTTTATAAGGGATATGAACAAAGTGTGTACATAATTCTGAGTCTTGAAGCCCAGCCTCAGGATGTGGCCGTGCTCAGTGGCTTGAGAGAACACTCTCTAGCGCCTAGATGACAGGGAGCATTGAGACACTGAATAGAGTTTGCTTTCTCTCCAGCAGCAGAGGGGAAGCTGCTTTGGGGCTTGAGGGGAGGACACGGGTCTGTGGTGATGCCTTATTCTATCTCAGATCTATACTCTGCAGAATACTTTGATCACATCGGGCCACAAATAAATTTCAGTGTGTGATCATACAGCTCTGATAATTGAGATTAAAGCTATAGGAAAAACAACTCTCAGAACTTTGAACTCATTCTCATAAGTGAGATTTTTCAAATGAAGATTATTATAATTTCCCCTTTTTTCATTTTTACAATATGAATTTGGTTTTGATGATGAAATATAGCATTTGATTATTTTTTCTACCTGTGAATAGTGTTTAAAAATTGTGGCAATTAATCTTCAAGATTGATTGAATTTGATAATGGTGCATTTTCCTCATCATGTAATTGGTGGTCTGCAGTAATTCCTCTGAAATCTGCATCAGACAACTAAAAGCCACTGAATGTTTCCATCAGAGTAACTGTGGTATTTTTCTGCCTATCTAAATACCTATCTTGGTTTAATTCTTGCACCTTTATTTTTGTGCTCGATAATAAACCTACTTATGATGCAAAACAGGTTTTAAATTGAGACTTAGTTTTTGTTTTGTAGAAACAAGAGCTTCTACTATTTGTAGAAGTTAAACAAATAGTTCTAGACCTAAAGCTTTTTACTTAACTGAATGGATTAATTCAGTTCCAATTGGTCAGTCTTGAGTGCCTGCTATGTGGAAGGAGTAGAAACTCTTGTTCCTTGTAAAGGATGGAAAATATAGATGGAAAATAGCATTTATGTACCCACCCTCCATTTTGATGACTGTTTGTTCATTTGTTTACACAGTCATTCAATAAATATTTATTGAGCACCCAGACTTAGATGCTAATGCAGAAAATAAAGGTTTTGAGACGAATAGTCCTTAGATCGGTAATAGCACATAGTTGTCCACTGCTAGTTGAGGGAGTGTTTCTCCTACTTCAAGAGAAAATAATGAGTAAATGTTCATACTTTCTTAATGCATATTAGGTTATAAATTCCTAATAGTTTAAAGAGAGTATGCTCATCTGATGTCTTTTATCTTCTCTGTAACAAAGAGATATGGCAGGCTTACTGGAGGAAGTATGAAATCAGTGAATTGTAGTGCTTCCTAGGCATGCATTGTTCAATTTCCAGATAGTTTTAACTGGCCATTTGAGATTTGTCTTCATGATTTGAAAGTGGAGTTTATACTATGATTTCTCCAGCTGCTCATCTAAACATGAAGAGGATGAGTGGGTAGGTTCAACATGGCTTGGGTTTACCAAGCAATTCAAATAGAGGGATAATGGGAGACAGGGGAGCTGGTTGTCTTTGCAAGGGACAGTCATAATGAGGAACCATCCAGTATGAAGTAGACAAAGATTGGTGTGGAGTGAGAGATGAGTTAACTGGGGGTGGAACTCTTTGAACAAATGGGCTAGCAGGCTAGGAGGCAGTCATTGAAGAACAGGATGTTTGAAAATTTTTTTAGGGCAGAAGTCAATAATACACTTTTTATATAAAGGGTCAGAGTAAATAGTTTAGACTTTCAGGAACAAGGCAAAATGGAGGGTATTATGAAAGTACAGAACAAGAAAGAAGACAAATTTCCACAAATTTTTGCGTTGATAAAATTCGTAATATAATAATTGAGCATTGTTTTCTTGTAACACAGGTGTACTGCTGAAGAGAATGGGATGCGTCTTGGAGGAGGGGTGGATAACATTTCATGTGAGGTTCAAAATGGGTACTCTCATCAAAATCAATTGCAGATTTTAATCTTTTCAGGCTAATCTACAAGGAAATTGTACACATTTCATCTTTGAAAATGTGTTCACAGTGACAGTTACTTGCAAGTATTGATATCACTGTTATCGGCTTTTAAAATTGAGTTTATTCATTGTTTAGAAGGCATTTCAAGAATTCCATTAGATTCTTCTCTTTACTTTAGACTTTAAGCTTGTATTACTTTGCAGATTAATCACTTAAAATTGATGGTTAGATGGAAACATCTCAGCTGCACAGTTAAATGGATTTTGAAGTATGTAAATCCTTTGCCTTTTCACTGGAGTCCAAAATATGCTGCTGGAACTGTAGTTTGAGGTCAGAAAATACATCTGCAAATTTTTGTAGAAATGGAAATTTCCCTTCTTGTTTTTACTTTTGACAGCATGGGAAGGGTGTGGAGCACCTGAAGGTTATTATGATTCAGACCCTATTCGTTGTTTCTTAATGTCCCATTTAAGTGGTCATAGATTATATGAGCTTTTCTTAATAGGAGACCATTTTATTTCTGTAATTATTTTTTGGTATAACTCACGTTTGTATCTTTAACATCAAGCATAATTACCGACACAATGTTAACTACATGAAAGGTACTCAGGAAACATTTATTTATATTTTTAACATCAAGCATAATTACCATCACAATGTAAACTATATGAAAGGTACTCAGGAAACATTTATTGAATGCATATATCTAATATTTTTCTTTTAAAACAGTGTTGTTTTTCCCATTCCTTTTGTTGTAGGTGAAGAGCGATTATATGTTAGAGATAGCTGATCAAGTGGACCAGGAAATTGCTTTGAAGTTGGGTTGTCTAGAAATACGGTAAGATGATAACTCTACATTGAGGCCTTTATTTATCGAATTTTTAATTATTTTTTAATATTTTCCAGGTATTTTCCTTTTCTTCACAGGGATTATCAGTGAAATACTGAATAAAATTTGAGTAAATTATGAACTATTGGTTTGGTGCAGAAGTAATTGCAGTTGTTGCCATTAATTTTTGTTTATTATTCAGATGCCTCTCCCCCAGTTTTTATCACTCAACAACATAAACATTCCTTATATATACGTATAAATGTATGTCTTCCCTGATTTTAGGCGATCATACTGGGAGATGCGGGGCAATGCACTAGAAAAGAAGTCTAACTATGAAGTATTAGAGTAAGTATTATACTTATAATCTATACCTGCAAATATGCAGAACTAAATTCTTAGTTTATTTTAAAATTAAATACTGATTCTGAAACACTACTATTTCTAAAATTTTGTATCTGGAAGAAGAAAAGAACAGAATCCTTGATGACATTGATTGTGTTAGTAAACATTTAGATTTGTTGATAGATGTCTTAAAGCTAACATTGTATATGGCCCATTAACATATACACTTCGTGTAGATTTAATCATTGCAAGATGATATTTTTTTCTAATTTATATTGAATTCTACAGCTGCCTATAAATTATTATTCATATTCTCTGTATAAGTTACTGCAGATTGTTTTTCACAAATAGAGATATGGAAGTTACTGCTCATGTATCAGAAAAATCTAGAATAACTAGAAATTTTTCCAATAATGAAATTAATTTGTGCATCAGACTGTTACATTGGATTGTATTAAATTAACCCAACATGGAGTTTACGTCGTGGGAGGCTAGAAACCCTATACTTCATCTTTTTCATAATTAATTCAGCAAAAGATAACTGAACACTGAGTCCTTTGTAGCTAAGTGCCAGAGATTTGGAAATAAAACAAAATTTTAACCCCCAGGAAGCATTCCGCTAAAAGGAGACTCTCAGACAAGTAAGCAAAATTATAACATAATGTGCTAAAAACTAAAGTGGAAGTATCAGCTGGGTGTTTACAGGAGAATGGTACTTGATGTGTGAGGTGTTTTCACATGGAGATGTTATTTAACCTAAGTCTTAAAGAATGAGTGATTCACAAAGTGTAGATATGTGGGGTTTGTTGCATGGGAGCCAGGAAGCCAGTCAAGAGGATAAATCAGCATTTGCAAAGGCACAGAAACATGGACCATCAGGCAAAGGTTAGGAAACTAAGTTGGTTGGGGGTAGATAGAATACCATTCTTATGAGGGAGAAAGGGATATGTATACAGGGACCAGGTCATTACCTATCTAGTACATTCTTCAAAGAGTCTGGACTTGGCCTTTGAGCATCGCTGACTCATCATTTCAAGCAGGACAATTAGATGATGAGATTCGCAATTTAGAATTCCATATTTGTGAGATTAGAATTTTATTAAAGAAGATTGAAAATGGAAGCAAGGAGCCAGGAAGCTGTTGTTCCTTTCTTGTCCATGTGAGAATGATGAGGCTATGAGACAGAAGGAAGCAGTGGCCATGGAGACACGGGCTAGCAGAGGCAGAGTCTGTGTGACTGGAGGCTGATTACATTTGAATCAAGGACAGGGAGGAACCCAAGGAGTCTCTTGGTTTTCTGTCATGGGCCACTATGGATACCAGTCACAGAAAAGGAGTGTGCTTGAGGAGAAAGAAGACAAGTTACTTGGAGCATGTTGATTTTTAGTTCTAAGGGAACATTCATGTTTTTTAAAATGAAAAAGGAAAGATAAATGTTGGTTTATTTCACTGTTATGAAATGACAAATACCAGTAGCATTAAAAAAAATCTCTTATGGTACCCTGTGCTTAGATCTTGGTTTCTAGTACCAGTCTTCAGTGAAAGGAACCAGAGCTCCTTGGAAAAATGCAGTTTGAGGGAGAGGAGGAAAAATACAAGGGTGAGCCCTAGAGCAGCTTGTAGTGCCAGAAAGAAGGAAGTGCTCAAAAAGCAAAACGATGGGGCTGTGTCGAAGGATGAATGAGCCGGTGGAAAGAGTTCCCAGTGACAAAAGCTGGAACAATTCGAGCAACAAATTAAGTTACATAGTATTAGATTGTAACCCAAAGTATAAATTAAATACCCATGAGTCCATAGTAATATAGATATTTGAATAAATATTTAAAGGAGCAGTGACAAATTTCCTCTATAGAAAAATTCCAAATAATTTATGTAAATACCCTCTCTCAAAGGAGGTGGGGCACAAAACTCACCTCTAACGTATGAGCTACATTTAGTGGCTTGTTTCTAAACAGTATAATAAGGAAAGGAAGTGTGGGGAAAAAGTAACTTTACAGTGAAGAAACCTGACAGGCATGACCTCAGCCAGGTGGTCAAAGTCAACATCACCGGTGATCAGTCATGTTGATAGTGTGCAACCATAATGTAATGTGTTGGGAAAGGCACTTTACCTCTGTGGCCTTCCTCATAACAAAAACCCATAACCTCAGTCTAATCATGAGAAAAAACATCAAACAAATCCCTCTTCAGGGACATTTTACAAAGTACCTAACCAGTACTCCTCAAAACTGTCAAAGTCATGAAGGAAACGGTGGAAGTCTGAGAAACTCACATATCCAGGAGTTGCCTAAAGAAACATGATGATTACAGGTAATGTGGTGTCCTCCATAAGATACTGGAACAGAAAAAGGATAGGGAAAAAAACTGATGAAATCTGAGTAAAGTATAGAGTTTGTTAATCATAATATATCCATACTGGTTTATTATTTGTGACAAATGTACCAAAGTAATGCAAGATATTAATAGTAGGGGGACCTGGGTGTGGACTCCACAGGATACTCTCTTTGTAACTCTTTTGTAAATCTAAAACTATTGTAAAATAAAAGGCCTATCTAAAAAAAACCTGATGGGAGAATTGAGGTCAGCAAGTAGTTAGAGATGATCTAAAAAGGTACGATAGATGGCGAATAGTTAATGTGAAGTCAAGAAAGGAGTGCTAGTTCAGTGGCCTGGCTAAGTTACAGGGAGAGGACTCCAGGAACACATGTGATCATCTTTCAGGGTCACTGTGGAAGCCTACTCTAGTATAGTGGCTGGGGAAAAAGAATAATGTGAATTGTATTCTACCCTATCTCTATGTGAGGCCAAGATAGGAAAATGAAATGGTAACTGAAAGATAGAGTCTGTGTGAGAACCAGAGGTATACAAAGGAATGAAGAGAGCCAGACATACTGGCAAAAGGATACAGAGTTACAGGAAGAGAGACACTTGAAAGAAATTTCCATGAATAATACATTGACATGTTTTTAACAGCCAAAACAGTTAAAGAAAGAAAAACAGGTTGTCTGTCAAGGTGAATTAGTGAATGGTATGTTTGGAGAGAAGAATTTTAAGTTCAAGATCTGTTTGAAATGAGAGTCAAATTTTGCACTAAAGTTACTGTAAATTTGGCTTATTTCTAGAAATTACAGAACTTCAGATGATCAGAGAAGAGGTAAATGGAAGAGGACAACTTAGGGCTTTAACCAGTGTTAAAGGCTTGCAAAACCTTACGTAGTTTTTGTCAGGGGTCAGTGAAATGGAGAATATGAGAATTGCTATACATAAGTAAGGGCTTGTGATTATTATTACTTGAAACAGGAGAACTAGACACAGCATGAGTTTGTAAATTAGATCCTTCTTAGAGGATTGCATGGAAAGTTGAATGATCTATTGTTTTGATATGGCTGTTTCATCTTAGTTAATTTATATGTGCGATATTTAAAGTAAGTAAATATGATAGTTAAAAGAAAGAGGAATCTTCAGTTTCTTGTAGTTCTAGGATACTATTGTGCTTATTTTGCTGTCCCCTCTTTCTAAATTCCTGTGCTTTTGCTCCACTGTAGTGATTCTTTACAGTTATACAACTTGTGTGAATTCAGCACCCTATCTCCATATAAGTAGATTAGTTGAGTGACCTCTTGAAGCAGAATATCTGGGTTCAAGTCCTTATCGTACCTTGACTATTCTATTCGCCAAATTTTATTAGTAAGCTCTTGGTGTCTGTTTCCAAACGTGTAAAATGGGGATAATGGTGATACCTACCTATATATGGGATTGTCGTAAGGAGTTAGATGAGATAATTTATGTCAAGAGCTTAATACATACTGTAGCCAACACTGAATAAATGTGGACTATGATTATGATTATTAACCATGGGAGATATTGATTGTCAATCAAGATAAAAACCAAACTGTAGAGTTTCTTTAAAGAGCATTAAGAAAAAAAAAATAGAAAACAATGTTATTGTTCATCTGTTGATTTAATTTTGAGCCCTTTTAAAATGATTTTTATTTATTTGTTTTCAAAGGTAATAATACATTCTAGTTAGAGAAAAAGTGAAACTACACTGTCAAGGAAATTTCTTCAACTCCTCTCACTGATAACCACCATCATAGTTTTAATAAATATCCTTATAGCTCTCTGTTTTAACACTTGTGTGCACATTCAATGCATAGTTTTAATATAAGTGGAATGATCCTATATGCATCTTGCTTTTTTTATTCAACTTTGTTTAATAGATCTTTCCATGTGACTAAATAAAAATATACATTAGTATACTAGTCCACCCAATGAGTATATAATGCTACATTTAAACAGCCACATAATAGTGGACATTCAGTTCAGGTTAATAACAGTGTAAGGCATGGTGCCATTTTTTGTTCATTTTTGCCTATATGATAGGCAACAGATGATAACTTGCTTTATATTAGTTTGATTACTGGTGATATTAAACCTCTTCACATATATGGCCATTTTTAAGTTTTTTTTGGTGAATTAACTATTTTAAATAAGCTTTTCTAATGTGTTTATTTTTTCTTTATTAATTTTAAGCAGTCTTTGTCATGTTAACACATCTGGTAATGTTAGTTCTGTATTTTCTTTCCCAGCTCGTCATTTTCTTTCAACTATGTGTATATGGCTCTCATCATACAGAAGCTTGTCTTTCTTTAATGTAGTAAAATCGTATTTTCATTTTGGTTTTTGAGTTTTAAGATCCGATTTTTAAAAAGGCATTCCAGAACTTAAGATTGTTAAATGTTTGTTTTGAAACTTTTGTGTATTCATTTCTGTTTTTACATTTTCAAATGTGTGGATTTTAAAAATACTTTCTTTTTAAATTAACTTTTGGCTGAATGGCATTATGCTCAGATAGCATGGTCTATGTGATAAGAGCTTCTCAACTTTTGTGGAGACTTCTTTTGTGGACCCTAGAATAAGATCATTTTCCCCTAGTGTTTTATCATGAAAAAGTTTCAAAATACAAATAAGTTGAGAGGCTTGTTCAGTGAGCATCTGTCTGTCTATCACCTGAATGCTACAGTTACTAACATTTTGTTGTATTTGCTTTGTGTGATCAGTTTTTATCAATGGTTTAGTGTGATTCAAAAAATGCATTTCCTAATCAAGCTTGTTAACATACCCATCTGTGATAATGACTTTGCCAATTTCTTCCTATAAGTCTATTAATTTTTCCTTGATATTTTGAGGCGCTTTTATTTAAACATACAAACAATATACCTTCTTGGTAAATTGAATCTTGCATCATTATGTAGTGATTGTCTCTATGCCTGATAATTTGTTGTTGTTGTTCTGAAATCTGTTTTGCTTTCTTTAGGTTAGCCTTGACCTGGTTTATACTTTTCCATTTCTTCACTTTCAGCTTTTCTGTGTCCTTATACTTTTAGGTGTGTCTTTTAAAAATGTCATAGTGCTGGATTTCTTAAATCCAGTTTGCTAAGTGTTTCTTTGAACTGACAGGTTTAGTACATTTGTATTTCTTAGGATGAGTGATATATTGGACTCGCTTTTATTATTTATTTCCAGTGTCCTAGAAGAAATAAGCTGTTTGTGAGTGCATGTGCTGTGTATTTCTTAGTTGGTATTCTTATTCCACATTTTCTTCTGTAATTACGTTGAAATTTATAAACATCTCTACTCTTTCATTAGTTACCCTTACATTTAACCTTCTATATTAACCAACTCCAGATTTTAAACTTATCTAACCCTCTCTTAAACAATGCAAGGACCTTTAAACACCTTAACTCTCCCCATCTTCTTCCAACTTACACATCGTTTTTTCCTGTTATTTTAGTTATATCTTTTCAAAATTGAAACTCCAAATATTAGACATTATTATTTTATACAATTATTATTTTTGGCTTTCCCTACATGTATATTATTTTATTTCTTAAACATCCTATATTGGGCCAGGTGCAGTGGCTCATAACCTATAATCCTAGCACACTGGGAGACCAAGGTGGGAAGATGGCTTGACCAGCATGGATAGCATAGCAAGACCTCATCTCTACAAATAATTTTAAAAATTAGCCAGGCACGGTGGCACGCAGCTGTGGTCCCACCTAGTCGGGAGGCTGAGGCTGGAGGATTGCTTGAGCCCAGGTTTTTGTGGCTGCAGTGAGCTATGATCATGCCACTGCACTCCAGCCTGGGCAACAGAGGAAGACGTTGTTTAAAATAACTATTTTTGTATCTCAGACCACCCTTCTGCTATGCTTTTCCTTTTATTCCAAATATATTGTTCTGCTCATTGTTTTTTTTCTCAACACTGTAAAGATATTCTGTTATGACAAGAAATGTCTGTTGATATTTCTTTATGGTTGCTCTTTCTTTTAAGGTCCTTTTCCTACTTTTCATCTTTTCTAGTTTTATTCATGTCTTATGCTTCGATTTCTTTTTATAAATCCAGTTGGAATAAGACATACTTCTCAATTCTGTAGATTCATGTTTTTCATCTGGAAAATATATGCCACTATCTCTTTAATAATCAACAGATATATTTCTGATCTTTGCTGTCTCTTACATTTTTCGTATTTTCTATCTCTCTGTCTCTCTGGATTCTCTCTTTTTTGGGGGGATTTTTCTTTGTATTTGTCTTCTAATTATTTAATTCTCTTAAGTAGTATCTTTATGCCATATGTTGTTCATTGTTTATTTCATTATACCACTTATATTTTTTCATTTCTAGACATTCCATTTCATGTGATGTAATCTTCATGCTTGGTAACCTCTGGTATGCCCATCTGTGGTGTTTGTGCCGTTTATTTCTTCAAGTTTTTATGCATAGCTGTTTTCTGTTCTGTATTTGACAATAACCTTGAGGTACTGAGGTGTCTCAATCTGCTGTTACTCTGACTCTCACTCAGGCCACCAAAGTGGCTTGAATCAGAGGCTAGTGGCCCTAGACTGGGCAAGCTGAGTTCCAGGGGGCTTCATTTACACTGCTGCGGCTTCTGACAAGAGCCAGGAAATGATGCCACTTCCACCTCCCTCAGGTCCAACCTCAGCGCCCAAGTGCCGGGTTCATCATCCCCACCTTGCAGGTACCGTCGGTCCAGAAACCCAAAAACAGTTTCCCTTCTGCCTGTCATGCTTTGTGTTAGTGTGTGTGTGCTGGGGGCGTCCTAGAAACCGGCATGCTTATCACCCTGTTGCCTAAACATTCTTCATTGTAGCTCAATCTGTGTTTCCAACATTAGTTTCCCTTTAACTTTTATTTATAAGTTTTTTGGTTTTTTTTTTTTTGAGACGGAGTCTCGCTCTGTGCCCAGGCTGGAGTGCAGTGGCGTGATCTCGGCTCACTGCAAGCTCCGCCTCCTGAGTTCATGCCATTCTCCTGCCTCAGCCTCCCTAGTAGCTGGGACTACAGGTGCCCGCCACCATGCCCAGATAATTTTTTGTATTTTTAGTAGAGACAGGATTTCACCGTGTTAGCCAGGATGGTCTCGATCTCCTGACCTTGTGATCCGCCCGCCTCGGCCTCCCAAAATGCTGGGATTACAAGCGTGAACCACCGCGCCCGGCCTAGAAGTTTTTAATATGTAGTTTTTGATGATAAAATTCTGTTTTTAAATCTGTCTCTTTTTAAAAAATTTCACCCTTGTTCTTGAAAGGTAGCTTAACAGATGCTGGGCAAGCAGTCTTCCCACTTTGGCCTCCCAATGTGCTGAGATTATAGGTATGAATCACCATACCTGGCCCAATAATAGCTTAACAGAGAAAATATAACTATTAACCTAGTTACATTTTATATAATAAAGATACTTAACAATATTGCATTTGGCCATTGTAAAGGCCGATGCCAGTGCTTTAGGAGTGGTCTGGCTGAGAGGATGTGCAGGGACTCGCATGCATACACCATGGCTGTTCTACCACAGGAGCAACTGGGAACCCTAGCGGCTCTCTCAAGGAGTGCGTTGGCATTTCTTTTTCCTATTGGTTTTGGCTAGTAACTTGGAGCCATTAGAAATTTATATTTCTTCAGTACAGAAAGGAATTATACATGAATACAGAATACTACTTCTTTCTTATTAGTTCATTTCATGGTTCTCTTTTTCCTTTCTAATAAGAAAACTCATGAAATGTTCCACATAATTTATTAGATTCCAGCAGGAATTTTAAAGTCAAACTCAGTTGTTTACAGCCTAATGCAGAATGCCCTTTCAGCTTTACTGTACTTTTTTTTTTTTTGACGGAGCCTTGCTCTGTTGCCCAGGCTGGAGTGCAGTGGCATGACCTCGGCTTGCTGCAACCTCCTCCTCCCGGGTTCAAGCGATTCTCCTGCCTCAGCCTCCCAAGTAGCTGGGATTACAGGTGCCCACCACCATGCCCGGCTAATTTTTTTGTATTTTTAGTAGAGATGGGGTTTTACCATGTTGGCCAGGCTGATTTTGAACTCCTGACCTCAAGTGATCAGCCTGCCTCGGCCTTCTAAAGTACTAGGATTACAGGTGTGAGCCACCATGCCCGGCTGCTTTACTGTATTTCTAAATGACTTTTTTTGTTTTTGTTTGTTTGTTTGTTTGTTTGTTTGAGACAGTCTCTCTCTGTTGCCCAGGCTAGAGTACAGTGGCATGACCTCAGCCACTTCCACCTCCACCTCCCAGGTGCAAGTGATTCTCCTGCCTCAGCCACCCAAGTAGCAGGGATTACAGGTGTGCACCACCACGCCCAGCTCATTTTTGTATTTTTAGTAGAGATGGGGTTTCATCATGTTGGCCAGGCTGGTCTTGAATGCCTGACCTCAAGTGATCCACCCGCGTTGGCCTCCCGAAGTACTGGGATTGCAGGTCACCACGCCCAGCCGTAAATAACTGCTTTGAGTTATACTGGTACTACTACCACTAAGGCGCAGTTTCTGAGAGTGACAAACACTATCTAGAAACCAGCTAGAGACTTCATCAGTCTTTCCTTTCATGTCTTTCCAATCTAGGAAGAACCAAGGAACTTTTTTTGCAGGCAAAGGAAAAGTATAAGACAGTGAAGTCCCCCAGCCCCTGTCCCTTGTACGTTACTTCCTGTGGGCTCACACAACAGGGAACAACTGGAGTGCAAAACAGACAAGACTTTTATTTACATCATTTGTAGATAAGAGGTGAGGAGGAGAGAAGGCAGCTACCAAAGGAGGTCAAATGTTTTAAGAAAAATGTTTTTCATTAGCCTTTAAAAGTACATTGCTGATATTGACAAACCAATACAATGTTAAAATTAGGATTTCTAATATGGCATTAGAGAAGGAAGACTCTTATTTTCCAGTAATTATTCCCCAAATTAGAGAACTATAATGTGAAATTATTTTAAATGAACCATCTAACTTTTCGTTTCTGCTTGATTCCTTATTTAAGTGGTTTGCTTTTTTTTTTAGAAATTTGTTTTTAATCATCTTTGCATTTAGTATATTTTGCTATAGTGGTTTGTATAGTTGTTTCTCTTCACTATGGAGAATGTGAGCTGCATTCTATTGTGCGGGGAATGTATTCCCCACACATTATATAGTATTTGATATCTATAAGATATTCCATAGGTATTTCTCAAATGGATAAATTTGTGGTTTAAAATTAGCTGAGCTTAGTTATTGTTGTACTTGTTTTCATTTTTCTTGTCAACAGCAGTCAATTGCATCCTTTAGTTACTTATAATATCAAAGGAGGAGGTGCTGGTAGATTTGTCAGGAATTGATGGTTGCCTCACTGAGACAGAAGTTTATTTCTCTCTCATATAAAACAAGTGATAGACAATCAGTGTTTCTCAGTCACTGGGGCTACAGGTTACTTTAATTTTACCATTTTGTAATCCATAGCCACCTCATAGCCTAAGAGGCTGCAGAACGTTACTCATCACGTATGTATTCTAGTCCCCAGGAAGGAGGAAGAGATGGGCATTGTCTTTCTCTTTCTTTTCAAGGACACAAACGTGTATACAGTAAGTCTTCACTTAACGTCAATAGGTTCCTGGAAACTATAAGTGAAAGACATAAAGTGAAACCAGTTTTACCGTGGGTTAATTGATATAAACAAGAGTTAAGTTCTTGTGGAATATTTCTGGTCACAAAAACATCCCCAGCTTCTAAGTAGAGACCCAAAACACTTCTAATATTAAACGTTGGAATAAATGTAAGCATATATTTTTAAAAATCTGATTTAAAAAAACAGATAATTATTTACCCAGTTATTCCAGTTCAAGGTCGTGGGTGGCTAGACCCTATCCCAGCAGCTCAGGGTGCAGGGCAGGAGCCAGCCCTGGACAGAATGCCATTCTCGTCACAGGGAGTACTCACTCCCCCTGCCCCATACTCACTCATCCTGGGACAATTCAGACACACCAGTTCCCCTAACATGCACATCTTTGGGATGTGGGAGGAAACTGGAGTAACCATAGAAACCCCACACAGACACAGGGAGAACATGCACACTCCATATAGTGGCCCAGCTGGGAATCAATTTTTTTTCTCATCAACATTATAATGAAACAACATTAAATAATAACGACATTATTTATGAACCTGCTGTTTAATACTTTCCATTAGAGGGACATAGGAGAAAACGTAGTCACATAGCCATACCTGCTACAGAAGAGACTGGGGAAGGCAGCACTTTACCTGGCCAAAAGACAACTTCGTCCCCAGGATGAAGGGGAGAATGTCATTAAGAAACAGCAATCTCTGTTGCAGTTAGATAATTTTAACATTTGTCTGTTAAGAAGCTTGAGTATAATTTAGAGGTGAAAGTACCACCATACTATTTCTAAATTAAATATACTCAATTCTGACAGTTTTGGAGAAAGGGTAAGATAGAGTTACTACATGGAAATGCCTATTTAAGTTATATTTGAAGTTAGTTTTGGCTGCATTTTTGCCTGGGTTTTAAGTATTTGAGGGATTATGTTCACAAAATATTAAACAGGGTCACCAGACAAGAATCTTCTCAGAAATATTGCCAGAAGAGAAATAAATTTATCCTTGACATAAAAATTTGCTTATAATAAGCTTAGTTTCTTTTTAATATGTAAAGAAAGTTGATTCCCATCTGAGGCTTCTAAAAGCCAGCTGTGTTATGAATTTGTGGGTATGAATACACATGTTCAGGATAAGGCCACAGGCTGGGACTAGATGGGCACCTAGAGGGTTCATCTCAGTGAGTGGGGAATACTGATGGCAGTCAGCTGGTGCAGGTGGGGAGGGGCCCTCCTACTCAGCCTCTTTTCCTGAACCATTCTGGATGGCCACTGTGGTGTGAAAGGAGGAATACGAGGCAGTGCACAGTCATCATGCAGGAATGTGGGAGGGCAGAGCTCTCTAAGGATTTTCCAAAAATGCTAAATGGCAACAGGAATCAGTGGAGTGTTGAATGGGATTTTGAGGTTTAGCAAAAGAGAAAGAAGACCATATCAGTCAGCAGTGTTCTAATAAGTCTTTCACTTAAAGGATAGAGGTCAGTTAAACATTAAGAGAGTTCTGGTTAAAATTGGCCAGAAAAACGTTAAATCTCGATGGCTAAGTGTATTGGTTTTAAACTCTTATCTTATAGTACTTTTCACACTGTGTTGTAGTTAGTTGTTTATATAATTATCTCACTTAAGAAAAGGAAACATATTAGCGACTTTTCTACCCCATGATCTGTTATAGTGCCTAGTATGTCATATGGTCTCAGTGAGGGAGTAAATGAATACAGCCTCTCTTTTCTTTGTAGCTTCAAATCCACATAATTTGAATCTTAGTGAATAGATCATAGAAACTGTTTTTGTTAGTCCTTAGAGAGAAGTAGGAAAGGTAATACTTAGAAGCCCTCTGCTATGTATATAAAAGCAGTCCCGAGGAAAGGCTTCTTAACATACAGCTGTCTCCTGTGAGATCTGCTGCCTTCTGCATTGTCATGGTAGACCTCTCTCCTCATCCCTCTATACCTTCTTTCTCCAGTCTTTCTGAGCAAGGCAAGAACCTTGAGTGGTTGTCCCTGTGGTAACTCTGCACCTATCCCCAGTGCTCATGCATTTCACCCATCCCTGTCCTTACTGAGGAGCCTTTGGGCCCACAGCACCAAGCCCTAGAGAATGAGGGTGCCTGAAGTCCTAGATTCGTTGCTCTGGCCCAGCCCCACCCATTGCAGCTTTCTGCGACAATGGAACTGCTCTGTGACTGCCCCACCTAGTTTGGTAGCCTCTAGCCACATGGGACTGCTCATCACTTGAAATGTGATGAGCATTGCAGTTGGGAACAGAATTTTAAATTTAATTCAACTAATTTAAGTATAAATAGCTACATATCACTAGTGGTTGCATATTGGACAACACAGTTCTAACCTAATATTAGTGTCTTGTCATCTGTGTATGGGTTCAAGAGGTTTCTCTGAACTGATGTGGGAATCCAATAAACTGATGCTTGGGTTTGGGAATTGGGGTTTGGCAGTATTCTGAAAGCTTCATGTGAGTTAGTTTTTTATTACATGAGTTTAAATGCATTTAGGACATATCCTTTGACAGTTAATACAGTAAGGAATTATTGTATGATAAAGGTGGTGATTTTGTTTATGATGTGTAAGTTGTATTTGTTGTTTTATTCACATACAGGACAGTTGTGTAGAGTTTGGGCTCAGAGAAGGTTTTTATGCCACTTGAGGCAAAACTACTGCTGATTAGAGTGCACATTGTAAACCAGTCCCAAACAGACAGATCGTGGAGAGAGGCGACCTCATATTAAAAATGGGACAGCCTACAAGTCCCTGTTTGGTTTCCTAAGGCTTTAAATTTAGATATCTATAATAGGCTTTCCCTAAAAACTTTGAACATAGTACCTTAGGTGCGCTCAGAGTCCTCTATCACAAAACCTGAAGTAGTTTGATTTCTAGATTAAATTAAAATGTGTTAAAGGCAGTTTTGCAGAATTTTTACCATGACCTTGTGTACTTGAGCCTCATTTTTATTTTCTCAACTGCCAGGTATCAAAAAAGTTCTAACATATGGACAAATGTTACAAATTCATTATTAGTCAAAAGAAGTTTAAGAAAACCTAAACTGTATATATGCTAATTATTAGCCTTTAGGTTTCTTTTTTTTAATGGACTTGTCTTCACCTTTGAAGTAAAAGCAATACCTAGTATTCATCTTTATTTTCAAAAAATATATGCTTCCTTTCATTTTTCTTGAATCATACAACACTTTTGGTTTATCTTTAATTTTCTTATTTGTGACAGCAATGAATATGGTAAGTTCTTTAGTTATGGCTGGCTCTGAGAAAAATAGATGTGTAGCTGGGTTGACTAATAGCAGTTGACAGCCACACAGTGGGGGAGAGGATATTCCCTGCCCTGGTCTTTCCCTCAACCAAATACTGACGTGTATGTTGCCTTCTTGAAACATGGCCAGTTGCCTTCTTGAAATCCCTACTAGAAGGGCATGCATGTACACCTTGCCCATGGGTCTGTTTTAGGCCCTCACATGTCTAAAACAGAACTGTTGATGCCCACCCACCTTCCCGTTCTCGGTGCGTAGCTTCAGCATTCCCTCACACCTCATGTCCAGTCACTTATCCCTGTTGCCTCTTTGTCCACAGTAGCCCCTCCATCTCACCACTTCTCACCGCCTCTACTGTCCACCAGCAAAGCTCAGGTCAGGCCATGCCTCCCTCTGCATTAAACAGTGAGACCCAGGGCATGTGGACCAGAAGCTGTCCAGACAGCAGTGCTTTCTTCTAAGGCAGAACAGAAACTGCCCCCTTCACATTCCAGGAACTTCATAAACAGTCTTACTTAAACCTCAGCACCACTGCATGGTAGTAGGAGTTCACATCCCCGCTTTACAAGTAACCGGAGGTTCGCAGGTGTTAACAGCAAGTCTGTCCTATGGCAGAGCCAAGATTCAAATTAAGAACTCTCTGAGGCTGGGCGGAGTGGCTCATGCCTGTAATCCCAGCGCTTTGGGAGGCTGAAGCGGGCAGATCACTTGAGGTCAGGAGTTCGAGACCAGCCTGGCCAACATGGTGAGACCCCCATCTCTACTAAAAATACAAAAAATAGCTGGGCGTGGTAGTGCAGGCCTGTAATCCCAGCTACTCGGGAGACTGAGGCACGAGAATCACTTGAAGCCTGGGAGGCAGAGGTTGCAGTGAGCTGAGATTGGGTCACTGCATTCTAGCCTGGGTGACAAAGCGAGACTCGGTCTCAAAAGAACAAACACTCTGATATGAAAATAAGTGCTTGCTGTTACGGAATAGTGGCTTGAAAATGTAGATAGAGGCAGAAATGCTCAAGAATACCGCCTTGTAGATTCCAGAGTGTGTCTTTTGTGTACTAATTTTGCTACTTTTCAGTAGTGATTGGCATAAAAATTCTTAAAATGCAAAGACCCTGTGTTTTTAGGAGGCAAAGTGAAAAGGAAGAACTTGTGTGGATACTTTTCCATCTTCATATCCAACTGTCAAAATAGATAATGATGGTTCTGTAAAGGTAAGGAAGGGAAGTTACAAACAAAAGTGGCTAGGGACAGAAATGTAAAACCAGTAGTTGAATGAATTAACTGATGGGTAAAACCAGAAAGTAGTATATCGTAGAAGCTGAGAGAGAATTATAGGATGTAATGAACATAATAGCAGAATAAGAAAGAATGAGAACTGAGACCAGTTTTGGATTTAGCAGAGGAGGAATTCATTGGCTTAGGAACTACTAGCAGTTAGATTATAGAATAAGGGATTTAAAATGTTTGAATATAGTATCAACCAAATAAACTCTTGACATGATGTCTCTGGTTTTGTTTATAACGCCAGCTAACTTAACGGTTACGGTTGAAGAAGTCATCCCTGTTTCTTGATACTTTATATTCAGTTTATTATATGTGATATAGTATGTGATTCTGAAAAGATACCTGTATTTCCCTTTTCTCCTTGATCCTTTTATGTGTCTCCTGACATTCCTTAATGTCGTCAGAGGCATTATTTCACATTACTAGCATACAAGTGACACCTAGTGGCCAAAACATCTGAGTAAGTTAGTAACCAAAGTACTAGGAAAAGAATCAGCTATTCTTTCCAACCTATTTTCTTGGCCAGAGCGTTGAGGTTCTTGATAATAATGATCAATTTAATTTTGTTGCCTGACTTAAAGAACATTGCTGCGATTTCCAGCATTTCCATAAATTCACCTTTTTTTACCTAGGGCATAAATTTATCTGTTTGTTTTTTCCTAATGTGAAACCGAGACAAGTGAATGAGTCCCTTAATCAAAAAAGTCTATTTTTAAAAATAGTCAACTTTTAGGATAAACCTAAGGGATTTATTTCTGTAACTTCTAGGGTATATCCTGAATCATTTACTAATCAGGCTAGCTATTTTCTCTACAAATACAGTATTACCCAGTTGGAAGTGATGTTTATAACTTTCAAGCAATATCTGAAAAAGGACAGTTTTTAATACATTATAATTTACAAAGAGGGAATATTTTAGAAGAGTTTTCAACAATAAGGGTAAAAAAAGAAAAAACCAAGAGGATTTCTATTTAAACCAACTTGTATTCATGTTTCCAGTACATATCTAGAAAATGATTTGTCCCATCCTTCCTGTGAATATACTGGTAAATTAAAGCATTATTATACTTGTTTCCTTCCTAAATAATATATGGAAGGATAAATAATTTACAGTGCTTTTATGTTCTTGCAATTTTGTCATATTAATTGATTTGGTGGTGTTATTTGTTAATACGCTTCTTTTTATATTTCAGAAAAGATGTTGGTTTAAAGCGATTTTTTCCTAAGAGTTTACTGGATTCTGTCAAGGTAATTAGAGTCTCCTTCATCATAATAAAATAACAAAATTATGCCAAGACCTTTTCCCCAGTGGTAAATTGCTTTTGGGAAAGTAAAATATAGTTTCCTTCCTTACATGTAAAATATATAATTTAAAAAGCTGACATTTATTCTAGTCACATTAATGGCAAATAGGTTTTTAGTATAGCTTTCTCCCATAAAACATGGTTTTACTTCTTGATTGTATTTGATACTCTGCTAAGCATAAAACTAAAAAAGTTACGTGCACAGTTATTCCTGTCATCTAGGTCTTTACAGGCTAAAATATTTTGACATGCAGAAGAAAAGGAGCAATATGTAAAATAATCGTGGTGGTGGAATCATTAATATTTTGTGTGTGTGTGTGTGCGCGCGCGTGTGTGCGTATTAGTGCATTTTGAAGGTCTGTCTTTTGTTTCAACCCTTTGGATGCTTCCCCGCATTAGTAGCTTTGGCAGAGCCTCAGTTCTTATCCTTCCCATATCCAGCGTGGAGAGCACCTTGGAGTGAGGTGGGAGAACTCTGAATGTGTGATTCCCCCAGCTAATCCAGAGCACACATCAAGATTTTAAAGAGCAGCAGGGGATATAAACTTTAGGGTTAAGACAGAGTCTGGCTCAGATGAGCTCTGCCATTTTCTAGCCTCAGGGTCTTGGGCCTGGTTTCTTCTTTCTGCAATGAAGAAAAGAGTATTTTGTAGGGTTGATGTGAATATCTAACAGATTAGTAAATATATTACTTAACCACAGCGCCTGTCACGTAGCAACAGTGGATGTTATTGCTCTTACTTTCTATTTTTCAAAGATCTTCTTCTACAGCCCATCAGCTGAAGTCCAAGCAGGAGAAGATACGCATTATGAGAAAATGTAGCTAACTTTGGATAAGTTATTTCATCTTTTGGTATTTCAGTTTACACAGCTGTAAAATGAGGATAAAATCCATTTCTAACACATGAGATTAATAAGAGGATTAAATCTTAGAAAGACCAAAAGAGAGAGAACTGTCGACGTCATGTTGATTATCATTGGGCCAGAGTGTTGGTATAATTTATTGGATGCAATCTGTGACAAAAGCTATGTATTCAGATGTCTGGGTCCTGCTCTCTGTCAAACCCATCCAGAATAGGACTGTAAGGATTAGTCACTGTTTCCCTGAGTCCAGAAAGTAGCAGTATCTCTTCCTCTCTCACGTAGCTTCTTGATAATCTAATGGGAAAAATAGTTATAAAGGTGTTGGCTTTAAAATATAATGCATTCTAGAAATGCAATAAGACATGCATTTAAGAATAGTACAGGAAAAATACACTCTTTATTTCAGCCTCTTTTTCTAGTGATGCTGCTCGACTTTTTCAGTGTTCATTCAAGTTTCCTGATCAATTATTAGTGAAAGACTACAGTGAATTATTAGGGAACAGAATATACTCCATTTAGTGTGGTTGAGGCCAGGACTACAGATCGAGACACTGTCCCAGTCTACAAGTAGCCCACAGACCATTGGCATGAGTGGGTTGAGTCAGATTTGAAAGAGAACAAAGAGTTTTAAATGAAGTTTGGCACAGCGGAAGGGGAATGAGAGAGAATGACAGAACTGTGTCCTTCGGGAGAGTTATTAGGTGTGGGTGGCCCATACTCTTGCAGTTGGGAGAATGGGAGATTCAGTTTGACCTGGAATGTTTTTGGTGTGGGAGCCGAGAAGGCATGGGAAGACCCTTAAGTGGAAGGGATGCTGTTGTGTGTAAACCTGCTGGGTGTTGCAGTGAGGAGGATAGTGGAGACATTCAAACAAGTGTAAGCTACAGTTTTAGTGAATTTACATTGCTGTTGGATAGACGAGTACTCTACCCAGTGTTCTATTGATGGTTATGTCACATTAGTAGTATTGGTCAGGGGTTTTCAGTTAGGAAGCACTGGGTTGTGAAGCCTCAGAATTATTGCAAAGTCTCCTTAAATCTGTATGTGTATAAACAATTAGGAAAAGTGTGACTGTTGTCATTTAGGAGTCCAATACATTCTAGATTTTTAAAGGATCCCCATATTCAAAACGGAACCACAGGTACAGGTCACAGGTGCCATGGTGTGAGTGTAGCCAGAGTGAGACAGGTGCCCAAAGAGGTTCGGTAGAGGACTGGCCCTATCTCCTCCATGACCAGTCCTTCTGAACCTCTGCTTCAGTGTTCCCTCTCCTACTCTTTTCTCACCACGCGAAGTGGAAATGGCAAAATACGCCCTTCTATCTTGGGACCCTGTTTAGTATCTTAATTTTTAATTCTACTTTCTCTTTTTTTTTTTTGAGACAGAGTCTTGCTCCATCGCCCGTGCTCTAGTGCAATGGCGTGATCTCGACTTGCTGCAACCTCCTCCTCCCGGGTTCAAGCAATTCTTCTGCCTCAGTCTCCCAAGTAGCTGGGACTACAGGTGCCCGCCACCACGCCTGGCTGATTTTTTTATTTTTAGTAGAGATGGGGTTTCACTGTCGGTTGGGCTGGTCTTGAACGCCGGACCTCAAGTGATCCACCCACCTTGGCCTCCCAAAGTGCTGGGATTACAGGCGTGAGCCACCGTGCCTGACCTCAATTTTTAATTATGTAGTTTGTTACTTGTTTGTATTTTATCTGCCTTCCTCCACTATATTTTAAGATTGTTGAGGGCAAAGACAATATCTGTTGCTGTCTCCATTCTACACCCTTTGTTTGACATTGTACCTGGCACGTAGTAACATTTGAAATCCTGCTTAATGAATGAATAACAGCAGTACGATGAGTAAAATAAGGGGAGACACTTTCTGGACACTGAGTACAATGTGAACAAAAGGCGTGAAGACAGGATAAGACTTTAGAAGATAGTAGAATTGAAAAGCTAGAAAGTTTCTTTTCTTGGTTATGCCTCTACTGCTCTCCATCCCCACCCCCCTAAAAAAAAAACCTCCTCTGCAGGAAATTTGTGCAGATATCTTAAGATTATGTTTCCAGGCTATCCTTTAGGCTTCCATTGCCCTGGCCTTTGCTGCTGACGCCCATGTGCTTTTTTTTTCTGCCATCTTGAGCTGTACCTGGGTATCGGGTGACTCCTGGTGGCCAGAGAGGGCTCACACCCTAGAAACAGTGAGCCCTCTCTGTTTCTAGGCTGTCTAGGAAACAGAGGTCAGACAGGACAGGGGGTTTTAAGGTTGAGTAGAGTCAATATGCATGATCATTGTGAGCAGTCACTTGGTGTGGGCTTAAATGCTGAGGTAGGAGTTGAGGGGGATTGGGGACTCATTGCAGAGTGTGCAGAGAGTGCAGAGTGTGCAGTATGATCTCTTTTTGGATTCTAGAATATAAATTTGACAGCAACATGGAGCACAGATTGAAAGCAAAAAGACAGAACCGAGAAGAGTTGGGAGGTGATTAAGGAAGATGAGATGTGCAGTGATCAAGGCCTGGATGGAATGGCTTCTGTAAGAATGGGAGGGAAGGATGACTAGAGGGACTTGAGAAAACTTCTTTTTTTTTTTTTTTTTTTTAAGAAACGGTCTCACTCTGTCGCCCAGGCTGGAGTGCATTGGCACGATCTTGGCTCACTGCAGCCTCGGCCACTCAGGTTCAAGCAATTCTCCTGCCTCAGCCACCTGAGTAGCTGGGATTACAGGCATGGACCACCATGCCCAGCTAATTTTTGTATTTTTTTCTGTAGAGACACAGTTTTACCATGTTGCCCTGGCTGGTCTCGAACTTCTGACTTAAGCCATCCACCCGCCTCCACCTCCCAAAGCGCTGGGATTACGGATGTGAGCCATCACACCCAGCCCAGAAAACTTTTTACAAACCAAATAACAGATGTGCTTTTTGAGCAATTCAATTGCTGCTGATTTTGATGTAAATAGAATTAATTTTTAGCTACTGTTAGCTATGGATTCATCAGATTCATGGAGTGGCTCATAAATATGGTTCTTAGAACTGGTTTCTCACATGCCCCTTTTAATAAGGGAATCACTGTAATTTTGTGTACCTAATAGTGTGTATTTGGCTTAGGAATTCATAACCTTAGCCCAAGGTTTTTTCACATTTGACATAAATTCTTTGGACATTGCACTGATTGCCATGAAACTTCTATGGAATATGGTACCAACATATGCCTATGGAATATGGTACCAACATACTATATAATACTATTATATAGTAATTATATATAGTACTATATAATACTATTATATAGTAATTATATATAGTACTATATAATACTATTATATAGTAATTATATATAGTACTATATAATACTATTATATAGTAATTATATTATTACTATATAATACTATTATATAGTAATTATATTATTACTATATAATACTATTATATAGTAATTATATTATTACTATATAATACTATTATATAGTAATTATATTATTACTATATAATACTATTATATAGTACTATATATATAGTACTATATAATAGTATTATATAGTAATTATATAATTACTGTATAATATAGTAACAACTATAATACAAATTAGGTGGTGTCTAGACTGTCAGTGAAACTTCAGCTAGCTAGAAATTCACACCAGTTTCTTGTTTCTTCTGAAATAGCTCTATAGAATGGCTAGGTCAGTTAACATTGGCTTTTACATAAACAGGCTACATTTGTTTCTCCAAAAATCATTTTGTTTTACCTGCTTTTTTTCCCCTTTCTATTTATATTTGTAGAGGATTATTTATAATTAACATTCACATTGGATTGTTGAAAGACTGTTTTATTGTCTTTAGTGAAACTTGGATTAGCTATGTTTTATGCCAAAAATGGAATCTGGGATATATGTGCCTCAATTACTAAGAATAATTTGCAAGTATTTTAATTTCCATCTGGTTGATGTTAGTAGTTTTAAAGACACATTTAAAAATTCACTGTACCAGTAAAACTGTCAAACCCAAATTGAGGGACATTCTACAGAATTCTGATGATTACTCTTGAAAAATATCAAGGTCATGAAAGATAAGACTCAGAAGCTGTAACAGCTGGAGGAGGCTGAGGAGACAAGATGTGTAAATGCAGTATGGAATCCGGAGCAGTGAAAGGACATTAGTGGACAACTAGTGAAACTGGAGTCACTTCTGTAGTTCAGTGAATGTTGTCCTACCAGTGGGTACCAAGGGTGCTCCCCATACTGGCATTGCAACTCTACTCTGAGCTTAAATTAGGCAGCAAGTCAAAATAGGCAAATTTTAATTTATTGCAATATAATTCACAGTAGAAACCTAGTTTCAGAACTAGAAATGTTAAGAGATCAATAGTTATCAGTTTTTTTAGTATCTGATTCTCAAGTAGTAATGTGGTTTCCTAGAATACTACCAGGAACACATGATTTTATTCTTGGAGAAAATAGTCATTATTTTCATTTCTAGAATGAGCAGGTGACTATTTTAAGCTTAATATTTTTGCCAAGCACAGAAATGCATAGCTTGGTACGATATTCAGCAGTGAATTCCTGTTATCTGCTGTATGCCAGGAACTGAGTTGGGGATGCTGGGAGGGGGTGAAACCTGGCCTCTGCTTACAGAGCATATCGTCTGATGTGGGCCCTGTAGATAGGAAAGAAGCTCTCTTCATGCACTGTTAATGTATCTGCATTTAAAGCATTTGGTGTTTGGGTTGATAAGTTATTCCTTAAAAACTCTCTTATTGCAGATTTTCCTTGGCATTGCCTTACAACCTTTGCATCTGGGAAGTCCTAGGAATCTATTGTTGCTAGCAGCATCTGATAATCATTAGGTTGACTAATAGGAAATTATTTTTGTAGCTCAACATGGACGAATAGCAGCAGTTTCTTATGGTTCATCCTAGTAATACTACTTCATTTTGAAGAAGTATCACATTCTTTGTAAATTTATCACTGTACATAAATTGGTTTAAAATAAAATAGTGTGTATAGATGCCTTGTTTCCAAAATCCAGGCTAACACAAGCAGGTGTTCAAACTTGAAATGCAATGCAGAACAGTCTTGTTTACTTATACAAGTTCTGCAAGTGTATTGATTAATATCCAGAGATTCTGCGCAGTTAGATTTTGTGGAATTTTTTTCCCCACTGAGTAATTAGGAAAGAACTAGTGCTTTCTAAGATATGCTTTTCATAAAAACTAATTTTGGAGTTTCTTTCAGACAGCAAAGATTTCCTAGTTTCTGTCCAGCACTGAACACCATACATAGGTTTGGAACTCACAGTCCTCATTGGCAGTCACATTTAAGTACAGACCATAAGAACTTGGGTATATTCCTGCCAAAGGCACCAACAATTTTAGTTGGCAGAGAATGAGAGAGTTGTTTCTGTGTCCATAGGAAACTAACTCTGAATGATATCGTTTTCCTTTACTCCAGCTGCTTGAGATTACTGGTTTGTTGTGTTGTTTGTTGCTCTCACTTCTTGGGTCTCAGCTTGTTAATGTGTAGGATGAGCAAGGTAACACCGCCTACAGAAAAAGCAGCATGTTTTCCCGCATTCAGCTGAATGAGACAAATACAGTAAAATTGGAGTCCAGACTGTCTTTTAACATTGCATAGTTATTACTTTCAAACACATTTGCCCCAGTTACTCAGAAATTTTCCAGCAGGTTAAATTATTGGAGAGAGCAGTTGAGTTCTTTACCACCACACACATTCCATGTCTAAGAATTTGGGATGAGAAAATGAGGATCAAACCAAATTGACTCATTTTATTTAGCAAAGGGTTGATGGCTTCAATCCCTGTTGTAGAAGAACAGCACACAACTTCTTTTAAGTTTCTTAGTCATCAAGAGACATTGAGAAATAAGCGGCCAAGAGAAACAAGGAGGGCTTGAGTTTAAAGGAGACAGAGGGTAGAGATTTGTTGGGTTACATTTGAAGAATGTTACGGGTGTAAAGTCTAGTAGGACTTAGCTACTGGTCTAATGTGGGAGGAGGAAGAAGAAAGTACAGGGCCTGGCCTCAGATTTCTGTCCCGTACACTTAAGTGCTGTCTAGTGCTACTAGTCAAGAGACAGAATATTGAAGCAGAATATGAACTGGGTGGGACTGCCAGTGATGCATTCAGCTGTGTAAGTAGTGAACTAGAAGTGCCTTGAGACTATGGAGGTCAAAGGGAAGGGGTATAGGAAAGAGTAAGTTCAGAGTGATAGAGTTGTAACCAAGTTAGATGTATATGTTAGGGTCCAGTCGGGTAGGGCCAATAAGCCACCATGGCTGGAATCCCAATGATCTTAGTGGCAGGTTTTAGATGTCTGTGAGAAACTGCAGTGGAACTGTCAGGTAGGCAAGTATATATATATATATATATGCATTTGAAGCTCAAGATCAGATTCTGTTTCCTCGACTTCTATCTCTGTTACTTCATAGAATATTTTAGGTTAATTTTAAAAAGCATTGAACAAATGAGCAGATGTCAGTATATTATAATATTGCCAATAATTTATATATAAACCAGCAGCTGGTTGGGAATTAGGTACAAAGCAGAGAATTGACTTTTTTTCTGGACCTGTTTTACATAATTTTTGATCACTGCATCTCAGTATTTACCTGAGTTGAAATATTCCTCTTAGAGTCACGAATGAATATACCAGCGTTTGGTTAATGTTAATGGAAATGTTTTGTCATTGTGTTCTGGTCCCTGTGTTCAGCTGACAACTGTTCCTTGCAACTGCTACCATATTCCAATTTATTGTATCATACACTTAAAGAGATTTTTTATATTCCAGGGCTTTTGCTGGAGTTATTTTCTATTAATACTTGTAGATGGGAGACATTTCTTAAACTCAGAGCATTTGTACATTGAGGCAGCATGTTCTATGATAGAAGTTTGAAACTAAAGAAGTCTGAACTATCTTCCCACTTACTTACTAGAAAGTGAAATCTAATTTATCACAGGATAGAACTAGATATTATTCATTCATATTATCTGTTTGAGAGTTTGCCAGAATCCAAGTTGTTATGGCAGAGACATATAATTATTCATTGTAAAGCACATCATTGAGTTTCAGCTGCGGGCTACACTCTTTTCTTTGGGGTAACAAGGCAGCGCATGCTCCCTTCTCACCAACATGGATCTTACATAAGTGCCATGTCTAAAAATACATTCAAAGCAGTGTGAGACCCATAGGGATGTGTGGTGGTTGTTTCTGCCTGGTTTCTTCTGTCAAGCAGAGCATCTTAGAAAACGAGGTGTTTGAATTGGTCGTGTAGCAAGTAAAAAGAAATCAAGTAGTTCTGGATTAGAATGACAATTCTTCTACCCCCTCGTTGTTACCTAATGTTTCAGTCTCTGTTTGCTCAGTAATATATGAAAAATAGTATCTCCCTTGCAAGGGTCATTGTGAAGACTTTGTTTATTTCCACGGAAGGGCCTACAGATGTCTTTTCTGGCATCATTTTTTGGTTGTGTGTGTGTGTGTGTGTGTGTGTGTGTGTGTGAATCAGCGCCTAATAGCACTATATGCACAGAATTATACTGTTCCTCCTGTAGCCATGAATGAAGATCAGAATGCTCTTTTTCCAGCTGTACTCTGCATTTATTGAGAATAGATACCTGTTCTGATTATGCACTGTATGCCAAGTGCCAAGCACAGAGTAGAATTTCCTTAGTGGATTTGTTCTAGGTCCAAAGTGTAGCGGGCCTGCTTCTTAGAGACTGCGTTATACTCAGCAAAGTCCCAAGATACTATATTGTTAATTTATAAGGAGAAAAACATCATGTAGGTGGCTACAAGCAGTACTCAAATCTCTGTGTCCGATCTGCATGCTCTGTTGTAGAGTCTGTCCTACATAGGTGATCATAAGCAGAGAATGTTTAGAAAGCCTGAAGTCAAACCAAGAATATGCTTCTCAGACTTTTGTTTATAGAGCATCTGAGGCTGACCAACTCACTCTCCATATGATACATTTTATAGTCAAGCCTTGCTAACCTTGAACCCATTTTATTGCTCTTCAGTTTAAGTTCTGTGAAGCTGTAATTAATCCTTTTCAAAACAGCTATAATTCTCTTACTCCACTCTGTCATACTCACCTGTCAAAACCTCAGCCCTGGTTAAAACCAACTATTGGTCAGCTTACTTGGCTTTGGCCTTCTCTTTTGTCTTCATTTTGTTTGCAGGTGCCATCTAGTCCCGTGTATTTAAATACTTCAGCTGGTGGCTCTGAAATTTCTACCAACAGTGCTGCCCTCTCCTGAGCTCCAAACTTATATCCAAATGTCTCCTTCATGGTTCATGGTGGAAGACTTTAAGATCAAACACATGTACAGGGTTAACATGACTTTATTTTTTTCACCAAGCCTGCCTCTTGTGTTTGCCTGTTGGTTCCATCTAAAACTTTAGTTTTCCTGGATTCTTCACTTTCCAGTTGTCCTGCATATGATCATCCAAATGTCCCAAAAGTGCCCATTTCTCTTCTTCACCACTGCCTTGGGGTCCATGCCACTAGTGTTTTCTTGCTTGGTCTGTTACAGTGACCTGACTGGTCTTTCTGCTTTCACTCCTACACACTCCCCCAACCCTCTGTGTGCAAGAGCAGAGTGAGCTTTTTAAAATAAAAGTCACATGCCTTAGGTAATCCTCCCATGTTCCACTATCTTGGCTCATTGAATTCCTGTCTTCAGGAATCTTGTCCTCTGCCTTACCTCAACCTCTCACTCTGGTCTTATTCATTTCCAGTAATCGAACCCCCTCCCTAATTGTGTGTATCCTTCTCTCTGACCATAGCTCCTGTCTTTCCAGCTCACTTTCTGTAGTATCCCAGATCCAGTAATCCTTGGATCCTACTAGGACCTTCAAGCCACTACAGACAGGCTATTACCTCCATGACCCCACCAAAGTATGCCATGCCCTCCTAGTTTATGGTGTACCTGACTTAGCAGCCACACCTCAACCTGGGCCCCTGGCTGCTCCCCATGTCCCTGACCCACTGAGATTAGCAGGTCACCTAATCCATCTTCCCTGTCGGCTGGGCCAGCCAGGATCTCCCCTTGAACTCCACTGTGCCCTTACTGGCCTGCTTGACAGCTCCACTTGGATTTCTGATATTCTTCTTTCTGACCTTTACCCACCAAACTGCTCCTCTCACAAATTTCTGCCATTCATTTCAGTTTAATGGCAACTCTTAACTATCAGCATATCCTGTTGGTTCTATGTTTAAAATAAATCCATTGGAGTCCAGTTACTCTGAAAAAAAAAAAAAGAAAAAGAAAGCTAGGATCTATTTGACTACTTCTCACCCTCTTTCTGGTTCTGTACTTGTGCCAACTGTCTCCTCCTGCCTGGATTATTTGGGTTGCCCCAACTTGGTCTCTCCTGCTCCTTTCATACAGTTCACAACACAGTGGCCAGAGTATCCCTGTTAAAACGTAATTCAGGCCGGTTGCGGTGGCTCATGCCTGTAATCCCAGCACTTTCGGAGGCTGAGGTGGGTGGATCACTTGAGGTCAGGAGTTCAAGACCAGCCTGGCCAACATGATGAAACCCTGTCTCTACTAAATATACAAAAATTAGCCAGTTGTGGTGGTGCACACCTGTAATCCCAGCTACTCAGGGAGGCTGGGGCAGGAGAATCGTGTGAGCCTGGGAGGCAGAGGTTGCAGTGAGCCGAGATTGCACCACCGCACTCCAGCCTGGGCGACAGAGTGAGACCCTATATATATATATATAAAAACCTAAGTCAGATAATGTCACTCCTCTTCTCAAAGTCTCCTGAGGGCTTGGCATCTCATCAGAGTCAAAGCCAACTTGTTACTATGGCCTACATTCTCTTGCTCCTCTTCCTTAGACCTCATCACATTCCCTCTATCCATGGCCTCCTCAGGCTGCTTCACACACCAAGGACTGGGGTTTGCTGCTTGGAAAGCATTTACCTCTGCTATGCAGATTTCCATGTGTTTAAGGAGAAAACTCAAATAAGCAAAAAAGGACTGGAAGACCACCTATCATCTTACTTCATGAAAAAAGCAAAAGCATCGTTGCTTTATCTCCTTCATGGATACATTGCTGTGTGCTCACCAGGACCCACGCGTGTGCTCTTGCGTTTTAAAGGCATCTGTACTCCACGCTGACTGTTTTGTCATCTTTTTTCATGTAACAATGTAATATGGGTTTTAATGCCAGTAGATTAGTTCTCCAAAACAGTCCTTGAGGCTGCATAGAATGTTGGTTGAGAAGATAGATACACCATAGTTTACGTAACCAGGCTCTTTATTACTGTAAACAGTTCTGCAGTGAATCTTTTTGTTCCTGAATCTTTGCATGTATCTCTAATCATTTCTAAAGAATAATGTCCTGGAATTTTATTTTCTGGATCAAGCATTGTGGTTTTTTTAAAGTTTTTGATTTGTGCTTTCCTTCAGAAAGATATACTGTTTTTTCCCTCCTAACAGTGGAATGTGCAAGTACCTTTATACCTTTGGCCTGGTCTTTTCTGAGTCATGTGCACATGTAGTACAAACTTCTGTTTAATAAATGAAACTCTAAATATGAACTTTACAGTTAAAAATGGTTAAGAAGGTAAATTTTGTGTTATATGCATTTTGCCACAATTAAAAGAAATAAAGCTCTGATAAATACATTTATAGTTATTTGACAAGTATACTTTTTGGCAGTAATATGAATGTAGGTGTTAGTAAGTAGTTGGTAGGAAAGAAATCTTACCATTATTGTTGTGGTCTTTACTCATTGCTGATTTTTACAAGATGTTTTGGTAATTTTGTCATGCAGGCCAAAACACTAAGAAAACTGATCCAACAAACATTTAGACAATTCGCCAACCTTAATAGAGAAGAAAGTATTCTGAAATTCTTTGAGATCCTGTCTCCAGTCTACAGATTTGATAAGGAATGCTTCAAGTGTGCTCTTGGTGTAAGTATGGGAATGTGGGAAATAGTGGGCTAGTTTGATTTTACTTTTTCTTATCTCTTACTGTATATCTAAATTTCTGATGAAAAAAATGCTAACTTGTCCCATTTTTTTCAATAAAATGATATTTTGTCATTTTACCGGGTGAAAAATAGAAAAAGAAAATAATTAATGTGAGAATAAAATCAGCTTTTTAAAAACAGCATGCCTATTTTCATAATTAGGTTTTTAAAATTTTATCCCTCTGATTTGTTAATTGTTCTCTAAGGGCTAGTTTACCTATTTAGATAATCATCCCAGAGAAACCCTTGACGTCAGGCATGCTGGAATAAGCACAGTGCACTTTGTGCAGGCGTAACAGATCCTGGGTCAATGAAGTTATAAATATTTTATCTTATTTGGTTAGATAGATTAATAGCAAACCAAACCAGCCCCTGCTTTGGTCCTTTAACATATCCACGGCTCTTTATCTAAAGTATTTCTTTTTTCTTTCTGCCACCTCTGTTCTCACTTGTTTCACCTTCAAAAGTCAAGCTGGATTATTTCAGTGGAACTGGCAATCGGCCCAGAAGAAGGGATCAGTTACCTAACGGACAAGGGCTGCAATGTAAGTCTGCTCTGACCTTTCGGGAACTTGGCTTTAGACAAAGAAGAATCAAATTAAGGAAATGGGGCATTCTTTTGGAAAAGATCATTTTACAATTAAATTTTCCTACTGCACTGCATTTATTGTTCAATGGAGTGGGGGACAAGTAAGAGAAAGTCTAGGTGCTGTTGAAATACCTCGGAATTACTTAGTTTTGGAAGGAAAGGAATCATACAAACCTTACATGTGTTAGTGAGACCTGAATGGGGTTGTTACTGTTTATCTGGAGAAGTTTTAAATACTAATTTTTAAAATTAAGTTCTGAATGATTTGGGTATATTTGTACTGGCATCTTATCCTTTGAAACAGCCTCTTCAGGTTATTTCCAGGAAAAAAAAATTATACATTCACAATTCTCTTGGAAGCCTTATTAGCCTTATTTACCTTGAAGAAAAAATGTCCATCAGATGGAAACTCACACTTCTACCCCAGACCTCACTTCTTTTGCTACCTTCCTAGCAGAAGTGCTGACCATTTCCTGTGTGATCCTCATTCTTCCAACAAGTATTATTGAGAACCTGCTTGGTGCCAGGCAGTCTAGAGGTTTGAGATAGAATAAGGAACAAAACAGAGAGAAGTCCTTTGTCTTTATGTAGCTTATAGTCGAGTGCACAAAATAAATATGGAATACATCTGTGTCATACAACAATAAGTACCGAGATGAAAAGTAGAACAGTGTAAGGGTGGGTGTACTGAGAAGGGCATGCTCCCATTTAGATGAGTGTTCAGGGAACATGATTCTAGGGGCTTCTTCTCAGGCCTTGCACTAGTAACATTTCTTTTCCACTTAACATAGTGTAGTGATTTGAACTTTTTACTTAATTTATTCATACCTTGACCTGTACATATAATTTTCTATACATATATAAATGTGCCAAACCGTGTCTGACCTGCTTTTTTCCAAGTGTACTCTGGTTTCCATTCCCACTCTGCTCAGCCCCTGCCTCTACCATTCTTTTCTCTTCAGCCTTCTCTGTAACCCCCCCACCCCCTGCCCATGCTTAACATGTAAGTGACTTAGTAATCTTCTGTGTTTTTCCCCATATTAATGTTTTGTTATTCAGAAAAGGGGTCATCATCAGGTACACTGTCCTACTTGGTTATTTCACTCTGTGAACCTGGTAGAAATTTTTTCAAGCCCCGCCTTTCTTTGCCCCTTCCTCCCTGGGGGCCAGATGGGATTCTGTGAAGGGCAATTACTTTGCTTTTAGATTTCTGCCCCAAGACAATGATATAATAAATACTCCTTTATATATAATCTATGTACTACTGCTTTTTCTCCTTGTGGAAGAGATTTCCAAGGATGGAACTGCAGGGTTCGTTTCAAGTAGTTGTAATTTTAAAAGAAGCTGTTGGATTGCTTTTCAGAAAAGCTAGGAAACTTCATATTGTCACTGGCAGTGTGTGAGAGTACTATTTTTGCACTCATTGGATGGGAGTTTTAATAGCTCTTTTAATTTTTCCATTTTAATAGCTATAAAGTTATTCTTGTAACTTTTTTGCTCACTTAGATGTAAAGCAAGGACCTAGTGACTTTAAACATATTTTCATGTCTTGGCTATTTCTCTTCTCACCTCTGTGAATTAACTGCTCATATCATATACTTTGCCTGTTTTACCAACACAATTGTCCTTTTAAATTAATAAGTCCCTTTACACATCAAGGAAATCACTGTGTTTTCCTGTTACCTTTTTTATGATTTTTTCCCCCAAATCTCTTGTTGGCTGTTGACTTTAAACAGACCGGCCTCCCTTGTCCCACATCCTAAGGATGACCACTGTCCTGACTTCTGCCATCACTGATTAAATCTCATTAAATGCTGCTGTGTCAGCTGGATATTCACAGAGGAAAACAATAAATTTTTGTGAAATTCTGTGATAGTGGGTTTTTTTTTGATGTTATGTTTCAGGACTTCTTTTATACCCTTCAATAAGATCTCAATCTTTTTCATGTAGGTCTTCCATATTAAACCAATTCATAAGTATTTTATAGTTTTGGACCTTATTTTGAATGACTTTTTGGGGTTTTTCTTGACACTTACAATTTAAAATTTATATTGTGAGCATAGAAGAATATTCTCGATCATTGTATAACATAAAGTGTGCAAACTTATTATTAAATAGGTTTTTTAGTAGAATTTTGGATTTTATAAGTATATAATAATTAATCAGCAAAAGAATAATTTTACTTTTCCCCTTATACAATTTTTTCTTTTAGTCACAAGAAGCTCAAAGATCATGTTTAATAACAGGGCAGTAGACAATATTCCTATTTTGTTTTAGATCTTAATTTATCAATTAAAAGTGTGTCATTATTTGGGATTGTTTTTGTTGTTGAGTTTTAATAACATGTCTTTAATATTTTTATCTTTTGCTTAGAGTTTTATGAGTAGCTCATAAATTTAATCAAAGACCCTTTTAGCATCTATTGATATGATCTTTTTTTCTCCTTTATTATTATAGTAGATTATATTAATAGTCATGGTAATATTGAGCCGATTAATAATATACAATATTCTTTTAAAATATTGAGTTATATTTGTAGAATTTTTGCAACTATTTGTAAGTGAGATTAATCTAGACTTTTCTTTATGTTAACTTTATTAGACATGGTGTTAAAGTTATATTAATTTCATTAGGTGAATTGGAATCTTTCAGTGATTTTTTTTTTTTTAAACTTTTTAAGCTCAGGGGTACATGTGCAGATTTGTTTTATAGGTAACCTCGTGTCACACAGTTTATTGTACAGATTATTTTGTCACCCAGGTATTAATCCTAGTACTGATTAGTTATTTTTCCCAATCCCCTCCCCGCTTTTACCCTCCACCCTCTGGTAGGCCCCAGTGTCTGTTGTTGCCCTCTGTGTGTCCTTGTGTTCTCATCTTTTAGCTTCCCTTATAAGTGGGAGCTAAAAGATGCAGTATTTAGTTTTCTATTCCTGTGTTATTTTGCTAAAGATAATGACCTTCAGCTCCATCCATGTTCCTGCAAAGAACATGATCTCATTCTTTTTTTTTTGGTTGCATAATATTCCATGGTGTGCATGTACCACATTTTCTTTATCCAGTCTACCATCGATGGGCATTTAGGTTGATTCCATGTCTTGGCTATTGTGAATAGTGCTGCATTAGACGTACTTGTATATGTGTCTTTATAAAAGAACAATTTGGCCGGGCACGGTGGCTCATGCCTGTAATCCCAGCACTTTGGGAGGCCGAGGCGGGCGGATCACGAGGTCAGGAGATGGAGACCATCCTGGCTAACACGATGAAACCCTGTCCCTACTAAAAATACAAAAAATTAGCTGGGCGTGGTGGCATGCGCCTGTAGTCCCAGGTACTCAGGAGGCTGAGGCAGGAGAATGGCATGAACCCGGGAGGCGGAGCTTGCAGTGAGCCGAGATCGCATCATTGCACTCCAGCCTGGGCAACAGAGTGAGACTCCGTCTCAAAAAAATAAAAAGAACAATTTATATTCCTTTGGGTACATACCCAGTAATGGGATTGCTGGGTTGAATGGTAGTTCTGTTTTTAGGTGTTGAGGAATTGCCACACTGTCTTATTATTTTATGTATTATTGTGAGGTACATTCCTTCAATGCCTAGTTCATTGAGGTGTTTTAACATGAAGAGATGTTGAATTTTATTGAAAGCCTTTTCTGCATCTGTCAAGATGATCCTGTGGTTTTTGTTTTTAGTTCTGTTTATGTGGTGAATCACATTTATTGATTTGCATATGTTGACCCAGCCTCGCATCCCAGGAATAAAGCCTACTTGATCATGGTGGATTAGCTTTTTGATGTGCCACTGCTGGGTTTGGTTTGCTAATATTTTGTTGAAGATTTTTGCATCTATGTTCATCAATAATATTGGCCTGACATTTTCTATTTTTGTTGTGTCTCTGCCAGGTTTTGGTATCAGAATAATTCTGGCCTCATAGAATGAGTTAGAGAGGAGTCCCTCCTTTTCAGTTTATTGGAATAGTTTTAGTAAGAATGGTACCAGCTCATCTGTATACGTCTGGTAGAATTCGGCTGTGAATCCATGTGATGCTGGGCTTTATTGGGTTGGTAGGCTGTTTCTTACGGATTCAATTTCAGAGCTCATTATTGGTCTCTTCACAGCTTCACTTTCTTCCTGGCTCAGTCTTGGGACGGTTTATATGTCCAGGAATTTATCCATAGCTTCTAGATTTTCTGGTTTATGTGCATAGAGGTCTTCCTAATATTCTCTGATAGTTATTTGTATTTCTGTGGGGTTGGTGGTAACATCCCCCTTTTCATTTCTAGTTGTGTTTACTTAGGTCTTCTCTCTTCTTTATTAATCTAGGTAGTGGTCTATTTTATTAATTTAAAAAAAAAAACAACTCTTGGACTCGTTTTGGTTTAGCAATAGGCAGGAATGGTTTTTCCCATCTCACTGTCCTTCATTCATCCTGGTTTTGGTTAGTTCTTTTCTTCTTCTAGTTTTGGGGTTGGTTTGCTCTTGGTTCTCTGGTTCTTTTTTGTGAACTTAAGTTGTTAAACTGAGATCTAACTTTTTGATGTGGGCATTTAGTGCTACAAATTTACCTGTTAACACTGCCTTGCCTGTGTCCCAGAGATTCTGGTACATTGTGTCTTGGTTCTCATTCATTTCAAAGCACTTCTTGATTTCTGCCTTAATTTCATTATTTACACAAAAGTCATTTGGGAGCAGTTTATTCGATTTCCATGTAATTATGTGGTTTTGAGCAAATTTCTTAGTCATGATTTCTAACTTGGCCGTGCTGTGCTCTGAGAGAATGTTTATTATGATTTCAGTTCTTTTGCATTTGCTGAGTACTACAAATTTACCTCTTTACACTGCCTTACCTGTGTCCCAGAGATTCTGGTACATTGTGCCTTGGTTCTCATTCATTTCAAAGCACTTCTTGATTTCTGCCTTGATTTCGTTATTTACCCAAAAGTCATTTGGGAGCAGTTTATTCAATTTCCATATAATTGTGTGGTTTTGGGCAAATTTCTTAGTCATGATTTCTAATTTGGCCGTGCTGTGCTCTGACAGAATGGTTATTATGATTTCAGTTCTTTTGCATTTGCTAAACGGTGTTTTGTGTTATATGCCATATGGTGATGAGATGAACGTGTATTTTGTTGCTTTGGGGTGGAGAGTTCTGTAGATGTCTATCAGGTCCATTTGATCCAATGTTGAAAACAAATCATGAATATGTTTGTTAATTTCCTGTCTCAGTGATCTACGTAATATTGTCAGTGTGGTGTTAAAGTCTCCCACTATTATTGCGTAGGAGTCTAAGTCTCTTTGAAGGTCTCTAAGAATTTGGCTTATTAATATGAGTGCTGCTGTTTGGTTTTTTATATATTTAGGATAGTTAGGTCTTCTCGTTGAATTGAACCCTTTACCATTATGTAATGCTCTTCTTTGTCTTTTTTAACTGTGTTGTTTTAAAGTCTGTTTTGTCTGAAATTAAGATTGTAACGCCTGTTTTTTTCTGTTTTCCATTTGAATGATAGACTTTTCTCCATTCCTTTATTTTGAGCCTATGTGTGTCATTGCATGTGAGATAGGTATTTTGAAGACAGCATACCAATGAATCTTGGTTCTTTATCCAGCTCTGTGTCTTTTAATGGGGGCATTTAGCCCATTAACATTCAAGGTTAGTATTGATATGTGTGGATTTGATCCTGCCATCATGGTGTTAGCTTGTTATTAGGCAAACTTGTTTGTGTGGTTGCTTTATAGTGTCACTGGTCTGTGTTTTTGTAATGGTTGGTAACGGTCTTTCCTTTCCATATTTAGTGCTCCTTTCAGGAGCTCTTGTAAGGCAGGTCTCATGGCAACAAATTTCTTCAGCATTTGCTTGTCTGAAAAGGATTTTATATCTCCTTTCTTTATGAAGCTTAGTTTGGCTGGAATTATAAAATTTCAGGTTGGAATTTCTTCCAGAATGTTGAATGTTGGCCCCCAATCTCTTCTGGCTTGTAGAGTTTCTACTGAGAGGTCTGCTGTTTATCTGATGGGCCTTCCTTTGCAGGTGACCTGGCCCTTCTAGTTTCCTTTAACATTTTTTCTTTCATTTCCACCTTGAAGAATTTCATGATGATGTGTCTTGGGAATGATCTTCTCATGGAGTATCTTTCTCTGCCTTTCCTGAATTTGAATGTTGACCCCTCTAGCTAGGTTGGGGAAGTTTTCATGGATCATATCCTGATATATGTTTTCCAAGTTGCTTACCCTGTCCCCAGCTCTTTCAGGGACACCAGTGAGACATAGATTTGGTCTCTTTACGTAATCCCGTATTTCACAGAGGCTTTCTTCATTCCTTTTCATACTTTTTTCTCTATTCTTTTCTGACTCCTATTTCAGAAAGACAGCTTTCAAGCTCTGAAATTCTTTCCTCAACTTGGTCTATTATGCTGTTAATACTTATGGTTGCATTATGAAATCTTTGTAGTGTGCTTTTCAGCACCATCAGGTTGATTATGTTCTTTTCTATTCTGGCTATTTTTTCTCTCAGCTCCTGTATTGTTTTATTGTGATTCTTAGCTTCCTTGGATTGGGTTTCAATGTACTCCTACATCTCAATGATCTTCATTCCTATCCATATTCTGAATTCTATTTCTGTCATTTCAGCCATCTCAGCCCAGTTCAGAACCCTTGCTGGAGAGGTGGTGTGGTCATTTAGAGGAAAGAAGGCACTCTGGCTTTTTGAGTTGTTAAGATTTCTTGCAGTGTTTCTTTCCATCTTTTGGGCCGACGTTTCTTCAACCTTTGAAGTTGCTGACCTTTGTATTTTGCTTGTTTGTTTGTTTATCCTATTTGATGACCTTGAGGGTTTGATTGTGGTAAGGTGGACTCAACTGACTGGCTTCATTTCTGGAATATTTTAGGGGGCCAGTGCCCAGCCCCCAACTCTGGGACTGTGTACTCTAATTCTGGGAGACTGGTATTGGGCTCCAACTTTGTTCTCTGGCTCCTGGAGGTTAGGAATCCACTGCACTTGTAGGGTGTTGGGGGTAGGGGTGCTCCCAGACCACTAGTCACTACACTCCAATGGGTGGTGTCAGCCGAAGCGTTTCACAGTGTGGTGGCATAGGATCCGTCCTTGTTTCCATGTGCCAGCAGCAGTAGCAGCACACTGGGGTGCACGCTCATCAGCCCAGCAGGTTGCTAGTGGGTACTGGGGTGCCTGTCTCCATTTGAGCATTCACTGCAGTGGCCGTAGCAGCATGGTTTGGGTGGGAGGTGCCTGTTGGCAACTGTGCAGCATTGGTGCTGGTGGTGGTGGTAGCACAGGGTTGGGTTGCTGGCAGGCCCAGGTCTGTGTGTGCACTCTGTGCTCTGTAAGCATAGGTGTTTGCTCTGGGTAGGGGAGAATCTGCTGTTCTCTGTGCCTGCTTTCACTCTTGGGGTAGTGTTGATATAAGCATGGGGTGCTGGCAGTGGGGACAGGGCTGATTGGCTCTGTGCCTGCCAAGGCTCCAACTGAGGTGGCTGTCAGGCATGGGTGAGTTTTGGGGTTGCATGCACACGTGCACTGGTGAGGCACGGAAGGCAATACCTGCCTTCGTACACAGGTGCCAGCAAAACTCTGTTGGGGATTGCTGTGGGCTAGAGGAACCTGCAGTGTGAGGAAGGAGCAGGTGGGCTGGTGTGTGGCAATGGGGGCTGCCCTGTGGGAGCTCTCTGCTGGTCAGAAGCGGTCAGCCACTGCAGGAGCTATGATGTGGGCCCCAGGGCACCCAAGGCTACCCTGCAAGCAGGCACGTTCAGGCTGGGACCCCAGGAGAAGCCAGAAGCCCAAGGGGTGCTCAGGTCGCACTAACCTCCTTCTGATAGGTAAGCCCACCCTGCAGAGTTCAGGTCCAACAGTTCCCCTAGGGCCAAAGTCTCTTATGGGAGCAAGTCAGGGCTTCCCTGGCCATGTTTCACTACAGACACTCCTGCACCAAACCCTCTGGGCTCCACCTCAGCTGGCTGCAATCCCTACCACTTCTCTAAGCAGCTCTCCTTGCCACCTCAAGTGTCCATAGTAGTTGAGGGGCCCCCTGCTGGGATTTAAGAGGCCTGTAGTGAGAGCAGGTTGCCCCTTGCCAGTTCCACTCACCCATTCCCCCAGGGTAATTGTGGGCCAGGAATGAGTCTTGGTGTGCGGTAGCCTCTTGCAGGGTTCCCAGCTTCTTCCCCCTTCAGCCCAGCTTCTGTGTCTTTCCTTCATCCATTCTCGGTGCCTTCCCTCTCTCTGGTGATTTTTAATGGCCTGAAATATTTTAATTCAAATCGGAATTGCATGTTTTTTAAAGACTAGGTAGAACTGATCTACGTAACAACATGATGCCTTTTTAAACAGTAGGTGTTTATCTTTTTAATCACTTCAATAGTAATAGATCTTTTTTGAGACAGGGTCTCACCCTGTCACCCAGGCTGGAATTCAGTGGCACGATCATGGCTTACTGCAACCTCTGCCATCTGGGCTCAAGCAGTTCTCCTGCCTCAGTCTCGCAAGTAGCTGGGACTACAGGTACACACCATTACATTCAGCTAATTTTTGTATTTTTTTGTAGAGGGGGTTTTGCCATGTTGCCCAAGCTGGTCTCAAACTCCTGGGTTCAAGTAATCTGCCCACCCCAGCCTCCCAAAGTGCTGAGATTACAGGCGTGAACCACTGTGCCTGGCCTAATAGTAATCAATCTATCCAGATTTTCCACTTATGTCAGCTTTGGTAATTTAGCATATTATCCATTTCTCTACATTTCATCTTGCTGCCATAGAGTTGCCTCTCATAGATCTGTTAAAATCTTTCCAGTAACTTTGCCTCTATATTCCTGTTTCATGCCTAACCTCTTTTGATTTGGCTCTTTTTCAGACTTGTAAAGGTCTATCTATTCTAATTGTTTTTTGAAGGGCAAGTTTAGTGATGTATTGCAGCAGTACTATTCATTTTCATTGATTGCAGTATTTTTCTTCATTCTGTTTTTGTAGTATCTTCATTATTTTTGTCTTTTTTATTGTGTTCTTCCCTTTTAAGTGCATCTTTAAAATGTATTCTTGTTTACTTTGGAGGCCATTTTCTTCTTGCATAACTTTTAATATGTCTTACCTTTCTAGGTATGTGGTATTCTTCTTTTCATTGTATTTCTGTATACTCATTTGAAATCTTATCTTTGGCCAGGCACCGTGGCTCACGCCTGTAATCCCAGCACTTTGGGAGGCTGAGGCAGGCGGATCACCTGAGGTCAGAAGTTTGAGACTAGCCTGGCCAACATGGCGAAACCCCGTCTCTACTAAATATACAAAAATTAGCCAGGTGTGGTGGCGCCTATAGTCCCAGCTACTTCAGGACACTGAGGCAGGAGAATCGCTTGAACCCGGGAGGTGGAGATTGCAGTGAGCTGAGATCACACCACTGCACTCCAGTCTGGATGACAGAGTGAGACTCCATCTCAAAAAAAAAAAAACAAGGACAAAAATTTTATTTTTATTTCTCTTTTGCATTATAGCATTATTTAGAAGAATATTACTTAAGTTTCAAGTAGCCCTGGGGTTTTATCTCATTTTTATTTCTATGAGCATATTATGAGCCAAAAATTTCATATTGGCTTTTGAGCAGGTAATATGATTTTTAAATGTTAACTGTTTCACAGTTTTAATATCTTCTTTATGGCCAAGCGTATGATTTTTATAAATGTTCCTTGAAAATAAATATATGTTTTCCATTTGAGTTTATAAGGACTTCTGTGCCTATGAAATAAGAGGTATTAGTTATATAAAGTAGAAGAAAGCAAGATTGGAGCAATCAGGATAGAGCCCCCAGAAGATTCCCTGCACTGCACTTCTCACATTTCTGCCTGCCACACTCCTCCTCCTCCTCATTTGTTCTGCCTCCCATGGGTGAACTTCATGTTCCTGAATGAGACCAACCCTCTGCTACGTAATGGCTTCTATCCCATCTTACCTGTTCATGGTAATTCTTCAGTTCTGCCCACTCTTTCCTGTAGCAGCAGACATTTCTAATATACTGGATCGTTCCTGTCAGCATAGAAAAATGTATAGTTTCTCACATCCTAAAATCCCCTCTTTTAGCCCTGTGTCCCTCTCTCTCCCTCGTACGTCGTTTTCCTGTCGTTTATTGCAAAACTTCTTGACAGATTATCTAACTGCATTGTCTTTAATTCTTCCCACTCCCTCTTCAACCTGCTTCAAACCAGGCCTTTCCTGCCTACTACCATTACACTACCACCGTCCACCCCCAGTGCCTTGCCAAGGATAATAGTGATCCTCCTGTAGATAAGCCCACTAGGTAATTCTGAGTCCTCGTCTGCTTTACTTGACTTCTCCAGTGCTGTCCAGCAGCAATACGATGCAAGCCTCATAGGTAATTTAAAATTTTCTAGTAACCACATTTAAAAAGGTAAAAAGATCGGTGAAATTAATTTTAATATATTTTATTTGATCCAGTATATCCAATGTATCATCATTTCAAGATATAATCAGTGTAAGAATTCTTGAGACTTTATCTTATTTTTATCATTCCAAGTTTTTGAAATCTGGCATGCATTGTACCCTACCAGCATATCTCAGCCTAGAGGAGCCACATACCACTGGGTGCTCCATAGCTGTGTGTGGCTTCCTGCCACCAATTGAACAGCACATCTCAGATTCTCCTCCTCAAGTGCTCTTTCCCTCTCTTTTTGCCCTTGTAATGACCACTTACATGCCTATATTGAGTGTTACCTTAGTCAGCTTGCTTATATATTGTGTGCAGCTGCCTTGTGCTAGGTGGTAGGCTAGATTCTGGTGGTACAGTACTGTATCTGAATGTAATATACCTAGTCTTAAGTTTGTGTTGCTCAAGTCTTGTTCTCCTTTTCGCAGTGAAACTTTTTCTGAGGCTTTATTTCCTCCCTCCTCTCCTTTCCAATAAATTAGATATTTTTATACAGCACCGTGTATTGCTTTGTTATAGTCCTTATCACAGTTGTAATGGTTTACTTGTGTAATGTTTGTTTAATGTCTGGATTCATGTTATCCTTGTTTGCTGCTGTGTATCTGATACTTGGAACACAGTCTAGCACCTAATAACTTCTCATACTTCATTCACTTACATGCCAGGCATGGCCCTGCTTCCTTGTAATCTGGTGGTGGACAAGGTGGACATGATACTCCCATCCTCATGGGGCTTTCCTTCTAGTTATAGAGTAGAATATAAGAAAGAAAATAAGCAATATAAATAATGTGATTGTGCTAAAGGGCTATAGTAGGGTGGCGTGAGAGAGTATCTGAGTGTTTGATTTAGAGTAGGTGGGCAGTGCCAGCCCCTCTTAACCCTGTTCTCTTTATAACAGATGTTTTAAATTATCTTTTGCTATCCTGAAATTAAAATTATAGAGCATGTTATTCCCCTACTCAAATAATTTTTTAAAATCTCTATCAATATCTTAAAGTACAGCACAATACATTGGAAGGCACTATAGTCAGATGCACCTACTTAATAATGACTTTTAATTTGAGGGAGAACAATCAGAAGTCACTCCATACAAGTGGTATAGGAAAGTGATAGGGAAAAGTTATGTGACTGACCTTGGGGAATAATGCCAGAGTGAGGCAGAAAAACAATTTTAAAAAATATAATTTCCGTAACCTAGATGTCTTACTGTGCCTTAGAATTTTTTTTTAATTATGAGATAGCAATAACAAGGACTAATTGAGATAGTATTCATCATTTCATGTGTCACCACCAACATAATGATGTTCAGCTCTCAGTCTGTTGGAAGGAGCCTCCGACATCCTCTGTTACATATGTGCATGCAGTAGCTACAGATGCAAACTGATACAGGTGCATTTTGTCACTGACCAAAATAACTATAGCGAGTCTTGCCCTTGGTGGTGTCATTCTCCAAAACGGTGAGGAACTCATAATGAAACTTCAAAAACAGCATAGTATAGGATTCCCTTGCATTACGCATAAGTCGCATTCCTGGAAAATTCAATGCAGAGCATACTTTGTGGTTTTAAACAGACTTTGTTTCTAGAGTCAGATTTTTCACTGACATAAATACACACCAGTACATTTGAAAGCCATCGAGGATGCAGGACAATTTTTTATTGTGCAGGAATTACCCATGCTTCATGTGACATCTAGCAGCCTTGGTTATAAAAACAACCCACCGCCTGAAATGGTTCTACCCCAACGAAACTAGAGCCCATGTCATCAAGACAAGATCATGACAGTAAATTAGGTCAGAGAGGCAGGCAGGGGTCAAATCATGTAGACAGTTTGCTCATAGAAATCATGCTATGTAAATCATGCAAGTTATGATGCTTTGTATTGTACCTTTTTAAGCAGAGGAGTGATATGATCTGGCTTTCAGGTAGGGACATTATATTGTAGCATGGACGAAGGGAAACTAGTTAGGAAAAATGGCAGGACTCTAAGCAGAATATCATATGGTGTCCTGGACTATAGTGACAACTGTGAAGATGGGAAGTAAACACATGAATTCTGGATGTTTGGAGCTGAAGTTGCCAGGACTTGTGGAGAGGTTGGATAATGGGGAAAGGGAGAAGAATCAATGAGAATGCCTTTTTTTTTTTGGCTCAGGAATCTTGTTGAATATGATCCTTTTTTTTTCTTTTTTTTTTTGAGACAGAGTTTTGCTCTGTCCAGAGTGTAATGGCATGATCTCAGCTCACTGCAACCTCTGACTCCCTGGTTCAAGTGGTTCTCCTGCCTCAGCCTCCTGAGTAGCTGCGATTACAGGCACATGCCACCATGCCCAGCTAATTTTTGTATTTTTAGTAGTGACGGGGTTTCACCATGTTGGCCAGGATGGTCTCAATTTCCTGACCTCGTGATCCACCCGCCTCAGCCTACCAAAGTGCTGGGATTACAGGCGTGAGCCACCGCGCCTGGCCAAATATGATGCTTTTTATTGAAGTCAGGAAGCCTGGAGGAAGAACATGTTTTGAGAGAGTACCCTTTTAACTATGTTGTTAGTAATCTCTTGCAAACATCCATGTGGTAATATGATATAGGGAGTTGGATGCATGAGTCTGAGTTCCAGGGAGATGTCAGGGCTGGAGATGGTACTTAACGCCCCAGGACTGTATGGTATTCGTTTTGCCATGGCACAACTAGGGGGAATAACAGGGCCCACCCAGCACAGAGCCCTGCAGCCCTTTCACATTTATAGATTGAGTAGAGAACTGGGAAAGAGAGACCAGTGAGGTGGAAGAAACCCCAAAAGGGCAGGATGTCCCAGAGGATAAGTGGGAAGAATATGCAGAGGGGCTGTGGGACATGCGATGAGAAGCCTAGGACCAGAGAATAGAGGGCTGCCTGTGGCCTCCTGGGGAAAGGCAGGAGTCCCGCAAAACACACGTCCCTACAAACAGCACAGGAAGATGCTTTGCTGGGAAGGGCAGCCCAGTGTGAATCTCTTCCTGAACAATTCCAACTCAGTTCTGGTGGCATCATCTGTTCTCCATGGAATGGGAAGGGGCATTAGCTGACAGAGTGGCCTTAACCAAGCAAATTGTTTTGGAGAAATGTATGGGAATCTTCACATGCAAAATGATCATCCTCATGAGATGCTAGAAGGATGGAAGATACATGTATCTTTTATATGTATTTTTTTGAGGAAGGGTCTCACTGAGTTGCCCAAGCTAGAGTGCAGTGGCGCAGACTCAGCCTCCTGAGTAGCTGGGTCTACAGGCACAGACCACCATGCCTGGTTATTTATTTATTTATTTATTTTTATTTTTTGGTAGAGAAAGGGTCTCACTGTGTTGCCCAGGCTGTTTAAACTCCTGGCCTCAAGGGATCATCCCACCTCAGCCCCTCAAAGTGCTGGGATTATGGATGTGAGCCATTGCTCCCAACTCTATTTTTCTTTTCTTTTTAAGAAGGAGAGTGTTTATTAATTTGTGCAGCAGTAATAGAAGGAAAAGAAAAAAAAGAAGAAGAAGAAGCCAAAGTTTATGCTACTTAGGAAAATGACCATAGACTCTCCTGGCATGTCTTAAGAGGTTATTCTGTATTGGGAAGGGCCCTTTGGATACCTACTGTCTCACTAGCTACAGAACTCCAGTTAGTTTCAGAACTTACTCTAGCCCAGGGTGCGTAGGGAGTAATCCCAGATCCCTCTTTCTTTGGGAATGGGAGTAGAATGTTCTCTTTGACTAAGAATTCTGTAAGATTACTCCCAGGCTGGCAAACGAGTCAGGCCAAAGGTTGCTTCAACTTCCCTCCCTCCTTTATCTTCTGTTCTCTCTCGGTGGTAACTGTACTCTCACTCATCCAACTCATGTATGGGTCTCCTCAGCACATCACAGAGAGCAGACCCGGACCTGACCTTGAAGTGCAGGAGACAGTCTCATGGCTGCTCCCCTGGGGCAGTATGGAGAATCTGGTTTTTTCCCCAGACCTCCAGTCTTAGGGAGGATGTCTTCAGGACAACGAGGATTTCACAGAACATTTACAGACTCTGTGAAATGAGTTTTTTATCCATAGTCTAAAGATTTTACCTTTCCTTTTTATAGCCCACACATCTTGCTGACTTCACTCAAGTGCAAACCATTCAGTATTCAAACAGTGAAGACAAGGACAGAAAAGGAATGCTACAACTAAAAATAGCAGGTGCACCCGAGGTAAGGAACTGTTACATTCATCATTAAGGGAAAGTGGTTAAATAGGGATGTTTTAGAACTGTTGACTTTTTTATGAAAAGAATGAAGTTTTTATGGATCATCAGAATCACAACTTTCTTATATATAGAAAGGGTTACATTACAAACAATAATGATTAAATGTCCCCAAGAATAGGACAGGAGACAGATTTAAAAATCATCCAAGAACGTTATTGTAGAGATAATGATGATTAAAGATTATCATCAGGCCAGGCGCGGTGGCCCACACCTGTAATCCCAGCACTTTGGGAGGCCAAGGCAGGCGTATCACTTGAGGCCAGGGTTCACATGGTGAAACCCTGTCTCTATTAAAAATACAAAGATAAGCCAGGCATGGTGGTGCACACCTGTAATCCCAGCTACTTGCGAGGCTGAGGCACAAGAATCTCTTGAACCCAGGAGGCAGAGGTTGCAGTGAGCTGAGATGACACAACTGCACTCCAGCCTGGGTGACAGAGCAAGACAGTGTCAAAAAAAAAAAAAAGATTGTCATCAAGTACCAAGGAAATTAACTTCTTGGAATTATATGTACAGTCATGTTTTGCGTAACAACAGATACGTTCAGAGAAATGCCTAATTCCCTGATTTCTTTGTTGTGCAAACATCACAGACTGTTCTTACACAAACCTAAGATGGTTGTAGCCTACTGTACACCTAGGCTATACAATATAGCCTGTTGCCCCTAAGCTACAAACCTGTATAGCATGCTACTATACTGAATACTTTAAGCAGTTGTAACACAATGGTATTTGTATCTCTAAATATATGTAAACACAGAAAAGTCACAGTAAAAATACAGTATAGAAGATAAAAAATGTTACACCTGTATAGAACCCTTACCATGAGTGGAGCTTGCAGGATTGGAAGCTGCTGTGGGTGAGTCAGTGAGTGAAGGGTGAATGTGAAGATCTATGACATTACTGTGCACTGCTGTAGGCTATAAACACTGTACACACCATATACTTAAATTTATTTTTAAAACCTTTTTCAGTAGTAAACATTAGCTTACTGTAACTTTTATATTTGATAAACTGATTTTTTTCAGCTTTTTTGACTCTCGTAATAACAACTAGTTTTAAATATATTGTACAGCTATACAAAAGTATTTTCTTTTTTTACATACTTATTCTGTAAGCTTTTTTCTAGTTCTAAAATGATTTTCTGTATTTTTTACTTTTTAAACTTTTTTGTTAAAAAGGAATACACAAACATACACACTAGCCTAGGCCTACACAGGGTCAGGAGTATCCATATCCACATCTTGTCCCACTGGGAGGTCTTCAGGGGCCGTAACACACATGAAGCTGTCATCTATGAGAACAGTGCCACTTTCTGGAATACTTTCTAGAAGCCCTGCCCGAGGCTGTTTTACAATTAACTTTTTTTTTTTTTTAATAAGTAGAAGTACACTCTAATTTAAAAAAAAATAGTAAATACATAAACCAGTAACATAATTATCCAGTATTATGTGCTGTACATAATTGTATGTGCTGTACTTTTATAAGACTGGCAGCACAGTAGATTTTTTTTACACCAGCTTCACCACAAACATGAGCATTACAACTTCAGGATGGCTACGGCATACCCGGCAATAGGAATTCTTAGCTCCATTATATAAATCTTATGGAACCAGCATTGTATATGTGGACCATCATTGACCAAAATGTTGTTATGTGGTGCATTGACTATATATACTGTAAACTGAGTTAATTTCCACATTGTGTTGTCCATGATATTCTCTGGGTAGAAATTATTATGTGATTATAATAATTATTATTATATGATTATAATTATTATATGATTATAATTATTATATGATTATAATATTATATGATAATAATAATTATTATTATATGATTATAATAATTATTATTATATGATTATAATAATTATAACAGCAGCAGTACCTGATACTGGGCACATGCTACCCGTGGTTCTTTACGCAGAAGCAAAGAGAAGCTGTGTCATTGTCACAACCAAGGAAGTAGATACTTTGATATACTTTGGTTAACCCCATTCTGTAGCTGAGGAAACTGAGGCGTAAGAGGTTGGCCACATCAAGTAATTGACAGAGATGGGGTTCATACCCAAACAGTCTGGATCCGAAGCCTATGTTCTTAATCAGCAGGCAACAGTGATTTAAAATAAGTGGCATGAGAAAGAGCCATTTGGCAAATGCTACCTAATGTGGTCCTTTCTGCAAGATGGACAAAATACACCCGTGTATGAAAGGATCTGGACAGTCTGGTGGCACACACGGTTGTGCTGGTGTGTAAAGCATGTTTTTTGAAGCTCATCTGTTTCCATCAGCACACCAGGATTCTTTGGTCTGTTAACGGCCAGTTCTCTGGGTAGCTTTATTTGCAGCACTCCTCACTTAGGCTGATGCCTCATCACTCTTCTGCCCTGTGATTCTGTGAGTTTAGTGACATCTGAGGGCTCTAGGAACTCTTGTTGATTCTGGAGATTAAGCAGATATTACCAAACAATATCAAATTTTATATTGGAAAGAGAATGATTTCTAAGCCCTTGAGCAGAACATGCTATAGGTGCTAAAAATAATGAAATTTTATTAATTTTCTTTTACATTAGAAATTATGACGGATGGTTGATAAAAAATTTACTCCACATTAGTTTCTGATAGAAGTCATACTTTAACTTACTGATTGTCTGAATTCTTCCCTTAACTGGAGTATGCCAGAGGGGCCAGACACTCTGAAGGAAAATGCTTTTTTCATCTCTTTTTATTCTAGAAAGTGAGCCCCAGTTTAAGTGATTTTTCTGTTTTCATCTGGGTTTGCGTTTGTCACATAGTCTAGGAATAATGTCCTTAAATATCAGATTTCCTTTCTCAAATCTTATGACAAATCTTGTTTCAGTCCCACTCTTCTCTGTTTTCAAGTGTATAGAGATGTCTGATGTCATAGCACAGCTGTCCTTTGCTTACTGGGAAGAACAATAAAGTCTGTTTTCTTGATCTTTTCTCCTTTAGCCTCTGACAGTGACGGCACCATCCCTAACCATTGCGGAGAATATGGCTGACCTGATAGATGGGTACTGCCGGCTGGTGAATGGAGCCTCACAGTCATTTATCATCAGACCCCAGAAAGGTGAGGTGCTGTTTCTGAGCATTCCCAATTGCATTTCTACGAAATATTTAGCTGTGCTTGCCCCTAACAGCCTGTTATCCTCTTTTAGGTAACTGTAAAAATGAAGACCAAATGAATAATTCAGCTCAGTATAATCTGAGTACTTATTTTTCTAGGGATGGTGATCCATTTCACACCTTCCACAAGCCAAGAGCTGGGTTTGAATAGAGCCTAAAAAAAACATTGTCTGTGTTTTGAGCTACCTACTTAGAGGATTTTCTAAATTACCATTACTATTTTTAAATACATTAGTATTTTTAAACTTTTGGGTTTTAATAAAATTCTGGGTTTAAAAAAAGGAATCCGTTGTAACTCACTATAAATAAAGTATCCTTTCTACTTTTTCTTATGTATCTCAAAAGCTTAGAGCATTCGAAGAAGAAAATACAGTCTAAGTCATGATGTTAAAAAATGAAAGATTAGAATGAATAAATATCCTAGAAACATCACTATAAAAATGGTGTGGAGTTTTTGCAAGCATATAATGAGGAATGCTTTTGAGGATTTGGATTTCTGAAAGAATCAAATGAAAATATTCCCAGCAGGATAATAGCATACATAGTGTGAAGCAGGAGAAGACTGAGTTAGGGAATTATGGGACTTAAGTTCAAATCATGAGTCCTCTGTGACACCATCTATAATTACTTTTCTGAGCCTCAGTTCTGTCATCTGTCAAACATGAAGAACAGTGACTGTCTTCTATGGTATTAGGAGGATAAAGGACTTATTTATTTATAGGCTTGGAACTATGCCTGGCACACTTGATGCTCATAGATTTTAGTTATATTATGTCAGCAAGTGATGGCTTGCAGTTTGGCTTGAATTCCTGTGATGTGCAATGAGTTGTATATATACAGTGTTAAGCCTCACAACTCTCTCTGCAAATTAGAAGAATTAAACAGTTTTTCAGAAAGAGTAACACGGGGTCCTAGGTTGATTGATTTCTTTCTTTAACAAACAGTGGTCGGACAGTCTCCCAAGTGCCAGATACTCTGCTAGATATTAGGGATGCCTTTGGGCAGCTTAAGTCTTACCGTAATCTTAGGCAGGTTAAATAGTCTGTAGAGAAGTATATGTGGCAAATGCTCTGTGGATGCAACAGAAGCATAGAGGATGCCGCTCAGTGCAAACTGAGGTATTCCAGGAAGGGCTCTCTGCCGGAAATAGAACTTGAATTGAGCTTTGAAATATTGAGGAATGTTTCTACCTGAATGAAGGAAGAGCACCTTTCAAGGCATGTGTGGTATGTTCAGGGGAATACAATGTGAAGTAGTATAGAATCAGGGAATAGTGACGAGTAATACTGAAAAGGCAGATTGGCCAGACCAAACACTGCATGCTTTCAACATGTAGTTGTTGAGCTCCTTCCATTTTCCAGGCACAGTTCTGGGATAGAGGATGTAGCAGCAAACAAAACAGGCAAGGTTGTGCATGCATGGAAATTTCATGTAGGTGAGGACATACATGTGATAAACAGAGTAAATTAATAGAGAAAATAAATACTGTAGCATGTAATATATCAAATGGTGTTGAGCTGCATCGAAAAAAATAAGACAGGGAAGAATGTAAGGGATACAATTTTAAGTAAGGTTGTCAGGGAAGGTCCCACTGAGAGAGTCGCACCTGAAGAGGTGGAAAACAGAACCTACAAGGATATCTGGCTATTCCCTAGTGAAGGCTGGGGAGTGCTAGGAAGCATGCCTGGAACAGCAGAGACCCAGGTCACTAGAATGCCTAGCGGGGTGATCCCAGGGCCGGTGGTTGGTCAGGATGTAAAGGCATTGTAAGGGCTTTGGCTTGTACTGAAGTGATTTGGGAAGCCATTGGAGGGTGTGAAGAGAGGAGTTAATGCGATCTGGTTTATGTTCTAGAATAAGTACTCTGGCTGCTGTGCTGAGAATAGACCATGGTAGGTTGGCCTGGGTACAGATAAAGTAGAGGGACCAATCAGGAGGCTATTACCATGATGTAGGCAAGTGATGTTTGGGTCAGGGGTTGTGGAATGACAGTGACAAGTAAGAGGACTTTGGATAGAGTTGGACAGTAAACCTTGCATTTGCTGCACTGGGTATGGATTGGGGAGCAGCGAGGCCCTGTGGTGACTGCTGGTTCCACCTGAACAATGGGAAGTATGCAGGTGCACCCACCAGGACTCAGTTCTGAATATCAGCAAGTCCCAGCAACCTTCGGACATCCAGAGGGAGGTGTCGTGTAGACAACCATATGTAGAAGTTCAGGTCAGGGGAGAGGTCCAAGCTAGAGGTATGCATTTGGAGCTGCAAAGTGTGGGTGGTATTTGACGCTTTGAAACTGTGTGAGGTTACCAAGGAAGTGAGGTTAAGAGATACAGGTGTGACCACTGGGTTCTCTAATCTTCATCAAGCCAAGGAGATAAGGAAGAACCAATAAAGAAGACGAAGAAGAGGTGCCCTGAGAGGACAGAAGAAAACCAAGAGAATATAGTACAAGGTTCGGGAGGCCCAGGGTGGGAAGCTCTCAGAAGGACAGAGTGATTAGCTGTGTTAAGTGCTAACTGTAAGTGAACAATTGGGCTTAGCAAGGCAGATGTCATTGGAGATGTTCAAAAAGTATTTTCCGTGTATGGGGGTGGGGGAGAACTGATTAGAATGAATTCAAGGGCAAATGTAAGGAGAGGAACTGTGGACAGCAAGTGTGACTTACATAAGTGGTGTTACCAAGGAGCTGCCTAGAAGGGCACCAGAGTGGTGAGTGGTAGATGGGTGCCTCCTCAGCCTCCCATACCACCCCACAGACACAATACAAAGATGACAGCCAGAGCAGTGTTTGTGTGCTGAGAGAAGTGAAGCAGTGCTTTGTAAATTAAGCTGGGGTGTTTAAATCTCATCCTGAAAGTTTTTGAGAGACGCTAAAATGTTAAGCATAATAACTTGCTTGATTGATGAAATTGTAATTTGGGAAGATTATTCTGAAATAATTTAGCTCAGATGGATTAGAAGACAGGACCAATTAGGGGGCTGTTACATTAATTCAGATTAAAGAGGTTAAACCAGGGAGGGCTCCATGTTTCCTGGTTTGCAAAATGAAGGCTGCGGGAAAGAAAGCGTCTCCCTCACCATTGAACAAAGTCCTCAGCTTCACTGTGGTCAGGCGGGCATGAGCCAGTCACTGTGTCCTGCTCAGCAAAAAGGGAGCTCACCCTGAACTGTGGTAGATAGCTGCCTGGCTCACCTTCCAGCCAGCTGTGTGCACGGCTCCTTTGGGTGACAGCTCCAGGACTTGCCTTCTCTCATACATTCATTCCGTTGGCAGCCACGCACACCTGTAGAATTGTTTTCCTTCTGTTTCTCTGTGCTTCCTGCACAGGTTTTTCTGTTGTTACTAGTGAGTAGTTTTATCAAAGTGCAAAATGCCTGGTCCTTTGACAAGGAGTGTTGACTAATCATAAGAAACCCTTCATCTTTTAGTCTCCTGCGAACGAAGTCTGTTACCAACTTAGCATCTTAGTTCTTTATTATGATTAGGCAGTACCCTTTAAACAATTGTATCTAATACTCAGTTTATGTTTGTTATAAATATTGAAAACAAAACCATGAGAACCTAAGGTAGACAGTGTAGCAACTTTCTTTAAAGGGTCATTGCTGGAATACCAGTATAGGCCTCATCCTTCCTCCCTGATTCTAGGCACTGTCTTTTCAAAAGGAGTAAAAAGAGCCTTATACATCTCTTTTCTTTTTCCCCGCAGAAGGTGAACGGGCTTTGCCATCAATACCAAAGTAAGTACTGCTTTTTTTGTACTGTTATTTTGTTTTGTTGGAAAGTTTAAGGAAATTTCTATGCTTTATTATTCATTTTCCTTAAAAAATTAAATTCAATATACATGATCAAGGAACTAGGAAACAATTCTAGAAAGAAATCAAGTCAGTTTTAAATTTTATTAAGTATTTAGGCTTAATCAAAAAGTTTTAATTTTTCCTTTAAGTTCTATGGGGGAGCTAAAGAATAATCATAATGTTGAGAGCCTGTTATTAAACAGTTCCTTCATATGTTATTGCTAATCTTTACAAGAACCTGAAAATATGTGGCATTCTGGCTATTTTACAAGTATGAAAATTAAAGAGAAATAATTTATGTTAATTTGCTTGTGTATTTCCTAATTTTGTAGTGGGCGTGTTGATCTACAAAACTAAAAGAATCAAATAGTAATACCAAAAGAACTTATATAATTTTATATTCTCAGCCAGTTTGCTAGGAACTGGGGACTAAGATATGAATGTTAAAATCTAGACAATCAGATACATAGGTAAACACACAGTTATAGCTGTGTGGTAAGTGCTTTCAGAGATATTTGCACTTTCCAAGACACTGAAGAAGAACAGTGAGCCTAAGAGACCACTGGAATAGAGAGGGTGAGGCCTGGGCTTTGTTCTGTCCCTCTCCTTCTTCTCCATAGCCAGTCCATTACTATTTCCTCCAGTTCCATGTTCTAAATGGATCCATCTGCTTCACCGCCTTCCCACCGTGTCTCCCCCGTGTTTAGCTATCTGGGCTACCCAAGTACACTTCTGTGTTGGGGTTCCCCAAGATCTAGGAGTCACAGGACTCAGCTATGATGTATTACAGCAAATGGATACAAAGCAGAATCAGCAAAGGACGAAGGTGCATGGGGTGAAGTCCAGGGAAAACCAGATGCAAGCTTCCAAGGGTCCCTTCCCAATGGAGGCCACAGGACACTCTGAATTCCCCAGCAATGGATTGTGACGACCTGTGTGAAATGTTGCTTACTGAGAAAGCTCATTAGAGACTTGGTGCCTAGGGTTTTTATTGGGGGTTCTTTTTACATGCACTCTGTGCCTGGCATGCATACAAATACCAGACTCCCAGAAGGAAAGCAAGAGTTCAGCATAAACCACATTTTTTGTACAGACATTTTAGGCGTAGTGTACCATACCTGTCAGGGGATGGTGGCAACTCTGCGAAAATCCAAGTTCCCAGATACCAGGCAAGGGACAATCATGTAAGGTCAGTCACAGGTCTGCTACATCAACTCTTTTCTGTGTACTTATGCTAAATCAGTCTCTGTCCAGTTTTGCTCCTTAGCCTATCCGTGGTCTGTGCTACAGCTTGAGGAAGCTTTCCTAATTAAATATCTTACATGACCTACTCTTGCTCTTGGGATACTTTGCAATATTCTTAACCTAGCTTGCAGGAGCCCGTGTGATTGTTTCCTGCTCACTTTTCTAACCTTGGTTGTAACTTGTCATACTATTCTTCAAGTACATTTACCTTTTCTTCAATTCCAGGAGCAAACATCCTTTCTTTTCCCCGAAGGCCTTTGCCAATATTCTGTCTTTGCATGATCCACTCTTCTTCCAACCCTCTTTTCGTTGCTAAGCCTAACTCATCTTCTAGGTCTCATTCTACATCACTTCCTGGAGAAACCTCATTGACCCACCCCCAAGCCAGGAGAGCATCCCCATCATGTTTTCCTGTAATAGTTTCTAGTTATTAATTACCAGAGTCCTAAGCATGGGCTTTTAACTTGTCTACCCTCCCCAGGCAACCTGGCAAGTTGCTGACAGCCAGGGTCATATGCAGTACTGTGGACCTCACACAGGCAAGGTCTGCACGTGGCTAGTGCACCTCTAGCTTTGGACAGTGCACTCTACAGCATCAGCAGTGTCTGATAGAGGTTCATTTGGGGTCATATCAGGGCAGGAACTAATGTTTATTTAGAGGACCTTTAGTTGTGGGAAGTTAAGGGATAATTTTGGATTAAAATCAAAGCTGGGCAATGTGGCGTGTCCCTGTGGTTCTGAGGCTGAGGCAGGAGGATCACTGAAGCCCGGGGGTTTGAGGCTGTGGTGTACTATGATCATGCCTGTGAATAGCAACCACACTCGAGTCTGGGTGACTTCGTGAGACTCCACCCTATTTCTTAAAACACAGACATACACACACATAGAGGAATCATGAACATAGGTATGACAGTGACTGAGGAAGGTAGTACATTGGAAGTGTTAACAGATAAAGGAAACTAAATAAATGAAGCAAATTTTACAAGAGTGGAATTTCCACAAACCTTATAGCAGCAGGACACCATTATTGCTATTGATCAGATAAGAGCTGAAATCCAAGCTATCGTGAGAAAGTTGCTTAGCAACAGCATCCATAATTGTGGTGCAGACAAGGGAAAACCCCAGTGTTTTGGCAACAGAACAAGGAAGGAAATGATGTAATTTATTGATTTAAAATGTGTGTCCTCTGACTGCCCAATAAATACAGTTCAAAGATAAGTTGTGATAAATCATGTAGCTGCAATGGAAGAGAAAGTAATGAGTTGTTAGAAAACAACTTTGATTAAATTTGTATACTAAAGATATAAAATGTCAAATATTTGGAGAATTCTGTAAAAGGAACACAAGTCTGTGGCTGTTTGCTATGATTATTATAGATATTATACAGTTTCACATTAAATAGTTGTAGTGCTTCAAAACGATATGCAAGTTGAGCATTTCTAATCTGGAACTTCAAAGTTCAAAATGCTCCAAAATTTGAAACTTTCTGAGGACCAACATGTTGCATCAAGTGGAAACTTCCACACCTGACCTCATGTGACCTCATGTGTAACAGGTTGCAGTCAAATATTTGTTTCATGCACAAAGTTATTTAAAATATTGTATGAAATTACTTTCGGGTTACATGTATAAGGTGTATATGAAACATAAACAGATTTCACGTTTAGACTTGAGTTCTATCCCCTAGATTCCTCATTATGTATATGCAGACATTCCAAAATCCAAAAAGTCTGACATTGGAAACACTCTTGTTCCAAGCATTGTGGATAAGCGATATTCAACCTATACTGTTTTAAGTGTCAGTATTTCATCTGGAAAAGGTTTTCTTTTATAAAAAGACCAGGTAACTTTGACATCTAAAGACTGTGTGGCTCCTTTTTTCCCTGTGTTTTGTGCTTTCCAAAAATTTTTTACTAATTTTTTAAACAGCACCAAGACTTTTGGCCAAAATTTTATTTTTTTGGGTAAATATGTAAAACTAGTGTTAAACCATTTCATGAAGCAAGTAGCAAGATATATTGAGATTACTTTTTTAAGTATGTAGATAATAGTACATATTAATGTATTTCTTGATAATTTTTTACATGCCATAAATTTAAGAAGGAGCAGTCATACTGTAGTATTTCATATTATGTTTTAGAGAGCAAAATCCACTTCCAGGTGTATGGTTTTTTTCTCATAACTTTGGGGGCAATCCTTTACTGTGTAGCATTTAAATTTACATTTTTATTTAACCCATTCATACCAGATTAAATTGTATTGCATTGTTTTAAATTATTGTCAAGAGTATCTTTCTCAGAACAGTTCAACATTCCTTCAGTTGTGTATTTTAATTTCTGATCTTTAAAGCATTAAAGCAGCCTGGCTATTTTAATAGTAGAATCCAATTTTTAAAGAAATCACGTATCTAAAATTTTGTCTTCCTCATCCAAGGCAGTTCCCTACTTGATGAGGCTGAGTTGTGGGGTCCTGGGGAAATTGCAGGGCTTACAGCTTTGCTCTTGTCTGTCACAGGTTGGCCAACAGCGAAAAGCAAGGCATGCGGACACACGCCGTCTCTGTGTCAGGTAAGGGGCTCTAGGTAGCAGACCTCGAAAAGCAGTCTCATGGGGTAAGACAATCATAGATGTCTATTTTTAGTATAATTGCTTCATTCTAGAATAGCTTATGAAAATAAGCATTCTGGCTATCCAAATTTGCATAATTTTACCATCATTAAATAGCTTTAAGTATGGCTCATAGTTTTTTTTGTTTTTTTTTTTTTTTTAGATGGGAGATAGGTAAAATACCAGATCACTCAGCAAGTTGTATAGAATTCCAAATTATTTTTGGGTTTTAATATCATGTTAATCTCATCCAGAATGAAGTTACCATTACAATTTATCTTTGCAATTCAGTAGAATATACTTTGCATATTTATTTTATGAAATTCAGGAAATGTGAGACATTTTAAAACAATTTTTGTCTTTCACAATATGGTGTTTGAGTATTGCTTTTTAAAAAATATAGTTAAGATTCTGGCATGAGCATTGTCTTAACTATTGCTGGTGCAATTAAGTGTGTTGTACTTTCCTTGGTATGTTTCAAAATAGATATGCCTTTTTTCCCATTTAAAAATGTGGGAAATAAAGGAAAGGGGAAGGATGAGAAAGCATCTTCTATGGGCCCATTTGATATCTTAAAATACATATATCATCTGTATATGCACATATATACATACGTAACCATATACACACATATGTAATTTGTTCTTATATATGTGCATACATATATGTTACATTTCTGAAATAATAGTTTCCTTTTAACTTTAGTATCTCACTTAGAAAAGACCCAATTCCTGTTTATTTTGAATCCGTTTTTTTTGAGACAGAGTCTCACTCTGTCGCCCAGGCTGGAGTGCAGTGGCGTGATCTCAGCTCACTGCAACCTCTGCTTCCCAGGTTCAAGGAATTCCCCTGCCTCAGCCTCCTGAGTAGCTGGGATTACAGGTGCCAACCACCACACCCTGCTCACTTTTGTATTTTTAGTAGAGATAGGGTTTTGCCTTATTGGCCAGGCTGGTCTCAAACTCCTGACCTCAGATGATCTGCCTGCCTCGGCCTCCCAAAGTGCCAGGAATTACAGGCGCGAGCCACTGGGCCTGGCTTCCTTGTTTGTTTGTTTTTTTAATTGTGCACAAATGTCCCATAAGCCCTTCCTCAAGAAGTATTTTTGCTTGTATTTGTACACTTGGCAGAGATACTCAATAAAGGTGAATGATGTGTTATACTGTCAAAGTATTACTGCTTTAGAAATCATTGCTCACTTCCTAAGTAGAGAGAAGGTTGGAATGCTAGAGCTGGTCTTATGGAAGCTTCGGGGTTGCCAGCATGTTCTCAGGTAAACAGTTAATCATCCTTATAAGCTTAATCGTGACTTCATGGAGTAGCCCTAGTTTCCAGTAGTGACACTGGGGCAGTAAACAGCACTCAGCATTTGCATTTGTTCAGTCTGTAGTGGGTACAGAGAATTGGCAAACTTGCCAGGCCCTCACGGAGTTTGTAATCTAGTTGGAGAGAGAAAGACCACCACGCATGCTACAGTCACAGGAGTCTGGAGGAGGGAGCAACTGCTGGGCATCGAAGGATGTTCTGTAGAGTAGGTGAGATTTGAGCAGGGCTTTGAATAACTCACAGGCCCTTTGGTCCATCTTCTTGCCAAACTGTAAAGCAGCTTTTGGGATGAGCCCCGGGGACTGCCCTTTTGGTGCTTGCCACACACTGTCTCCACAGCCTCCCCAGGCCTGATCAAGAGAGAAGGGAAATGTCCCATTATGTTAATAAGGACTATTCCTGGCATCTGTCTTTGGGTAACAAAGTAATGAAATGTAATAAAATAGGCCCCAGCAGTACCTTCAAATCTTGTTCCTCCTGTTTTACTAATCTCTTTTAATCAATACTTTCCATTCAAGGTTTAAACCTCAGATGTGTCTTTTAGCAGCTGGTCATCACCAAACTTGGATTTTACTTCTTCCAGCCAACCCCCACTTTATGATCTCAGTGTTTTCTTCCTATTTCAGAACCCCATTAAGAAGAATAAAGTTAGCTGGCATTTTATGAGTACTGTGTTCCAGGCTCAGGTTTAAGTTCTATGTTCTTGTACATGTATCATCTCATTTAGTCCTTACAGCAAACCTATAAGATAGTTTTGTTATTGTATAGCTGAGGAGACTATGTCCCAGAGAGGTTAAATAATTTGTCCAAGTTTACACAGCTGCTAAAATCTGGAGTCATTATTCAAACTCTAATGTCTGGCTTTAACACCCCCCTGAATTACTTGTGATCATGCTTTCATTTTTTCTTCCTAGGTATTCCTTAACTAGGAGTTCATACTTCAGTACCTTCTCCATGTTCTTAGATTGCTACCATGTTGATTTAAATAGGCAGTTCTCTGGTCAGAAACTTTTAGTAATAATTTAGTATCTATCAGATGAAGTTTGGGCTCCTCAGCTTAGCCCTCCAAGACTTTTCATTATCTGCCCACCACCCACCTTTCCAGTCTTCCCTCACCTCCTCATCTACGTTGTTTTTTAGCCAAAAAAAAGTTGGTGGCTGTGCCTCTCCCATCTCTGTTGTTCTGCTTGAGCTGTTCCATCCAGACTTGCTCTTTTCATCATTACATATAAAAATAGTTTCACTTTCAGAGTTAGTGATACTTCGATATATGACTATCACTTAGGTGATTTACAAATCCAAGCAAAGAATAATTGGTGTCCAGTGGATATTTAATGACATGGCATTAATTGTTCGGAGTCTTGTTTGTCCTTAGTCTGCCTACTGCTTGCTTACTTAGGTGGAACCAGAGAAACAAGTGTGGTATATTTCTTTTCTTTTCTTGCCTGCTGGCCCTCCCTCCCTCCCTTCTTCCTCCCTTCCTTCTTTCCTTCTGTCATCCTGATATTCAATGGTGTGATATGTTTCTATCTTCCACAAAAACTATAAAACCTAAAAACTGATAAGCCTAGCTGGCCAGGAACCAGTACATTGCACTTAGCCCCAAAGCTGGTAATTCACATTTCTAGGGACATCTTTGTTAAGCTGATACCTAGAAAAACAGTAATATTACTAAATCCCAAGGTTATTTCTTACCTGCCAACCTGGAAACACTGTACTATGTGGGATGTAGTGCTGACATACCAAGGTAGAGGCCCTACTGCTCCTGGATCCTTGTGAAATTCTGCATGTGCTTCTCCACAGTAAGCGTGTTCAGTGTCTAGGATAGTGGGGTGAGGCTGCAATCAACTATATGCCAGCTGCAATTACTTGTTTTTCTGTCAGGTGATACTTCATTTAACCCCTAACAAGCCCTACGGGATTGAAGAGACCTCAGTTTTACATTAATCCGGCCGACAGAGTGCCTGCAGCGTGCCAAGCACTATTCTAGATACTGGAGTCTACTAGAAAACAAAGCCACATCCCTCCCTTTATGGAGTTTACATTCTTGTGAAAGAGTCAAACCATAGATAGTGAATTAAAATAAAGCAGGTAAATTGAGAGCAACGGGAAAGTTATTTAAAATTGTGGTCTGTATGACAATAAACCTGCACATGTATTAACTTGTGTGGGATTGTAAAGCCCTTCATAAATGTTAAATATTATTTAATCCCACAGTGGTCTTGCAAGGTATTTATTATCTCTCCATTTCACAGATATGAAGAATTAAATTCAGAAAGGTAAACAAACTTGTTCAGTGTCACACAGCTTGAAAATGATGGTACTAGGATTGGAACTCAGGTCATTATTACCCTCTAGGCTCTATTGCCTGTCATGAGCAATTTGAGAGAGTTTGCTCCCCTGTACTGATGAACTGTTACACTCCCAAGTGTCAGTGAAGATGGAGAGTCTTCGTGGGATTTGTCTGGCTCTCCCATTTTTCTTCACAACCAGAGTTCTTACCTGACCCAAGTCTGGGTTCACATGTCAGTACCTCATAGAAACCTTTCTTGAGTACTTTAAGAAGATCTGGACTCTTCCTCCTCAGAGCTCTATAGTGCACTGTACATTTCTCTCTTATGCATAGTCCTAAAATAGATGTCATTGTGTTTTAGAAACCATTTTGTCCACAAAACCATGACCCCATTGAATGTAAAGACATGTTCTGTTTATCTCTTTATTGTCTGGGATATAAGTTTTGTAATTGTTTTTAAATAAATCCATGAATTCCTGAGTAAGGTATGGAGGTGTGCTGGGTCTTAGAGGAATGCATTCTGTAGTGGGAACAGACAGCAGAAAGGCAGGAATATTTGGAGCGACCAGTGTCACTGGGGCTCTCAAGGGATTACCTGTAAGCTTGTCACTGTAAATTTTTCTTGATTTTTTCCTAGGAATCATTGTAAATGGTTCTAGATTCCTTCCTAGGAGATGTTGGGCAAGGGAAGAGAGGATGACCAACAGAAAAAGTGAGGGTCTAGATAACTTTAGGACAATTTGCAGCTCTTTGTGGGTCTCTCTTGTTGGCAAATAAAGCAATATCCTTACATTCCGGAGAGAAGATACCAGGTACTTTTTCATATTTCGTTGCAAAATAAAGGTAGTTATTGGATCACCTTCAGTAAGATTGCAATGACAGTTGATGTTGAATATATGAATAGTGTATCTTTGAAATTCACACAGTATTTCTCTATAAAAATAAGTGTAAGATTAACAGAGATTTATAAAAATATCTAACAGAACAACATGTGTCCCTGCCTGTATTGTTCTGAGAACCTGAAGAAGTCTTTTTTTTAAGCCTAATTATTAAGTTATAAGGAAACTTGTGCTTGTTGTGGACCTCGGGTACAACTTAGAACGTATCTGAAAGTCAAGTGCTGCAGTCTATCATAAGGGACCTGTAAGTATGCTGAAAGAGGAGGCGTGGCCTCTATGGAGAGGGAGTGCTTAACCAATGGTTGTGTGGGTTAAAATTACCCTAGAAATCAGGTATTTCCAAATCAATGAGTAAAGCTGTATTTTAAATATTTTGAAGGTATAAACTTGGGGTTTTTGTTTGGTTGATTATTGTGTTTGGGTCTTTTTTTCTTTTCTAAAATAACGAAGCCCTTGATAAAACAGTAAAACCTTAATTATGACCAGAAGTACAAGATAACACATGATAGTAATACCATTGCATTATGCACATGGCTCTTGTTACATGTTTGGATTACACATGTGGCACTAGAGATGATAATACAAGTTTTCTCATTTGTATCTCTGTCATGTAAACCAATGCAGTGATCTTTTTCAAATGCTTGGTTTGATTGTCTCTAAGCCCTTCATGCTAAAGGACAATTATACTACTTTGTGATACTTTTTTTTTTTTCCCACTCTGTCACCCAGGCTGGAATGCAGTGGCGTGATCTTGGCTCACTGCAACCTCCGCCTCTCAGGTTCAAGCCTCCTGCCTCTGCCTCCCGAGTAGCTGGGACTACAGTTGTGCACCACCACGCCTAGCTAGTTTTTGTATTTTTAGTAGAGATGGGCTTTCATAATGTTGGCCAGGCTGGTCTTGAAGTCTTGACCTCAGGTGATCCACCCACTTCACCCTCCCAAAGTGCTGGAATTAAAATTAGTCGTGAGCCACCACGCCTGGCCCTTTGTGATACTTTTTCAGTATTTGTTGCAATTTAAATAAATTTTTAGTTTTCTAACAGATTATTTTGGTTCAGTTGTTCATCATGCAGCATAATTTCCTTTATTCAAGATTACTTTTAGGTTTTTCAGGTTAGTGACTGGAAATTATTCTGAACTATTAAAACATTTAATGAAATAAATGTTATTTGTATTTTGTATTAAGCTGCTTCATTACAAATTCTAAAACAGCTCACTTGTATATGCAAAGGTGGTTTGTAAACTGTAAAGTTCTATAAAATATAAGGTGGTATAGTCTATAATAACTACTGCATTTTATCTCTTTCCGTGTGGTCTCTGATACGCTAGATTTGTTACCTATTCATGACTATGCCACTTATAAATACAGGTAGTTATTTACATATGCGTGTGGCTTAGAGATCATGCCTGGCCCATCCACAGACATCATTTTGTTTAAACCTCATGAGAGTCTTCATAATATTTTCACTTTACACATAAAGAAATGAAGACACTCGGAGCTGAAGTGGTTTGGCCAAGTTCACATAGCTAGTAAGTAATAGCCTGATGGAAATCTTGATCTTGGACTAGAAGGTTTGTTCTCTTTACATTAGACCATATTGACTCATTTCTTTCTTTTTTCTGGAGACATGGTCTCCCTCTGTCACCCAGGCTGGATTGCAGTGGCTTGATCTCAGCTCACTGCAGCCTCAACCTCCCGGGCTCAAGTGATCCTCCTGCCTTAGCTTCCCAAGTAGCTGGGACTACAGGTGTGCGCCACCATGCCCGGCAAATTTTTATATTTTTTTGTAGAGATGGGGTCTCCCTATGTTGTCCAGGCTGGTCGCAAACTCCTGGGCTCAAGCAATCCACCTGCCTCTGCCTCCAAAAGTGCTGGGATTACAGGTGTGAGCCACCGCACCTAGCCTATGTTGACTCATTTCTAAAGCTTGATGATATAAATGTGTGGAAGGGAATAATACTTTGGAAGAGTTTGCATGTGATTCCATTAAGGTTTTTTCCCCCCCATTTATTAGGAATAGGATAGTACTGACTCAGTTCCAACTCTCAGAAGTGTGCCCTGTATTCAAGTTTGAAAAAGGTTCTTCTGTCTAGTTTTACACTCTAGTTTCAATTTTGATAATGCTGTGGGTTTCCAAGGTAGTCTCTGTCTGTTGCTGAAAGCTTGATTTAAATGCTAGCTTTTAGGAATTAAAAGGGGAAAGAAAAGGAAAAAAAAAAAACTTTGCCCTAATTTTAGAGCGTTGTCACCTGTTATATAAGTAGTTCATTTTTTTTCCCTACCAAATCCACGGGACACTGAAAAAATTAAAAAATAAAACTAAATTTAGACCAGGCACAGTGCCTCACGCCTGTAGTCCTAGCACTTTGGAAGGCCAAGGCAGGCAGATTGCTTGAGCCCAAGAGTTTGAGACCAGCCTGGGCAACATGGTGAAACCCTGTCTCTACAAAAACTGTAGCCAGGCGTGGAGGCGTGTGGCCATCGTCCCAGCTACTCAGAAGGCTGAGGTAGGAGGATCTCTTGACCCTGGGATTTGGAAGTTGCAGTGAGCTGAGATCACCCCACTGTACTCCATCCTGGGTGACAGAGAGAGGACCCTGTCCCCCCCCCCACAAAAAAAAAAAAACTAAATTTTAAAAGATAAATTCATTTTTGTAAATTATATACGTAATTTAATCAAATTAATGCTACTGATAATTTTTATGTGCACAAAGTAGTAGGTATTGAATGTTATTGATCTGTTCCTAGTACCTGGCTCACTGGAAATTATTCTGGTAGTCAGTCTGGTATTAAGAGAGACTCCAAACCACTGAGAAGCATACAGTTGTCACTGACTTCATATGGATAGACTGGCTGATCGTGTTGTGCATGAATAAGGAAGTGAACAATCAAAATAGCCCAGCTGTGCTGCCTTCTTTCCCATAGCCCTCCCTCTCCCACCATTACATCATTTGAACTCCCTTTGCCACTATTGAGATTTAAGTGTTCTTCTTAGTCATACCCTTTCTTCTATGGGTTCTAAAGCAGTTGAAAAGAATACTTGGAGGTCATATAGGTTTTGAAATATCAACATCGTATGTTGTAAAGTAGTATCCTGAAAAAGGACCCAGAACCACTCCTTCACCCTTGAGTTGACTTCTCGTCTCAGCTGCAGGCAGTGCAGACAGTGCAGACAGAAACTCACAGACCTCCCTGGCAAGGGGTAGCCTGAGGCACTTTCAAATTTTTAAAAAGGCCAAATGAAAAGCTGAGCAATAATGAGTACAACAAAAATTTAAAGTGGATTTTTGTTTTTATAAACTCTTCCCAGCCCACAGAAATCCAGCTCAGTCTTATAAATTTTGTTTCCAGAAGCGAGTATTCCCATCTTCTCCCAAGCAGCCTCCACGCCATAAAGGGGAAAAAATATATGAGAGTATTAGAAACAAATGTATTTTTGTCTTTGTAAAATAAATGCTTCACAGTTGGCAGTGTTGGGTATACTTGGCTTATGAACCATCTTGATCCTCTGGTGAAACTTATTAACAATAATTAATAAACTTCTCAATCTTTTTTAAAAAAGTATTATTAAAACACAAAAAGCCCATGTATCATCTTACCAAATATAAAATAAATATTGCTAACATCAAAAGGCCGAGTTATTTTTTTCTTTGCAGAAAATAATTTTAAAGGGAATGCTTGAAAGTTTAAAATATAAATTCTAGAGTTTGACCTCAAGTCTTCCCCCACCCCGTTTGTAGCTTATAGCTATACAGTAATTGTGGATTAAAATCAAACTGCATGAGTCAAGACAAAATATTTTTGATGCCTTTACAAAGAGGAGACCATGGAAATGAACAAATATTAAGTACCTACTATGCTTTTGAATTTTTAGTTTTTAAAACTTTTTATGGAAAATTTCAAGCATATACAGAAAAGAGAGAATAGAATTGTATCATGATTTTTTGTATCATCATCACCCAGATTCAGCAACTAAAAACTTCTGGCCAATTTTATTTCACCTCTGCCTCCGTCCACTTACATACACACATAATCCCTATTGGTTATTCCAGAGCAAATCTAAGGCATATTTCACCTGTAACTATTCCTAAAAGATGACACTTTTTTTACAAAACATTATCAGCTATCCAGTCAGTGTTCAAATGTCCCTGATTGTCCCATTTTCATATGTGGTTTCGTCTAAACAAGAATCAGACAAGAAGTACTTTGTGAATTTGCTTGCAACATCTCCTGTATGTGTCAGCTAGACCTTGTTGATTGTTTGTTACTAGTTGCAATTAATCTGTTGAAGAAATTGTGTCCCTTGTCCTATTCTCATATTCTGGATTAGGCTGATTACATCTCTGTGATGCTGTTTTGTTTAACCTATTCTTTCCTGGCCCCTTTATTTCCCATCAGCTGCTTGTTAGAATCTAGAGAAGTTTGATCCAGTTTGGGCTTGATTCCCCCCCTTCCCCCCAACAAGAATACTTCGTAGGTGATGTACATCTGGTTGTTCTTTGTGATGTTAAGACTAATCAGTGGGTTTAGGTCCCATCACTCTCTGATCCATACATGAGAACGTTCCCATGAGCATTTCACCTAATAGTTTTAGCAGCTGTTGACATTAATGCTTAGATTTCATCAGAGGCCACAAAATGGCACCCTGTGAATCCTGTCATTTCTTCTCCCTTTGTTTAGCTGGAATGCTTCTAGAGACAGCTTTCCCTCACCAGCTGCTTCACTACCCTCGGGAGCAGGCTTCTCCTGGGAAGACAGGAAAACTGCCTTTTTCTTTTCCTTTGTTTACCAGTTTTTAAAATAATAAATTTTACCTTGCTAGTCAGATGTCGTTCTTTGAGATTTTCTTTTTAAAATATCAGTATGAATTTGTGTGTTTTTCACATTGTTGGAATAGGAGGTTCCCCCATGACCACCCCAGGTTGGATGATTACTGGGAAACCTGTTTGCTGGAACACAGAGTTCGATAGTGTTCAGCTTTGTCAGCACCACACCCTCATGCCCAAGGAGAAGAATAGAATTGAGAGGTATGGTCAAAGGAAAATATCGCCTGCCTTATGTAACTAGAAATAAAAAGGAAAATGCTGATCCAGTTGGACTAATCTCATTATGCTCTTTATCCCTATTCATACCTGTTCCTCCAGAAGCCCCAGACTCCCTTGTTGCTGGCATACCCTCTGCATACCCTCTGTTTTGTCTTTATTGCTCAGTTTCCCCCAACTTCTAAAACACTACACCTCTGTCTTCTGGGACGTCTCTATATGTTCCTCTTTGTCACAATCCTCTAACTAAAACTCTGGAGAGCAGTGATACCCCTTGGTGCCTCTGTAACCCTACTGATGATGTCTGAGAACCATGGTAGCACTAGGACTGGAGATGAGGTAAGGATGCCATGATTCTCGTTGCCCCTTCCAGACTATTCTCCCTCAAAAACATCAGCTTTGAATCTCACATATCAGAACAAGGCTGTCCTATGTTCCTCAAAGTTCTGAGCACCCAGTTCACTGTCACTTCTCCAGCATCCCCCATCGTAGTTTGGGAGGATTTCAGTATTCATGGTAGGCAATTCTTCCAGCATGTCGTCTTTTTTTTTTTCTTTTTTTTTTTTTTTTTTCCATCGCCCAGGCTGGAGTGCAGTGGCGTGATTTCGGCTCACTGCAACCTCTGCCTCCCAGTTTCAAGCGATTCTCCTGCCTCAGCCTCCCGAGTAGCTGGGATTACAGATGTGCACCACCACACTCAGCTAATTTTTTATATTTTTAGTAGCGACGGGGTTTCACCATGTTGGCCAGGCTGGTCTCAAGCTCCTGACCTCAGGTGATCTGCCCTCCTTGGCCTCCCAAAGTGCTGGGATTACAGGTGTGACCCACTGTGCCCGGCCCCAGCACCTCTTCTCTCCATTCTTCCATTAGTGCTGTCTGCTGTTTCTCGTTCCTGTGAGGCCTACACTTTATCTACAACTATAACTTTCCTATAATTTCAATTTTAAGAAAACCCTCTCTGACCACCACCTCCAATTTTTCTAGCTTGTTCCTTGATCCCATCCCCATTCTGCTGTCTACATCACACTTTTTCGTCTTCTCTGGTTTCTTAACAAGCCTAAAACCAGTGATCAGTAATTGTACCTTCCCTGGTCTACATCCCCGTCGTCCCTGCCTTTTGCTCATTTGTTTGTTTTTAGCTCACTTGGCAGAAACGTTGCCAAGTTAAAGCCGGCTCGTTCTGTCCCATGTCTGCTGTAGCACAACTGAACCTTAAAGCGAATAGCACAACCACATTGCTTTGGTCTTGCTTTCAATTCCATCTCACAGCCACTTTGAACCTTTTCTTAAACCTCCAGCATTTGCCAGCCATAAGTGCTGCCTGCCTTGATCTCACAGTAGATGACTTGTCCTCACCCAGTTAGATCTACTACTTTTTTTGAGACAGAGCCTCTCTCTGTCGCCCAGGCTGGAGTGCAGTGGTGCGATCTCGGCTTACTGCAATCTCCGCTTCCCGGGTTCAAGCAGTTCTTGTGCCTTAGCCTCCTGAGTAGCTGGAACTACAGATGCCTGGCTAATTTTTGTATTTTCGATAGAGACAGTATTTCTCCATGTTAGCTGGTCTCAAACTCCTGGCCTCAAGTGGTCCGTGTGCCTCAGCCTCCCAAAGTGTTGGGATTACAGGCATGAGCCACCAGGCCCAGCCCAATTAAGTCTAATTTGTTACCAGTCTACCCTCTATCATTTGTTACCTGGTCAGGAATTTTCCCTGCTCTACTACGATTAGTTTTTTCCCAACGTGCAGCAGGCCAATCCTTGTGGCAACAGGTTTTGCCAAAGGGAAAAGATCTCATTCCCAAGGCTGCCATGTGAGGAGATGAGAGAACAGATGTCAAATATGCCTCTCCAAAGATGAAGTTTTAGGGATATTTATGGGATAGAGGAGCAGGGCAGTTGACGGCATGGGAAAAAGTGATTGGCTGTAAGGAAAAGTGAGTTAATAGGTGATCTGCACACACATAGTCAGGCGTCCTGACTCTTCACAGAGTGCATGTTCAGAAAATGGTAGCATGACCATGATCTGAGGGAAGAGTTTTCAGCTCTCTGATGCCATATGGTCATCTCTCCTGCATTGGCATAAGCCCATTTGAAGGATCAGTGGCCTCAAGCTGCTTGAGCGGGACAAGAGCTGCCCCCTACTTCCTGAAAAACAACTTAAAGCACCCATTACTGCAGTGACCTACAGGAAGCTAGTGGGAGTTTAGTTATGGATTGTCTGGCTATTTGACTTGCTAGTGGGAGTTTTTAGATCTAAGCGACTAAAAGCAACTGATATCATTTGGATATTTGTCCCTGCCAAAATCTCATGTTGAAATGTAATCCCCAGTTTTGGAGGTGGGGTCTGGTGGATGGTGCTTGAATCATGAGGCAGATCCCTTATGAATGGCGTGGGCCATTCCTTTGGTGATGAGTGAGCTCTGGCTCTTAGTTCACATTAGAACTGGTCCTTTGAAGTATGTGGCTTTTCCCCAACCCCACCCCTTGCTCTTGCTTTTGCTGTGTGATGTGCCTGCTCCCTCTTCACCTTCTGCCATGATTGTAAGCTTCCTGAGGCTTCTTCAGAAGCCAAAAAGATGTCAGCACCATGCTTTCCATAAAGCTGGCAGAACTGTGAGCCAATTAAAATATCTTTTCTTTATAAATTACCCAGTCTCTGGTATTTCTTGATAGTAGTACATTAACGGCCTAATACAGCAAACAAGGCAGGTTAAGTTTGGCAGGCTTAATCAGGTTAGCTCTGGTTTCATTAGCACATCACCCACTGTGGTTCCCCACCTTAGTAGCCCCCTTCTGACATCACGGGTCCCCTTATGATAGAAGAACTCTTTATGTGAGTTATTGTGATTCAGTGTTGCTCCTTATTGAAATTGCCCTACTTTTGCTTCCGGAATACCATATTCTTCCTACTTCACTCCTTATTATTCAGCACTTCACGCCTGAGGATCCCAGGACTCAGTTCTTCTGACACTTCGTGTCAGCCACAGTCACACCCTTGGGGATCTCATTGTGTTTCATGACTTAATTATGCTGCTGACTCTCAGATTGTTATCTTAGTTTTTCAGACTTCTTTCTTGAACTCCAGACCCATGGCCACTATGTTCTCACCGTGTGGAATCTGATGTCTCATAAGCATTTCAGACTTAATATACTCAAAAGGAACTGATATTCATGCCAAGCCTGCTTCTCTCCCCTTCTCCACTCACTAAATGGCACTACTTTCCTTCTGGCTGGTCAGATCATCCTTGGGGTTATTTTTGATGCTATTCTTTGTTTTCTTCTCCCATATCCAATCTACTGACAAATCCAAATTGCTCCTGGAAATAAACTCTGTACTTATATTAATTTTGCGTAAGTTTTTTCCTTTAAGGTTTACACTGGGAATGTATTTAGAAGACCAAGTCATAGATTGAAGTTGTCCTGTATAGGTACTCTGATTAGCAGCAATTACACGTGGATTTGTAAAGGAAAAAAGAACAGACAGTTCTTAAATTGTTTACCAAGAATTTGCATTAAAATAATGTAAGTATTGGCCAGGTATGGTGGCTCACACCTTTAATGCCAGCTCTTTGAGAGGCCGAGGCAGGTGGATCACCTGAGGTCAGAAGTTCCAGACCAACCTGGCCAACATGGTGAAACCTGTCTCTATTAAAAATACAAAAATTAACCAGGTGTGGTGGCGGATGCCTGTAATCCCAGCCACTCGGGAGGCTTAGGCACGAGAATCACTTGAACCTGGGAAGCGGAGGTTATAGTAAGCCAAGATCACGCCGCTGCACCCCAGCCTGGATGGACACAGCAAGACTCTCAATGAGAATAATAATAATAATAAACTATTGATTGTCCATTGTTCTTTATATTACAGATTCCAGGAATGTGAAGATAATATTTTAGTGGGCCCTTAAAAATGGTGATTTCCTTTATAGGTGTAAATTTCTCTGACAGAGGATTTCAAAATAGGCAGCTAAATGTCAGAAAGTTGTATTTTGGAGACTGATTTATTTTGATAGGTGTCCTTTTCAACTTAGCTTGTTTTTTAATTAGATTACTGACTTCATGTTGGAGCCCTTTAATGAATTGGGCAAATAAAGCATTTGCAGTTTTCAGGGCCTAGTATTTAAATATTTGAAAAGCAGGCATAGCTGGAAGGCCCAGCATAAAAATCAAGGGCCTGGTATGGTGGCTCACACCTATAATCCCAGCACTTTGGGAGGCCGAGGCAGGCAGATTTCTTGAGCCCAGGAGTTAGAGACCAGCATGGGCAACATAGCAAAACCCTGTCTTAAAAAAAATCAAGGACCCCACTTTTTGTTTTTGTTTTTTTTTTAAGGCAGGGTCTCGCTCCGTTGTCCAGACTGGAGTGCAGTGGCGTGATCTTGGCTCACTGCAACCTCCATCTCCCGGGCACAAACAGTCCTCACACCTCACCCTCCCAGGTAGCTGTGACTACAAGCACACACCACCACGCCTGACTAGCTTTTGTATTTTTTGTAAAGACAGTATTTTGCCATGTTTCCCAGGCTGGTCTCCCAACTCCAGAGCTCAGGTGGTCCGCCCACCTCTACCTCCCCAAGTGCTGGGATTACAGGCATGAGCCACCATGCCTGGTTCCCACTTTTACATTGAATCCTGGTTCCCCCGAAAGAGGGAAATACCATGGTGTTACCTGAAAGGGGTTCTGATCCAGACCCCAAGAGAGGGTTCTTGGATCTGGCTGAAGAAAGAAGTTGAGGCAAATCCATAGGGTAAAATGAAAGCAAGTTTATTGAGAAAGCAAAGGAATAAAAGAATGGCTACTCCATAGGCAGAGCAGCAGTGTGGGCTGCTGGACTAAGGATACTTATAGTTAATTCTTGATTATATTCTAAACAAGGGGTGGATTATTAATGAGTTTTCTGGGAAAGAGGTGGGCAATTCCCAGAACTGAGGGTTCCTCCCCTTTTTAGACCATACAGAGTAACTTCCTGACCTTGCCATGGCATTTGTAAACTGTCATGACATTGGTGGGAGTGTCTTTTAGCATGCTAATGCGTTATAATTAGCATATAGTAAGCAGTGAGGATGACTGGAGGTCACTTTTGTCACCATCTTGGTTTTGGTGGGTTTTGGCCAGCATCTTTACCACAAGCTGTTTTATCAGCAAGGTCTTTATTATGACTTGTATCTTCTATCAACCTCCTGTCTCATCTTGTGACTTAGAATTCCTGACCTCTTGGGAAAGCAGCCCAGTAGGTCTCAGTCTTATTTTACCGAGCCCCTATTCAAGATGGAGTTTTTCTGGGTCAGATGCCTCTGACAATAGGACCACGCTACACAATGTTCCACAGTGTTCCATGCTGCAGAGACACTCCTGTGATGCTGATGGGTGACCCAACACCAATCAGCCCATTCTGCCATCTTTCATAGGAGTCTTACCCCTTGGTGGTGAGTGTTTCCTTAGCCTCCAAGTGTTCAAACTGTGCTTTTCTTATCTAAATGTATAGAGAAATAAGTAGCCCTCTGCAGTTATAACCATTCACTGTGACCACTGTCAGCCACTCCAAAACTGCAGCTTTTGCTGGTGACTTGCCAATTGATCACACGTTGCCACACATACAAAGTTCAAATTCTCCCTCACAGTATGGAGTAATCCCTGTACCCCAAAAGCCAAAGAGAACAAGTAACTCAGTACAAAAGAGAGCAGAGAATGAGAAGAGTGACATCGTCTGTCATTTTTCAAAGGCTTCCTGGGAGCCTTCTAAAAGGGAATAGGTAGGATTGCAATAAGCTAGTTGAGACTGAGGTTAATCTGAACCAGCGTAATCACATAGAAAGTTGGACTGGTGAGAAAGGAAAAGTTGCTCAGAGCAGCCTGAGGTATGTGAGGTCTGCAAAATTTATCAGTCCCAGAAAGGCAGGAGTACGGGGCTTCATTCATGCCCTCCTCACCCCTATCCTGCACCCAGGCCCGGAGCAGTTGTTGAAAGGCATTTTTTTCTTGACTAGTGGCCTTACCCATTATCTTCACATTCCTAGAATTTGTGAAACAATGTAGGAACTCTCTCTTTTCCTTTAAAAGGAAACATTAATATTCTGAATGACTCTTGACTCATTTAGAATAAAAGCCAGCGCCCTTACCAGGAGCTAAGAGGTCTTAGACACTCTGGGACCTCACTGAGTGCATCTCAGTGCCACCTCCCCCTTCCCACTCCCAACTCTTCATCCACCTCACCTGACCTCCCTGCTGCTCCTCAGCACGTGCTCACACTGACCTCTGCAGAGCCAAGGCCTGTGTGTGTGCAGCACTGGCCTCTCCTGATGTGTGCATGGCCCTTTCCCTCTCCTCCTGGAAGTCTTTGCAGATGACTCCCTCCATAATCACCATATTTAAAATGGTAGCCCCACTTGAAAATATTCCTTCTTCTGCTGTTTTTCCCTAGCACTTACATGTTGACATGCCATATAATTTACTTATTTTATCTTCCTTCTCCCTTACTAGAACGTAAGCTCAATAATTTGAAAGTTTGGGTTTCTGTTTTGTTCACTGTTCTAACTCCAGCACCTACATGGTATGCCTAGTTTATGGCAGGTGTTCAATAATTAAAATGATTATCTTGAATACAATAAAAGTCCTAATCCTTTTTGTTTTTGTTTTTATGATGTGTGATACTATTCTTGGTATTACTCAAAAAGAGTTGTACTTTTTTAGAAAATTCACTTTTTAAGTTAGTATAAAGAATATTCAGTCCAGTTTGGAAATGAACAGTAGAAAAGTAAGAAGAGTTAGCACTTGTGCAGTGGTCACTCTGTTCTAGGTGCCCAGAGAATCCCATGGAATCCTTTCCCAACCTCCTTAATGGAGGTAGCTTCTGTTATAACCCCATTTTACAATAAGAAAACTAAGCAACAGAAGTTGAGCAGTGTATCCAAGGTCAGAATGAATAATTGAGCCAGTATTTGAATCCAAACTGTCTGGCCCCAGAGCTAGTGTTCCATGTATCTTTTATTTTTCTGTAACTTTACGCTTGGAGAATGGTTGTAAGAATAGTAACGTGATGTCTCATATGTTCTTTCCTCCATTTCACTATGTTTATATTTTGGCTCTCTTGCTTTATCACTCTATAGGTTTTTTTGTTGTTGTTGTTAGTTTTTTTCCTTGAACCATGTGAAAACAAATTACAGACATGGTGCCGCTTATAAACATTTCAGTGTGTGTTTAAGACCAAAGATATCATCTTATATGATCAGAGTATAATTATCAAAATCAGGAAATTTAATACTGAAGAAATGCTCTTATCCACAGTCCAAATGATTTCATCCCAATAATGTTCCGTATCGCTGTTGCTTCCTGATCTTTCCCTTCCCCAGCCTCCAGTCCAAAATCCATCCCACATCACACAGTGCATCCAGTTGTCAGGCCCATCGTGGAGAGACAAGGTCTTCCTCTGTCACCAGGCTGGAGTTCAGAGGCTCTGCCTCTGTGGTCCAGGCTCTACCTCCTGGCTCCAGCAGTCCTCCCAACTCAGCCTCCTCAATAGCTGGGGCCACAGGTGTGTGACACCACACCTGGGTAATTTTTGAATTTTTTTGTAGAGACAGGGTCTTGCTATGTTACACAGGCTGGCGGGCCCATCTTCTTAACTGAGAGACCAGTTTATGCTTTCCTCTAGGGCCATCATATACAAAGTCCAGAAATTTAGTGTATGGGTAGCTTTTCAAGTCAAGCAATAAGATGAAATTGTCAGTAAATGTTACTGGGATCGGCCAGGCGCGGTGGCTCATACCTGTAATCACAACACTTTGGGAGGCCAGTGTGGGCGGATCACGTGAGGTCAGGAGTTTGAGACCAATGTAGCCAACATGGTGAAACCCTGACTCTACTAAAAAAAAAATACAAAAATTAGCTGGGCTTGGTAGCAGGCGCCTGTAATCCCAGCTACTCGGGAGGCTGAAGCAGGAGAATCGCTTGAACCCGGAGGCAGAGGTTTCAGTGAGCCAAGATTGTGCCATTGCACTCCAACTTGGGAGACAGGAGCGAGACTTCGTCTCAAAAAAAAAAAAAAAAAATTGTTAATAGGATCAAAGCATGCCATTTGAAAAATATTACTGAAGTGTACATTTCTGTTCTCATTTCTGTTGCTAGTATATTGACAATGTCAATAAGATTGTTACCATCTTGATGGGCAAACAGTCCTGACCCTTGTTCTTGGGTCCATACTTCTGATCTTTCTTTATGATACCCTGTGAGTATGCAGTTAAATGTTCATGTTACCTGTGTCTGTCATATGTTAATGACTGCTGCATCTTAAAGGGCTACATCCCTGCGTCCCTGGCTTTGACTTCACTTTCACACTTGTCCACTATTGCCATTACCATACTGCAATTGCTGCTTATTTTCTCATTTTGCTGTATGCTTCTGGAGAGCTGAGATGTGTCTTATCGATCCAGCTTTTTGACTCTGAAATGAGCTTTGAGTACATGAATGAGTGAGCAAATGAATCCATAATGCTAGTAGAGGTTTTGCAACCTGTGTTTTCAAAGATCCTCATTGCCAGTTTTTATGTTAAGGTAATTTATGTAAAGTATATAACTCAAGAGCTGTGAGTGTGTCTTTGCTAATGATTTGGGGAAAGTTTTTCGTAAAACTCTTTCACAAATGAAGATCTGCTATTTTTCTGCTGTGGTTGAATGTTAAATGTTCACAAGAGTCTTGAATTATTTATTGGTCTTTGTTTTTTCCTTTAACTGTTGTCATTTGGAAAAATATCTGAATATTCAACTGGCTGGCTCTATAGAGCTGGGATATTCTTACGTCTTGTTTCTGTATCAAGTGCTAATCTACAGGAAATTAAATTTTAAAATATTAGTATGTTTTTTAAAACTCAAGTCAATCATAGTAAGAAATAAGGCATGCCAATAGTCAAAATAAAAGCATTGCAATTTTGTATCTGTTTTTATAGATAAGCCTTTAAATGTAACAAAAGTTGTCTTTTGTATTGAAATAATTTGTTTCTATTTTTCTCTTTCCCCTCTTGCCTCTTTATAAAGGAGTCAGTCACTGCCAACATAAAGTTAAGAAAGCTAGGCGCTTTCTCCCTTTGGTCTTCTGTTCCCATGATCCTCCTTCTACGGGTACTGCACTCATATTTGCACAGGCTCTCCTATTAACCAGAGCACTCCAGAGAAACTAACTCTAACTTGATGCTTATAGATTATCCTGAACAGATCATAGCTTTATTGAATATTAGTGTATGTGCTGTTCATTGTTCAGAAGCAATAAGGGGATTGGGGTGGGGGCAAGGTTTTATGTCACCGTTTTTGGGTTACTCTCTTGAATACAAGATTTTTTGTTTGCCTGTTTGCTGGTTTTTAAATGCATGACAGGGCAAGAAGTCGCTTCTCAGTTTCATTTGTGTTGTTTGAGTGTTTTCCCACAGAGGTCAGCAGGATCACACTTTTTGCATCATGGATTTCCTAATATAGCATGCAACTGAATGAAGGAGAATGGCCAAAGTGTCTCCCTAGTTGTCTGCTTTTCATGCTTTGGGGACAGATATTTAGGGCTGCTGCGTAGTAGAGGCAGCTATGCCATTTGGAGCATTTTCAAGGAAAGCAAAGATTATTTATAATAATTGAAACAGTAATTTCTCCAAACTATTCAAAACAAAATTTATTCTGTGCAAACTTAAATGGGAACCTTCGTTGTCAGCAGAGCTTCAAGTACTGCACTCCCCACAGTTTATAGTAGTGGGCCTGGCCTATGTCTACCTTATAATATTTAAATCCCACTGGCTTATTGGAATGGGCTTGCTGAGGGCTTATTCTCTCCTTGTAACTAAACATACAGATTAATGACTAGTTTGTTTGCATTTTTATCTGAGGGGACACAAGTTCCCTTTGAGGAAGGTAGAAACCATTTTTAAAATGTAATTGTAAGAGGCAGTCAAATTAACTTTGCTTAGTGTGGCAGAATCCAGTTTACCCTCTGTAATACTCTAGCTGTGTAACTTCATGTAATACATTGACAGCTTTAAAGTTGGCATTATGCCCTCAAATTCAAGTAAACATACCACCACTACAGTCTTTCTTTATCTTTTGAATTAAACCCTGGGGGATAATTTTTTTTTATTTTTCTTACACTTTGGTTTACTTGTCATTTTAATAGTGTTTTCCCCTCTCTTCCCTCTTCTCCTTCCTATGTCTCCCTCCCTCTGTTCCCTACTTCCCTTTCTTTGCATGCCACCTGGATCTGCAGATGAAATTAGTGGGGACGGTAATATTTATTTTCACATTTGTGTTACTGCTATGAGATAATTATTTATGAAAATAAATACAGTTTAGTATTTAATGAAAGGCAAAATGTGCTTTTGATCCAACAGAACCAAGTACAAAATGGTATGCAAAATATTTTAAAAATTGCTTAGGGCTTTGGCATGGAAAGGATAGCTATCAATTTCTTAATCACATTTTAGTGGTAAATTTGAGTTGTTTGTATTCCTAGTAAATTTTCTAGATTTCATTATTAAAACTTTGAGAGTTCTTAAAAAATGTCAAAAGCAAAATTAGTAACACTTGAAAGGTGTAAATGGTAGCAGTCCATACACTCTGTTTCCCAAGTATAGTATCTGTGTGATAATTCCTAGTTTGGGAATGAGATAGTAGAAAGGAAAGAATGAAAAATGATTTTAAAGACTCACAGAAACTAACGGAATTAGGGAAATATCAGCAATAATGATAATTGGTTTTTCAAATAGTTGATAGCACTTAAGGTAGAAATTTAAAAATTGTAAATCACACTCTATGTTTTACATTTCCCATCTACTTCATATACTGCTTGCATGAAACTTTATCCTCCTTTATACTAAAGGAGTAAGATTTTATAAACTAAAATTACGAAGGAATTGTATTTTTTTCCTCCTGATTAAAGAATGCTTTTACTGAAGATTTCACCTATGTTCATTTTTGTAATAGGATAGAGATACTGATAACTTGAGTATAACAAGCTAAGCAATTTCGGTAAAAGGTCTTAAAAGTGCATGTTCTTCGCAGGATCTGAAGTCAGAGATTTGAGCTTCATTTTTAGATTAATTCTGTGATAATAATCAATTAGCAGCTGCAGTTCATCTGGAGCTTTGTGCACGGGACACTTCACTGACTTGATTCCTAATTCTCACAGCAGTCATTCAGAATATCACTGGGTACTGGCCTCACTGTTTTGCATTCAGAATATCACTGGGCACTGGCCTCACTGTTTTGCATTCAGAATATCACTGGGCACTGGCCTCACTGTTTTGCATTCAGAATATCACTGGGCACTGGCCTCACTGTTTTGCATTCAGAATATCACTGGGCACTGGCCTCACTGTTTTGCATTCAGAATATCACTGGGCACTGGCCTCACTGTTTTGCATTCAGAATATCACTGGGCACTGGCCTCACTGTTTTGCAGGTGAGGAAAGTGATCATCAGAGGATTAAGAGAGACTCTAAGGCTGCTAGAGGCAAGTGGTCAGGTCTTAGGCTCCAGCCTTGCCCTTTTTCCACTGCCCCATCCAGTCAGCAACTGACTAGCTGAGGGATTACGAGCAAATTGCTTCATCTCTTGGGTCTTCACCTGGGAAAGGTCTCAAGTGGTTGTTGTGAGGATTACTCTGTAAGCATCAAAATTTAGATAAATGTCTGCAAACACTTTTGTGTATTTTCCCACCTATGAATTTCTCAATACTATGAATTAGCCAGGGCAAGTGTGCTTAACCCATTTTACAGGTGAATAAGCTGAGCCTTAAGGGTAGTCACTTGGTCTTGGTCAGCAAGGCCCATGGACCAAATATGGCCCACCTGTTCTTGTATGCTACAGTTTCTTGCCTGTGAAATAGGGATGGTGATCATAGTACAACTTCAAAGAATTTTGCTGAGGATTAAATGACAATATATGTAATTATTTACAACAGCATCTAGTATATGGTAAGCTCCCAATAATATGATTAGTAGTCAATGTCATTATTAAATATAGAATGCAGACCTAGCTTCATTTGTGCCTGGGCCTTTGAACTTGTTTCCTTTTTTCTTTGTATTTTCCTTATCTTTTGAATTAACCCTTGGGGAGTAACTTTTCTGTTTTCCTTAAACTATGTTAAACTATGTGGAGGGCCTAGGAAGTTTCAGGCTGGACTCCAATTTTTTAGGGCCCTTGAGTATGTAAAAATACCTATCATATCAGTGTAATACTATCTTACAATCCTAAAAGCCAGGAAAGAAAAGCAAAATACAGCCAAATCAATGTCAAGAATTCTTGAGAAGGCCGGGTACAGTGGCTCCTGCCTGTATTTTCAGCATTCTGGGATTATACTTGAGCCCAGGAGTTCGAGACCAGCATGGGCAACATGGCAAAACCCCATCTCTACAAAACGTACAAAAAATTAGCAGGCATGGTGGCGCGTGCCTGTAGTCCCAGCTATTTGGGAGGCTGAGTTGGGAGGATCACTTGAGCCCAGGAGGTGAAGGCTGCAGTGAGTCAAGATTGCACCACTGTACTCCACCCTAGGCGACAGAGCAAGAACCTGTCTTCAAAAAAAAAAAAAAGGAATTCTTAGAAATGTACACCAGATATTACCACTTGAAAACTCATATGTAGAAGGTTATAAACTTTTGCAGATCATGTACCTGCAACATTGTTGATTTTACTCCATGAATTCTCTATTCACATTGCATCATAGTACACACACCTGCACTCCAAATATAAGTAATTCCCAGACAGCTTTGATACATCCCCAGAGATTTTATATACAATTCATACAGCTAAAAAAAAAAAAGAAAGAAATTTACAGGTTTTCTCTTGTGATTGTATGAATTAATTGAAATGTATGCAACATGATACTTTCCACAATATGTGCTAGCCTGATATATATTAGCCTATTTATTTTACTCCTTCACAATTATTTTAGAGGTTGGTATCTCTACTGAGGATTATATAAAATGAGACAGTCCTTGAAGGACTGCTGTCAAACCAAAAAGATTGGCTGAGAGTATCAGCACACAGGAATCCTAAATCCTCAACTGCCAGGTCCCTTTCAGAGAGCCCTCAGAAGAAGCAAAACAATAAGAGGAGCTACTGTTGCTGGATGATCTGTTATGTGTAGGGCACATCTCAACTTTCTGTTGTGTCTCCTGTAATCCTCATAACAATGCTACAAGGTGGATGATGTTATTTTACCCGCGAGGGCACAGATGAAGCATTGCCAGGTGAAGTGACTTTCCAAAGCTCAAGCAGTTTTCCCCAAATGGGCTTGTGTATTTTGTCACATGTATTGCAGCTCTACCATTCACTTCTGCGCTGCTTCACACAGATTAAATCCTTTGCCTCAGTTTCTTAGGGCTATAGCGTTCCTTTACTGATTGCTGCAGTGCATTCATTCTTTTGGTTTAGCATGTGTTTCTTGAGAGACCTTCTCTGTGCTAGGCACTGTTTTAGCTGCTGAGGACACAGTGTTGAGCAAGATACATGAAGGTTCCACTCTGGTGGCTGTTCCATTCTAGAGAGGTGGGCATACAGTTCACAGGAAACAAAATTATATCAGGTTGTTATAGGTAATGAGGAAAATGAGTCAGGGAACATGATTAAGAACAGTGGGATGGGGGCAAATTAGTTTGAGGAGAGGTCTCTGAATAGGTGGCTAAAACCAGAATTGGCTCTAGGCCAGCATAAGCTTTGGTGCATGGTAAAGCCCTCAGTTGGAGGTCACTGCCACTGGTGTTAGCAGCAGCTTTATGCCCTTCTTCATTAAGGCAGTAGACAACTGTCACCTGATAGTCTTGGGCTCTGAACAGGCTTTTAATGAACCTTTGCAGCCATATGAAGCTGTGATGAAAAGTGCAAAACATCTGCTTAGTAACACCATGAGCTACGTGCAGGGTTGTAGAGACTTTTCAGCAGTTTGGATAACAGGGCAGCTGGGGAAGGGAAGCAGAGGTGCAGAGTTTGAGTGGCTCTCTCTCTCCCAAAATCCTGCTGCAGCAGGGCCAACTCATGTGCTTTACTTCTAAAGGCACGTGCTTTATATGAAAGGAAGCAGTGAGGGTGCTAGGGCTGTTGTATGGAAAGGCAGCTTTAGTTGCATTCATTTTCTGAGGAGAGCATCACAAAGTCGAGCGTGTTAAACTATGGAATCAAAAGAGAAATGATTGCAAATGGCCATTTGTGTGGCTTCTGTTGCCTTAGCTGTTAGAGTAGATTCCTCCTCTGCTTAGTCTTCTTTGTTGCAAGTGTGTTAGCAGCTTCCTTCCATCCCCAAATTTTCTTTCACAGGGTGTTTTGATAAGCCATCTTATACAGAAGCAGAGCTATAGGCCTACAGATGCCAATTTACTGTTCTTAGTATTCGCTGAAAACAGATTAAGAGGGAGAAATACAGAAATAAAAGAATGTATGATTTGGAGTCTATTAAAACTTTTTTAATCTTGTGAGTATCCTTATAAACGTATAAGAATAATACAGATTATCTACCTGTCATATAGGACTTAGGAATAGTTTACAAATAATAACTGTCTTAAAGAGAATTGATTTATTGGTGTTATAATCTGCTTCCCCAACTTTTTTTTTTTTTTACTGTAATCACTTTTAATGATGATTACATAATAAGAAGTGAATTCTTCCACTTGTAGATTTGATCTCAGTCATTACCGTAGATGTGGAATGATTGATATCCCAGTAACTGTAAACCATATATATTCTCTATTTTCTTTGAATTCTACACCTTTAATATCTGAATGCAGTGATAAGGCGTCACAGAAGAAAGAACTTGTAGCTTTTAGTTTCATTGGTGTTAAACAAGGATGCTAGATCAAAATATCAAAATAGAGCTCTTTGGAAATGATGCATCACAAAGTCCTGTCCCTGCTTTACTGACTCACAAGAATGGCCCAGCAGTTAAAATCCTTATACATGGAGCAGCTGAAGGTTTTCCTTTTTCCAGAAAGAGAAAAAAAGACAAGGCTAAAGTGATTTTTTCAGTATAGTTGTTACCTCATGAGTGACTGTTTTCTTCAGATGAGTATTTTTAAATTTCCCATTAATATAGTGGTGGACTTTTAAGTTGGTGTATTACCCAAAAAGAGTAGGCAGATACATTGGAACTTCTTGACGTGATCTCAAAAAACCTCATTTTAATATGCTGCTTATTCTCCTTTTTTTCTTTATAGATCTACTCTTTTGACATTAATGCCTAAAATATCTGAGTTTAAAAGTTAGGAAACAAATTCCTGTTGCATTTCTCAACCCTGAGCAAATGGAATGAATTAGCACAGTTAATCTCAAAAATTGGGCTGCCATTTATTTTCTAAAGGTTCCGTTCAGATTATGCTGTCAAGTCTAATTGTTAATAAAATCAGATACTGTGTTTTGTAGATACCAGTCTTATTTGGAGAAAGCCCAGTAGACAACTGTAGTTTTAAACATGTATTTGGTGTAGTTGAGGAAGAGCTTTGCGGTTGGTAGATTGGTTAATTTGAAGCATATACATAGTTGTTTCATGTCGTTCTGTTTTTGACAAGAGCTTTCTGTGTTAGCCCTGTTTGCTCTCCGATAAACAAGTCTGTGTATTATAACGTATTGGACAATGATGTCACTTTTATTTCCATAAATGACTCATGTGTGAGCAAAATTTGAGTAATAGTGTTTTAAGAATATTTCAGCGTAGTAGAGGATTTAAGCAGATCGCTTTGCCTATTTTAATTATATGAAATACCAGGAGGTCAGATGTTTAACCTCTTTCAACATATCTGTTTCTTTTCCTGCAGAAACAGATGATTATGCTGAGATTATAGATGAAGAAGATACTTACACCATGCCCTCAAGTAAGTAAACTTCTGATTTTGTTCTTGCTCAGACTTGACAGATGCCTCCTTGCATTTAAAAGTTATTGATACTTATTGTCTTTTTAGAGCCATTTTTAATACTTCCTTGGGTGCTGAACAGAAATATTCTTTTCAACCTTTACCAGTCTATATTACTTACATATGCCCACTCTGTAAGGTCAGAAGCCTAAAACTCAAATATCTGTAATAATTTTTAGTTACAGGATTTTTGTAATCTTGTTCTCTGGCTCTATCATAATAGAACCTTTATTGATTAGGGTATTTTCTGTCTGTAGAAAATTAGTATTATTGGTTAAGTATATATGTGAATGTCTGTGTATATACATACACAATATATATATACACATATATGTATAATACACATACATACACATACATGTATAACCCATACTTTCACACACATATATTCAAAGATTTGCATTTTCCCCCTTGAAATTGTTTATTCTTTGTTGCCATTGACTAACCAATACAAATAGCTTGTAACCATCGTCAGTCTGTACGCCTCAGGGATGGGAGGTGTGGGGAGAGAAACAGAACTCTTAAAGGACCTTCATACAGCCTGGAAATGTCAAGATTCTGCTTCTCTCTGTGATGTGCAGCTTGGTGATTAAGGAAAATCTTGAAGCCCCAGGTCTCATGTTGGAGTGTATAGTCTCCAGATCTTGAATTAGATAAACTCTTGAAATTTCATTTGCAAAAAAAAATTTATTTCTTAATTTCATTTTCTTATGTTTTTAATGTTCCACACAGTACTGACTTGAGTATAAAAAAAAAAATTAAACCTGCCTTTTAAAGAGTCTTCAGAAGTCTTAGAAATTAACTCAAAATCTGAATGTCCCGATTTCAATAGAGCTATATATATTTGTAAAATAAATGTTATAGGTGCCTTATTCTATTGTATAAATATTCTTGTAAATATTCTTATTTGGATTTTCTGTATACATTGAGGAAGCATTACCAGGATGAAGAGAAACAACCCAGTATTGCCTTTCAAGTGTGCATTGTGCCCTGTGGACCCATGTCCCCTTTCAGGAGCTTCTTGACTAGAGAGTTATTCAAAAGAGGCCAGAGCTGAAACTTGTGTGTACATTTTGATTGCCAGTATCAGTTTGGAAAAATGTTTAAACTTAGGTTTAACTTTTTGGCATGGTGGCTCACATCTGTAATCTCAGCACAGAGATGTAATGTCTCCTTTGGGAGACAGAGGCGGGAGAATTGTTTGAGTCTAAGAGTACGTTACCAACCTAGGTGACATAACAAGATCCTGTCTCTACCAAAAACAAAATAAATTAGGCAGGCGTGGTAGCATGCACCTGTTGTTTCAGCTACTCAGGAGGCTAAGGCGTGAGGATTGCTTGAGCCTGTGAGGTCGAGGCTGCAGTGAGCCCTGATTGCACAACTGCACTTTGGCCTGGGCAACAGAGTGAGACCCTGTCTCAGAAAAACCAAAAAAGAAAAAAAAAACCACCAAAACACTTGTTTACTTTTTTGATTAGCCATATAGTCACTTGTACATTCCTGCAGATAATCCAGTTTTTATTTGTATATTTATTATTTATAGTTGAGCAGTAAATGTCCAACATGGCTTTCATCCATACCTGACAAAAATAAGTTATAGGAACTCGATGAGATAGGAACTTAAAAGCATTGTTTAACTAACATTGAGTTAACTTGAAGATATTTAGTTTTTACTTGTATTTAGTTCTTTAAAATTCATATTTGTGCTTAAAATATTTTAAAAATTAAGTATTATTGAAATATTCTCTTCAAGTTTGTGTTGTTAACCTAATTGCTGTTAGTTATTTCTAAGCAAGGTCTTCAATTTTTTTCTCTCTTAATTGCGATACAGAAAGCTATGGAATAGATGAAGGTAACAGGATTCCTTTAAATTAACTGCATTTGCTTGCAATTGCAACCTATGGAGTGATATGGGATGTTTCAGTTTTTGGTTAACTTATTTTTAAACTATTTGTCATTGGTTTACTCATACTGTTAAATCAATGGAACTACTAGCTAAAGTGATTTTAAAGAGGAAAATAACTATCTAAATTTTGGGTTGGATGTTCTGTGTTTATAATTTGATAAACCAGGGAGAACATGTAAAAATATTTGGCTCTTGGTGTATTTCGTTGGTGATTACACTAGTGGAATATATATGCGAAAACCTATGGAGATGAGTTTCTTACCTGAAATAAATCAAAATACCAAGTAGCTAAATGGGTTATAATTGAATCTATCACATTCCTAATGGGCATTTTCTTTCCATGTGCCTCAAAAACCTACTGAATAATCGATTTTGTATATTACAATAACAGTATATTAATTTGAGGCACATAGTCTCGAAAGTATAAAGTATTTATGATTTATAATGTTGATATGTCCAACCTTGATTCTGAGTCATCTAATTTTGAAATTAGGTTTGAGAAACTACCTCTTTAAACTCTTTTAGCTCCATGAGTAATATAGAGATAGGATTATCATGAAGTGGAAAACTCTTAAACTTTCAAAACATAAAGTTTACTTATGATATAATTTTATGTTGTGTTCATATTTACAAACTGTAGTTATTTGTAAAATAATTGCTTTAATAACTGTGCTTTTATAGCCTTCATATATTAATACCTAAACTAATAGTTCTTAATAGTTAAGCATATAATTTAATAGTTGGGGCAATTATTTAGAAAACTATCAAATAGATATAAAATAAATCAGAAATTTAAAAACTCCTGGGAACAACATGAAAAATATCTACCTTTAGTAGAACTCATTGTTTCGGTAGTTCTTCTAATACCATAACTAATTACATGAATTCCTATTAAAATATTGTTTAAGAGAATTCCACTGTGTTAAAAGCATTTTCATAGATTGATGTGCCACAGATGAAATTTTACTTATGGATGATCAAGAAATACGTCAAGTGTTATTTCTACATTTGGAATATCTTACTTAGGTATTGATGTGTGGATTATGTTTTACAGCCAGGGATTATGAGATTCAAAGAGAAAGAATAGAACTTGGACGATGTATTGGAGAAGGCCAATTTGGAGATGTACATCAAGGCGTTTATATGAGTCCAGTAAGTCTTTTAAGACTACCAAACAACTAGACTAATTTTGACTATTTAAGTTTAAATTGCTTTTGTTTGTCTTCATGAGTCCTTAGTTCTTCTAGGTATTAATATTTACAGGTGTCTTTTATAAAGCTCTTCATAAATGTCAACTTATACTTGGCATATTCAGAAACCAAAAAATGGCAACATTAGCTCCTACAAGGCCGGGCCTGTCTTTTATTCATTTTAATCTTTCAGCCTTTGTCATCAGTAATAGTTTTTATAGGTGACTGTTCTTTGGATGGAGTTAGCAAATCAGATGAGAGTGAGAAACAGCCAGTATACCTGTTCACCCGCATTTTTGAGAAAGAAATGTTAATTTGCCCCAGTTTACCCTCCGGAAAAGATCAATAAATTTTAAAAATGATTGCTTTAATAATAGCTTGATGAGGTATCATTTGCTTGCTGTGAAGTTCACTCTTTTGAAGTGTACAATTCAGTGCTTTTCAGTATATTCACAAAGTTGTGCAGCTATCACCACTGTCAATTGGAACATTTTCTTCACCTCAAAAAGAAACTTTATACCCATTAACAGTCACTTCCCATTCCACCCTTCCCCAGCCTTTGGCAGCCACTCATCCACTTTCTGTATGTATAGATTTGTATATTCTGGACGTTTTGTATAAATGAAACATATACTATATGGGTTTTTTATTATTGGCTTCTTTCACTTAGCATAATATTTTTAAGGTTCATCCATGTTGTAGTATGTGTTAGTACTTCATTCCTTTTTATTGCCAAATAATACTCTTTTGTATAGATATAGACCACCTTTTGTTTATCCATTCATCAGTTGATGAATATTTGGGTTGTTTCCACTTTTTGACTATTAAAATGTTTCTGTGAACATTCATAAATGAGTTTTTCTGTGGATATATATATATGTATATATATGTGTGTGTGTATATATATGTGTGTGTATATGTGTGTGTGTGTGTATATATATATTTTTGTTGTTGTTGTTGTTTGTTTGTTTTGGTGAGACGGAGTCTTGCTCTGTCGCCAGGCTGGAGTGCAGTGGTGTGTTCTCAGCTTACTGCAACCTCCGCCTTCCAGGTTCAAGTGATTCTTCTGCCTCAGCCTCCTGAGCAGCTGGGACTACAGGCGCGCTCCACCACGCCCAGCTAATTTTTGTTTTTTTTTAGTAGAGACGGGGTTTCACCATGTTGGCCAGGATGGTCTCGATCTCTTGACCTTGTGATCCGCCTGCCTCGGCCTCCCAAAGTGCTGGGATTACAGGTGTGAGCCATCGTGCCTGGCCCTGGATATATGTTTTTAGTTCTCTTAGTGGAATTGCTTCATCATATGGTAACTATTTGTGTGTGTGTGTGTGTGTGTGTGTGTGTGTGTGTGTGTGTGTGTGTGTTTATGTATGAGGGAGAGAGAGAGAGAGTCTTGCTCTGTCAGTCAGGCTGGAGTGCAGTGACGCAATCATGGCTCACCGTGGCCTCAACTTTCTGGACTCAAGTTATCCTCCCCGTGACTAGGACTACAGGCAAGCACCACCACACATAGCTAATTTAATTTTTTTTTGTAGAGACAGCGCCTCTCTACATTTCCCAAGCTAGTCTCAAACTCCTGGACTCAGGTGATCCTCCTGTCTTGACCTCCCAAAGTGCTGGGATTGCAGGCATGAGCCACTGAGCCAGCCAACATTTTCTTTCTTTTTCTTTTTCTTTTTTTTTTTTTTTTTAGGACAGGGTCTTACTCTGTCACCAAGGAAGTACAGTGGTACAATCATGGCTCTCTGCAGCCTCAACCTCCCAGGCTCAAGTGGTCCTCCCACCTCAGCCTACCAAGTAGCTGGGACTAGAAGTGTGTGCCATCATTCCCAGCTAATTATTTTATTTTTTTTAGAGACAGGGTCCCATGATGTTGCCCAGGCTGGAATGTTTAACTTTTTGATGAACTGCCAAAATGATTTCCAACACAGCTGTACCATTTTATATTACTAGCAGCAGCATATAAGACTGCAAATCTCCACATTTTCACCAGCATTTGTTATTGCATGTCTTTTTAAATTAGATTGGTGATTTCTTAAATGACATTTTAGACTAATAGTACAAACATGTGCTGTGTGTAACGATGGGGATACTTTCTGACAAACGCATCATTAGGCGATTTCATGATCGTGCAAACATTACACGGTATACTTACACAAACTTAGATGGTCTAGCCTACTACACATCTAGGCTATATAATATAGCCTGTTGCTCCTAGGCTACAAACGTGTACGGCATGTTACTGTACTGAATACTGTGGGCAGTTGTAGCACATGGTATTTGCATATCTAAATATAGAAAAAGTACTGTAAAAATACAGTATAAAGTACAAAATAATGGTACACTCATATAGGGCACTTACCATGAATGGAGTTTGCAGGACTAGGAGTTACTCTGGGTGAGTAAATGTGGAGGCCTAGATTATGACTGTACACTACTATAGGCTATAAACACTGTACACTTTGGCTACATTAAATTTATCTTAAAAACTTTTTAATACTAAATTAACCTTAGGTTATTGTAACCTTTTTACATCATGAACCTTTTAAGCTTTTTTCTATTTAAATTTTTTTAACTTTTTAAACTTTTTTCTTAACTAAGACACAAACACATACATTAGGCTAGGCCTACACAGGGTCGAGATCATCCATATCACTGTCTTCGACCTCCACACCTTGTCCCACTGGAAGGTCCTCAGAGGCAGTAATGTGCATGGAGATGTCATCTCCTAGGGCAACAATGCCTCCTTCTGGATACCTGCGAAAGGCCCTGCTTGAGGCTGTTTTACAGTTAACTAGTTTTTGTTTTGTTTTGTTTTGTTTTATAAGTAGAAGGGGCTGGTGCTGTGGCTCATGACTGTAATCTCAGCACTTTGGAGACTGAGGCAGGAAGATCACTCAAACCCAGGAGTTCAATACCAGCCTGGGCAACTTAGTAAGACCCTGTCTCAAACAAAAATTTAAAAATTAACCTGGCCTGGTGGCGCACACCTGTAGTCTCAGCTACTTGGGAGGCTGAGGGAAGATCACTTGAGCCCAGGAGGTCAAGGCTGCAATAAGTCTTGTTCACACCACTGCACTCCAGCCTGGACAACAGAGTGAGACTCTGCCTCTAAAAAATAAATAAGTAGGAGTACACTCTAAGATAACAATTAAAAGTGTAGTATATTAGAAAAAAAGAAAAACAAAGTATGGTAAATACACAAACCTGTCACATAGTCGTTTATTATGATTATCATGTATTAATCACTGTACATAATTGTATGTACTATACTTTTATATGACTGGAGTACAGTAAATTTGTTTACACCAGCATCACCATGATCACATAAGAAATTTGATTTCTGTGATGTCACTAGGCAGTAGGAATTTTTCAGCTTCTTTATAATCTTATGAGACCACTGTAGTATATGTGGTCCATCATTGACCAAAATGTTACTTTGTGGCACGTGACATGCTTGCTCAAGAAACTGTCTTTGAACTAGAATAGTAGCAGGTGAACAGAGATGGCTCTAATAAAGTTACAGTAACAGAGAAAATTGACTCTTATTTTATACCCCTGCTTGGAAACTGCAAATGACCATTTTTTTCCTCAGTAACTCCGTGTTTACGCATTTTTTAATGTCCTTTACACGTGTACTAGTGATGCTCTGAGCATTACTTTTATAACCCAAAAGTTATGAAAGGGCTTTTTTTATCAAAGATAACAGATAATTGCCACCAGTAAACTAACCAAATTAGTTCAGTTTTGAAAGCCTTTACTCTTGTGCTTATATCAAATTATATAATTTGTTATGTATTTTTTGCTGTTTTTTACTCCTTTTTGAATTTTTTTAACTATGGGTGTATTATCTGTATTCCACAGTCTCTTAATTCTGCCCTTTGAGGCAAAGTGGAGTAGAAGGAGCAATGGATGCAAATTTAGTGAAAAACAAACAAACAAACAAACAAATTTAGATCTGGCTCTGCCTCAGTTTGAGATTGGGGGAGATAAGGTGACTGCATTACTGGAAATTAACTAAATTATCTCTGAGCTTCCTATAATCTCCAAAATTCCTGATAGGTAAGCATTCTAAAGTTCCCAGAGTAACATGACTTAAACACAGCTAATAGCAGGGTTAGTGGACTTTATTTCATTCACTTTTAAAATACATAATCCATTTTAGTTGTGAAAATACAAGATAATTTTTTAAAATAGCCATAATCTAAATTTAATTTTTTTTTTTTTGAGACGGAGTCTCACTCTGTCGCCCAGGCTGGAGTGCAGTGGCGCGATCTCGGCTCAATGCAAGCTCCGCCTACTGGGTTCACACCATTCTCCTGCCTCAGCCTCCCGAGTAGCTGGGACTACAAGCACCCACCACCACGCCTGGCTAATTTTTTGTATTTTTAGTAGAGACGGGGTTTCAACGGGTTAGCCAGGATGGTCTCGATCTCCTGACATCATGATTCGCCTGCCTCAGCCTCCCAAAGTGCTGGGATTACAGGCATGAGCCACCGCGCCCAGCCTTTTTTTTTTTTTTTTTTTTTGAGACAGAGTTTCGCTCTTGTTGCCCATGCTGGAGTGCAATGGTGCAATCTCAGCTCGCCGCAACCTCTGCCTCCTGGGTTCAAGCGATTCTTCTGCCCCAGCCTCCCAAGTAGCTGGGATTACAGGCATGTGCCACCACACCCGGCTAATTTTGTATTTTTAGTAGAGATGGGGTTTCTTCATGTTGTTCAGGCTGGTCTTGAACTCCTGACCTCAGGTGATCTGCCCATCTCGGCCTCCTGAAGTGCTGGGATTACAGGCGTGAGCCACTGCGCCTGGCCCATAATCTAATGTTTACTAAATGTTTGTTGAATGAATTCCAGTCCCCAAGGATTCACATTTTGTTAAATATCTTTTTTTTTTTTTTTTTGAGATGGAGCCTTGCTCTGTTGCTCAGGCTGGAGTGCAGTGGTGTGATCTCCGATCACTGCAACCTCCGCCTCCTGGGTTCAGGCGATTCTCCTGCCTCAGCCTCCCGACTAGCTGGGATTACAGGCACACACCATCACACCCGGCTAGTTTTTGTATTTCTAGTAGAGACAGGGTTTCGCCATGTTGCTAGGCTTGTCTAAACTCCTGACCTCAAGTGACCCACCTGCCTCGGCCTCCCAGTGTGCTGGGATTACAGATGTGAGCCACCATGCCCGGCCTGTTAAATTTCTTTCTTGTGTATATTGTTTATGTTTGTTTTGTTTTTAATGTGGGAGTCTAATTTTATAGTGCAAAGCAGTCTGTTCATTTCTCTTAAGTTTCTATTATAAATCCTTTTTCTAGAACATGTTCTTTAGTATTCTATAAAATCAAATAATATTTTATCAAGCATTCTTGATAACTGGTCAAAATGTAACGTGGCATAAATTTCATGGGCAAGGACCAACCATTGGATACTTTATTTAAGATTCAGTTAATTCTTTGAGCAATTTTGTAATCATTTTCTGCTCTGTGACAGCTACTGTTTCTAGGTGGTGGGGGGATATAACTTAATTCTACCCAAGGCACAAGTTGACAAGCAAAAAAGACATACACTAAATCCCAGGAGGGTCTGAGAAAAACAATGCATGGAAAATGGGAGGTCAAGATGCTGTTCCACATGGGATGGTCAGAAAGAACTTCTGACAAGACGTGTTAGCAGAGCTTTGAAGTAAGACAGGGAGTGGAGCTTGAGCATTCTCATGGGGAAGCCTGTTCTAGGCAGAAGGAACAGCCAGTGCAAAGGCTATGAGGTGGGGCAGGACAGTACACCACCAGGAGGTCAGTGTGGCCGCAGAGTAGAGGGATAGGAAACAAAGGGAAGGCAAAAGGAAACCTTTTGGAGGCTAGGAGAGCCACCAGGGGGCATGTGTGGGGCTGTGTGAACCTTGAGGTAAGAATTTTGACCTTCATTCTGAGAGTCAGTAAACAGGAAGTTTATCTGATTGGCACACATTTTTTTCTTTATTAGGCAAGATTATCAGGCTTGTTTTTTCTTTTCTTCAAGCACCTGCTGATCACTGGCACATTCTCTCATTATTATTCCCAGCCTTAAAATCCATTATTAAATCTAATTTTCTCTTAATTCATCCTAGAATAGCTTTTTTCTACATTTATTTGTTAAGATATTTTAAACATCTACTAGCTGTTATTAATTCAGAGCCTAATCATGCATCCCTTGTCCAGGCATAGTGGCCACAGGGTGGTATTTTCATTGAACAATGAAAAACTTCTCTTTTCCCTAAATATTGCCTGTATTTTACAGAAGATTTTTAAAATCTATTTTGAGTAATTACCAATTAGTAACTTTTTAGTTTTTGGAAAAAACCCTTTGCACATGTTCTGGTCTTTTTGAACAGACCCATTCTCCAGCAGTCCGATCTCTGTAACTGGCCCTTATAACAGTTCAGCATTCCCCAGACCTCTGCTGTACACTTTAGGGGCCACTAGCCACATGTCCTATTCACCATACCGAAGGCTGAGCCTCATAATCTACTTATGTGTGGCATTTTGTATATTTGCCAGCTATGGAATGTTACGCTTAGCATTCATTTGAAACCCTAGGTCTTTAAAGAGCAGTATTACGTTTGCATTTCCTTAGACTGTCTTAATAAAGCACCATGCTTACTGAGTATTTGATTAGTTGACAGGATTAATGATGGTTTTAAGGTCTTATGGAAGATTTTGTTGCTCTGATCGTCTATAAAATGGACATTTTCTGTCAGTTGTACAGTATACCAACCATACAGTTTTCTCGTATACCTGTTACTTGCAGCCAGCCCCATATTTAGCTAGAAAAAGAATTCATGGTCATGGTCCTAAAGAAGTATACAGTCTAATTAAGGAAGACAAGACTAACTCATTCAAAGCAAAGTGGTTATATTTTAGCACAGATATGGTTAATGACTCTAAGGTTGTAAACTCAAACATTTAGTAGATAGGTATTCTGTGCTCTTGTTCACATTCTGTGTGAGCCAACTACTCTGTCCTCCAAGGGCCATGTCACCATTACCACCTGAACCCCTTCCTTGAGGCGTCTGGCACATGGGCATGCCTCCTCCGGAGGTGAAGAAAGGGACTGCAGTCCCTGAGTCGATGATACAGTTCTCTTACCATTCAAATTTCTCTTGTTTGAAAATGTTTTATTTCCTGGAAACATAGAGTATACAATTAGTGTGAAGTCTAAAATAAATAAAGGTATTTAAGGTATTTTGAAAATATGCAACAGCTAACTTGTTAAGCAAAACACAATTTAAGGTATTTTTAAAATACGACACATCTAACTTATTAATGAGCACTTCATTTAAAAGAAAGATATTAATAGCATTAATTAATTCTACAGATCTTTACTGAGCATATAGTATGCATCAGTGCTATACTAATGGGGATTTTTTGACAAAACAGGCAAGTTACCTGCTGTCTTGTAACTTACATTTTAGTGATGGAGAATAGACAGTAGTTATGTAAATGACAGTATTATCTCTGTGTTATGTATAATTATAATATGTAAAATGATATAACGTGAAAGACAATAGTAAGTGTGCATAATGACTTTTTGGCTTTCAGAGCAACACATTTTCTTGGTTTGTCTCCTGCCTTCCTGGTCTCCTTTGACATTTTCCACTCTTCTCCCTGACCTCTTCATGTTGGAGAGCTTCAAAGCACAGTCCTTGGACCTCTCTCATCTCCCTTGGTGATTTCGTCCAGTCACATGGGCTAGGCTACTTCTGGATTTGTATGTCCAGTTCAGATTTCTTTCTTGAACGCCAGTCACAGTATCCTGCTGGTCACTTCACCTGTGTGACTTGGCTATCTTACTGACATCTCAAGCTTATTACATCCCAAGCCGAGCTTCTGATCTTCCCCTTCCATCTTGTCAGTTTTTCTGGTCAAAAAGCTGAACTTGACTCTCTCACACCTGCATCATGAGCCACCTTTGCCCTAGCTTCAGAGTATAGCCAGAAACTCAGCCCTTCTCTCCACCTCCACTGCTACCATGTTTGTCCAAGCCACCATCACCTGTCACCTGGGGTACTGTGGTAGCTACCCGCAGAACTCCCTGTGTCTCTAACCTTGCCTCTGTGCAGCCATTTCTCAGTACCACAGCAGAATGCTCCTTCAAAATTTTGGGTCAGGCCATGGTACTCCAATGTCCAAACCCTACCTTGGCTCTACATTTCACTTGAGTAAAAGGCGCATCTTTCTATTGGCCTTGAAGGCCCTGTGTGGTCTGACCCCTCCTTTCCTCTCTGACTCTCATCTTCACCCTCCTACCTTCCACTCTCTGTGCCAGCCTCACTGGCTTGCTCATGTTCCTTGAGCACGCTGTGCACTGTTCCCTGCTGTTCCTTAGCCAGCTCCCTCTCCTTCCTCCTTTAGTTTTTTTGCTCTTGTCTCATCTGCTCAGTGAGGTCCCCCTCATACAGCAGCCAGCCTCCATCCCTGTCTCCATATCCTGATCTGCTCTCTCCCTTTTCTGTAACATGGTTACCTTCTAATATACTATGTAATTAATTCTTTATTTATTGTCTGTGTTCCTCACTGGAGTGTAAGTGTGACAGGTACAGGGACTGCTGCCTCTGCTGTTCATCAGTGTATCCTAAGCACTTAGAATAGTACCAGCCACCTGGTGTATCTTTAACGCATGTTTGTAGATGAATGAATAAATGATTTGCTGTAATGTTTCATGTGCATGACCATTTTTCTCAGGGGATTTTATACTGAGTGTTTTTAAGTATTCCTCTCATTCTTGAGATTTTGCCTTTCTGATTCTGTCTGGTCCATAACCCACATAGTTGCAAAACAGACAGCTTTTCATGAATCGATTAATATAGCAAACCTTTTTGCATGTGTGTGTGATTCTATAATTTCCCTAACACAGGAGAATCCAGCTTTGGCGGTTGCAATTAAAACATGTAAAAACTGTACTTCGGACAGCGTGAGAGAGAAATTTCTTCAAGAAGCCTGTAAGTGTCTAGAAATTTCTGTGGAACTCCATGTGACTTTCTTTCTGTGAAATCCAAACTGTCTCTGAAGAAATAAGAAAAATAATGTTTTGACTTATAGGAGACAACAATGTTTATTATTTTGCCTTGCAAATTAATGTCTAAATTTGTACAAGCACCTATCTACAGATTTTTCCAGGTAAACCGTCATGTTTTATGTGTAAAGGTAGATTGATGTGCATTTACTTTATAGTTTGGTACTTGGGCCATTACACATCTTTGCACTGGAATTGGTGCAGATATATAAGTGATCCTAATCTTGATGCTGCCCAGACCCTGGGAATGCAGAGGTGAGCATGACACACACAGTCCCTGCCCTGGTGGAGCTCATAGACTAGTGAAGGAATAGGGCTCTATGACCATTCCCCTTGTCCTGCTACAAAATCAGAACAAATCACCCAGGCTGGGCACGGTAGCTCACACCTGTAATCCTAGCACTTTGGGAGGGCAAGGCAGGCAGATCACCTGAGGTCAGGAGTTTGAGACCAGCCTGGCCAACATGGTGAAACAGTCTTCTACTAAAAATACAAAAAATTAGCCGTGCATGGTGGCACGCACCTGTAGTCCCAGCTACTCGGGATACTGAGGCAGGAGAATAGCTTGAACCCCAGAGAGGGAGGTTGCAGTAAGCCGAGATAGTGACAGTGCACTCCAGCCTGGGCAATAGAGCAATCTCTGCCTCAAAAAAAAAAAAGAAAAAGAACAAATCACCAAAAAGAGGCCAGGTGTGGTGGCTCATGCCTGTAATCCCAGTACTTTGGGAGGCCAAGGTGAGAGGATTGCTTGAGACCAGCCTGGGCAACATGGTGAAACCCCGTCTCTATGAAAAAATTTAAAAATTAAAAAAATTAGCTGGTCATGGTGGCACATGCCTGTAGTCCCAGCTACTTAGGAAGCTGAGATGGGAGGATCACTTGAGCCTGGGAGGCCCATGTAGCAGCGAGCTAAGATCACGCCATTGCACTCCAGCCTAAGTGACTGAATGAGACCCTGTCTCCAAAAAGCAAAACAAAAGAAAACTTCACGCAAGAAGAGACCTCAGGAAAGGACTCTTCTGACGGCTTCCCAGGTGACTTTAGCTAGAAACACTTAGCTTTTTTTTTGAGGCAGGGTCTCTCTCGGGTCTCGCTGTGTCACCTCCTGGACTCAAGGGATCCTCCCATCTCAGGGCTGCAAATACCTGGTACTACAGATGCGTGCCACCATGTCCAGCTAATTTTTTGTATTTTTGTTTGTTTTTTTGTTTTTTGTTTTTGTTTTTGTTTTTGGAGAGACAGGTTTTTGCTGTTTCCCAGGCTGTTCTAAAGTTCTAGGCTCTGCCTGCATCAGCCTCCCAGGGAGCTGGGATTACAGGCGTGAGCCACTGTGCCCAGCCCTTAGAAATAATTTTCTCCACCTCCATTCCTCTGACTCTTGGTTTGTGCCTCCTCTGAAGAAGCTACCTTGAGTGAGCTCTGCATGAATAGGTCTTCTTTCCCAAATGTAAGCTCTTAAAGAGCAAGGATCTTGTCCACATCAAGCTCTTCCTTACCTGCCCTCAAGCGGTGATGTTCTTCTTCCTCCTTTCCTATGGTTTGCCTCTTCTCATGCTTCAGGCCCCAGCTTAAACATTACCTCCAATAGAGAACCTTTTTCTGACCACCATATTTAAAGTCTCCCCTTAGTATTTTTTGTCACACAAGACTAGTTCTTTTTCTTCCTAATGATTCCTAATTAAAGCTACATTGTTTACAAATGATTATTGCCTGTCTCTTTCTCTCTTCCTCTAGGCCTTAAGCTCCCTGGGGATAAGGACCATGTTTGTTTTGCTCACCACTCCATACTCAGTGTCCTGCACACTACTTGACACCTAGAGAACATCTGGTAGATGTTTGTCATTCTGGTGTCCTTCATTATGTGTGCATCAAATGAATGCCTTCTGTTTTCCATTGTAGTAAATACCACCCAACAGTCCAATAAATTAATAATTCATAGAGTAAGCCATGTGGTGACTACATTAATTAAGTCTCAGTACATCCTTAATCCTATTCCTGAATCTTTGACTTAAGTACAAGAGAAGGCCTGGCCAATGACTTCTGTCTTGACTAGTTCATTTCTACATAGCACCTAGGCCAAGAAAACAGACCACATCAGTCATCATCACCCAACACCATGTCTGTCTTACCTTTGCTAGTATTCTTGTGCATTTTATATTTTCAAAAATGAAAATTTTAAAAATTGGTTATCTTTTCCTAAAATTCTGAACAGTTACTGTGTTGTGATTTTGTAGGACTTTGGAATTGTCATTACAAAAATCAGTTATATAGTTTTATAGGAGTAGTCAAGTCGGACTCATGTTGTTTTCTTCTTTGAGAGGGTTACTCAGCAGTTATTTCAGGGAAACTTGATAGATGTAGTGTATCTAAACTTCTGTAGGGCTTTACCAGGCTATATATAAGAGAAAAAATATGGCCTCGATCAGGAATTGTTAAACTTTTTCTTTAAAGGGCCATATAGTACATATTTTAGGTTCTGCAGGCTATGCAGCCTCTGTCCCAAGTATTCAGCTCTGTCATTGTACATCCACAGACAGGACAGAAAAGAAGGAGCAAGAATATGTTCCAGTAAAACTTTATTTACAAAAGCAGATGGCAGCCCCTGGGCCTTAGCTTTCTGCCCCAGATGGGTAAATAACAAGGGAAACTATTCTATGTGTTGATTTTTAGTTCAGTTTGGGTAGAGTTTCCTAGTGGCCACAAGACTCTCTTAGCCTTGTGCTGTTTTGTATTTCTAATAATTACTTCTGAGGAAATATGAAAGGCTTGATAATTATATGTGAGAATAACATAAAACCAAAAGTTATAATAAATAGTTACTTATAGTAAATTGAAAGTACGGTTGTGAATATGCTGGGTGCCTGAGTGTTTATCCAAAAATATCACGGTATAAGCAATGAACTGAATGTGACAAGGTGAGATTTAATTATATGTTCTGGATTATATGCTGGGTGTTTACATTATATGGGTTTTTGTTAGTGATGTTTGTTGAAAAAAACTACTAGGTCCTGTTCTTGGAATATGAGGGAAAACTTGTAAAACACATAAGTGAGCTAGACAGAACACCCACTAATATTGTTCTGCCCATTTCAAAGTCTTTCACAATTTTTCCTCACAATGGGCGATACCAGCTATTCTGTAACATGTTGGCAATATTACATGTTGATCATATTTTTAAAATTACTTCTGTTATTCTAATTTCCTTGCTTGGCATCAGAATTATTTTTCCCCATTTTTATAGTCTGTGAAATCAGGTGTTTTTGGACCCACTGGACCAGGTCACCTTTAAAATCACTTCCAGTTTTGAGATCCTATAGTTCTGTGAAGTCTGTCCTGTGTCTTACTAATCCTAGTATACTGTACAAGTAACCTTCTTAACCCTGCTACTAGAAATTATAAATGCACACACCTTAACATACATGTTCACACACAGATACGTATGTCTATGTGCAGTGTCCTCTTAGTCATCTTGGCTCAATTAGGCAAACTCACGTTACTGCCATAGGCCACATTTAGCCTCAGACTCTCCTGAGAGCAGTACAGGACCATAAACAAAGTATGCCAGAAAGGCAGCAGCTGGCATTTCTCTCACGTGAAAGTCCTCACGGCTGTCCTGGAAACTTTTTTTTTTTTTTTTTTTGAGACAGAGTCTCAGTCTGTCGCCCAGGCTGGATGGAGTGCAGTGACCCAATCCTGGCTCACTGCAACATCCGCCTCCCAGGCTCAAGTGAGTCTGCTGCCTCAGCCTCCTAAGTAGCTGGGACTACAGGCGCACACCACCACGCCCAGCTAATTTTGTATTTTTAGTAAAGATGGGGTTTCACCATGTTGGCCAGGCTGGTTTCAAACTCCTGACCTCAGGTGATCCGCCCACCTCAGCCTCCCAAAGTGCTGGGATTACAGGCATCAGCCACCATGCCCAGCAGAAAGTCTTTTTTAGGGCCCTGAAAGCAACCAGTTAAATTTAAGAGGACAGGACCACAGTGGTGGATGCAGGAACCATTTATGTCTAAGATAGAAATCCTGTGTGAGTGCCCCACGGGTTGTGGCTTCCAGGGCCTTGCAAGGAACACACCCAGTTACCATAGTCTCCACACTCAGGGCAGCTTCTAGCTATAGCTTTCCACCAGGTATTTTTAATCCCATTTCACCTCCTCCCCCAGCAATTCACCAGGCAGGAGTGATTTTTACTGTAAAGATGGTTGCTTAGTAAATGAATTACACACTCCTACTTACCAGATTTCTAGAGGAAAACCTAGGAAGCTAGCCCAAGGTCACGTCTGTCCATAGGAAAAAAGAAATGGTCTTAGTCTTCTTTCTTCTCCTCCCCTTCTTCCTCCTCCTTCCTTCCTCCCCCTCTGCGTCCTTCCTTCTTCACCCTCCTCCTCCTTCCTTCCTCCCTCTCCTCCTTCCTTCCTCCCCCTCCTCCTTCCTTCCTCCCCCTCCTCCTTCCTCCTCCTCCTCCCCTTCCTTCTCCCATTCCTTCTCCCCCTCCCCTTCCTTCTCCCCTTCCTTCTCCCCCTCCCCTTCCTTCTCCCCTTCCTTCTCCCCTTCCTCCCCCTCCTCTTCCTCCTCCCCCTCTTCCTCTCCCCTTCCTCCTCCTCCCCCTCTTCCTCTCCCCTTCCTCCTCCTCCCCTTCCCCCTCCTCCCCTTCCCTCTCCCCTTCCTCCTCCTCCTCTTCAGCCTCCCCTTCCTTCTCCTCCTCCTCTTCCCCCTCCCCTTCCTCTTCCCCCTCCTCTTCCTCTTCCCCCTCCTCTTCCTTCTCCCCCTCTTCCTCTCCCCTTCCTCCTCCTCTTCCCCCTCCCGTTCCTCCTCTTCCCCTTCCCCTTCCTCCTCCTCCTCTTCAGCCTCCCCTTCCTTCTCCTCCTTCTCTTCCCCCTCCCCTTCCTCCTCTTCCCCCTCCCCTCCTTCCTCTTCCCCCTCCCCTTCCTCCTCTTCTTCCCCCTCCTCTTCCTCCCCCTCCTCTTCCCCCTCCTCTTCTTCCCCCTCCTCTTCCTCCCCCTCCTCTTCCTCCCCCTCCTCTTCCTCCTCCTCCTCTTCCCCCTCCTCTTCCTCCTCCCCCTCCTCTTCCTCCTCCCCCTCCTCTTCCCCCTCCTCCTCTTCCCCTTCCTCTTCCTCCTCCTCTTCCCCCTCCTCTTCTCCCTCCTCTTTCTTCTCCTCCTCCTCCCCTTCCTTCATTCTTCTTCTTCCCCCCTGCCACATATGCAGAAGGAAAGAAGGATTTTTCTTAGAGGTTGTCTTACACCTCAATAGTAGGACATACCTTTTTGTGCCAATTTATGCCCATTTGTGAGCTGAACTGACCTGTGGAATTGAGTTTTAAAGTTCCCCTATTGCCAGCCTTATGTCTTAATTGAATTAATCTTCAGAAAAGCTGAAAGAGTTTTCAAAAGAATAACTAGGCCGGGTGCGGTGGCTCACGCCTGTAATCCCAGCACTTTAGGAGGCCGAGGCAGGTAGATCATGAGGTCAAGAGATCGAGACCATCCTGGCCAACATGGTGAAATCCCATCTCTACTAAAAATACAAAAAATTAGCCGGGCGTGGTGGCGGGCGCCTGTAGTCCCAGCTACTCGGGAGGCTGAGGCAGGAGAATCACTTGAACCCAGGAGGTGGAGGTTGCAATGAGCCGAGATTGCACCACTGCACTCCAGCCTGGTGACAGAACGAGACTCCATCTAAAAAAAAAAAAAAAAAAAAAAAGAATAACTATGGAGAACTTTTTTCCTAGTAACAATGCGTCAGTTTGACCATCCTCATATTGTGAAGCTGATTGGAGTCATCACAGAGAATCCTGTCTGGATAATCATGGAGCTGTGCACACTTGGAGAGGTACTGTGATCCCCAAATCTTACCTTCTGGACTCAGTGTTTGATATCTTTTGCTTAAGAAAGGAAAATATAAACAGTTTATATCTTGGATTTTCAGGAGAGTTCTGATTTAGGATGTATGTCATTATGGTTTTGGTTCAGAGAATATGGGTATAAATATCTTCATCATTAAATTCCCAAAGCATCACCTTATGCAGTACTGGCAGCAATATCTTCCCCAGCCAAGTACTTTATCAGGACTGGTAGCAGCAGATGGCCAAATGTTTGGTTTTATTTTTTCTCTCTGGTGCCATTGCCCAAAAAACTAGCCCAGTGATCTGAGGATGAAGCAATCTTAATGGAGTTTAGGTAAATTAATGCTAAATTTTAGGTAAATCTAAACATTTCCTTAATATTTTTGGGAATTCACTTTGTAGCATCTTATTTTTTGAGAGACAAAGTCTCCCTCTGTTGCCCAGGCTGGAGTGTAGTAGCATAATCACAGCTCACTGCAGCCTCGACCTCCTGGGCTCAAGTGATCCTCCGACCTCAACCTCCCGAGTTGCTGGGACTACAGGTGCATGCCGCCATGCCCGGCTAATTTTTAAATTCTTTATAGAGACGGGGTTTCACTATGTTGCCTAGGCAGGTCTTGAGCTCCTAGGCTCAAGTGATCCTCCTGCCTCGGCCTCGCAAAGTGTTGGGATTACCTGGCTACTAATACCTTTTAAACCAACTTATTTAAATCACAGTTTCTTTTTTCTTTTTTCTTTTCTTTTTTTTTTTTTTTTTTTTTTTTTTGAGACAGAGTCTCGCTTTGTCACCCAAGCTGGAGTGCAATGGCACGATCTCAGCCCATTACAACCTCTGCCTCCCAGGTTCAAGCACTTCTCTTGCCTCAGCCTCCTGAGTATCTGGGACTACAGGCACGTGCTGCCATGCGCAGCTAATTTTCGCATTTTTAGTGGAGACAGGGTTTCACCATGTTGGCCAGGCTGGTCTCGAACCCCTGACCTCCAGTGATCCGCTTGCCTTGGCCTCCCAAAGTGCTGGAATTACAGGTGTAAGCCACCGCGCATGGCCGTACTTTGTTTTAAAAATGTGAGTAATCGAGTGAATAGCTCCCTCACTTTCACCAGAATACAGAAACAAATCAGTGCATCACCAACACTTGGAAACTCATTAAACAAGTTCTTGTGCCCCACCCCAGGCCTGCTGAATCAAACACTGGGCGGGGGGAGCATTGTGTGATTTCATCAGCTGAACATCTCTTCCTCCTCCACCAAATCAAATGGAGTGCTTATGTACAATTTCTTGTTCACGGTACTTTTCTGCTTTTGCTTTTGGAGAGTTTGCTAGTTCTTCTGGCTCAAAAAATATGGCTAAATATTTCTCTCATCAATTATTTAGAACTAGGGTATTAATTATGTCTGCCTTTCTTTGCCGTGTTAGCATTTACATCATTAATGGTGTCAGTGGTAGCATGAACAAGTAAGTACATTGTGATAAATACCCAACATGACTGTTCTGTGCTTCGGCATCCAAAACTTCATGGGGAAGGAAATAAGAGGGGAGATTCCTTCTTGTCTCTGCTTTCTCCTCATTACATTATCCTCATACCTTCCCAGAGCCACAATAAGGTTTCAAGTGGAGATAACTGACTGTGTATTAGCCTTGTTTGGATAGTAACTAGATCTTTTTTCTTCCAGTTATTATTATTTAGCAATAATTTATACTGTGATTTTGTTCATTCCGTTGAAGCATATCTTTCTATATTTTTTAAGAAATTTGTCGTTAGTCAAAAATATTTTAATTTCATGATAGGATTTCAAATAAAAATTAATCTGAATCCAGAGTTTAAATGTTTCATTTATTGTGCTTTATTAGAAGAGACTTGAAGCCATTCTAATATTATTAAAAATGCATTGAAAACAGCATTATTGTTGAATGTAGCTTTTTTGCTTTTGATTTCGATTCACTGTCACTAATTCTTTTTTTTTTTTTCTTTTGGTCATTGTTCCAAAAGCTGAGGTCATTTTTGCAAGTAAGGAAATACAGTTTGGATCTAGCATCTTTGATCCTGTATGCCTATCAGCTTAGTACAGCTCTTGCATATCTAGAGAGCAAAAGATTTGTACACAGGTAAGATACAGTCATAAAGCTGTTAAGTTCCCTTCTGAAAAGTAGTGATCAAGAAACAGGGACCCATTTGGACCCTCTTCGGACCTTTTGGATCCAGGGTCCCCTTTGCTACAGTTTTGTACCAATTCTACAAAATTGTATTCTGTATACCATTGGAGGAATCTATTGTACACAGTTAATAGCAAGTCACGCTGCATTATGTCCTATCAGAGTGAGATGCCGTGGCTTGTTAATACACATTTACAAGATTTTTACACACGTGGAGTTTAAAACATTTGTGACACTTTCAGGTCACTTACTCTTACACAAACACTATAGAGAACCTGTACTTGGCAGCAGAGCAGTGAACATGTGGAAGTGGTCTCTAAAACAAATATTGTCCTGGAACTTTCCAGGACAACACAACCTTATGAAGTGACATCTGTTGGCATTCTGCGGAATTTCTGTTTATTGCCTGAGTCTCTGTTTGAATGCAAGTAAAGACCCTTAAAATTTGTTTGCCAAGTATCATATTAGAATTGGTGTTTTTGTTATCCGGCATTAATACAAACTTCATCAAAAAAAAAAAAAAGAAATAGGCCGAGTGCGGTGGCTCACGCCTGTAATCCCAGCACTTTGGGAGGCCGAGGCGGGCGGATCACGAGGTCAGGAGATCGAGAACATCCTGGCTAACACAGTGAAACGCCATCTCTACTAAAAATACAAAAAATTAGCCGGGCGTAGTGGCGGGCGCCTGTAGTCCCAGCTACTCGGGAGGCTGAGGCAGGAGAATGGCATGAACCCAGGAGGCGGAGCTTGCAGTGAGCCGAGATTGTGCCACTGCACTCCAGCCTGGGCAACAGAGCGAGACTCTGTCTCAAAAAAAAAAAAAAAAGAAAAGAAATAAAAACTAAGTATCTAAAAAAATAAACTGCATCAGCAAAATCATTTACAAGTTTTCAGAAGGCAACTTTTATTTAATGATATCTCTTTAGGAATGGCAGTGTTATAGGCCCCAGTTGTATATCACTGTCCGCCAGTTAATGCAGTTGGTAATATGGTTTTATGAACAGTAATAAGGATTTTCATTATTTTAGAATATACTTTGCCGTCATTCAGAATAATCATTGTATTAATGGGTAAATATCTGGCAAAAAGAATATATGTGAAGTAAATTTTGTGTGTGTGTATATATGAGATTTATTATATATATCCTATAATAAATATCATGTAATCTGCTCGCATTGTATATAAGCTGTCTTTCAAAGTGCCTATTGGTATGTCTTTATATATGAGCTTGTAGGTTTGTTTTTCTTATTTTAAGTCTTATTGTCACAAATTATTCTTTATCAGGGACATTGCTGCTCGGAATGTTCTGGTGTCCTCAAATGATTGTGTAAAATTAGGAGACTTTGGATTATCCCGATATATGGAAGATAGTACTTACTACAAAGGTAAGAAATCAGAGTAGTACCTAAGAAATAGGCTTGGAGTCTTTAATGTATTTCTAAAAACAGTGTGTTCTAATATGCTCACCTGATCTTTGACAGAGATATAAAATCAGCTAAATAGAGGAAGCGACAGCCTTCTCAATAATGGTGCTAGAGCAGTTGGACTTCCTTAGGCAAAACATAGACCTCAATTTAAACCTCTGAATCCCATTTCAGATTAACTCGGAATGGATTATAGACTTAATTACAAAATAATAAATTTTTAGAAAAAAACACAAGAGTAAATATTTGGCATCTAGGGCTAGGCCAGGGATCCTTAGACTTGACACCAGAAACCAGGATTCATAAAAGGAAAAAGTTGATAAACTGAACCTCATAAAAATTATAAATTTTTGTTCTGCCAAAGACCCCGTTAAAAGGATGAAAAGAGAAGCTGCAGAGTAGGAGAAGATGTGTGCCAGCCACGTATCTGACAAAGCTATTATCTAGAATATAAAAGGAACTCTTAAAACTTGGTAAAAAACGACACAAATAATGCACTTAGAAATGGGCAAAAAAATAGGAAGAGACATTTCATTGAAGAGGATATATGGATTGCACATAAGCATGTGAAGATGCAGATGTTCCACATCTGGGTCCATTAGGAAAATGCAAATTAAGAACACAGTGGGATTACAGTACATACCTGTCAGTTGTTAAAGAATATGTTGGCAAAGATGCAGAGAAACTAAATTGCTGCTGGGAATGTAAAATGGTAGAGGCATTCTGGAAGAGAGTTTGGCAAATTCTTTAAAAATTAAGCATACAAGTATTATATGACCCAGGAATTGCACGTCTGGACATTTCTTCTGAAGAAACGAAAACTTGTACACAAAACCATACTCAAATGTTCATTGCAGTTGTGTTTGTAATAGCCAGAAATTCAAATCAGCTCCAATGTCTTTCAATCAGTAGACACACCATCATCTTACACCAGATGCGGCTGGTTGTATTGATTGCCTCAGTGAAGGGGATCTGACTGAAAAATATGCAGGCTGCTAACTCCAGCACCTTGGATCTATTAGTTTGGTGGGATTTTTGTTTGTTTGCTTGTTTTGAGACAGGGTCTCGCATTGTCACTCAGGCTGGAGTGCAGTGGTGCAAACATGGCTCACTACAGCCTCGACCTCCTGAGCTCAAGCAGTCCGCCTACCTTAGCCTCCCAAATTGCTGGTACTACAGGCATGTGCCACCATGCCTGGCTAATTTTTTGTAGAGATGGGGTTTCGCCATGTTGCCTAGGCTGGTCTTTGATCAAACTCCTGGGCTGAAGCTATTCTCCTGCCTCCGCCTCACAAAGTGCGGGATTTCAGGCATGAACCATCATGTCCAGCCTCCATTAGTTTTTTTAACTGAAATCTAGCTCATGTCAGTTGTCTTTAATTTTGCCAATCTTGGAATCATATTGAATTGGTTCTTCAAATTATTACTGAACTAATATTTTTCTGAATAATGTTTTCATATTCCTAGAACTTTAGCTAAGGTTTAGATAAATCCATATTGTGCCATTAATACTACTAATTATGACTACCATTTTACAAAGGCCAGTTTCTTTCTTAGGGTATTTGATTTTTATATTGCAACAAAATGAGCCCAGATTTTTACATGCAAAGCTAGTCTCTTATTTTAATCTTATAGCTATTCTCTTTCCATATATCTTCTGTATATTATTGCCTGCCACTATTTTATTTTTTAAATTCATTTTTAATTCTTAATTTTTTTTATTTTTTTATTTATTTTTTTTTTTGAGACAGAGTCTCACTCTGTCGCCCAGGCTGGAGTGCAGTGGCATGAGCACAAGTCACTGCAGCCTCAACCTCCTGGGCTCAAGTCATCCTCCTGCCTCAGCCTCCTGAGTAGCTGGAACCACAGGCACACGCCACCATACCCAGCTAATTTTTTGTATTTTTAGTAGAGTCGGAGTTTCACTGTGTTAGCCAGGATGGTCTCGATCTCCTGACCTTTTAAGACAGGGTCTCGTTCTGTCACCCAGGCTGGAGTGCAGTGGCATGAGCACAAGTCACTGCAGCCTCAACCTCCTGGGCTCAAGTCATCCTCCTGCCTCAGCCTCCTGAGTAGCTGGAACCACAGGCACACGCCACCATGCCCAGCTAATTTTTTGATTTTTTTGTAGAGATGAGATCTCACTTTGTTGCCCAGATTGGTCTTGAACTCATGGGCTCAAGCGATCTTCCCACCTTGGCCTCCCAAAGTGCTGGGATTACAGGCATGAGCCACTGTGCCCAGCTACCTGTCGCTATTTTTAAATGATCCTTTGATATATGAAAAGAAAATCAGTTGTTTATTCATTTTAATTATTTAGTCATTTAACTTAAAAAAGACGAAGTCAACTTTTCATTATTTCTAAATACATTTTATATCCAGCTTCAATCTTAACTGTCCCAAGTCCTAGAATTCCAATAAAGAGCTAAATTCCAAGTAGTATGATGTCCAAATTTTCATATCATTTGAACAACATTTTAAACAGGCAATTGACAAATTCACACAGATATCTTCTCAGAAAGGTTAATAAGTATACATTCCATTAGGCTATAGAAATAAGTACAAACTCCAAAAGGTTAGAGATTCTTCAAAATGCTCCTCTTTCTAGGAATTCTAATAGTCTTCAGAGGCAACTCATTGCTTACAGAAGAAAGTCCAGACCCTTGACATGCTGGCAGAGCCCAGCCGCTCATGCTCCATGCTCTTCTGAATCAGGGTGCTGTTCCTGTGCCCTGCTTCCTTGACCAACCCCTTCTCCTCTTATATCCTCTCCCTGCAGCCTTCCCTGGTCATCCTGTCAGTCATTATTTCCTCTCTGCTTTCAGGACACTTGGCGTGTATTCACTATCTGTGTTACACCTTGTACCAAATTTGAGTATACTTCTGTCTGCCTTTTAGAATGAGCATTCCTTGAAAAAAAAGGACTCAGGATTGTTCATCTTGAGAACTCAGCAGTTGAGGAAATGTTTACTAAGGTTTTGAGTGGTTTGCCTTTGTGGCACAAAGAAAACGTTTAGGCTTGAAAAGGGAGCTGATTTCAGTCTTCCATAGAGAAGTCCTTCTCATCCCATTGCCCCTTCCTGCTCTTCACTTGCCTGATTATTTGTGGAGTCTGCACTGGTGCATTCACCTAGTGGCTAACATATGTTTGTAATTCCCAAAATCAGTACTCAAGGTGCTTTCATAGTCATTTGAGGACATGCACAAAGCAACAAAAAAATTGAGTATTCCCTAATACCCATATATGCAGCTGAGATTCAGCAAGGCCGCAGTCTCTCCCTCCTGTCGCAGCCAGAGGAGGGAAGACAGGGTCAGGGCTGGGAGGGGACGGCACAGGGCAGAGCCAGCAGCTCAGGCTCTGGTGGTTGGAGAGGTTTGAATCCCAACTCTGGCACCTGTTAGTGGGGCAGCCTTGGGCAAGTCACTTAACACATCTGAGCCTCCTTTTCTAAAGGAAATAGAACCTACCAGAATGAGTTGTTTTGTGAGTGAAGATTGTAATCTATGTGAGATACGAATATATGTGTGCATATTTCTCTTGAGAGCAGGGGTTCTGTGTTTGCAACAACTTTATATAACATAACTACCACCAGTGAGGATCGACTATGTATTATTTATTATTAGCAGGGCATGTGTATAGCAAGCATTCTAACCTACAGATAAGGATCTCTTCTGTAAATTGTGGAATCTTATATAATGGAGCTGCACCTAATACCTGCACCTAAACCCCTGGTAAACTGAGGTTTGCTCTCCCTCCCTGTTCTTTGCCTCTCTATAGAGGGAAGGACATTGGTATTTTATTTATCTACCATCTAACTATTCCTCACCCCTAAGTGACCTCAAAACATCAAGGAAATGAAAAGTAGTTCTCCCAAAGAAATGGAAGGCTCAAGGGTTCAAATAGTTAAAGCTTTTTCCTTTGATACTGAAAATCTCAGCTAGCTCTGTTAGATTCTTAAGCAGATAACAAGGAAAATTTATTTTCTAAAATTAATCTTCTAGCTTCCAAAGGAAAATTGCCTATTAAATGGATGGCTCCAGAGTCAATCAATTTTCGACGTTTTACCTCAGCTAGTGACGTATGGATGTTTGGTGAGTATTCTTAAAAGTTTTGTATTCTTTAAAAATTATATTTCATGTGTTATACAAAGAAAAAAATCTCTTTTTGGAATATGTAGGTTGAATTGCCTTCCCTAACCTGATCATTTCCTCATCAGACTTCTTTTGGTTCATTTGACAGTAAATAGCCTGACATCTGCTGTGCGTCAGCTTCTGGGCACAGCTTCCGTAAGGGTCCACAGTTCTGATTGCCCAGCTCCTTCCATCACTCTTCCTTTTTGTTCCCCTTTGCTGTCTCTTCTTTCCTCACAGGGGGATATTTTGCTTATTTCCTTCTTTCTTTTCTCTCTCTCCCTTTGCCATCTCATTCGTTCCCTTCATATGAATAACATTAAACAGTAAACACTTGGCCCCTCCAACCCAGAAGTATCTAAAATTCTACCTTGTCTCTTTATTCTGGAGTCCAGCCTCCTTATTCTGGAGTCCAGCCTCCTTCCTGACCTATCTCAAGACTTGGAAGTTTGATCCTTTGTCTTCTGTAGCTTCTGCTTTTTTGATAATCTCATTTGTTCCTCCCCACCTGCTGCAAGGTCATCATTCTCCTGCTCTGTGGTTATTGCAATTCCTTCTAGCTGGTGTAGAAGTGTGGCTCTCATTTATTCTTTGCTACTTGTTTAAACTACTTTATCCAAATTTTTAAATTACTCACTATTTTTAACATGAATGGCACTTCCCTCCACTCTACTCTCCATTTTTCTTGGTGTTATTCCTTCTACCCAGAATGCCTTATCCTGATACCTTCTTCTTCCAGTTGAAATCCTACCTAACCCTCAAGGTCCACCTTAAATGTCCTTGAAGCCTTCTTCCTTTCTGTACATTTCCTACACTTTCTCTCTTTGTCATAACACTCATGTTGATCCTGTGAATAGACTTGTGGACATGTTATCTCTGCTAAATTGGAAACTACTTTGGAGGAGATGCCCTGTTAAGATTATGTACCTTTTTTCTCCTATAAATAAAAATAACTTGATCAAGTATGTGTTTTTTTTTCTTCTGTTTACTTACTGTTGATTCTTAATCATCATTTAATGCCCCGATAGATAACTAGGTAAAGGAAAGAACTTTCAAATAGAACAGGATATGGCATGACATGATTAGAAAAAGCTCTGGAGTCCAATTGATGTGTATTCAAATCCCAAGGCCTTGATTATTATCTGTGTAATCCACAGAGCAAGTAACTTATCCTTTCAGAGAAATTTCATGTTTCAAAACTTCTAAGATGCCTATTTTTTTACTTGTTAACATTTCTGGAACTGAGTCTTGAAATCAGTGGCATTTTACAGTTGGTAATAATTGGAGGCAATTTTTAATGTAGTTGTCCTTGCTTTCACTCAAGTAGAGTTTGTTTTTTAATATTGTTGTTACTGTAATGTCTGAATGACTTTAAAAGACCTCTTTTGGTAAGAATAAAATAAAAATTCTAAGAGGGAAGAAAGAATTGTATCAAACTTTAGTTTTCAACATTCTCCTCCCTTTTTTGGTCTTATAAGCTAATAAACTTTCCTATAATCAGTAGATGTGATTTTTGTCAAATGTGGTAAAATGCAATATTTAAAGAAACATAAGGTTACTGTGACGATTAAGGGTAATATATGAGACTGGGCACGGTGGCTCATGCCTGTAATGCTAGTACTTTGGGAGGCCAAGGAGGGAGGATCACTTTAATCCAGGAGTTCAAGACCAGCCTGGACAACTTAGCAAGATCCCATCTCTACAAAAAATACAAAAATTAGCTGGTTTGGGTGGCACATGCTGATAGTTTCAGCTACTCAGGAGGCTGAGGTGGGAGGATCACTTGAGCCTGGGAAGTGGAGGCTGCAATGAGCTGTGATGCAGACTTTGTCTCGAAAATATATATATTTGTAAAATTTCTAAGAAGTGTGCCAGGAACACATTAAGTTCTCAAGAAATTATATCCAGTGTTGCTACTACTGATATTGTTGTAACTTCTGGTGAGAAAAGCAGCACTAAGGCATTTTTTTGTCAGATACTCTTTACATTGAACTTGGATTCTTGGCTAAGTTCAGAATCTAATTCACATCAAGATGATAATATGCTTTGCTTCTTTTGAGGCAGATTTCATTCTAGGCTCTAAAGATGCAAAAATAAAGTCACAGCTCCTTTCTTCAAGTCATCAGTTGTACATTGTTTTGTGATAGAAGTAGATTTGAAATGACAAAAACTTTTCCCACAGGAAAAGCATTATAAAGGACTACATTACAAATGTACCTACAAAGAAGAGAGCTTGTGAGGAAGGTAAAGGGATGTTTTTGGCGTGTTCCACAGGTAGCAAGAAGCCCAGAATAGCCGAGCGCAGAGCAGTGATGATAAGGCACTAGGAGAAAACATCCATCCTTTACGCCATTTTCTCTCCATTTCCTTTCCATTGCATTATATGTTCATTGCTAGTTTTAGGTTTCTTGTTTGTTTTAAAGGTGAATTTTTTAATTTTTTTTTTTTTTTTTTGAATTTTAGATTCAGAGAGTCCATGTGCAGGTTTGTTACATGGATATGTTGCACAGTCCTGACGTTTGGGTTTCAATTGAACCTATCACCCAAATAGTGAACATAGTACCCAATGGGTAGTTTTTCAACCGTTACCCACCTCCTTCCCTCCCTGCTCTTTTATTCCCTGGTGTCTGTTGTTCCCATCTTCATGTCCATATGTATTCAGGGTTTAGATCCCACTTATAAGTGAGAACATGCAGTGTTTGGCTTTCTGTTTCTGCATTAATTCACTTCGGATAAATGGCTTTCAGTTGTTTCCATGGTGCTGCAAAGGACATGATTTCCTTCTTTTATGCCTGCATAGTATTCCATGGCATATATGTACTACATTTTCTTTATCCCATCTTAAAGGTGAATTTTTAAGGATTATTCAGAAGATACTGATAAAGTATTGTATTTCCCAAGGGTAGAGTGCAGATAAACTTTTTGCAGTCACACTATGGCATTTATAGACAAGATGACTTGAAGCCCAAAGAAGTTCACATCTTTCCTGGGGGAAAACAGTGACCAGTCCATGAATAAACCAGATAATGATGCCTTTATGCACTCTAAACAAGAAGAGGCCAGCCTTGTTAAGGGAAGCATTTTAAGGAATCTGAGTTTTCCAAAAGCGTAAGACTTATACTAGGATTTTCTTTATTGGACCTCAGGTCAGCTGCTCTAATTATAAATAGGTGAGACCGAAGTGGGGCGGATTAAAATTCAGCATTTTTTGAACTACTTCATTAAGCCACAGAGTACCACTGTAGCTAGTGGGCGATTTTCTAATAGAGGATTTCTAGAAAAATAAACCTCTGAGAAAAATTACAGCATTTTTCTTGATAATAATTTAACATTTCATTATTTACATCATGTTAAATCATTAGGTTATTTTATACTAGAGTTAATATAATGCTGCTTTGGTAGATAATTTGCCCATTACCTCCCAGCTGGTACTCTAGTGCCTAGAAGAACGATATTCCTGGAACCTGGGAGTTACACTCTTCATACTGAGCTCACTGTTGTGTTTTCATTCCCACTTGACAGGTGTGTGTATGTGGGAGATACTGATGCATGGTGTGAAGCCTTTTCAAGGAGTGAAGAACAATGATGTAATCGGTCGAATTGAAAATGGGGAAAGATTACCAATGCCTCCAAATTGTCCTCCTACCCTCTACAGCCTTATGACGAAATGCTGGGCCTATGACCCCAGCAGGCGGCCCAGGTTTACTGAACTTAAAGCTCAGCTCAGGTAGGAGTTGGCGGGAGAGAGGGCCTGGGGGTGGGGGCAGATTATGCTGCTTCTCCTCCTTGCAGTAATAGCATTTTAAGGTCATTATATCAGTATGTCTAAGGCCGAACTATTTTTCGTTCAAATGCAATTACTTTTAAAATTGATTTGCATTTCTTTGTACCTTGCTAGAGTCTTAAGTAAATTATATCTTTAAAATTTTAATAAAGCTCCAATTATGGTCAAATCTCTCTCCCCTAGCTTCTGACTTAGCATGGCTTACAAGACCCGTAATAATTTAGTCCCTGCTTACCTCACTAATCTCATCTACCACAAACCCCATCTCTATCTCCCTCACACTTTGTGATCCAGCAATACTTACTTACAATTCTCCTAACACAGCTCACTGCCTTTTCACATGCTGTCTTCACTCCCGGAAATCCCTTTCCTGACCTTTGCCACCTATAAACTTTTATTCAGTTTTCAGAACCCAGCTCAGATGTTACCTGCTTCAGGAAGCCTTCCTAATCAACCCTGCCCCGAAAGAGATCATTACTCCTTTGCCACCTTTTGAATACTTCTGTTTTTATATTTAAAACATCCATTGCTTGTTCAGGTGCCATTTTGTGGCTCCTACTTTGTGCCAGGTACTGCTAAACCCCTGGAGGAAGCACGCAGGAACATTAGTGTGCTGAATCCCTCAGAGAAGCATGTGCATACTCTACCCTGTTGCCTGGCCTGGAGAGGTTCTTGTTTGCTTGCGCATGTCCCCAGCTACACTCAGAGCTCTTGCGGGCATCATTGTGTCTTACTGATTTCTGTAGCCCCAGTGCCAAGCTTAGAACCTGGCACCCTATAAGTGCTCAATAAACATTTGTTGAATTGAATTGAATTGGAATCTAGAATGAGATTTAATACTGCAATAAACAAGATACTGTAATATAACACATAGGCATGAGAAGCTTTATTATATAAACAATACCATGGTTCAATGTGTGCTGTGTCACCTGTTTTCACACTTGGGGACTTCCTCCATTTTATGTGAGTTTTTATGGGTTTGTTTTTCATGCTGTATTTTTAGTCTTTTTCCTAAAAATCATCAACTGCAGGGTCCAGGCCTTTCACCATCTAGCCCAGCCTTCTCACCACATGTTCAAGCTGTTCAACTTGCTAGACAGAATTCCTTTTAAGGAGAGTATTTCAAAGAAGAATTAAGACCTATAGGTAGAAGCAGAAAGGATTCATCCAGTCTGAAAATGTTTGCTAAGCACCTTTGTTATTCTAAGCTAGGTTCTGTGGATTCAACAGTGAATAAGACCCAATCCCTGCCCCCAGAGAGTTTAAAGTCTGGTGGAGGAGACCGAGGTATCACTGGTTATTACAATACAGTGAGCACCACATCGGAAAGACCAGCCACACTCTTGGTCTGGGTCCCCATAACTCTCACGTACCGGCCTGGTTCTACTTTTCAAGGCCCCATAGAACAACCCTACTCTGCCTTTCACACGATAGGCCTTCAGGGTAATTCTAAACGGCTTCCTTACCTCCTCTTAGTTTCTTCAAGCCAAAACTCTTCAGTTCCTTCATTAATTCTCATATAACTTCACGCCTATTTTCCCACTTTTACAGCTGGCTTTTGGACGTGCTTTATTGCATGTTGTTTTGCTCCTATTTGTTCCTCCTTGATCTTTCCTCAGGATTTGACAGATTCTGTCCTTGACATTGTTCCTCTCTGATACCAGTTCTATCACCCCACCTCCCTGGTATCTCTTTCTACCTCACTGACTGGCCATCTCTCCACCTTTACTATGAGTATTCACCGAATTTCTGTTTTCAGCCTCTTATTTTCTCCCATTTTGTCTCATTACTCTTCCTGGATGTCTGACCCATTCACAAGGCTTTGCTTCTCACCTCTGTCTGTCTGTAGTTCTGGTCCTGCCCTTTTCTCAAGTCCCAAACCTACATTTTAAATTGCTGGCTGGGCATCATGTTTATCCAGAAAGCAAAGCTGTTACATTCTCCTCTAAGCCAGCCCTTCCTCCTCACTTCCTCCAGGTTGGAATAGTGCCTTTATCTTCGACACCATCTTGGAGTCATGCTTCACTCCTTGTGCCTACCCCCCCACCCTCCATCCCGCGCTCTTCTCCCATCTGTCTGGCATGACCAGCTTAGTCAGTCTTCCTGAACTGTCACTGGAAAAATAACTCTGCTGGTCAAAACAACTTTCAGTGGGGTTTTGTCACCTTTTATGTTTGGGTAAAGGCTTCCACAGTAACATTTAGGCCTCATTTCATTATGGCCTGAGATTGTCTTCTCATCCCTTTCACACACGGTAGCTAAACTAACCCTCCTCTCAGCCCAGAATGCCTCCTTCTTCACTTGGGGAGATCTTACCCATCTTTCTCGGCTTCTTTCACGCACTGGGTCTTCTGTGACTTCACAGCTGACTAGCCTTCACCCTCTGAGTCTCCAAAGCTCTTTGTTCTTCTTGTCAGGCTTACCCTTTGCTGCCATAGATGGCTGCAACCCGTGTTCAATTCAGTTCGATAAACACTGTTGAGCACCTACAGTAGCTGAGCCTGGTGCTAGTCACTGGGGCAAAGATGACTAAAACACTTTTCCTGCCCTCGAGGAGCTCACAGTCTAGTATGTCTCATCCCCTACTAGACTGAAGCTCCTTGAGGACAGGGATGGTCATACTCACCTTGGTGTTGCCCAAACCTCCAGGCCAGGAGCCTAGCTAGCTAGATACAGGAAGGGTCACCCAGGCACTGAATTCAAGGCTTAGAACATATGAGTGATTCTTAATACTAAGGAATGCTCCACTGAGGTAAATTATCTCCAAAAAGTATCCAATACATATTTTTAGAACTACATATAATTACTTTAAATATGTACCTGTAGTATAATTTATGGATATCTTCTTATATACTACTAGCACAGATAATTGAGCATTCATTCATTCTGCATTGTTCTGTTTTAGAAATGGTGTTTAACTTTGCGTTTTGAACATATACAGTTGGGCTACCAAATAGGCCACCATTTTATGTTATAAAATGTAACTATATAATATAATTGCTTACTTGGACATTTACATATAACAGTGTATCACAATAACTAAATAGGTTATTAATTTTTTTCAAAATTTTTATTATTTCCAGGATTTTAACAAAGAAATAATAAGTTTGGATAGCCCTTTGGTAATTAAAATTATGGTAGTTAAAAATGTTTCCCAAATCCCATTCTTCTTCTCGACCTCGAAAGAATTCTCCTTCCCTACCTTGAAAGAATATTTGCAAGTAGACTCAAATTACTGTGGGATTCCCCTCATCTTTAACTGGAGTGTATGCGTGTGTATTTTATTTTGTTGAGGCGGGGTCTCCTCTGTTGCCCAGGCTAGAGTGCAGTGGCATCATCGCCACTGCCTGCAACCTCCACCTCCCATGCTCAAGTGATTCTCTCACCTTAGCTTCCTGAGTAGCTGGGACTACAGGCATGCACTCCACACCACCACACCCAGCTAATTTTTTGTATTTTTGGTAGAGATGGGGTTTCACCATGTTGCCCAGGCTGGTCTCAAACTCCTGAGCTCAAGCAATCCACCCACCTTAGCCTTCCAAAGTACTGAGATTACAGGCATGAGCCACCATGCCCAGCCTTGTGTATTTGTTTTTGACTGTATTAGTTGAGAAGTGATTTTTGGTATGGAACTTGTTGGGCAAACTCATAGGAAAATCACCTTGGTCATACATTGATGAGGTGATGTCTGTGACTCAAGGAACCTGTCCTTACTACATCCTGTTTACTTATTCATAGGTATGAATTCATTGAGAAGTAGAATGAGATTAACCTGCCAGTGGCCTATTATCAAGTATAAAAAACTCCTCAATAGGAATACTTTTAATTGATCAACAGTGAAATTTTCTTATAATGCGTACTCTAGCATTTTTGTGCTTTGTGACTGTCAGGTTATAAGAGCACACTAAATATTTTTTGAGTGAAAAATCATTTAGCTGGGCGCGGTGGCTCACGCCTGTAATCCCAGCAGTTTGGGAGGCCGAGGCAGGTGGATCACCTGAGGTCAGGAGTTCGAAACAAACCTGGCCAACATGGTGAAACCCCGTCTCTACTAAAAATACAAAAATTAGCCGGGCGTGGTGGCAGACACCTGTAATCCCAGCTATTCAAGAGGCTGAGGCAAGAGAGTCACTTGAACCTGGGGAGGCAGAGGTTGCAGTGAGCTGGTATTGCGCCAGCCTGGGAGACAAGAGTGAGACTTTGTCTCCAAAAAAAAAAAAAAAAAAAAAGGCATTTGATTCCTGGTTACTTCAGTTAATTGTTTATTAGGTACTATGACAGGGAAACCATAATAAACAGCTTTAGTATTTGCCTTTTGGCAGGTATGTTCAAAAATAATATGTCCCAACAGTACTCTTCTTGACTAAGGTGCTGGTACCACTATTTTAAAAAAGAACATCAGCTTTATCTCAGATTAGAAAAATATTTTAGGTTAATGTTAAAATTCTTAAATATATTTTAGGCAAATTAGGGCAGTAAACAAAATTATCACTTTAAAATTTTGTGTTATGATTTTTGTATATTTTAAAACTTTTTATTGATGTTTAATAAACACCAAGAAGTGACAGCTTACTGAATTTCCACCAGTTGGATACAGTCTGTCACCAGCATCCAAAATGAAAATACTACCAGCACCCCAGAAATCTTCCACATGCCCCTTTCTAATCACTGTTCACCCTCCAAGGGTAACCTCTATCTTGACCATAGATTGGTTCTGCTGTTTTTGAACATGATGTAAATGGTATCAGTCAGTACTTACTTTATATATATAATTTATTTTACTCAACAGTTTGTGGGATTAATCCATATTATTCATGTAGTTATACTCAATTCTCATTGTTGTATAGTGTTCCATTTGTGAATATCCTATAGTTTATTCCACTGTTGGTGGAAATTTGTATACTTCTAATTTGGGGCTGTCAAGAATATTGCTCTGTGAAGTAGAGGATATAGTAAGTGGTGTGTAAACAGATTTACCTGAGGCTTTATGTTCTAAAGAACACCAGTCTTGTAAGTATCACCTTGGAAAGCAGTCCATGATTTTGAACTGGTCTTCCATCATTGAGCTCTTTAGGAATATTTTTAGAACCAGTACCATGTGCATTGATAGCAAGTCTCCATCCTCTGCAGTTAGCTCTTCTAGTTATAACATTGAAATAACTAGTAGTTATAGAGCAATCTCTGTTGGCAGGCATTGTGCCATGAACTTTGATACACTATTTCACCTTAATCCTCACAGTCCAGGGACATACTACATATAGGTAGTATCTTCATCGTCAGTTTACGATGATGAGGAGACTGCAACTGTGTGGTTAGGCACCTGATAGAAGGACACAGAACTGAAATTCAAGCTAGGTCCACCTGAGTCCAGAGCTTGAGCTATGAGCCGTCATGCTCTACTAACTGCCTTGATGTTTATAGGCTAGAAGTCATTAAGTGTGCCTGCCATCTTATGATTTGGACTGGTGAGCAGGTTGTTAATATTGGTTAGTTAAAAAGGAAAAAGAAAGAAAAAAATATTGTTACAGAGAATTCCTGCAGCTTGTTTTCTTACATTGTTTGAGTATCAACCAAAGTCCTTTAAAGGAATGGCAGCATCACTAGCAGATGCACAGAGGCCCTACCCACGGGCTTTGAGGGGGACATGGCTTCCTTGTATACTTTCAAAGTATTTTCTTACTGGTTTTACTTGTTTCATTGGCATATTTTGAGTGTGTTGTATTTTGCTTCTGTGGAACACAATAATTTCACATACAGTGGGGCACCGGTTTGGGAGTTTTGAACAAGTCACCCAGAGTTGACTTCAAGCAGATCAGAGCCAAGCCATGGCACGGTGTCATCCAGAGAGCCTGCTGGGAACCGCTTGTATATAGAGCTTTCACTCCAGCTGGGGGGTGTTGGGAGTTTTTGTTTTTGATTTTATGTGTGCGTGTTTCTTTGGTTTTCGGTTTTTAGTTATTTGTCCTAACCATGTGCTGTCATGTTTTGCTTCTTAACTTTATCAAACAAAACCAGCCTTTGGGAGAGTGTTTGGTAAGGGTTATAGCTTAGCTCAGCATGGGTGCAGACAGATTTTCTTACTTTTTTTTTCATATCGCTTCTCAGTATCATACCTAAGTGAAGTTGCAAGGCATCTAAGGAACACAAACTATTTCAGTTGATCTGTGAGACTGCCATTTCAAGCTATTATAGCAACACCTTGAGAGTAAATGGGCATGTGTGCATGTATAAATTTTTCAAAGAATGTTTAAAAGATTATATGGCCTTGAGCAAGTTACTAAGCCTCCCTTGTAAGAGCAAGATCACAAATACTACCCATATTCTCAAGATTAAATAAATAATCTGGCCGGGTGCAGTGGCTCACACTTGTAATCTCAGCATTTTGGGAGGCCGAGGCAGGTGGATCACCTGAGGTCGGGAGTTCAAGACCAGCCTGGCCAACATGGTGAAACCCTGCCTCTACTAAAAATACAAAAAAATAGCTGGGCGTGGTGGCAGATGCCTGTGAATCCCAGCTAGTCAGGAGGCTAAGGCAGGAGAATCGCATGAACCTAGGAGGCAGAGGTTGCAGTGAGCCGAGATCGTGTCACTGTACTCCAGCCTGGGTAACAAGAGTGAAACTCTGTCTCAAACAAACATATAAATAAATAATCCATGTCCATTGCTCATGGTAAGCACACACACTGTGTTAGCTAATTTAGAAGCAGGTACTAGTAACAACAAAGCTTTTCCTGAAAATCCAGAAGGGACCTGGCGATCTTAGAGTACATAAGAGTTATCAGTTATAGTTAGACATCCTTAAAAATATATAGTTATTTGTATTTAATTTTAAGGTAACCAGTAACAGAATCGTGCAAAATTATGAGCTTTGGAATGACAGCTCTCACTTTGAATCCTGGCCCCACCACTTAATATCCTTGGGGAACATCTTTAACTTTTATCTACTTTTTTTTTTTTTTTTTGAGACGGAGTCTCACACTGTCATCTAGGCTGGTGTGCTGTGGCGCAATCTCTGCTCACTGCAACCTCCACCTCCCTGGTTCAAGCAATTCTCTTGCCTCACCCTGCTGAGTAGCTGAGATTACAGGCGCGCACCACTGTGCCGGGCTACTTTTTTTTGTATTTTTAGTAGAGACAGGGTTTCGCCATGTTGGCCAGGCTGGTCCTTAACTCCTGACCTCAAGTGATCAACCCTCCTGGGCCTCCCAAAGTGCTGGGATTACAGGCGTGAGCCACCGCGCCCAGCCTTGTTTCTCTACTTTTCTAAAAAGTGTGGTACTCTTTCTACTCAGTAGCTACTTTCTAGGGTTCTTGTGAGATTTGAATGAGTGTTAACTATTCTTATTATTCAGATAATTCTTATTATTCAGATAATAAGAATACCAAGATACTTGTTACCAAAATACCAAGCACATCTTTTTGATGTTTTACAGATGTATTATAGAGAGATGAATTTTAAAATATTAATCTGTGAACAGCATCTTAAACATGTTTAACCTGTTTTGGATTCTTCACTTATCCCACAACACGAACTTTAAATTAGGAGTTCTAGGTTTGATTAATGACATGAAATTGCTTGTACTACTGTGTTTTTTAAAGTGATTTTGTATTTGCTTCCAAAATTCCTTTCAAAGGTGGTGTCTAAATTCCTCCTTAGTCATTATACCAGTATTTTTTTTTTTTTTTTTGCATTGCTCTCCTATTGGGTCTAGATATTATCTAGAAGAGTAAGCTGTTTCACAATTATAGCTACGTACAGTTAAAATGTTCACAGCATGTGCACTTTAGGAGTTTTTTGTTTGCATTCTGTTTTGGCCCTCAGTCTTCCCAGTGATAAAAAACAAACTGCAAATCTAAATTTAATAGGAATTTAATGTAAAATGTAAATTGTTTCTACTGAAAATTATATCTTAGCTGCTTCATATCTAACAATAATTCTTACCCCTTATTGGTTCTCACCCACACGTCCCTATCGTAGTTCTGTCTTTGCACAATTTGCCAAAGTGCACAATTTGGCACTTTGAAACCAACAACTTAACATCCACCTCTCTTTCTCTGCCTTAACCTTTTTCTCAAACTTGCATTTTAGCAATACCTTTTGTATTATGTTTTTAGTGCTTGCTCTGGGAATTACAGTATATATCTTAACTTTTCATAGTTTACTTAGAGTTAATCATTGTACTTCATATAAAATGTAGAAACTTTGCCAGCAGGAATGTCCATTTACCACCACCACCTTGGTCCATTATGCTGAAGTTGTCATGTATGTTACATTCACATATGCCATTAACCCCACAAAATTAGTTTATGATTTTTATCTTAAATACCATTTTAAATAAAGTAAGGAAACTCACTCTTCTATATTTAACTTCGTACGGTGCTCCATTCTTCTTGAAGAGCTTATTTCCATTTGGTTTCCCATCAGATGAATAATTTTTTTTAGCATTTCTTGTGGTGCAGATCAGTTGGTGGTGAATTCTATTAGTTTTATATTATCTAAAAATGAGTTGAACTTAACTTTGTTGATAGGAATTTTGGGTTGACAGAGTTGTAATTTTTTTTTTTTCCCAGCACCTTAAAGATGTTCTTTTACTGTCTTCTGCCCTGTTACGTTTAATGAGAATCACTGGCCATACAATTGTTACTTTGTATGCAGTGTGTGTTTTTCTCTGGCAGCTTCCATGATTTTGTTTCTTTGATTTTTCAACAATTTAAGTAGGATGTGCTTGGGTGTGGTTTTCTTAATGTCAATTGTGTTTAGGATTTGCTGAGCCTCTTGAATCTATAAACATATCTTTTATAAAATTTAGAAAAACTTAGATCATTATTTCTTCAGATACATTTTTCTGTTTTATTTTCCCTCTCTTCTTCTGAGATTCCAGTCGCATGTGTGTTAAGACTTCTGATGGTGTCCTTCAGGCTGAGTACCAGAAGCTCTTGTTGTCACCTTCTCTCCCCCTTCCTCTTCCTCCTCTCCCCATTCCTGACCTTCCCCGCTTCAGATTGAATCATTTTTATTGACTTACCTTCAGGTACCCTAACTGCTTTTCTGTCATCCCCATCCTACTGATCACTTCATCCAATGGAGATTTTACTTCATATACTGTATTTTTTGGTAATAGAATTTTTGTTTGGCTCTTTTTTTTGTATTCTGTTTCTCTGCTGACATTTCCTATCATTTCATCCATTATGAATAAATTTTCTTTTATACCCTTGAATATAATAGCTTCCTTTAAATTCTTGCTGATTTCAACATCTGAGTCATCTTTAGAATCAGCCTCCTTTAATTGTTTTTTCCTCTTGAGAATGGGTCACATTTTTATGGTTTTTTTTTTAAATATATCAAGAAATGTTAGATTATATCCTAGACATTGTGGCTGATGGGTAGGTAGCAGAGCCTCTTTCCACTGTGAGCAGCAGTGCAAATCTCTGTTCAATTATTTTAGCCTTAGCTGGGCTGCTTGGAGTCTGCACTGTGTGTGCACGCTTCTAGGATCAGCAGAGATTTGTGCAGAATATATACTCAGAATTTGAAGCACTCCTTCTCTGGCTGTCTTCATTCTGGGATTTCTCCTTTTTTTCCGATTACCTTTTTGCTAGCTGTAGTTGCTCCAAACTCATTTCTCTGGTTATTCAAGCCAGTAACACTGGCACCTGCCTTCTCACTAATGGCCATTAAAAAGTGGGGACCCACCCAGTGCCGTTCTCTTCCTTCTCATGACAGCTCCCTCCAGAATCTGGCTGCCTATGGTTGCTCTCCCATGCTGTCACAGTTGTTTCTTATATCCAGAGTATATAGTTCCTGTCTGCAAGAGGGTTGGTCAAATAAGAGCTACTCACACGTAGCAGAAACAGAAAAAGGTGTCAACATTTTGAAGTAACATTTGAGGTGGCTCATGCCTGTAATCTCAGCAACTCAGGAGGCTGAGATGGGAGGATCACATGAGCCCAGGAGGCCGAGGCCGCAGTGAGCCGTGATTGAGCCACTGCACTCCAGCCTGGGTGACAGAGCAAAACCCCAATTCAAAAAATAGAAAAAAATAAAGGTACAGTCTTAGTGGATATCAGGGTTTTTTAAAAAATAATTTTGAGATCGATATAGCACAATAACCAAACAAAAGACTTTATTTACTGCAGTTGGAGAAACAATGAGAGAAATGTGATTTCAATATATCCATGAAGCTGGATTTCCAGTCCACCACTGGCGACTAAAGGCCATAATCTCCAGCATTACTGCTCATGAGAAAAGAGAAAAAGAGCAGAGGCGTAAGCAGTAACGCTGTGATCATGGGCTTTAGCTACTAGGTCAGCTACTTCCAGGTATGCCATCCCTAGCTTCATCTCAAGCCTCAGACTTGTTTTCTGCAAAGATGGTAGGGTTTTGTTTGGTTTTGTTTTGTTTTTAAAAGGTCAATTCCATTCCTTTGTGGTGAGGCAGCATTGACTAATTATAAGAGATCATGTTTCAAAACTGGTATTCCCATGAACTTGCCAAAACAAGCCAGTTCCTGCTTGACTTTTTTCCCTTCAAATTTATTGCTGTTCTTTCTCTGGGTGTTTTCCAGATTAACTTAAATAACTGCAAACCCAGACTGATTTTATGTCCAAAGCAAATTTTATGATCAGGATTATAAAACAGATCCTTTGTTTTACATGATTCCTTTATTTAAGTATCAAAATCCAATCTTTTTAAAAAAGTTTTTCTTCCCATATTTAATAAAGCAAAAAGTATTTATTACATTTAAAAGGAGAAATGTTTTGTATTTGCAAAGAGAAAAGTTAGTAGTACAGTCAGTCTCAGGGAAAATATTACAGAAATGAAGACAAAAACACAGTTCTTTCCTAGTGGTAAATAAGGCAGGTAAAATACAGAGCTAATTAACATTTACTTAGAAGTTTACTAATTTTTTATTAATACATATGTTATTTCTCCATTCTAACAATAGTTAGGGTAGACTGTGATTTTTACTTGTAAATGAGAAAACAGGTTCAAGTAGGCAGGATCTCCTCTGGGATTGCATAACTCACCAGAGAAGCAGCTTCCATATCTATCTGTTGCTTCTTCTGGGACAGCTTGAAGAAAAACACTCAGAATCAATTGGCCTTTTCTACTTCTGAAAATCACCTTTGTTGGAGCTGTGTTTTTGTGTCTTAGCTGTCCATACTGGAAATGAAGGACCACTTTCTTGCTCACCATCAAGTTGTATAGGGAATGTTGCAGGCCAAAAGAAGAAAATCAGAACAACTGTTTTTATGTCCTTTTACTGTGAATTGATCACTTCAATGATTTTAAAGTAAGAGAAGTAAAAAATAAAACTAACACTAAATAAAGTACTCCTTTCCCCTTTTCAGGATTCTGTTCCTCAGTGGTGCACGTGGATCAACAAAGTGTTAATTATCATTGTGCTAATGTTTGTTAAATGACAAGTCTCAGCTGTCATTGTTCCATTTATTTGCAAGTTTGAGACTTGGAAACCACCATTCTGGGAAAAAACATGAGGGCTCATTTGTTGCCAGTTCACATTAGGCAGCTAAGAGCTTTCAGATGGAATGTATTCCTGCTAAAAATATTTATAGTTTGGGAAAATATGTTTCAGTTTGACCTCCTTGATGCTCTGCACATTCTAGTTTGTTACTGTGGATTCTTCAGCAGCTGTAAAGAGAAAAGTTCAGTACTGTCTCCTTGTGCCCTCCTACTCCATCTATGGACTAGTCTTCCCATTGTAAAAACAGATATTTTTTATGAGTTATTTATAGTCTTGGTTCCTCTGAACAGCAAATTATGGTTTCTCAGAAGCATTTTGACAGGCTATTTTGGGTATGAGAATGAAGTAGTGAGATTGAAGGAACTTGCTTCCCAGTTGTCATTATGTTCTTTAAGGAACAAGTCTGGGATGTTTAATTAAATATCAAAGTGTCTATAATATGCAAGTGATACTTAGCTTACAAGAGAAATTAGATTCATGTCTGACAACTGTAGGGAGCTTACAAGCTAAATTCCACAACATGGCAATATGTGATTAAGGGCTGAAATGAAACATTCAGGCAGTAAATTCAGTGGGTCAGAGAATAGGGGAAGTGTGTGTAGGTAGAAATCTCAGGGCAGATGGAGCCTGAGAGAGTCTTCTTGTGGCAAGGGACTTCACAGGGTCCTTTTAGAGAAGCTTGGGGAAAACAGTAAGTAGCCTTAAGATCAGAGTGGCCGATTTCACAAAACAATCTGTGTGAAATAACATTGCCTGATGAGAACCCATTTAAAACTGAGTTCCCGTTGCCTTGAAGAATATGTCCCACTTAACCTTCTCTTAGCTTGCCTATATTTTAATTATTTGAAGGAGTAGAAGAAAAGACACTTGTTTTTCCCAATTTTTTTTCTTGATTTTTATGGACTTTTTACCTGTTTAAAACTAAAACTTTCAGGAACTCTGACTGAGGGTGTGTTGTTTATTTTAAGGGTCAGGCGATAGAGAGCAGGGCACTGTAAAACCACTAACCAGGGGTGTGCTTCTCTCTCAGGCCAGCTAGGCCTTCTTTGCTCCTGGTCTCTGACTGGTCTCCTGCTCCCAGTGACCATCTTGAAGGAAGCTGCCTGCAGGTCCTTTCCTGTTTGGCCAGTTGAGAGAACAGGGGCTGGGTATGGTGGCTCACATCTGTAATCCCAATACTTTGAGAGGCTGAGGTGGGAGGATCACTCCAGCCCAGGAGTTCAAGACCAGCCTGGGTAACACAGTGAGATTTTTATTTATTATTTAATTGTTACAAAAAATAAAAAAGAATCAGCCAGGCCTGGTGATGAACCTGTAGTCCCAGCTACTCGGAGGGCTGAGGTGGGAGGATTATTTGAGTCCAGGAATGATCGTGCCACTGAACTCCAGCCTAGGCTACAGAGTTAGACCCTGTCTCAAAAAAAGAAAAAAGAAATTGGCCAGGCACAGTGGCTCACACCTATAATCCCAGCACTTTGGGAGGCCAGGGCAGGGGGATCACTTGAGTCCAGGAGTTTGAGACCAGCCTGGGCAATAATAGCGAAACTGCTGTCTCTTTAAAAATAAAAATAAATTTAAAAAGAACAGGAAGCTTGATAATGTGCTCTTCTTCACTAGTCAGTAGACCTGCTCCACTGATAGGGCTTTATTCATCCATTTACCTGTCATTTATTAATTCCTATTATGCTTCAGGGTCTGTGCTAATTCTGAGCATTTGAAAATGGGCCTTCAGGTAACAACTCTTGGCCTAATGGGAGCAAAAGTCAAACAAACAGATATTTACAATGCCTTTTGGCAAGAGTTAAGAGCAAGTTAGGCACTAATTTCTTTGGAAAAGAGTAAGGAGAGTAATGTAACTTAGCCTAAAGGGAGGAGGGAGCTTCAGGGAAGATTTTTCTGGAGGAACTACTATTTGACACTTGAAATACAAGTAAGAGTTGGCCAGAGAAAGAAGAGAAAGGTGTTCCAGGCAAGAGACACGACATAAAGAGGCATGGGAGAGCATAATGAGTTCAGAGAACTTGCCAGGACATAAAGGAAGAAGGGCTATAGGTGAGGAAAAAGGGAAGTGAAGTGAGATTAATCACTTCACTTTTAAAAGCAATGGTAGTTCCCGCCATGTGTGCACATGCCCTAGCTCTAAAAAAAAATACATATTTTTAACTCCTTTAGCAGCCTTTTGAGGTATAGATTTACTGGTGTTTTATAATCTAGAAAGTTAAGATATACCTTCCCACGTTTTCATTGGTAAATGTTCAGGACTGGGTGAAGCTATATTAGCTCATACCAAAGTATCAACTCCTATTCCTTATAGTTGTAACGTCTTTACATTTGTCAGGTTCAAAGACATTGTATATCAGTGACTGTTTTAGTAGGCATATTCTTGATCTGTTGGTTTGATTGATGGCCAGTCTTAGTAGTTGTATTGCTGACACTTCATAGGTGATTAGATGGATTTGTAAAAAGACATGATTGCTCCTTTGTATCTCAAGCTCTACTTGGATATTAACTCATTTGAAATATTTGCACAGGCATATGGTGTAAGCCTGTAGTCCCAGTTACTCTGGAACCCAGGAGTTCAGGACCAGCCTGAGCAACTTAGTACCACTCCATCTCTTTTTTAAAAAAATAAATAAATAAATAAAGGTAGGAGGCCAGGCGTGGTGGCTCATGCCTATAATCCCAACACTTTGGAAGGCCAAGGCGGGCAGATCACTTGAGGTCAGGAGTTCGAGAGCAGCCTGGCCAACATGGTAAAACCCCATCTCTACTAAAAATACAAAAAATTAGCCAGGCATGGTGACATGTGCACCTGTGGTCCCAGCTACTTGGGAGGCTGAGGCAGGAGAATCGCTTGAACCTGGGAGGTAGAGGTTGCAGTGAGCTGAGATTGTGCCACTGCACTTCAGCCTATGCAACAGAGTAAGACTCCGCCCCAAAAACAAAAAAGAAAGAAAGAAAAAGACTTAGAGCTCTTTGTGGGAATGGTGGCCATTAGCTACACAGGATATTATCTGATGGGGAATTTCTAATAGTTCTTTCTATTTTTAAAAGCTTCTTGCATTTTAGAGCTCGTCACATAGGTTGTCTAATTTTCATTTAGATCTTCACAACAACCCTTCAAGATAGGTAGTTAGGGAGGTGCCCCATTTTGTGGATGAGGCTTGGAGGGACAGAGTTGTCCATGGTCATCTAACCTGTCTATGGTAGAATTTAAACCTGATGTCAGTGTGACTCAAACTCCTTGAGTTTGATTGAGCCTTGCTGTTTTCCCATTCAGTTTTTTTTTAACCACTAATGATCCCTGAATTTACTCAGCTTAGTTAAACATCTAATAGGTCATGATAATGCGTGTATTTTATCTATATGCAGTATTTGTTCATTTAGCAAATATTTAAGTGTCAGCTATGTGCCAGGCACTGTTTCATTCAAAGTATAACAAAAGGTATTTTTTAAGTCATAAATTAAAATACATAAGGAAAATTGAAATATAAAGGTATTTATTTTCACATAAGAAATGGACAGAAAGCATTGCTGTGCTTTGGTCATGTAATGCTCGTTACATTACCAAAAGCACACAAACATTATGTGCTTGGTGTGAGTCTGTAACTGTGACCTGCTGAGATGCTGGGACTCTTCCTCCCTAACCACCCCCAGTGCCTGGGACAGTGTCCTCTCCCGCTTAGTTCTGCAGCTAGAACATACCAGGCCAAGCTCTTCTCTAGTGCTCATCACAACATTTGTGTCCTGTTTCAGGGTGTTTGTTGTTGTTGTTATTTTTTGATTTTTTTTTTTTTTTTTAAGACAAGTCTCACTCTGTCACCCAGACTCAAGCGATCTTCCCACCTCAGCCTCCCAGAATGCTGGGATTATAGGCATAAGCCAACTTGCCTGGCCCTGTTTCAAGGTTTTGAGTTTTCTTTTCTCTTAGAGCACCTCAAAGACCTCATCACGTGCATCTTGCACAGAGCAAGTTAGCAAAGTTAGCAAATACTTGCTGAATGAGCAGCCCTCAAGTAAATGCTATTAGAAATACCCACTGATGACAACTAACGCTTATAGCAGATGCTCTCACAGCCATGATCTCCCTTAATCCTCCCAGCAGCTGAGGGGAGCACTCTTCTGATTGGAGGGGCAGGGCAGAGAGAGTGGCCCTCTCAGGACCCCTGTGCTCCTTCCCCAGACCTGGCCCCAAACTTCCCTGCACCACTCACCAGGACTCACCTGGGCCTGGCACATCGGACCAGGTTCCCAACAGTGCTGGCACCCAGTGAGCATCTTGCCTGTCTGTCAAGGCTGCTGCACAATTCTTAAATACTGTGAAAAGTTTTGTGTTTGCTGAGCCATGATCATCTAACTGGAGCAAGAAAGAAACCAAAATCATATCTTGAGAATGGAGTGGGACTTTTGATTAAAAGCTTTTATGTAAAATGCTTATGTGATTTTTTGGGGTTTTTTTTGAGGTGGAGTCTCATTCTGTTGCCCAGGGTGGAGTGCAGTGGCGTGATCTCAGCTCACCACAACCTCTGCCTCCCGGGTTCAAGGGATTCTCCTGCCTCAGCCTCCCGAGTAGCTGGAACTACAGGCACGTGCCACCACACCAGGCTAATTTTTTGTATTTTTAGTAGAGACGGGGTTTCACTATGTTGGCCAGGCTGGTCTTGAACTCCTGACCTTGTGATCTGCCCACCTCGGCCTCCCAAAGTGCTGGGATTACAGGCGTGAGCCACCGTGCCCGGTCCTGATGTGATCATTTCTTGAGGCAGACATTCCCTTTTGGTTTGGGGATGAAAAAAGTCTTAACATCTGTAGTGATGGTTTGCAGTTATGAAATACATTTTGTCTCTTTTCCTGACTCAGAAGGTGACTGTGTAAGTTGAGTTGTGTGAGAAACAGCACACTCTAGCCTCCAGCCAAGCAGGAATGTCTTTTTAAACAGTTGAGCAAATTCCCAGATTAGAACGTCTGGAGCACTGATGTCACTCTTTCCTGAGTAATTTTTGGGTGGTTGTTTACTGCACACTATCTACCAGGAGCCTAGAAACTTTGAATGAGTGTCATTATTAGAACTCTAGAGTTGTAGGAATGTAGGAAGAGCTGTCTGCCACAGTTAGGACGAGGGTTTAAAACTGCCTGCTGAGCCCTGGGGCATCTGCGTGGAATGGGAAACTAGCAGTCTCCCTTTGGCTGCATTCTGAGGGGTTTATGTGATGGCAAACAGCCAAGATGAAGAAGCTGCCTAGCAGTCGCTGCAGAGGCTGCAGCGGCTGCAGCATTATGTGGGACTTCAGATAGCTTCTGAGTAGTCAAGCAGTGGTAAGTAGCAGTGTTACCAACTATGGGGTTTCCAGCTTAAAGCAAGTAGTATTTTCAGAAGCACTTGTAAATACTGTCGTGTTTTTGCTTATTTTCCTGATCAGGTAAAGCGCTGGTTAAGCTGAACGATAGGAAGATTGTATTGAGCAATTTAGGGAGATTATTGGCCAGATTGCTAATTGATCACGTAAGTGCTGGCGTGATCACATTATGTGTGAAAAGAATCTGTCCTCAGACATGTATATGCTTGATAAGGTGCTGCGTGGGATTTCTCAGAGGAATTCTGTTCTGCTCAAGATAAACTTTGGCGTGCAAACATTTCATCTTGGCCCGTCCTTCATTTTCTGCAACTTCTTTTTCTTACCAGCTGTCTTTTTCTTACCTATGGCTATGCTTTAAATGGACTTGCCCATTTGGACCAAGGCTATTCTAGAATCATTTCGTGAAGAGTTAGAAACCTGATCCTTCTTTCCCCTGTGTATAGGATCCTTTATTGTTATCATCTACTGTTAGCCAACTGGTGTTCCTTAGATAACTCAGGGTGGGGTCTAGTGTGTGCTAACTCTGGGTTGTCAGCTCCCCTAAGACAATGTGTTGTCTCTCTAGCACAATCCTGGAGGAAGAGAAGGCTCAGCAAGAAGAGCGCATGAGGATGGAGTCCAGAAGACAGGCCACAGTGTCCTGGGACTCCGGAGGGTCTGATGAAGCGCCGCCCAAGGTAGCTACAGTCCCCACCCCAACTTTGGGGTTACTCTTACTAACTTTCAAGATTTACAGTTAGGCAGCTGTTTTCTATGAGGAGAAAGTCAAATATCAGGTTATTCTAAGAGTAATAGTTATAACACCAATTAATTGTTTCCTTTTTGCTCGTCTTCTCATATTACCCTCATGTGCACTCACTTTCTCATTTGTATTTCAAGTAGGGGCTCTTTGAAGCCATGAGCAGTTGGATTAGATGTCATCTTAAAATGCTTTTCCTATGCTGCCCTAACTTGGAGGAGGTTTTTCCTTTGTTGGTTGTCAGAGATCTCCCTAATGATCAAGTCTGGATTAAAATACCAAACTAGGTCACAGATGCTTTGCATCTTGCTTTATTTAAAAATGAGTCTGTTTCTACCTGACCATATTCCTTTGTTTTGTTTGTTGAGAACTCTGCACATTTTTTGCCTTTTTCTTTTCGTAGCTGGTGGCTGGGTTGTTTGTTGGGAAAGAGAGCACATTGCAGTTGCTTTTGTTTCCTTAATAAGATCTTCCAGCAGCATCCTTAGACCTTATTTACCCGCTTATGTTCATATCCTTTACTGGTGCTCTCTCCTGCCTCGGAGAGGTCAGCCCAGGCCTTTTACAGTTGCTGGGCCATGCCATGGCTGGGGGTTTTAGCTAGAGTAACACTTTCCCTAGATTAATAAGTCTTTATATACCATTGGCTTTTGACAGGATGCTATTTTCACACACTGGGTTACTTGCCATGAATACTCCAGTTCTGTTCTTTTTCTCGAAAGTTAATAGATAATAGGATTTTTTGTAGTTAGTAGTTATTAACTACCACCATTTGATATTTGATTAGTTAAAAAATATATTAAGAAACTTTGACAATTATTTTCTTTATGAAAAGTGTTCAGAAATCTGATAAGACAAAGTACTATTTAAATATACCAATTTTTTTATCTTGAAGGCTGAAAACTTTTACTTTCTTGGTCATCATTTTGAGCTCTGTAACAGTAAACATACACTGAAAGTGAAAATAAGTGATTAACACAATTATGCAGAAGTTTAGAGACAGAGGGTGCCTCAGACCAGCCCCCTCTACAGAGAGAAGGACCGAGGCCCAGAGAAGAAACACATACCTGTCTGATGGATATTACATTGAACGAGGCAGTGAGAACACCTGGCGTTTCTCCGTCATTCCCAGCTTAACAACAACAAGAAATCCTTAGTTACCCACAGGAAAAAACTAACATGTACCCCGCATCCCAGCATCTGAGGCCCTTCATGTTCTGTTTACAAGTTTGCCTATTTTTAAATTTGTTTACTACTGCAGAATAGTCCAGTACTGAGAGTCGAGAGAATCTCATCATTAACTTCTCAGGCCTTGAAGTCAAGTGGATTCATTCACATGGGGGTCTGCTATTTACATTCTGATGACTGAGCAGGTCACCTACCTACTCCAAATCTCACATTCCTCATTTGCAAAATGACTATTTGTATTCCCTACCTCTTGGGTGGGGGGATGTTAGAAGATAATTCACTGTACAGCACTTTATTTAGTACACGGAAGTGCAAAGTAACATAAGTATTTGGTAATAAGCAGCAAATAATGCAACACTTACCTAAAACTCACAGGATTGAATCAACTCTTCATCTGTACATTTTTCTATATCCCAATCTGTTGGATTTTTAATGAGTTTAATATGACTAATTTTCCAAATTAGGTTCATGGGCAGTGGTGATGAGGCTTCTTGGCTTCTTTTTTGGTTTCAGAGTACAAAGACTAGTTTGGCTTAAATATTTAAATATTCTTACACTTTTTTTTTTTTAGATATTTTCAAAATACATATTTTGAGATTCTTTTCTATAAGCAGATTGCTGCACTCTACACAAAGGTTTATTTGTTAAATAAACAGACGAGGAAACTATAGCCCACTGTGTTTTTGTTAATTTAGTTTTATTGAAACACAGTTTTATTGGAACACACTCATTTGTGTATTATCCACAGCTGCCTTCACCCTACACAGGCATAAATGAGCAGTTGTGACAGAGACAGTATAGCCTACACAATTTAAAATATTTACTCTTTGACCTTTAAAGAAAAGATTTGGCAACCCCCAGATTAAAAGTTTTAATGGCGGCTGGGCGTGGTGGCTCACCCCTGTAATCCCAGCACTTTGGGCGGCCGAGGTGGGCAGATCACCTGAGGTCAGGAATTCGAGACCAGCCTGGCCAACATGGTGAAACCCCGTCTCTACTAATATACAAAAATCAGCCAGCCACGGTGGCGGGCACCTGTAATCCCAGCTGCTCAGGAGGCTGAGGCAAGATAATTGCTTGAACCCAGGAGGCAGAGGTTGCAGTGAGCCGAGATCACGCCACTGCACTCCAGTTTGGGCGATAAAGTGAGACTCTGTCTCAAAAAAAAAAAACGGTTTTAATGGCTAGAAAATCATCTAAAGTAGCATAGATATACAGATGCTTGATGATTGTTAACAAATACTAATATATTAATTGCTGAACTTTCATGCGAATCAGAATCAAGTCCTGTATGCAGTTTTTACCTTCTCAGTGTCCATCTGTAGAATCAAATTCCGCTTCTGTGGTCACAGTATTTGGCGTGTCTGAAATGAGCCTGTGATTTCCAAGATGGTAGGCCAGTATTTCCTCACTTCCTGTACTTTGTGAAGTGAGAATTCGGTAGATTCTGGTGAGTCTTCATAATTCTGCTTGTGATATGTTAGAATAAGTAAGTCTTACTTAGATTTCTTTTTTTGTTTGTTTTTTTTGAGACAGAGCCTTGCTCTGTCGCCCAGGCTGGAGTGCAGTGGTGCAATCTTGGCTCATTGCAACCTCTGCCTCCTAGCTTCAAGCAATTCTTCTGCCTCAGGCTCCTGAGTAACTGGGATTACAGGCACCTGCCACCGTGCCTGGCTAATTTTTGTATTTTTAGTACAGACAGGGTTTCACCATGTTGGCCAGGCTGGTCTCAAACTCCTGACCTCAGGTGATCTGCCCGCCTCGGCCTCCCAAAGTACTGGGGTTTCAGGTGTGAACCACCACGCCCGGCTGTCTTACTTAGATTTTTTTTTATTTCTTCCTTCCTTCCTTTCTTTTTTTAAAATAAAGATGGGGTCTCACTGTGTTGCCCAAGCTCTCTTGAGCTGCTGGGCTTAAACAATCCCCTTGCTTCAGCCTCCAGAGCCACTTAGATTTCTGAAATTTAGATAGGATCTCAGGCTTCTGTAGATAAATTTTGTGTTATTAATACTAATATAGAAAAATTTTAATGTAGCTTAATTAGTTTTATAAGTGAAAACTTTTGTAAGTTTTATAGGTGAAAAGTCTCTCTCTTTCCCAATCAAGATTCAAAATTAAGTTTACTTACAGGCCGGGTGTGGTGACTCACACCTACAATTACAGTGCTTTGGGAGACTGAGGTAGGAGGATCACTTGAGCCCAGGAATTTGAGACCAGCCTGGGCAACAGGATGAGACTATCTTTACAAAAAAAATTTAAAAATTAGCCAAATTAAGTGGTGTGTACCTGTGGTCCTAGCTACTCAGTGGACTGAGGCAGGAGGATCATTTGAGCCCAGGAGGTCTCTAGGCTGCATGGAGAGCCGTGTTTGCACCTCTGCATTCCAGCCTGGGCAACAGAGCAAGGCCTTGTCTCAAAAAAATAAATAAATAATAAATTTTTAATTTTTTTTAAAGCTTACTTATACTTAGTTAATAGTAAAAGCATTATAACACAAAGCCAATTATTAAGAATATGGTTCGCTTCATCATACTTAATACCAGTTTTTTCATATAATAATCTTTAGAGAACTTTCCCTGAGACAAGCCCTGCATGGGAGTGTCCCATTAAATGCTCATTTTCATCTGTGCCTGTTGCTTTCCTGCAGATTCCCATTGGATCAATAGAGAGCCTTAGGATAAAAGTATCTTAGAATGATAGCCATTCTCAAAGTGTAGTCCTTGGACCTCTGTAGGTCCCCATGACCATTTCAAAGGTCCATGACATCAGAACTCATCTGATAATGTTAAGATATTATTTGCCTGAGGCGGGTGGATCACTTGAGGCCAGGAGTTTAAGACCAGCCTGGCCAACATGGCAAAACCCTGTTTCAACTAAAAATACAAAAATTAGCCAAGCAAGGTGGTGCCTGCACTTGTAGTCCCAGCTACCCAGGAGGCTGAGGCACAAGAATCGCTTGAACCCAGGAGGCAGAGGTTGCACTGAGCTGAGATCACACCACTGCACTCCAGCCTGGGAGACAAAGCGAGACTCTGTCTCAAAAAAAAAAAAAAAAGATGTTATTTGCCTTTTCCGCTAATAGAACTGCTGACACCTTAGCACAAATCAGGACAGTGGCATGAAATTGTACTAGTCATCACTGTGTCCTTCACCCCTGTGCTCACACAAAAAGAAAAAAATGCCATTTTACAGAAGAATGGCCTCGATGAAGCAGTGAAAAATATCTGATGTGAAGACATGGGAAGGGCATGTTAGCCCTACTGCTGCACACCTGGACACGACGTCTTGTCTTGAGGAAAGCACTATACAGTTGAGTTGCAAGCTGGACTAAACGCTTTTTTTCATGGAAGACCAGCTTTACTTGAAAGAACAGCTGGCAGACATACTTTTCAGAGTTGCTTATTTGGTAGACATTTTCTCCAAAGAGAAAGAAGTGAGTTTGTGACTTTGAAGAAAACAACTATTTGTTACTGGTGATAAAATTTGAGTTTTCAAGCAAAAATTAGAATTTTGAAAAACGTATCACTGTGATCTTGACAGCTTTCTAAATTCTTAGACTGTTATAGTAAGCTCAGGATGATATTAACATGTGATATTTTAAAAATATATGTTGTTTACTGAAATGTGTTAACATTGGGAGGATCTGTATAGCTCAGTAAATCAGTATCTTCCAAATGACCTACACAGGATGTTAAAAATCACACATGAGTAGAAGTTCCATTGAAAGTACAAGATAAAGTAATGGATTTTTTTCTCTTTTTTTCCCCCTTAATTCTATGGATTTTAATGTAACAGATGATACCATTGTAAATTCCACATTGCAGCTCACCTTTAAGAAGCTACCACTTGCATTTTGGTGTCAAAAAACAATACCACAGTTGTGCCCAAAATCTACCGAAATACTCCTCCCTTTTCCGGTTGTACAGCTGTATGAGTTTACTTTTTTTCCCCTCATATATTGCAACAAAACAGAACATCGTAAGACTGCAGAAACAGATAGGAGAACCTGCTGCCTTCTGTTAAGCCTAACATTAAAGCGAATTTACATAAATGTAGATGTACATGTGTCCTTCTTCTCAGTTTGGTTTGTTTGGTTTTGAAAAAGTAGGTGTTTTTTCTAGTATGTGATGAGCTTATTCTTAAGTGAATTAATAAATACTTTTTAGTATCTTTTAATTTCTAACAGTATGAGTGTTGGTAGTTATATTCCAAATAAACAAAAACTCTTAGAGTCCTCAGTAATTTTTAAGACTGTAAAGGGGTCCTGAAAATGATTAAATGTTTGAGAATAACTGCCTCAGAACATTGTTCTTCAACCCTAATCAAACCCAGCACAGCATTTATATAAAAAATGATTTTATAATGTCCCGTTTACTAATCCTAAAATAAAATACATAGGTAATAGAATGACTTACCAATTTCAAAATATCAATAGAGGAATACTAGTGTTTGGAGACCTAACTATACAGGAGAAATAATAGTAAAGTAATTTTTTATAACATTATGCATGCATGTATAAAGCACTCAGGTGTGATGACACTGGGAGACATGGTGGCATAGCCAGATCCTTACACCTGTTTGTGGACTCACCATGAATACAGCAGTGACAAAGCAGACCCCCACAGCTATAACTGATAGGAATTTCATTGATCTTGGTGATGTCATTTTCTAGAATGGTAAGAAAATCTTGGTAAAGTTTAAATGAAACAAAATAAAATTGCCCATCAGTATACACGGTAGTTGCTGTTCTGGAAAGTTCAGTGCCTCATAAACTATACGAAATATCTATACAAACTATACAAAATATATAAAGCAGAATTCATTCTGTGTTCAAGCGACAGGGATTTTATTGTTGCTGTTGTTTTACTTACATAAAGTTGAGAGAAACAACAGAAAGTCCTGCGGGGGCCAGGCATGGTGGCTCATGCCTGTAACCCCAGCACTTTGGGCAGCCAAGACGAGCTGATCACTTGAGGCCAGTAGTTCGAGACCAGCCTGGGCAACATGGCGAAACCCTGTCTCTACTAAAAATACAAACATTAGCCAGGCGTGATGGTATGCATCTATAATCCCAGCTATTTGGGAGGCTGAGGCACGAGAATCGCTTAAACTCAGGAGGCAGAGGTTGCAGCAAGCCGAGATCACGCCACTGCACTCTAGCCTGGGCGACAGAACAAGACTCCATCTCAAAAAATAAAAATACAAAAATTAGCTGGGTGTGATTGCGCATGCCTGTAATCCCAGCTACTTGGAAGTCTGAGGCATGAGAATCACTCAGACTCAGGAGGCAGAGGTTGCAGTGAGCCGAGATCATGCCACTGCACTCCAGCCTAGGCGACAGAGCGTAACTGTCTCAAAACAAAAAAAAAGTCCTGCGGGATATGAAACAAATCCTGTTGTTCAGGTCTGTCCCTCTCATTGCCAGAAATCTCACCTGCTGACCTCTACCTTAATGCCAATTGTGAGATCATGGAAAGCACCCTCACTAATACAGTTCTCCCTTGATATCTGCAAGGGATGGAGATTAAAATCCACAGATGCATAAATTCCTTATATAAAATAGCACAGTATTGCATATAACCTACATACCTCTTCCAGTATACTTATTTTTGTTGTTGTTATTGGCTTGTTCTGTTTTTTTGAGACAGTCTCACTCTAGTGCCCAGGCTGGAGTGCCATGGTGCGATCTCAGCTCACCGCAACCTCTACCTCCCGGGTTCAAGCTATTCTCATGCCTCAGCCTCCCAACTAGCTGGGATTACAGAAGTGTGCCACCATGCCTGGCTAATTTTTTTGTATTTTTAGTAAAGACAGGGTTTCACCATGTTGACCAGGCTGGTCTCAAACTCCTGACCTCAGGTGATCTGCCCACCACGGCCTCCCAAAGTGCTGGGATTACAGGCTTGAGCCATCACGCCCAGCCCATCTTCCCATCTTTCAGTATACTTTAAAGTATCTTGAGATATTTAGATATAGATACAGATTTTTTTTTTTTTTTTTTTTTTTTTTTTGGAGACAAGGTCTCGCTCTGTTGCCCAGGCTGGAGTGCAGTGGTATGATCTCAGGTCACTGCAACCTCCGCTTCCTGGGCTTAAGCGATTCTCCAGCCTCTGCCTCCTGAGTAGCTGGGACTACAGGTGCAAGCCACCATTGCCCAGCTAATTTTCATATTTTTTGAAATATGAAAATTTTTTCGTATTTTTTTCACCATGTTGCCTAGGCTGGTCTCAAACTCCTGAGCTCAAAGCAGTCTGCCTGCCTCAGCCTCCCAAAGTGCTGAGTTTACAGACCTGAGCCACTGCAGCCAGCTTACATAGTTATTATACTTATCTTTTTGTTTGTATTATTTTTTATTGTTGTTTTTTGTTTTTTTCCTGTATGTTTTCAATCTGCAATTGGTTGAATCCATGGATGCTGGGCCTTTGGATATGAAGGGCTGACTGTACCCTAAATACTTCTAAAGGAACAGTGCCATCCAGTTGAGGACCTCTGGTTTAGAATACCAGTGTCTTCCTTTCTCTCCTTCCTCACTTGGGAGAATTTCAGCAAGACTTCCCTGTTTGATATTTTACTTCATTAAAATCCAAGTTTGTGTCTTGGAGGAGGAAGTGTCATGACCCTGCTAACTCATAGTACTTACCAGCAGTTGACACTTTTGGACTCATATGAAAGCCATTTTCAAAGATTTTGACATATATTAACATATTTAATCTTCACGGCAGCTCCAGGAGTTAGCTGCTGGTTATTGTACTCCTTTTGTCATTGACAATAGGGAGACACAGAGAGCTGAAGCACCCTAACTGTGAACACTGACAGTCTGGCTCAAAGCCTGCCCTCTTGACCACCATGCTAACCTCTGATTTGTAGAGAACAGAAGTAGAGCTGTTTTACCAATACATTTGCACTCTCCATGGCTGTTGGTTAGCAACATTTGATTTTGTGGTGTCCTTTGTGCAAATATTTTGTCTATCATAAGACATTCTCAACTTTTTACCTTTTATTTTTATTTTGAAATGGAACCTTGTGTTATCATTTGCTACCCAGTTAAGTCTTTGCATCACTGTGAGATATTTTACATTCATTTTGCCATTCTCTGATCTATTTGTTTTGTATGTTCCTTTTTATTTGGTGAGTCAGAAGTACACTTGTCGTAGAATAGCATCATGGCCCAGTAGATTTTGGAGTCAGGCAGCTCCACCATTACCACCTGTATGCCCCTATTTAAATTGCCCAATGTATCTGAGACTCTGTAAAATAGGGGTTATAATATTGCTTCATAGCAATGTGGTGATGAAAATTATCAAATTGTATGTAAAGTAGGTAGTTCAGTATACACAGAATACACAGTAAATTGCAACTTTTTTTTTTTTTTTTTGGCCTGAATTTATCAAGAGTGCATCACTGTGCAACTGTCAGCTCTGTTTATTGTTTCAGTCCCCGGCTCTGCCTCCTTCCATTCTTGGACTCCAAGAGCATTTGATTCAGGAAACCCTTTCCCCTGCAACCATTATTAATGCTTATATATTAACACATATCTTTAAAACAAGTACAAAGGTAGCCAAACTGTTTTTTTTAACCTCTTTTAATTCAGCACAACCACTTTGTAGAACACACTTTGGAAATTGCCACCCTAGGACACACAGTAGAGAAAAGCCTAGAATGCTCTCTTTATACCCTTTTCCTGTTTGGGGTGTCTTTGGGGGAATTCATGTTGTTATTTAAGTTTAGAGTAGACTCTATCTGGAACACTGTTTGAAACATGACAGGGCTAAGCCAAAAGGAAGGATTTTTCGCCCTCAGGAATTTAACAGCTCATAATAGCAGGGCTAGAGCAAGTGTAAAAGCACCTGCAACCCAAGGTAGGGTTTGAAAAAGGCCTCCTTAGGAGAGCAGAGGACATATGTTTATGTTAGGCTGGCAAAATCAGGAGCTGTTGCGTGAAAGAAGTAACATCTAAAAGACTGAAAGGATCAGAAGTATACTACAGATGGAAGGAGGAGACATTCCAGGGAGAAGGGACAGTATAAGCAAAACTGAGGGGGAAATGAGACTGATTTTAGAGACCAAAACATACTCTGGACCTAACTAAAGCAAAGCACGTGTTCACCCAGCACTGTGGGAGAGAGAGACAGGCACTAAGGCGTTTTCTTTCCTAAGCTTGTTGGGACTTAAATCTATTTCCTTTTATTCTGGACTTAATTTGGCTAGACGGTAATGGGTTTCCACCTTGTTAAATCCCCCAAGTTTTAAAAGACTTTATTGACTTCTTTCAGACTTCTGTTTCAGACTAAATTGTTCTTTCACTATGAACTTTGAATTCATTTATCCCACAAACAAAATGAGAATTTAAGACCTGGAAGTGACTTTAGAGATCCTCTAGCTCACCCCCCATCTTACGGATGAGGAACTAGAAGCCAGTCAGTTTCATCACTGGACCACAGTCACGCAACCAGGAAGTAGTCAAACAATAGAACACAAGTGCCTTCTCTCCAGGTCCCAGACTACTGGACAGAGAGCATTTGGGTCCCTCAGGCTCAGAATATTCAGTATCCCATTTTGTTATTAATGATACTTTAATATCTTTATTAAGATACAATTTAGATACCATACAGTTTATCCATTGAAAGTGTGCAGTTCGGCTGGGCACAGTGGTTCACTCCTGTAATCCCAGCACTGTGGATGGCTGAGGCAGGCAGATCACTTAAGGCCAGGAGTTCAAGACCAGCCTGGCCAACATGGCAAAACCCTGTCTCTACTGTAAATACAAAAATTAGCCTGGTGAGGTGCCGCATGCCTGTAATCCCAGCTACTTGAGAGGCTGAGGCACGAGAATCGCTCAAACCCAGGAGGCAGTGGTTGCAGTGAGCCGGGATTATACACTGCACTCCAGCCTATACGGCACAAGTGAGACTCAAATAAATAAATTGTACAATTCAGTGTTTTTTAGTATATTCAGAGTTGTGCAACCATCGCCACAACCGGTTTTAGGACTTTTGTTTTGTTTTTAGTAGAGACAGGGTCTCGCTGTGTTGCCCAGGCTGGTCTCAAACTCCTGGGCTCAAGTGATCCACCTCGGCCTCCCAAAGTGCTGGGATTACAGGCGTGGGCCATAGCGCCCAGCCTAGAATATTTTTATCACCCCCAAAATGAAATCCTGCATGCATTAGCAGTCATCCCCCATCTCTTCCTCCTTCCAACCCCTGGCAACCACTTATGTACTTGCTATCTATATTAATCTTTCCTATTCTAGATATTTCATTAAATAAATCATATGTTCTTTGTGACTGGCTTTTTTCACTTACAATGTTTCAAAAGTTCATCCATGTTGTAGCATGTGTCAGTACTTTATTCCCTTTAATTAAAAATAATATCCCTTTCATAGGTATACAGCATTTTGTTTATCCATTTATATCAGTTGACGGACATGGACTCTTCCCCCTTTTTATCTATTGTGAATAATGCTGTTAAGAACATTCATGTACATGTTTGTGTTTACTTAATTTGTTTTTTTCAAAGATACAGTCTTGCTATGTTGCCCAGGCTGGCCTCTAATTCCTTGGCTCAAGCGACCCTCTCACTTCAGCCTCCTGAGTAGCTGATGTACATGTTTTTGTGTGGAGATATATATTTTCATGTCTCTGTTGCATATACCTGAAAGTAGAATTGCTGGATCATATACTAATTCTCTATTTAATTTTTAAGGAATAGCCATACTGTCTTCCATAGTGACTACACCATTTTACATTCCCAACAGACTGGCCTGATTGGTTTTCAACTCCTGGCCTCAAACGATCCGCCCACCTCAGCCTCCCAAAGTGCTGGGATTACAGGCATGAGCTACCATGCCCTGCCCAAGATTTACTCTTAAGTTTTCTTCTGAGAATCTTAGAGTTTTTAACTTTTACATTTAGACCTGTAATTCATTTTGAGTTAATTTTTGTGTGTGTGGGAGGAAGAGGTCAGACTTCAGTTTTTCACATGTAGCTATCCAGTTGCCACAGCATCATTTGTTGAAAAGACTGTTCTTTCCCTATTGAAATGTCTTAGCATCTTTTTATCATTCTTTTCAAGTAAGCTCTATTAGGAAAATGTCTTTTTCTATTCATGAAGTACAGGTTTGTCAAAATCAAAGGGTTCATTCATATGATGCTTTGTTGATTTTACAGCCCAGCAGACCGGGTTATCCTAGTCCGAGGTCCAGTGAAGGATTTTATCCCAGCCCACAGCACATGGTACAAACCAATCATTACCAGGTATGCTAGTCATTACAGATATAAACTGTGTTATTTGATTATTTAGCACTTTTGGGGTAGAGCGGTACATTGTGCATATTTTTATTTATGCACTTATGAGTATGATTTGACTGATAGAAAGTTGAGAAAGTGGTTACCCTAATCATTGAGTGATGTTGTCTTGACACCCCACTCAGAAGGTATTTGTTTTTCACTCCATCTTCAAGTGGGCAGGACCAGGGCCTGCTGCCATTCTTAGGCGCGTTTTCATCTACTTGCTATGGTAAAGGGCAAGGTGAAGCCAGTGGGCACACACTCTGCAGAGGGAGTACTGAACTGGACAGTTTTCATGGAAGGCAAGAATAAAATTCAAAATTAACGGAACCCAGATGAAATACCATATGGACAAGTGTGAAAAGTGTTAGATTTATAGACAGATATCCTGTGCAAATTAGAAAAAATTATCCTTCAAAGAAAAGGACCTGACACAAAGTAAACAATTCATTTGTTTTTGAGAAAAAGTTATTAACTTTTACTAGGGTATACCTTACAATGCACAGGTCTTTGTTCCGACAGATGCATACCCCAGTGCGTCCCATCCTCACTTCAGGATATAGAGCGTGTCTGTGACCCTGGCAGTTCCTTTGTGCCCCTTCCCATCAGGCAGCTCCTGCCCCAGGAGCAACCATTCTTCTCACTTCTAGTATCAGAGATTTCTGCCTGTTCTAGAATTTTATATAAATAGATCATATAGAGTGTGCTTTTTAGGGCTTATCTTTTTTTACTCGTTGTAATGTCTGTAGAAGTCAGAGTCCTATTGAGGGTGTCAGTACTTAACCTTTCCTACTTCCTTCACAGAGTTGTTGAAAGCATGGTTTAAATTAAGGCCTCTTGGGTCAAAATGGGCAAAAAATCTTAAGTATTGGTACTTAACTGTCAGTAATAAGGGAGAATGTAAGCACTTTCTTATTGGAAAAGATATGTCAGTGGCAGTTTAGAACAGCAAATTTTAGCCTCTTTATCTAGCCTCCAGATTCTAACGTCTAATTCTGGAGCCCAAGAATAGCTTATTGTTAACAAGCAGCCTCAGTGGGTTCTGAGGCAGATGACTCAGACCTATGTTTTGGGAGATACTGTTCTGAGATGGCCATTTGCCTGGCGGAGTCAAGAGTGAATCATTTGAGTTTTCGAGGGCATCTGTCTGTTCATTCAGCAAGGTTGCACTGAATGTTCACCTACTCTGCCTGGCATTATTCTAGGGACTGGGAATATGAAGACAAATAAAGTACTCTTTTTTCTCATGGAAGGAGCTCACAGGGCCCTTTGTCAGTTTGGATTACTACCAATTCCATAAGTGAAGAAGCCAAAACCCTGACCCAGCACAAGGGTCAGAGCAATGGGAAGTACGCAGGTGGCCTACAGAAAGAAACCCCACCTCTATGATTGCTGAGAGACCCTGAGCTCTGGCAGACAAGCAGATGGGCCCCAGGGGAACAGCCTGAGTCTGTGCCTGGCTGGTATGGAAAGTGAACTAGCCCTGAGTGGGAATTGAATACCAGCATTGTTTTGAGAAAACATGTAGCACCTGCTTAATGAGACAAGCTGTTAGCAGAGAGACAGTTCTTTTTGTGTCCCAGCAGGCCTGGTCTGTGGCACTGTCAAGATTTGAAACTCTACTATGTGTTTGTTAGTGGCTGTCTGTCACCAGTGCAGTGGAAAAGCCCCTGAGAGTGGGGACTTGAACTTAGAACAGTGTGTAAAAATGAGTAAATAGAGAATTAAGTAAAACATTGATTTTTTTCATTGAACGAATATATGATTAACCTTTCCCAAGCCCAAATTTTCCTCTCTTGTAAATGAGACCAACTATTAGACATTTCCTGATGTTACTTCATTTTTAGCCTAAACTGATCCTTCTACATGGTTACTATTATGTAGAAAACTGCGTTAGACCATTTTAAACCTCCTTGTTGTGAAAATTCCTAAATGTTTTCTGGCAATAATATATCCTTTTTCACCAGAAATCTTGATATAGCATTTTGCATTTAGTAGCAGTTTTTATTATTAAGATATTTTCATTCAAATAAACTGTGAGAACTAACTGTATGTCTTACTTGAAAAATTCGTTAATTTCATATTGTCCATATGGAATTTTGGTATAAATTAATGCCTAGAGACCTAATAAATGCACAAAACCTTTGTTGAAGGATGTGTTGATATTTGGAAATACAGTTTTGGCTGTGCTTTATCTCACTAAAAAATTAACTGACAACACCCACCATACAACACTAGCCTAATGAGGTGTGGAAACCAATACTGATTCTGTTCTCTGTCTTTCTCTTGATTGAGAGAAGGAACCATATAAAAATCCCATCTTATTTTCCCTCTGCCTTGAAATTTTTCTCTGTGTCCAACTGAATGTCTTCTCTCTGCCTTAGTCATCATTGTTAGAACTTAAAGGTACGACTTATCCTACCATCAGCTCCCAGGTCATTAGAGGACAAACATTTGGGGGTTTTTTTGTGTGTTTTTTTGTTGTTGTTATTCTTGTTGGGGGATAGTGGTTGGTTGGACAGGAAAGGGGATTTCTAGAGCAAAGTATGGCACAGCCATTTTTGTGGCTTCCTGTTGCTTTTGCATCCAAGGATGGGCTGTCCTCATTATTTTAGTAAATGTGAAATTCCAAAGAAACGATTTCTTATTTTCTGGTATATATTTGCACTAGCTCTCTAATGCAGCCATAACAAATGTCCTTTCTTGAGACATTAGCTGAGAGTCCATTTCCTTGCCTTATCAGCTTCTACAGGCCACCTACATGCCTTGGCTCATGGTCCCCTTACTCCATGTTCTGAAGCCAGAAGTTTTTTTTTTTTGAGACGGAGTCTCGCTCTGTCACCCAGGCTGGAGTGCAATGGCGCGATCTCGGCTCACTGCAAGCTCCGCCTCCCAGGTTCATTCTTCTGCCTTAGCCTCCCAATTAGCTGGGACTACAGGCTACTCCTGACCTTGTGATCCGCCCGCCTCGGCCTCCCAAAGGGCTGGGATTACAGGCTTGAGCCACCGTGCCTGGCCCAGAGCCAGCAGTACTAACTCTCTCTGACCCTTCTTCAGTGGTCCCATGTCCCTCCCTCCTCTTTTACTTCCCTCTTGCACTTTTAAGGACCCTTGTAATTACACTGGACTCACTCAGATATCCCAGATACCCTCCCAACCCAAGGTCCTTGACTTATAACCACATCTACAAAGTCTCTTTTGCCATGTAAGGAAACATATTCACATGTTCAAGGGATTAGAACATATCTTTAGGGGGCCATAATTCTGCCTGCCACAATATTCTCTGTAATTTAGTTTCCTTTGTGTGTGAAGCAGAACTGTGCAGATGTTATAGTTGAACATTACCTTGCCTCCTTACTCATTCACAGGTTTCTGGCTACCCTGGTTCACATGGAATCACAGCCATGGCTGGCAGCATCTATCCAGGTCAGGCATCTCTTTTGGACCAAACAGATTCATGGAATCATAGACCTCAGGAGATAGCAATGTGGCAGCCCAATGTGGAGGTAAATCGCGTGTCTTGGGCTTCAGTTTGTTAACTTATAAAGCATGGCAAAGCTGGGCATGGTGGCTTACACTTGTAATCCCAGCACTTTTGGGAGGCTGAAGTAGGAGGATTGCTTGAGCCCCAGAGTTTGAAACCAGCCTGGGCAACATAGCAAGACCCTGTCTCTACAAAAAATAGAAAATTAGTCACGTATGGTGGTATGTGCCTGTAGTCCCGTCTACTCGGGATGCTGGGGTGAGAGGATCATTTGAGCCTAGGAAGTCGAGACTGCAGTGAGCTGAGATCGTGCCACTGCACTCCAGCCTGGGTAACAGAGCAAGAGCCTGTCTCAAAAAAAAAAAAAAAAAAGTAATAAATAAAGCATGGCCTAAGGCACCTTTTATTTCTAAATCCTAAGATTTATTGATTTTAGTGTATTTTTTTTTTTTTTTTTTTTTTTTTGAGACAGAGTCTCACTCTGTCTCCCAGGCTGGAGTGCAGTGGCACGATCGCAGCTTACTGCAGCCTCCGCCTCCTAGGTTCAAGCAATTCTCCTGCCTCAGCCTCCCGAGCAGCTTGGATTACAAGTGCGAGCCACCACACCCAGTTAATTTTTGTATTTTTTAGTAGAGACAGAGTTTCACCGTGTTGGCCAGGCTGGTCTCGAACTTCTGACTTCAAGTGATCCACCCACCTCAGCCTCCCAAAGTGCTGGGATTGCAGGCTTGAGCCACCACGTCCGGCCAGATTTTAATGATTTAATTCAAAGATCAGGATACCCCATCTACTCAAATGCTTTCAGGTTTAATGAACTTTTTTTAACTAAAAGAACCCAGGGATCTTCAGTCCGTTTATTTGAAAGGCAAAGCCCTAAGTGGAATATAGTCAGCATATACATGAGGCCAATGAAGAAACAGGAAGACAGAGCATTCAGTTCTTTGGACCATGTTAATTTTTACTAAATTTTCCTGGTAAAACCAAGAACTACTCCTATAGTTTAAAAATTTATTTGACCTAGGTACAGTAACACAACCCATAGTTGCATCTACTCAAGAGGCTGAGGTGGGAAGATGACTTGAGCCTAGGAGTTTGAGGCCAGCCTGGGCAACGTAGCAAGACCCCATCTCATTAAAAAGACAAAAAATTACTTATTTGAATGAAAGAGCATCTATAGTTGTCTGCTATTTATATTCTTTTATTTAATATTTAAGACTCTGTAATATGTATCATATTTCAGCCTTCTATTACTTCTAGATTGTTTCTACTTTTTTACTATAAGTAACAATGTATTCTTTGCACATATCTTGTGTTATTTCTTTAAAACAGACCCCTACAAGTGAATCTATGAGCTAAAGGATTGCATACTTTTTGAAGATGCTTGATGCACATTAAATTGTCCCCTGCAGAAAAGTTACTCCCACAGGCACAGTATGAGAGATCCTGTTTCCACCGTACTTGCTGTTTTGCTTATCTTTTCTTGAAAGACAGATAAAACAATGTAAGAGCATAGGAATAGACTTACGAGACTGAACATGCTGTTTTCAACCCTTCTTCCAGGACTCTACAGCATTGGACCTGCGAGGGATTGGGCAAGTGTTGCCAACCCATCTGATGGAAGAGCGGCTAATCCGACAGCAACAGGAAATGGAAGAAGATCAGCGCTGGCTGGAAAAAGAGGAAAGATTTCTGGTAATTGTGTTTCTGAAAGGCTTCTTCGACTTTTTAAGCCCTGTTAGAGTCTACTATATTGCAAATCATTGCAAAATGTTATCTTTCAAAGCAGGAGAGTTAGTTTTACAACTACTTCTTAAAACTTGGAATAGGCCAGGCATGGTGGCCTATTTGGGAGGCTGAGGCAAGCAGATCACCTGAGGACAGGAGTTCAAGACCAGTCTGGCCAACATAGTGAAACCCTGTCTCTACTAAGAATACAAAAAGTAGCCTGGCGCATGCCTGTAATATGCCAGCTACTTGGGAGGCTGAGGCAGGAGAATCGCTTGAACCCAGGAGGTGGAGGTTGCAGTGAGCTGAGATCATGCCATTGCATTCCAGCCTGGGCGACGAGCGAAACTCCATCTCAAAAAAAAAAAAAAAAAAAACCTACTTGAAATAATATGGCTGGATGTGGTGGTTAATGCCTAAAATCCCAGTGCTTTGGGAGGCCAAGGCAGGAGGATCACTTGAGCCCAGGAGTTCAAGACTAGCCTGGGCAACACAGCAAGACCCTGTCTCTACAAAAAATTAAAAAAAAAAAAATTAGCCAGGCATTGTGGCTCACAGCTGTAGTCCCAGATACTTGAGAGGGTAAAACTGAGTCCAAGAGTTCTAGATTACGGTAAGCTATGATTGTGCCATCGCCCTCTAATAGGTCCAAAAGCCTGTATCCAAAACCCTTAAGGGCCATGTGTGTTTCAGAATTCAGTATTTTTTAAATACTAAAAAGTTAGTGTAGTATGCTGAACATTATACATTATTTAAGACTCTAATAGCATCCCAGAGTTAAAACCACTAGTGTTTCTACAGCAGAATGCAAATAATCACATTAACAGTTAAATGAAAATTATAAGATGCTTCATCTGTTCAGGTTTTACTACCATATTAGTTTGTTTCAAACATAAAAAAGCACACTTAACATTTTCAGCACTTTTTAGGTTTTGGAAATGAGGATAGAGGAATGTGGACCTGTCCATTTATTGTCTTCATTTTAACAGAACAAGAAATAGAGACCTAGAGAGACCCTGGGCCACAGAGCAAGACTCTGTCTCTTAAGGAAAAAAAAAAAAAAAAACTTGCAATAATGGGTTATTTGCTTTTTAAATTATCTTTTAGGGATAAATTTCTCTAAAATTTTAGTAGTGTCATTATGGACTCAGAAATATGAACATTTGTTTGGTTTTTGCATTACCACATTGTTTACCCAGAAACAACTCCTGCTTCCATGTCAGCTTACATATAAACTATTGCATCTTGCTACTGCAGGCTGTATAACAAGACAGCTAAGATTTGCCTTCCTGGCATTAATGACTGATGCGAACCTCCTCCCGGATGTGTCTGGACATACGCATGGGAAATGTCTTCCTTCAGGCAACCCTTATTGAAAACCACTTCAGAAGTCCCTTGGGGACAGAGAGGAAGTGGTGGGACAGAGCAATCTCTGTATGTTACTTGACACAAAGGTCCTTTTAGACTCATGGTCCCTGCTGCCAAGCAGTTCTGTGCCCTCAACCTCAGAACTAAGGACTGTGAGAACCCATTCCCCACTCTCCTTGAACCCAGAATAGCTATTTCAGTCTTCCTATAGTTGCCTCAATCGTATTATGGCTGAAAGAAGCTAGTATTCATAATTTCGAGCCAGTAACTTTACCTGGTCTCTCATGCTTTGCATCATCAGACATTCACTGACACTAACTTTGTGTTAAATTTAACTAATTTAGAATTTTGAAAGCATAGGATAAAACTTTCCTGCTGAATTAAAGCAAATCTTGAGGTTGTAAGGCAGATGGAAAAAAAATTGTTATTTTTGGCCTGGCACGGTGGATCACACCTGTAATCCATCCCAGCACTTTGGGAGGCCAAGGTGGGCAGATCACTTGAGGCCAGGAGTTCGAGACCAGCCTAGCCCACATGGTGAAACCCCATCTCTACTAAAAAAGAAAAAAAAAAAAAAATACAAAAATTAGGCAGGTGCAGTGGCTCATGCCTGTAATCCCAGCACTTCGGGAGGCTGAGGCGGGCTGATCACTTGAGGTCAGAAGTTCGAGACCACCCTGGCCAACATGGCAAAACCCCATCTCTACTAAAAATACAAAAATTAGCCAGGTATGGTGATATCAGCATGCCTGTAATCCCAGCTACTCAGGAGGCTGAGGCAGAAGAATTACTTGAACTCAGGAGGTGGAGGTTGCAGTGAGCCAAGATGGCGCGCTATACTCCAACCTGGGTGACAGAGCAAAACTCCGTCTCAAAAAAACAAAAATTAGCCAGGCATGGTGGCACACACCTGTAGTCCCAGCTATTCAGGAGACTCAGGCATGAGAATTGCTTGAACCCAGGAGGTGGTGGTTGCAGTTAGCCAAGATTGTACCACTGCACTCCAGCCTGGGTGACAGAGTCAGACTCTGTCTGGAAAAAAAGAAAAAAAATTTTATTGTTTACTACTGCTAGTCTGAGTGAATTAATTTGGATATTATATCTATTCTAAGAACATATCTACTGTTCTCTAGTCCTACATTTTAAACCTATTTTTTGTCCAGATAGCCTCTTTTACCAGACAGCATTGATTTGTGTTTTTAAAAGTAGATGTTATAAATTCTCCAAACTAGAGTTCTTGTATTTCATTCCCACGTATGACTGCATTTGGACAAAGGGTTTGCTACCAAATGTTATGGTACTGCTGTGATGTTGCTCTGACAAAGAAGAACATCAGAAAGAGCAGAAGAGGACCCTGTGTGTCACTAGGGGGACTTGAGGGAGGCAGCAGAGTATAGATAGCATTTGAGCCAAGGCTTAAAGGAGAAATTGGAATTTTTAGGGCACACAGGCTCAGGAAATACATTCCAGGAAGAGCGAAGAGTGTGGGTAATGACATGGGGTCAAAAGGCTATATTCCAGCCAGGCACAGTGACTGTAATCTCAGCTACTCGGCAGTTTGAGGCAGGGAGATCGCTTGAGTCTAGGAGTTTGAGACTAGCCTGGGCTTAGCAAGACCCTGTGGCAAAAAAAAAAAAAGCCCTAAAGGGAGGAGGATCAAGTACCCAGAATTCCTACAATATATTATCTAAAATGTCTAATCTCCAACAAAAAATTACAAGACATACAAAGGAACAGAAATATATATGAATGATAGACAAAAGAAAAAAAGACTGTTCTGGCTGGGCACAGTGGCTCACGCCTGTAACCCCAGCACTTTGGGAGGCTGAGGCAGGTGGATCATCTGAAGTCAGGAGTTCGAGACCGGCCTGGCCAACATGGTGAAACCCCATCTGTACTGAAAATACAAAATTGGCATGCCTATAATCCTGGCTACTTGTGAGGCTGAGGCAGGAGTATCGTTTGAACCTGGAAGGCGGAGGTTGCAGTAAGCCAAGATCATGCCACTGTACTCCAGCCTGGGCAACAGAGCAAGACTCTGTTCAAAAAAAAACACACACACACGCACACACACAAACTGTATTCTAAGAACTTCCTGTAGCTAGATGTGAGCAAAGCAGAGCATGTTTTGTTTTGTTTTGTTTTTGGTTTTTTTTTTACTTAATAACCATGTAATTGGAGCATCTTCATTTGGTCCTAAACCTGTCTGTTGGGTAACCTCTGAGATAGCTTGCCTGGTGCTAAACTTGGAGGCCATGATGGCATCGAGGCAATTTCCCACTCAAGTACCTTTCCTTTTTTTTTTTTTTTTTTTTCCCTTTTCCCGGAAACAGGGTCTCACACTGTCACACCCAGGGTAGAGTGCAGTGGCACAATCACGGCTCACTCCAGCCTTGACCTCCTGGGCTCAATCTGTCCTCCCACCTCAGCCTCCCAAGTAGCTGCGACTACAGTCACGCACCACCACGCCCAGCTAATTTTTGTATTTTTGGTAGAGTTTCATCATATTGGCCAGGCTGGAACAAGTACCTTTCTTAATGCCCGTAAGATGGTATTGTATTTTTCTCTTTGCTTGTTTTCCTTACTAGACTGAGCACCCCATGAGTGCAGAGACCATGGACCATGTCTTTTCTATTCCCCATTCAGTCCACAGTGCCAAGCATATGGAAAGCTGTCAGTGTTGACTGATTGAATGAATGTTTCTTTTTTCTCTTTCATGAGTTTATTTTTTTCTTTTTGTAAATGAGTGTTTTTTAACTCATGCCTTTTCTCATGCTGCTGTGTCTGTCTGGAATGCTCAGAATCTGCCTGAGGAACACCTTTTTGTCTTTAAAGATTATTTTTGTGTCATCTCAAGGACGATACATTCCCTACACCAGGGTTTCTCAGCCTGGGCATTGTTGATCTTTGGGGCTGGCTAATTCTTTGTTGTAGGAGACTGTCCTATGAATAGTAGGAGTTGTTAGCAACATCCCTGGCCTCTACCCACAAGGTGCCAGAGAACCTTACTGAGTGCCAAGTGTGAATCTTGAATGAACTTATTTTATTATGATGTGCACTACTGCGTTCTCTCCCCCAACCCCCTGCACTCTCACACATGCTCACTCTCACCCTCTTTCTCTAATAAAACATAAGTTCCTTAAGGGCAGCAACTGTGACTTAACTGTCTTTATCCTGCTTCGTTTTTCTTCTAATGTTTCTCACTGTATGACAATGTCTCACTTGTTTTCCTGTCTCCTCCACTAAAGTGTAAGCATCACAAAGATGGGAACTTTATTTATTCAGCACTCTCCCCCAGCTCCCATAGTACCGTTTGTTCAGCAGTAATAAGGCTCAACCAGTATTTATTAAGCAAATGAATGTACCACCTTACAGTGTTAAGCATCTAAATGTTAGAGGTCAAGAGGAAGGAAGAATCCAGGACAGGGATCATAGCATTGGTGTCACTATTTTTCATCTAAATGAAAAATAAAAACAAGTCATGCATGAACCCTGGGGAAGTAGATATTATAATTATTTTACAAATGAATAAATTAAAATTTAATATACATAAAAGTCATGGGGGACCTTTTAAAATTCAGTTCCCCAGGACTAGAGAACTGCAGTGGATCTGGAGAGGCCAAGGACTTAGAGTGATAACAAGCACCCCAGTTGATTTTTGAGACACGGTCCCAAGGTCACTCTCTGATCTTAGGCCTGGCAATGCTTTTCAAGATTTCAAGCAGATGGCATCTCAGAAAGATCACCTGAGGGCCGGGCACCGTGGCTCATGCCTCTAATCCCAGTACTTTGGGAGGCTGAGGCAGATGGTTCATCTGAGGTCAGGAGTTCAAGACCAACATGGCGAAACCCCATCTCTACTAAAAATACAAAAATTAGCCAGGCCTGGTGGTGCTCTCCTGTAATCCCAGCTACTTAGGAGGCTGCAGCAGAAGAATTGCTTGAACCCAAGAGGCAGAGGTTGCAGTGAGCTGAGATTGTTCCACTACACTCTAGCCTGGGTGACAGAGTGAGACTCCGTCTCAAAAAAAAAGGACCACCTTAGCCTTGCTTGCTGACTGATGGCTCAGAGGGCAAGATAGGAAATGCAGAGATCCAATAGGAAGTTGAGTGGTCATTCAAATAAATGACAGCAGGGTCTAAGCTGGAAAAGGCAAAGTGGGAAGGAGCAGAGAAGACAGACTTAAAAGGGACAAGATTTGGTGAACTGGTATAGGAGGTCAAGAGGAAGGAAGAATCCAGGACAGAAATCATAGCATTGGTGTCACCAAAAATAACATTGTGCTACCAAATGAAATAAAATTCAGATTGAGGAGTCCATGTCAGGGAAACATGATGATGCCAGGTTTGGACATTTGGGATATGCAAATGGGAATGCAGAGGAGGCAGCTGGATATAGGGCACAGAGCCCAGAGGAGGTGGTCTGTGCTGGAGATTCAGATTTTTAGACAGCTGCATGGAAAGCTTGGTGCACTGGGAATAACGCCTGGTGCAGGTGTAGTGTGAGGACCACCCTGACCACCTCTCAGTTGGAAGGTAGTGTGTGTTGGATGTAGAAGCTCTTGTGACACTGTCGAGCGGTGATGGTGGCAGCTAGGTCTCTGGGTATGCACACACGTGCTTTATGGTCCTTAATTTGGTGAAGAGACTCTAACAATGGTAATTATATCTCGTTGTGGTCCTTTTTATGCTGTGTATGTGTAAAAATTACTGTTGGTTTCCATGGTATCTGCTATTTACAAGCTTGTTTCTGTGTCTTGGCCTTTGGCATGAGCTAGGCCCAGAGCTATTGGTCTGTGTCCTTGCAGCCACCAGGCCAGGCCGCTGCACCTACTTTTAGGTTAAACAGGTGATTGTTGAAGCTGTGTGTCAGAAGTCTTTCTGTCCTCTTAGGCCAAGGAACCTTCCAATACAGGGCTTCTCAGACTGCATGGAAGGGCCATTTGTATCTTTCTAAACCGTTGCAGACCAATACTCTTGTAAAATAAAATTTCAAAATCATTGACTAGAAAAAGACATAAAAATATAAGCCAGACTTTTTTGACAGCCCCAAAATTACTGTTTCAAATTGCTATAAAAATGTCTAAAGATGCTCACTAGGCCGGGCACGGTGGCTCACACCTGTAATCCCAGCATTTTGGGAGGCTGAGGCGGGCGGATCACGAGGTCGGGAGATGGAGACCATTCTGGCTAACACAGTGAAACCCCGTCTCTACTAAAAATACAAAAAATTAGCTGGGCATAGTGGCAGGTGCCTGTAGTCCCAGCTACTCAGGAGGCCGAGGCAGGAGAATGGCGTGAACCCGGGAGGCGGAGCTTGCAGTGAGCCGAGATCGCGCCACTGCACTCCAGCCTGGGCGACAGCGAGACTCCGTCTCAAAAAAAAAAAAGATGCTTACCTTCTGTTTTCATCTTCATAAACTGGTTCATTCCCAGACCCACCCAGGCCTACTGCTCTGGTCCTGCCATTTACTTCAGTAAGGTCAGCTGTGCACCCTATTAGGTAAGTTCTGTTCTTGTTTGAAAAATTAACTTGCTTTGTCAGTAGTATTACCCAAATTTTAGATCAAAACAGATGTCTTCTGACATCTGTTTTCAGAGATCACATCATCACATCATTTTTTATGGTTGCTACTGCTAGTTACATCTATTACTTTTTGAGTACTTCAGTGGGTCAGGAGTCCCTCCTCTGGATCTCTGCATTATCTCAACAACCCTGCACAGAATGTGTTTTATGATAGCAGCCCGGATGCTCTTGCCCAAGGTCATGTGGCCCCACAGCAGATACTCTGTACTATACCTAGCTCTCCCTTTTTTTTTTTTTTTTTTTTTTTTAATTGAGACAAAGTCTCACTCTGTGGCCCTGGCTGGAGTGCAGTGGCACAATACTAGTTCACTGCATCCCTAACCTCCTGGGCTCAAGTCATCCTCCTGCCAGAGTAGCTGTGACTACAGGCATATGCCACCAAACCTGGCTAATTTTGTTATTTTTTTTTATAGAGATAGGGTCTCACTTTGTTGTCCGTGCTGGTCTCAAACTCCCGGGATCAAGCAGTTCTCCCACCGTGGCTTCACAAAATGTTGGGATTACAGGCGTGAGTCACCATGCCTGGCCCCACACTCCCTTCTCTTGTTCCCAGGTCAGCTACTGTCCTTTCTGAAATAGTTCTGTGCCTGCAAATATACTCTGAAAGCTGTCTTACAAAGTGAGTGCCGGAGATTGCTGGCAACCTTAGTTAGAACCTCAGTTGGTTGAAAGAGCTTTCTTTCCTATTGGGCATTGCTTAAAAATAGAGTAACTTTGCAACTTGCTTTTTTTTATTACTGCGTGCACAATAATTTTCTAATGTGATACTATGCTTAAAACAGGATTTTAATTTTAAATGAGAAAGCCCTATCTATATAAAGCCTACTTTGTGTTTTGAGAAAGAAATATGTGAGCATTTTCCCTCACATAGCAGATCCGGTCAGTCTGAATGAAAGATGAATGCCGAGACGAGGAACTAAAGAGCAGTGGCAAGAGGCTGTCTGTCTGAAGCCAGGCTGCTGTCCCTGCTTCTGCTACACAGCAAGGCCACAGCACTCCTATTTTTTCCCTTATACCAGATTCCAGGTTTGAAAGCAGTACAGTGTAGTGAAAGAAGAAAAGACTGAGCTATAAATCTTAAATTTGAAGTTTTTTAAAGCCATACCCACATGAGAGTAGAGACTGTAGCTAACTCGAACTGTTTTTTTGGCTTGTTTGTTTTTGTTTGTTTTGAGATGAAGTCTTACTCTTGTCCCCCAGGCTGGAGTGAAATGGCGCGATCTCGGCACCCTGCAACCTCCGCCTCCCGGATTCAAGTGATTCTCCTGCCTCAGCCTCCCGAGTAGCTGGGACTACAGGCGCCTGCCACCATGCCCGGCTAATTTTTGTATTTTTAGTAGAGATGGGGTTTCACCATGTTGGCCAGGCTGGTCTTGAACTCCTGACCTCAGGTGATCCACCCACCTCGGCCTCCCATAGTGCTGGGATTACAGGTGTGAGCCACTGCACCTGGCTGAGAATCTATTCTTTCTGATTGGCTGTCTTTGGCTGTATTGCCCTTCAGTTCCTAATAGGCACTCATCTTTCATTCAGGAGGTCCGTGTATGCTGTATACAGCATATAGTTAGAGCTACTGTATTTCGTTCACAGAACAGAAGTAGATTTTATATGGATAAGCCTTTCTCATTTTAAAATTAAAATCCTGTCTTTAGGAAAATACCACATTAGGGAATTATGCATTAAAGAAAGTTATTTCATAAAATTTATATGGAAATAAAAATAGATTAATTCATGTAAACACATCAAACAATACCTTACTCTATAGGCAAAAATATAAATGAGTTGCATTTTTTGTTTAAGTAAAACAGTAAATATTTCCTGCCTATAGAAGGTACTTATTATCTGTTGACTGATTGAAGCCCACCTCCACTGTTTAAGAGGTGTTACCACAAGCAACTAAATCTTTCGAAGTCAAGTTCCTCGTCTATAGCATATCTCTTGTGCCTTGGATGTTAATTGAAGCATTCCTTCAGCAAATATTTACTGCACATCTATGTGCGCAATGCTGCCAGGCACTTCTTTAATTCTGATAATGACTGACTGGGGTAGGTATTATTCTGCCTATTTTACAGGTGAGGAACTGGGCCTAGAGAAGTTATTTGCCTTGTCCAAAGGAGCATGGACAATCAGTTCACTAGAAAAATGCACAGGGCATTCGTTTCCTCCACCTGTTTATCCGGTGTTCTAGCAGGTAACAGAGATGCAGCAGTGAGGCAGACAGCTTCATAGCCTCTGTCTTCAAGGAACTTAGCTTCTCATTATAAGAAACAGAAATGGTCAACTATTTGGGGAAAGGGAGGAGGAGAGGAGCAAATTACAACAATATATTATACAGTATTTTCTTTATGAATTGGTTGAGAGTTTTAAAATGATAATACAGTGGTGCTAGGGTACAGTGAGAGAAATGCTATCACATATTACTGACATAGATGAAAATCAGGACAGCCTTGAGCAATTTGGAAACTTATACCAAGATTTTTCAAATGTTCAAACTCTTTGACTTAGTAATTCCTTTCTTAGAAATCTGCTCCAGAGACAGGAAGATCACTTGAGCACAGGAGTTTAAGACCAGCCTGGATAACATAGTGAGACCCCCGCCTCCAACCATCTCTAAAATAAAAAGAAAAGAAATCTGTCCCAGGGAAATAATCAGGGACTTAGTCAAAGATTTGTATACAAAGGTGTTCATCTACAACCTATTTATAAAGGATTTTGAAAATGACCCTAATGTCCAACAATAAAAGAACTATTTATTTTAACTCTTATGTGGCACCAACTTAGTACTTTGCAAATATTAACTCATTTCATCCTCCTAACAATCCTATGTGTTGGTTACAGTTACTGTTCCATTTTAGAGATGAAGAAATTGAGGCCCAGGTCACACAGCTTGTAAGGACTGGATCCTGATTTGAACCCAGGCCACCTGGTGCCACAGCTCACACCCTTCACTACCATTGTCTATTTTATGATGATAGTCATGCAGTGGAACGTTGTGCAGCCTTAAACATTGTTGTGTCAGTTTGCCCTGTATAAATGTTACGTGAAGGCTGCAGAATCATATGATGTGGCTCCATGTTTGTAAACATACATTTACACCACAGTATTAACTAATGATAATTACTTTTACATTTTAATTACTCCATAATAACTAATGATAATTACTTCCAAATGGTAAGGTTGAGTGATTTGTAATTTTTTCATCTATTTTCGCAGTATCTTAATTTTTCTACAGTAAGTGCATGTTTATTTTGTTAGATTATTGACAAATGAGGATGTATACAATATTTTAAAATAACAAAATTCATGTAACTATTAAATGACCGCATCGTAAATTGGGCCTGGTGGGTCTTTTGTTTTCTTAGACTGTAGCTCTAACTGGGCGTGGTGGCATGCATTTGTAGTCCCAACTACTCCAGAAACTGAGGTGGATGATTGCTTGAGGCCAGGAGTTCGAGGCTGTAATGCACTATGATTGTGCCTGTGAATAGCCGCTGCACTCTGACCTGGGCAGCAGATCAAGACCCTGTCTCTTAAAAATAGAAACTGTTGGCCTGGCACGGTGGCTCATGCCTGTAATCCCAGCACTTTGGGCGGCTGAGGCAGGCAGATCATGAGGTCAGGTGATCGAGACCATCCTGGCTAACACGGTGAAACCCCGTCTCTACTGAAAATACAAAAAATTAGCCGGGCGTGGTGGCGGACGCCTGTAGTCCCAGCTACTTGGGAGGCTGAGGCAGGAGAATGGCGTGAACCCGGGAGGCAGAGCTTGCAGTGAGCCGAGATCATACCACTGCACTCCAGCCTGGGTGACAGAGAGAGACTCCATCTCAAAAAAATAAATAAATAAAAAATAAAAATAAAAACTGTTGTCCTTCCTGCTACAGTAGAGTCAAACCTCATCACCTCCACTCTCTGTTTAGAGCCCTTCAACAGAACCCCTAAGCAGACCCAGCTCCCAGCTAGTCCCTCAAGTGAATGGGCAGAAGAGGAAAGTATAGTTTCAGACTTTTTTAAAGTTGCAAGAATGGCACAAAGAATTCCCACGTTCCCTTTACCTAGAGTCTCCACTTGTTAACATTTGACCTCATTTGCTTTGCATATTTGTACATACCATTTTTTCTGAACCATTTGGAAGTAAATACCAGATATCCTGCTTTTTAACTCTTAAATAGTTCAGTGTGAATTTCCTAAAAATAAGGATGTTCTCTTAAATAACCATAGCCGAGTTAACCAGTGTCAGGAAATTAACAATAATACAATACTGTTAGCTAATCAATGGACTATTCATATTTTACCAGTTGTCCACAGAATGCCCTTTCTAGAAAAAAGTCCTGGATCATGAGTTATATTTAGTTATCACATCTCTTGAGTTTCCTTTAAGCTTGAACAGTTCTTGGGTCTTCCCGAAATCTTTCCTGACCTTGATGTTTACGTTGAGTAATGTTCTGTGAATTGTCAATCTGGAGTCTCGTCTTCTCAGGTACTTTTTCTCAAAGTCCATTGTGTTTTGGAATATTTTTTCTAAAGTATATCTGGGATGTTTGGGCCCCACAAAGCTGCCTCTTCATTCAAGCAGTGGCAGAACCTCAGCATTCCACGGAATAGGATCTGTGAGTTCTGCTACTTGGAATAGGACCGCCCCAGTGAGTTCCCCTTCAGTTGCCAGTTGGAATCAGTGTATTACGTGTGTTTGCCTGGTTTCCTTTCTGTCTATTCCTGTCTATCTTACCTGTCAGAGAAGATTCTATCCTAGAAGTCAGGAACTATCTACCTCTGAATTTTCTCTTCAGCTATATTTCACACCCAGCCACAGCTGTCCATATCTAATGGGATAGTCCTCTCTGGTAAAATACACAGCATACTTTCTGCCATAGTCGCCAACTGCATGCCTCTAGGTTTGACTTCCCCTGTGTGGGCATTAGTTATATATATCACATCTGCAGTAAGAATTCATTTTTTAAATTATTGTTCGTTGATATTATAGTACATATAAACACAGTACAATGTTTTAAGTTATGCTCTTCAGAGTTCAGAAATATTTATTCTGAACTTTTCTGGTTTACTCATTGAGAGAGTTCTAACAGAGTGGAGTCTTGCTTAGTCACCCAGGCTGTGGTGCAGTGGTACAGTGGTAGCTCACTACAGCCTCAAACTCCTGGGCTCAAACCATCGCCCCACCTCAGCCTCTCCAGTAGCTGGGACTCAGGCACACACCATCATTCCCAGCTAATTGTTAAAATTTTTTTCTTTGTAGAGATGAGTTCTCACTATGTTGCCCAGGCTGGTCTTGATATCCTGGCCTCAAAGGGTCCTCCCACCTCAGCCTCCCAAACAGGTGAAATTGCAGGCACACACCACCACACCCAATGCTACATTTGAGGATTTAGGTCATTTTCCATCTATATTTAGCTATTGCTTTTAAATGAATATTTTTACATGAAAGGGAACATCTTTTTTTATGTAGTAGCATGGAGGTTAATTCAGTCGACATTGATGTGTTGAGTGCGCACCAACCAGGAACTGTGCCAGGCACTAGGGATATGGGGCTGATATACATGAGCTGTTTTGTAATTCTGTTGAATGAACAGATAAGTAAGTTGTAACTTTTGCCGTCTTTGCTTACTCTCTGCTGCTGCTGTCAGGGCTGTCTATTCTGTTTCAGGATGCCCCTGATTATTAGAATGTTTTTCCATAAGTGATCCAAAATCTGCCCTAAATTCAGGGACAACACACAAGTTTCACCTTTTCCCATATGGAATCCCTGAGGACTGTTAACAACAATCAGCCAGAGCCCCCTTTTAGTGATTAGCCATCAGGAGCTCCTTTACCCACTTCCTGGTAGGAGCTATTCTCAGACCTCAGCCAGCTACCTCCAGGCACTGTGCCTGGGAGGGAAGGAAAGGGGGAAGGGAGGAAGAAGGCAAAGGACAGTGCAGGGCCCCTGCCCTGGAAAGTTTGTTTACCTCTGAGCCATCAGAGGATCACTCTTACCTTAATGGTGGCTGTGTCCTTCACCAACTTCCTACTACACCCTGGCACCCACAACTGACCCCTGCTTTGATTAGAGATAGTTAAGACAGAGGCAAAAAGCCTAGTAGGAACTGGTACAATGAAAAGGGTTTGGGCTACAGCACTGGAATTGGAATTGGAAAAGAAGGGAGAGGTGAAGCTCGTTTCTCCATCCCCCACCCAACAAGTGCTTGCAGATGGTGTACTCAGTGGCAGGCTCAGGTGTGAGAAATAGGAGATACACAGACAAATCAGACATCAAGATGCTCCATCTCTAACGAGGGAAGTAATTATGCCTGATAGGTGCCAACATAGAGGTATCTGTAAGGCACAGGCTAAGAAGCAACCAGCTCTGCTGAAGAGGGAAACATGCTGCCAAGAAAGGGTGTCTGGCTGAGCCTTGAAGAGTGAACAGAAGTTTTCCAGGAAGAAGTACGTGGCCAGTGTTCATGGGCAAAGGGGAGGCAGGAGCCACTGTGGCTGAAGGCCAGTAACCCATACTGCGGGAGCACAGGGTTGTTTTCATGAGGAAAAGCCTTTCTACCCTGTTCCTTCACCATAAAGGCATGTAGCCTACTTCGTTTATTCTGATACTGATGAAATTTCCGTACTGTTATTTACATAAAATCTAGATTTCTCTGTTTGGTTTCTGTATTCTAGATGCAGTGTGGGAAAACAGTCTTGTAATTGAACTCATTTGCTACTTTGGCAAGACAGCCAAATCCGTATAAGCCATATTCTGTCAGAAAGCCGCAAGTAATGCCTGATATTTTTATCCTGGGGTTTCTTCTCAGTGAAGAAGAAAGCCTGCTGTGCTACTTGGAATAGAGGTGAGGTGCAGGTTGTCCAGCACTGGGTGGGCCAGTGCAGGTGCCAGTCTGTAAGGTGTGCGTGTGTGGAGAGGAATGCAGTTCTTCCCAAGGCAGCCAACCTTCATTCATCATCACTGGAATTTTTTTGAAATGGGGCAACTTTCAACTCTTCTTATTCAGAGGACAATTGTGTTAAAAAGGAAGGAATTTAATACAGAATCTGTCGAAAATTTTCAAATCAAAAGTGAAAATTTTTTGATTTTGTTTTAATTTCTTCAGAAACCTGATGTGAGACTCTCTCGAGGCAGTATTGACAGGGAGGATGGAAGTCTTCAGGGTCCGGTAAGCCTGAGTTTTCAGCAGGATTTGATTTCCAGTTCTCCTATGTGTGGACCATCAGTGTTTATGTCACAATATATCCAAGTTTACTAATATTTGTAATAGCGAACAGAATATTCTATAAAGTTAACATTTTAAGATTATGAAAATCTATGATGTACAGCCTAGAATTTTTATTCAGATACGGAAGTTTTCTGCACTTTGATAAAGGCTTTTTTTTTTAACTTTTATTTTAGTTTTGGGGTACATGTACAGATTTGTTATATAAGGAAATCGCATGTTGCAAGGGTTTGTTATACCGATCATTTGGCACCCAGGTGATAAGCATAATACCTGATAGGTAGTGTTTTGATCCTCACCCTCCTCTCACCCTCCTCCCACCCTTCACTCTCAAGTAGGCCCCGGAGTCTGTTGTTCCCTTCATTGTGTCCATGTGTACTCAGTGTTTAGCTCCCATTTATAAGTGAGAACATGCGGTATTGGTTTTCTGTTCCTGCGTTAGCTCACTTAAGATAATGATAATGACCTCTAGCTCCACCCATGTTGCTGCAGAGGAAATGATCTCATTCTTTTTGTGGCTACATAGTATTCCATAGTGTATACATACCACATTTTCTTTATCCAGTCTATCATTGATGGGTATTTAGGTTGATTCCATGACCTTGTTATTGTGAACAGTGCTGTGATGAATATAAGCATACATGTATCTTTATGGTAGAAAGATTTATATTCCTTTGGGTGTGTACCCAATAAGGGTCAAATGCTACTTCTGTTTTAAGTTCTGAGACATCGTCAAACTGCTTTCCACAGTGACCAAGTAATACATTCCCACCAGCAGTGGGAATAGAACATTCCCACTAAGTGTTCTATTCCTCCACAACCTCGCATCTGTTAATTTTTTGACTTTTTAATAATAGGCGTTCTGACTGGTGTGAGATGGCATCTCATTGTGGTTTTGATTTGCATTTCTCTAATGATTAGTGATATTGGGCATTTTTTCATATGCTTGTTGGCCATGTTTTATGTCGTCTTTTGAAAAGTGTCTGTTCATGTCCTTTGCCCACTTTTTAATGGGGCTGTTTGGTTTTACTTGTTAATTTGCTTTAAGTTCCTTATAGATGCTGGATATTAGACCTTTGTCAGATGCATAGTTTGCAAGTATTTTCTCCCATTCTGTGAGTTGTTTATTCTGCTGTTAGTTCCTTTTGCTGTAAAGAAGCTCTTTAGTTTAATTAGGTCCCATTTGTAATTTTTTGTTTGTTGCAATTGCTTTTGGTGTCCTCATCATGAAATCTTTGCAAGGGCCTATGTCCAGAATAGTATTTCCTAGGTTTTCTTCGAGGTTTTTTATAGTTTTAGGTTTTACATTTAAGTCTTTAATCCATCTTGAGTTGATTTTTGTATATGGTGTAAGGAAGGGACCCAGTTTTATTCTTTGGCATATGGCTAGCTGGTTGTCTCAGCACCATTTATTGAATAGGGAGTCCTTTCCCCATTGCTTGTTTTTGCCAACATTGTCAAAGATCAGATGGTTGTAGGTACGAAGCTTTATTTCTAGGCTTTGTATTCTGTTCTATTGGTCTGTGTGTCTGTTTTTGTACCAGTACCATGATGTTTTGGTTACTATAGCCTTGTAGTATAGTTTGAAGTCATGTAATGTAAAGTCCTCAGCTTTGTTCTTTTTGCTTAGGATTGCTTTGACTATTCAGGCTCTTTTTTGGTTCCATATGAATTTTAGAATAGCTTTTTCTAATTCTGTAAAGCATGTCATTGGTAGTTTGATAGGTACAGCATTGAATCTGTAAAGCACTTTGGGCAGTATGACCATTATAACGATATCAGTTCTTCCTGTCCATGAGCATGGAATGTTTTTCCATTTGTTTGCATCATCTCTGATTCCTTTCAGCAGTGTTTTGTAATTCTTATTGCAGAGATCTTTCACCTCCCTGGTTAGCTATATTCCTGGGTATTTTGTGTGTGTGGCTGTTGTAAATGGGATTACATTCTTGATTCAGCACTCAACTGGATGTTGTTGGTGTAGAGAAATGCTACTGATTTTTGTACATTGATTTTGTACCCTGAAATTTTGCTGAAGTTGTTTATCACAGGGGTCCCCATCTTCCTGGGCCACAGACCGGTATTGGTCCATAGTCTGTTAGGAACTGGGCCACACAGCAGGAGGTGAATGGCGGGCTAGCCAGCCTTAATGCCTGAGCTCTTCCTCCTGTCAGGTCAGTGGCAGCATTAGATTCTCATAGGCATGTGAACCCTATTGTGAACTGCGTGTGTGAGAGATCTAGATTGCACACTCCTTATGAGACTCTAATGCCTGATGATCTGAGATGGGACAGTTTCATCCCAAAACCATCCCCCACCCCATCCTCTGAGTCCGTGGAAAAATTGTCTTCTACGAAACCCGTCCCTGGTGCCAAAATGATTGGGGACTGCTCGTTTATCAGATCTAGGAGCTTTTGGGCCAAGACTATGGCGTTTTCTATGTATAAAATCATATCATCTACAAACACAGAAGTTTGATCTCTTCTCTTCCTATTTGGATGCCTTTTATTTCTTTGTCTTGCCTGATTGCTCTGCCTAGGACTTCCAGCACTAATGTTGAATAGATATGGTAAGAGTGGGCATCCTGGTCTTGTTTCAGTTCTTCAGGGGAGTGCTTCCAGCCTTTGCCCATTCATTCAATATGATGTTGGCTGTGGGTTTGTCATAGATGGCTCTTATTATTTTGAGTTATGTTCCTTCATTACCTAGTTTTTTGAGGGTTTTTAACATGAAGTGAGGTTGAATTTTATTGGAAGCCTTTTTTTTTTTTTTGCATCTATTGAGATAATCCTGTGGTTTTTGTTTTTAGTTCTGTTTATGTGATGAATCACATTTAATTGATTTTCATATGTTGAACCAACCTTGCATCCCAGGGGTGAAGCCTACTTGTTTGTGGTGGATTAGCTTTTTGTTGTGCTGCTGCTGGATTCGTTTTGCCAGTATTACGTTGAGGAATTTTGTATCTATGTTCATCAGGGATATTGGCCTGAAGTTTTCTTTTTTTGTTGTTTCTGCCAGGTTTGGGACTCAGAATGATTCTGGCCTCATAGAATGAGTTAGAGAGGAGTACCTCCTCCTCAATTTTTTGGAATGGTTTTAGTAAGAGTGCTACCAGCTCATCTTTGTACATCTGTTAGGATTCAACTGTGAAGCCATCTGGTCCTGGGCTTTTGATGGTTGGTAGGCTATCTATTACTGATTCAATTTCAGAGCTCATTATTGGTCTGTTCAAGGCTTCGATTTCTTCGTGGCTCAGTCTTGGGAATGTGTATGTGTCCAGGAATTCGTCCATATCTTCTAGATTTTCTAGTTCATGTGCATAGAGGTGTTCATAATGTTCTGTGATAGTTATATGTGTTTTTCTGTGGGGTTGGTGGTAATGTCCCCTTTGTCATTTCTGATTTTATTTATTTGGATCTTCTGTCTTTTTTTAATTAGTCTAGCTAGTGATCTATCATTGTTATGTATTCTTTCAAATAACCAATTTCTGGTTTCATTTATCTTTTGTATGGTTTTTCATGTCTCAATTTCATTTAGTTCAGCTCTGATTTTGGGTATTTCTTGTTTTCTGTTAGCTTTGGGGTTGATTTGCTCGTTTTTTTCTAGTTCCTCAAGGTACGATGTCAGGTTATTAATTTGAGATCTTTTTAACTTTTTGATGTAGATGTTTAGCACTATAAATTTTCCTCTTAACACTGCCTTAGCTGTGTTCAGGAGATTCTAGTATGTTGTATCTTTGTACTTATTAGTTTCAAAGAATTTCTTGATTTCTGCCTTACCCAGAAGTCATTCAGGAGCAGGTTGTTTAATTTCCACGTAATCATATGGTTTTGAACAATCTTCTTAGTACTGATTCTATTTTTATTGTGCTGTGGTCCTAGAGTGTGGTTGGTGTGATTTCAGTTTTTTTTTTAATTAGCTATACAATTGTTTTATAGCCAATTGTGTGGTTTATTTTAGAGTATGTACCATGTGCAGAGGAGAAGAATTTATATTCTGTTGTTTAATAAAGGCCTTTTAGTAATAAGCCAAATTCTTTGTGACCTAAAGAAATATGTACATCATTTCTCAGCCTTTTGGCTAAGATCAAGTGAAGAAATATATACACATATTAGCTGTTGTTAACACAAGCTGTCATTTGCTAAATTTTTTGTTGTTGTTGTTTTCATTTTTGTTTTGAGACGGAGTCTTGCTCTGTCACCCAGAGCTGGAGTGCAGTGGCGTGATAACCTCCGCCTCCCAGTTTCAAGCGATTCTTGTGCCTCAGCCTCCCAAGTAGCTGGGACTACAGGCACGTGCCACCATGTCCAGCTAATTTTTGAATTTTTAGTAGAGACAGGGTTTCACAATGTTGGCCAGGCTGGTCTCAAACTCCTGACTTCAAGTGATCCGCCTGGCCCATTTGCTAAATTTTTATACTCTTAACTACATGGTTGTGAAAGTCTCCAGAGTCACAGAAAATTTGTTCAAGCAAGATTTTTTTCTTCTGGATGTGGCAGGGGGAGAATGCCTGAAATTCTCTTGAAAGAACTAGCTTATGATTATTCCAATTATATTTAACCCATTTATGCCTAGTGTTCCATTATTGGAACGCTAAGCTTGTGAGAGTTATTTATATCCTGCTGCTCAAGGTCATCGCCAATGTCTTGATTTTTCCACACCAAAAAATTTGCAACCTCCAGCATAAATAGGTTGAAGCCTGCTAGAAATAGGACTTATTTTCACACCAATTCTTACTCCTTCTTAACGTTTTAGGACCAACTGCTTGTTATGCATTAGTCTCTTCAACATGAGGAAGCAGCCAGTTTGGGTTGGTTGGCTCTTGTTTTTCTAGTTCCTCAATTTGAGTAATTTGAGAGCTCTTTTTTTTTTTTTTTTTTTTTTTTGAGACGGAGTCTCGCTCTGTCACCTAGGCTGGAGTGCAATGGCAGGATCTTGGCTCACTGAATCTTCTGCCTACCGGGCTCGAGATTCTCCTGCCTCAGCCTCCCAAGTAGCTGGGATTACAGCCACCTGCCTAATTTTTGTATTTTTAGTAGAGACAGGGTTTCACCATGTTGGCCAGGCTCGTCTTGAACTCCTGACCGCAAGTGATCCTCCCGCCTCGGCCTCCCAAAGTGCTGGGATTACAGGCGTGAGCCACCGCGCTCAGCTGAATTTAAGATCTTCTTAATCTTACTAATTTGAGCAAACCAACGCCACATTTCCATCAGCAGATGTCTGTTTAAGTTAAATGCAGATTTCCTTAAACATTTGCTGTGCCTGTCAGGTAGCAGACTTACGGAGTTAAAAGTTTTACCCTAATAAGGGTGAAGCTACTGAGTTGACTTCGAGTCACATGTGTGTATGCAGCTGTCAACACTTACCTTAAAATCTTGCAAACATTTTTTTCTATATAAAATAGCACCCAGTCGGGCACAGTGGCTGACGTTCTTTAGTTCATGAGCAAGAAGGTTGCATTATCAGCCATTTAACATTCCCATACACTGAGCTCCTTCCTTGTATTAAAGAGACAAATGCATAAAAAGCAGTTGGTCCTAAACTGTTAAGCAGGAGTGAGAATCGATGTGAAAATAAGTCCTATTCAAGATACTAGCTATTTAGAACATTGCTAACAGGAAATTTGTTAGATAAGGAAAATTCTTTGTGTTCCAGTGTGTGGCCCACAGAAGGTACTCAGAAAAAAATGTAAATCTGTTAATTAATCAAACCTGGATGGAAGGATTATGCAGAACTGCTTTATTAATAAGAACTTGTGGCCAGGAGCAATGGCTCGCGCCTGTAATCCCAGCACTTTGGGAGGCCGAGGCAGGTGGATCACCTGAGGTCAGGAGTTCGAGACCAGCCTGGCCAACATGGTAAAACCCCGTCTCTACTAAAAATACAAAAAAGTTAGCCAGGCATGGTAGCGGGTACCTGTAATCCCAGCTACTCAGAAGGCTGAGGCAGGAGAATCGCTTGAACCCGGGAGGCGGAGGTTGCAGTGAGCCGAGATTGTGCCATTGGACTCCAGCCTGAGCCAAAAGAGCAAAACTCTGTCTTAGAAAAAAAGAACTTCTAAGACAATCAGATGACACATGATGGGCCCACCTAAGATCTCAGTTTGCTTTGTGCCAGGTGGAGGCAATTGTAAGAGTGCTTAGTGCTAACTGAGGACCTGGCTTAGTACTACAAGGTGCTGTGTTGCATCACTCTTGACACATCGGGTACTGTCGTCATCCACATTTCACAAATGAGTAGACCAGGACTCAAAGAAAACTTGCCTAAGTGCCCCCATTTATGCACATGTAGCCAGCCTTGCTCAACAGACTTCACTGCCTTCCTGGGGACTGTTAACATGCTATGACCATTTCTGTTTTTTTCCCCTTTTGTGCTTTCCTAAAGATGATAATTTGGTTTTGGCCCCATTTTGTGAAACACTCCAGCTTTAACACTTTTAGAAATGTGCCACGGCTTCAGGGAGAGCCCTTGTACTAGAAAGTCATGTAGATTATAAATGGATGTGAACTAGTTAGTAAACATTAATAACTGGCTAGTGGAAAATTGATCCCATCAGTGTGCATAAAAAGTAAAAATTCATTTAGACTTTAATACACAGGTTGACAGCATGTTCATTTTTTGATGACAACCTAGTTGTCTTATTAGGTAAGTGTTATTAGCCTCAGTTTACAAATGGAAAAACCAAAGCCCCTAACAGCTCTGCAACTTTTCCAAAGTAAACAGCTGGTTCCGCACAGAACCATGCACGAGGCCTAGCTCCACACACTCATACTGTCAGACTTCTGAAGCAGAGTCTCTCCTTTTCTGTACCTGAGTACCCGAGCAGGTTGTACGTGAGCACACATTGGCTAGATTACTCCGGAATGTTCTGAGAATAGGATTTTCTAGTTCATTAAACTTTCTTGTTACCCAAGTATCAACCAGAAAGTTCTTTGTATTTTTAAACCTTTTAAAATGAGCATGGGGCCAGGCGCGGTGGCTCACGCCTGTAATCACAGTACTTTGGGAGGCCGAGGCGAGCAGATCACCTGAGGTCAGGAGTTCAAGACCAGCCTGGCCCACATAGTGAAACCCTGTCTCTACTAAAAATACAAAAATTACCCAGGCGTGGTGATGCACACCTATAATCCCAGCTACTTGGGAGGCTGAGGCAGGAGAATCACTTGAACCTGGGAGGCAGAGGTTGCAGTGAGCCAAGATCGCACCACTGCACTCCAGCCTGGGCGACAGAGCAAGACTCCGTTTCAAAAAAAAAAAAAAAAAAAACCATCCATGGGGAGCACTCAGCTGGCCGTGAGCTCGCTGGCTGGGAACAGGCGCCACATAAATTTAAAAATTTTTTTAATTAAAAACAGGGCATGGGTTTTATTACCTGACGCAGTGAGTACAGCACAGCCAATAGACATTGTCTTTTGTTAAAGTTTTGGCCCGTTTCCACCATTCCCTGCCCTCACGCCTCTCTATCTGCCCTGACCACCTTGCTGTTCCTCACACATTCGGTTTGCCGTCCTGGGACTCCTCCCTCTCCAAGCTACTCTTCTCCCAGGTTGCTACAAGGCTTCCCTTTCAGGGATCACTTTCTTAGAAGGCCTGACCTTCCTACTTAAAACTGCAGCTTTGGTCTGCAGTAGTGGCTTACGCCTGTAATCCCAGCACTTGGGGAGGCCAAGGTGGGTGGATCGCTTGAGCTCAAGAGCTTGAGACCAGCCTGGGTAATATGGCGAAACCTTGTCTCTACAAAAAATATAAAAACTAGCCAGGTGTGATGGCATGCACCTGTGGTCCCAGCTCCCAGCTACTCAAAAGGCTGTGGCAGGAGCATCACTTGAGCCCAGGAAGTCGAGTCTGCAGTGAACGAAGATCATGCCACGGCACTGCAGCCTAGGTGACAGAGTAATACCCTGTCTCAGAAAAATAAAAATAAGGGCCAGGCGCAGTGGCTCACGCCTGTAATCCCAACCCTTTGGGAGGCCCAGGTGGGCGGATCACTTGAGGTCGGGAGTTTGAGACCAGCCTGGCCAACATGGTGAAACCCCGTTTTTACCAAAAATACAAAAAAAAAGCCAGGCATTGTGGCGGGCATTTGTAATCCCAGCTACTCAGGAGACTGAGGCAGGAGAATCACTTGAACCTGGGTGGCAGAGGTTGCAGTGAGCCAAGATTGTGCCACTGCACTCCAGCCTGGGTGACAGAGTGAGACTCCGTCACTCAATCAATCAATTAATACCAAAAAACCTGTAGTTCCTCTCCTTCTATCCCAGCCATCTCCTTTCTTTGTGGGACACAGCTTCTCCTAACAGAACACAGAATATGCTAATACATGTTCATTGTTTATTATCTGTCTCCTTCCATTGCATTGTTAGCTGTTTGCTCCCCAGGCAGGATCTTTGTTTTATACCTAGAACAGTGCTAGAACAAAGCAGGTGTTCAATAACTGTTCATTGAACAAATGAATGATAGTGAAAGTGATACATAAAGTAGAAAGCGCTACACAAAAATAAGTTGATATGGTATCATTCTTCATACCTTCAAGCTCTGAGACTTTTTGCAAGTCTTTAAAATGAGATGTGTTAAATGACATGTTGAAAACAACTTGATTGTGTGAGGGAGGAACAATTTTAATTTTGTGTGCTATTTTTATAGTACTTGTAAAGAAGTGGATCTCCTTTCAATAGAAAGTAAAGCACCATAAGTTATATCTATTAGCCAGTTCATTATTTTAAAGTAAGCAAGAAAAGTCTTTCTTTTCAGAAGTAGAACATAGTTCCAAAAAGATTTTTTTCCAGGTAGTTAGCCTCAGAAAGACTATTTTAAGTGCAGTTTCAGGTATGACAACTTGAAGGAGAACTGGTGTTAAGTGAAACTTTATCCTGTGCCTGGGACAGAAGTTCTGGGCTGTGGTTTGGCTTCTCTGGCTTGGCCTACAACTGATGGAGGTATAACAACAGGTCCTGACAGACACAGTGCTTTGGGGATGATGACAATGTAGGCCCATGGGAATCTACACACCCAGTGCTACCAAGCCCCTTTCCATCATTGTTCTGGTTGTACCTGTTTTTGTGATAAGGATAGTTGGGAGGCCAGGCAGGAGAGGATGCAGACACTGGGAAGTCCTGGGATTTTAAACCCTTTGGAGGTCAACTGGAGACATCCATGTAAGAACATTTCAAATTTTTTTTATTTGTATAAATTTAAGGGGTATAAGTGCAGTTTTTTTACATGGATATATTGCATAGTGGTGAAGTCTGAGCTTTTAGTGTAACCATCACACAAATAGTGTACATTATACCCATTAAGTAATTTTTTTTTTGAGATGGAGTCTCCTTCTGTTGCCCAGGCTGGAGTGCAGTGACGCGATCTCGGCTCACTGCAATTTTCGCCCCCCCAGGTTCAAGCAATTCTCCTGCCTCAGCCTCCCAAGTAGCTGGGATTACAGGCACACACCACCACACCTGGCTTTTTTTTTTTTTTTTTTTTAGTAGAGACGGGGTTTCACCACGTTAGCCAGGATGGTCTCGACTTCCTGACCTCGTGGTCCGCCCGCCTCAGCCTCCCAAAGTGCTGGGATTACAGGCGTGAGCCACTGCGCCTGGCGCCATTAAGTAATGTCTTAATGCTGTTCCCCCACCCCCGCCCCCGCCCCCACCGACCCCGGCAACTCTTCCAAGTCCCCAGTGACTATTCCACATTCTTAGGTACGTGTGTACGCATTATTTAGCTCCCACTTACGAGAACATGCAGGATTTGATTTTCTGTTTGTAAGTTGTTTCACCTAAGATAATGGCCTACACATTACTGCATCCATCCCCACTGCTGCAAAAGACAGGAATATATATGTGTATTAATTAATTAATTAATTTTTTTTGAGACAGAGTCTTGCTCTGTTGCCCAGGCTGGAGTTCAGTGGCACGATCTTGGCTCACGGCAACCTCTGCCTCCTGGGTTCAAGCAGTTCTCCTGCCTCAACCTCCCAGGTAACTGGGATTACACACATGTACCACCACACCCAGCTAATTTTTGTGTTTTTAGTAGAGACAGGGTTTTGCCATGTTGGCCAGGCTGGTCTTGAACTCCTGACCTAAGGTTATCACCCATTTTGACCTCCCAGAGTGCTGGGATTACAAGCATGAGCCACCGTGCCCAGCCAATTGTATTCTTTTTTTGTGGTTAAATAGTATTCCATTGTATACATATACCACATTTTTTTTATCCAGACATTCACTGATGGACACTTAGGTTGATTCTGTATCTTGGATATTGGGAGTAGTGCCATGATAAACATAGCAGTGCAGGTATCTTTTTGATACAATGATTTGTTTTCCTTTGGGCGTGTATGCAGTCATGGGATTGCTGGATCTAATGGTAGTTCTATTTTGAGCTCTTTGATAAGTAGTTCTATTTTGAGTTTTTCAAGTTCATTTTCCATAGAGGTTGTACTAATTTACATTCTCTTCAGCTGTGTAAGAACATTTTAAATGGGTTATGACCACTGTGTTTGTGGTTCCAGAGTGTCCCATGCTTGCTTCTCTCACAGCCCTTTCCGCACATCCTATTGGCATCATTTGCTTATTTGCCTGATCCCCCACCCCACCTGAGACCTTATGCAGAACCCTGTTTTGTTCGTTTTGATACCCCAGAATCTAGCCTAGAAGTTCAAGGGGGTGGATAGACAGGGTGGGAGAGAGAGGTCATTACCCAATTGTATATACCATTGCATTGACTGAACTTTTCTTTTCCCGCAGATTGGAAACCAACATATATATCAGCCTGTGGGTAAACCAGGTAAAGAAGAAAAGAATTGGGCGGAAAGAAGTTAGTTTAATTTGATGAAAGCAGGTTTTGAATGTATATGGTGTCGTAGCTTTGGAATACCCTCATGATTAATTTTTCCTCTACAGACCCACAGCAAGTACGATGTTTACCACATTCAGCTCATTACTAGAGTATTGGGAAAAAGAATTTGTTGGTATAATGCATCAGAAATACCTCCTTAGGGTTGCAGTGAGCCAAGATCACGCCACTGCACTCCAGCCTGGGCGACAGAGCAACACTCGGTCTCAAAAAAAAAAAAAAGAAATGCCTCCTTAGAATGCAAGATTAGTGTCTTTTGTAAGAACAGCAGTAGGCATTTATTTAGGAATGGTTTCTTTCTCTTTCCTTCTTTCCTTTTTTTTTTTTTGGATCCAGAGTCTCACTCTGTCGCCCAGGCTGGAGTGTAGTGGTGCGATCTCAGCTTACTGCAACCTGCACCTCCCGGGTTCAAGCAATTCTCCTGCCTCAGCCTCCCGAGTAGCTGGGACTGTGGTGCACACCACCATGCCTGGCTAAATTTTTTTTTCTTTTCTTTTCTTTTTTTTTTTTTTAAATTTTAGTAGAGATGGGATTTCACTGTGTTGCCCAGGCTGGTCTTGAACTCCTGAGGTCAGACGTCCGCCCGCCTCAGCCTCCCAAAGTGCTAGGGATTACAGGCGTGAGCCACTGTGCTCAGCCTTCTTTCTCTTTTTTTTAATTTTTTTGAGACGGAGTTTTGTTCTTGTTGCCTAGGCTAGAGTGCAGTGGCACGATCTCAGCTCACTGCAACCTCCACCTCCTGGGTTCAAGCGATTCTCTTGCTTCAGCCTCCTGAGTAGCTGGGATTACAGGCATGTGCCACCACACCCGGCTAATTTTGTATTTTCAGTAGAGATGGGGTTTCTCCATGTTGGTCAGGCTGATCTCGAACTCCTGACCTCAGGTGATCTGCCCACTTCGGCCTCCCAAAGTGCTGAGATTATAGACATGAGCCACTGCCCCCAGCCTCTTAATCTTTCTTAACACACATGACTTAATGGAAATCATTCTCTCTCACCAGATCCTGCAGCTCCACCAAAGAAACCGCCTCGCCCTGGAGCTCCCGGTCATCTGGGAAGCCTTGCCAGCCTCAGCAGCCCTGCTGACAGCTACAACGAGGGTGTCAAGGTGGGTATCTGAGCCTATGCAGCACCTTCTGCTTGCAGGATTTGTGGTGTCCCCTAGTTCTCAGTTGACAGTGTTCATGTCATAGAGTGGAGTTGTTGCTGAAAATAGAACAGTGCAGAGTGGAACTGCAGTGAGATCCAGGAGTCGACTGGTCTGGTTCTGAACCCCTCTGAGAGTCAGGGAGAAGCTTTATGCAAACATTTTCTTTTCCATTTTCCTCTCAGTGTAATAGATTTTATGAACTCAGTCAGATTCTGATTTTCTACATACATCTTCCTCTAATCAGACAGAATGTTTTCTTTAGAACAAAGTGCCGAGATTGTTTCTGGTTTTAAAAATTAATTAAACCAGGATGCTTGGGGTAAGTGAGGACTTTTGTAGGCCCAAAGTTTATAAGTGTGGCTTCATGTAAGACTTATTTATTTTCCATTTAAAGTTAGAATTGGGTTTGTAAAAGCAATGTATGCTGAGTAGAGCCATACTCAAACCAAGGGGAGTGTTTGACTCAGGCACAAACAGCCACAAGCTTCTGAGTTTGGCAGTCAGAAGTCAGGTGCAGCCTGCCCCGGGGGGTGCCAGCTGGAACTGTTGGTGCCTGTGACTCTCCTGGGTCCCCACCAGCCCTCACCGAGTGCTGGAGCCACTAGAGCAGCAGCCCTCCTCCCTGAGAGATCTGACGGAGGAGGCTCTTCTTTTCTAGCCTGTGTCCTGTAAGGAGATGGGATCTTTTTACTTTCCACTTAAAATGACAAATTACCTCTCAGAAGAGACCCTATTTCTCAATTCTCATATACCTTTTATTCACATTTTAATATCTCTAAAATTGGGATGGTGTTTTGGTTTAATTGGCAGCATTTTTTTTTCTTTCTTAGTGGTTCATTAAAAAATGATGCATCTTGGGCTGGGTGCAGTGGCTCATGCCTGTAATCCGGCATTTCGGGAGGCCAAGACGGGCAGATCACGAGGTCAGGAGTTCAAGACCAGCCTGGCCAACATGGTGAAACCCCATCTGTACTAAAAATACAAAAAAATTAGCTGGGCGTGGTGGCGCATGCCTGTAATCCCAGCTACTCAGGTGGCTGAGGCAGGAGAATCTCTTGAACCCAGGAGGCGGAGGTTGCAATGAGCCGAGATCATGCCATTGCATTCCAGCCTGGGTGACAGAGCAAGATTCCATCTTGAGGTTAAAAAAAAAAAAAAGATGCATCTTATAGTGGAAGACATCTTAAAATCCGAAAAATATCATATCAGGTTAAGATAAACTTTGCTTTACCAATAACCACCATTTTTTGACTGTCGTCCCTTTACCAAGTTCTGTGGCAGTCCTTTTTCATGTGTTATCAGTTCTCATGTCAACCTCACAGGACTGGTGGTGGTGGTATCATTTCTCAGATGACCAAGGCTCACAGAGATGAAGCAGTTTGTTCAAGGTTACACAGCCTCCACATAGCTGAGCTGTGCTTGGCCGCAGGCTTGGCTGAGCACATACTTGACTCAAAGGCACTCGCCTCCAAAGCTGAAGCTTCGTTAGATGTAGAAACATTGTTGTCGTCTCAGAGTCATCAGAAAGTTAGTCCAGGGTAAGAAAAAATGGCATCTCCAGGCCCAGAGGGATAGTCTGCAGCTTAGAGGGCACAGGTTTGCCAGTGTTCATTGAGGAGGTGACCAGAGGGTAAATGGGCAGCCACTGGCACAAAGTAGCCTGCTCTCTGTGGCCAAGCCTTCTCTCTGTGGCCATAGTGAAAGTACCAACTGGGCTAGGGATGCCTCTGCCCTTAGGGTTGGTGCCCAGAGTTCATGCCAGTGGCTTGTAAGTGCCTGGGAATCAGGAACTTCCTCAGTTCACCAGGCCTCCAATCCCCGGGATGCCTCCTGACAGTTCTGTTAAAGACACACTGAGTCTTCTCCAGGGAAAACTGAGAAAGGACACACCCTTCCCAATATTGGCTTCTTTCAATAAATTTCTAAAAAGGAGCCAGACATGGTGGCACACCCCTATAGTCCCAGCTACTCGGGAGGCTGAGGAAGGAGGATCACTTCAGCCCAGAAGTTTGAATCTGGCCTGTGCAACATAGTGAGACCCCATCTCTTTAAAAAAAGGAAAGGGGACAGAATGAGATTAATGAATTATTTATTTTCATAAGCCAAAAGAACAGACTTTCAAAATGGCTTGTATTACAATGAAAAACCAACTTTAGAGGTAGATCGGCACCACCTTAGAATTCTGACATCATTATGAAACATGTTTCACAGCTGGAATAACATAATGAATACATATAATTAGGATAGGGTATGAAGCAACTTGAAATCTTGAAAATAATATGTGTACTCAAAATATATTAAGTAAAGATCCCCCCCACCCCCCTGAGACAGAGTCTCGCTCTGTTGCCCAGGCTGGAGTGCAGTGGCGTGATCTTGGCTCACTGCAAGCTCCGCCTCCCGGGTTCACGCCATTCTCCTGCCTCATCCTCCCAAGTAGCTGGGACTACAGGCACCCGCCACCACACCCATCTAATTTTTTTTTTTTTTTTTTTTTTTTTTTTTTGTATTTTTAGTAGAGACGGGGTTTCACCGTGTTAGCCAGGATGGTCCTGATCTCCTGACCTTGTGATCCGCCCGCCTCGGCCTCCCAAAGTGCTGGGATTACAGGCATGAGCCACTGCACCCGGCCTAAGTAGATTTTTAAATAATGTGAAATATACACCTCTGTTTCTTCATTGTCTGCTTGGTAGAGGTCATTGAATCCATCCTAAAAGAACAGTATTGTTCTAATACCGCAATGCAGCTAGGCACAGTGGCTCACACCTGTAATTCCAACACTTTGAGAGGCCAAGGCAGGTTGGATTGCTTGAGACCAAGAGTACCAGACCAGCCTGGCCAACATGGCAAAACCCCGTCTCTACTAAAAATACAAACATTAGCCGTGCGTAGTAGTGTGACCCTATAATTCCAGCTGCTCAGGGGGCTGAGGCACAAGAATCGCTGGAATCCAGGAGGCGGTGGTTGTGGTGAGCTGAGATCACACTACTGCACTCCAGCCTGGGCGACAGAGCGAGATTCTGCCTAAAAAAAACTAATACTAAAATACTTAACGTTTATGTATAACTAAAATAATTCATCCAAATAACAGCCAAAATCAGTCTCAATTTTTCCTAGGTAGCACTGCATTTTGGTTCTTAACTGAGTCTTTAAGCATCAACCTAAGTGGTTGGAATTGGCTATATGTATAGAGGGTTTACCAACTGCCTGCCAAGGAGCTTCCAAGTTGTCAAGCTCCAGAAAATAGAAAACCATTAGGATGTCTTTCCAAACAGCTTTTCCTTCTGGAATGTCACTGTGAATGGTCCCTAGAAGCATTATGACAGTGCCCCTCTACTACAAGAATTGGGCAAAGGGTAAAGTACAAAAGAACAAAAGCTTTAAACAGGTTACAACCTCCCTCAACCTCCCTAGAATTATAGAATTGTCTGTTTCTTCTTGATGAAACACCCTGTGGCCCCCTCCTCAAGAAGCCCTGTTGATATAGTTTGAACCGGCACATCCTATGAAGTTAAACAGAAGACCACAACTGTGACTCTCAGTGCAGAAAATAAAATACAGGAAGTCATCTCTTGGAAATGATGTGGTTATAGTAGGATAGCCCTGGCTTGAGCTTTAGAGAAAACACATTAAATAAAACTGCTCAGTTTAAAGTAGTAGAACCTAATCATAAGAATCAGCTCAAAAAAGGGGTTTCTGTTCTACTTTTGTTTTTTTGTTTTTAAAATAAGCTCCCAATGTCTTTTTTTTTTTTTTTTTTTTTTTTGAGACACAGTGTCGCTCTTTCGCCCAGGCTGGAGTACAGTGGCACAATCTCAGCTCACTGCAACCTCCACTTCCCAGGTTCAAATGACTCTCCTGCCTTAGCCTCCCAAGTAGCTGGGATTACAGGGATGCCACTACCATTACCCGGTTAATTTTTGTATTTTTAGTAGAGACAGGGTTTCACCATGTTGGCCAGGCTGGGCCTAATATCTTTAAACTCAGCCCCAAGTCAGGAATCTTTATGATAGCATTATGGCTAGATGATGAAGTAGATCTCAAGGATGTTGAGGGGCCGGGCTCAGGAATTGAGGCTGCTGCAGTTTCTCCTGAATCTATGAGAATTCAGATGGGCAGTTTTCAGTAATTAAAACCATATGTCCTCTTCCTACTTTCTTTTTGAACAGCCCTCATTCTGTTGATCTTGCACTGCTGCTGGATTATTCCTTGGGCTTTGCATGTTCCCTGCATTTGTTTTGTAACTGAGCATGGTGCATGGCAGACCTCTCTATGCAATGTGCTGGGGCAGTGAGCAGGTGGCACGGTAGCCACACCCTGGCAACAGTGAGTGAGAGCTGGTGGGCAGGCTTGGAAACTAGCTCCTTTTTGTTCTGCTCATGTGTTTTTATGGGGGATTTGTCTGATGCCTTTATTAATATTGTTTTTCTTTTTTCCCTTTCTCTGATAAATTCCTTTAACTTTTCCTCACCTTCCGTTCGACAATAGCCATGGAGGGTAAGCACATCGTGTCTTTGTGTGTCTGTCCAGCTCTCTCTCTCACACCCGGCTCTCTGCATGTAACTTTAGACTGGAAAGCAGGAAGCCCAAGTGGGAGGGCACTTCGGCCTGGTTTGTCACCTCTCATGACTGATAGATGCCAAAAGCAGTGTTTATATATGCAAAAGAATGAGACATGTACATCTTTGCAGTAAATGAATTATTCTTGTGCTTTTCTATCTCATACCCAGACTTTGGAACAACCAAGAATTAATCTGTTCCAGATTACTTGGGCAAAAGCACCCAAGGGTTCAGAAATGGGAACTTATATTTAGACTGAGCACTGGCATCAGGTTCATGATTGAACTATATGTACTACAAGTTAGTCTTTTTTAAAAAGTGTGTATGTATATATATACACCATTTTATGCCTGGTATAATTCTAACCAGTTGGAATTTGTAAATACTGCTGAAGATTTCCCAAAGGCCTTCATGTTATTCCACCATCAGTGCTCAAGTTATCTTAGTAACATTTGTTGATGTCTCTTCTGTGCCCAGGCCCTAGGTGGACATTGTTACATCTTTGGCCTCATCTTCCCTGATCACAGTTGCCTGGGTGAGAGAGCTGAGGCTTTATAAGCGTAGGCCCAGGTGCTTTCCAGCAGTCAGCGCAGAGCTGGCTGAAACCGGGGTCTCGTGCAGAGAGGCTCCTAGCAACACCACTGCTGCTTTGACTTCAGTCACGACCTGCAAACAGATGCTATCCCCTTAAAGTGCATTCATGTGTCAGCTTTTTATAATTGTACAAAGAACATATTTCCATTAGGCGGCTGAGGGCAGCTAAGCTGAGCCATACCGTTTTCACTGCAGAATTCAAAGTGGAAATCCTTATAGTCTTCATGTAGAATGTTTGACTCTTTAGCCAAATAGGTAATTTTGTCTAAAATTCAGTAAATCCTCAGATGGATTATTATCTTGTGGTAAATGATTTTGGGGTGAGGGGACATTGAATCGCGTCTCTGAAAGAATCTGAGGTTTTTAGTATAATATGTATGATTCCATCTCATTTCCTTTAACTGAGCTCAAAGTTAGAAAAAAAAAATACTGCCTAATTTATCACTTGGAGGAATTACTTTACTGTCATTCTGAATCTGAACTGTATCCCGTACATACAAGAAAATCAATGACCTTCTGCAATCTGCTTTGATCTCTTGTAAAGACCCTCTCTAGCTTGATTGTGGTGATCTCACGCCATCTGCTGGAGAGCAGAAAAATGACTGGCTTCTGTGTTGTCAGCTTCAGCCCCAGGAAATCAGTCCCCCTCCTACTGCCAACCTGGACCGGTCGAATGATAAGGTGTACGAGAATGTGACGGGCCTGGTGAAAGCTGTCATCGAGATGTCCAGTAAAATCCAGCCAGCCCCACCAGAGGAGTATGTCCCTATGGTGAAGGTAAAATACAGTTATTTTGTGTACTGGCAAAAATGTTCTTGTTTCCTGTAAGCTGTGGTGCCAGTTGATAGATGTCTCTAGGTCCCCCCGCCCCACCAAAGTCAGAACTGATGCTTTAGAAGCTCTTCACGAAGGCACCATACAGTGACAATGTTAGTGAGAACCGCAGTTATTCTGAATTGCCGTTCCTATCTTGTTTTCTTCTGTCAGTAAACACTAGGATGGGAGTGTCTTGAAGCAGTACACTCTTAATAATTACCGCTCACACATAAAGTCTGCAGTGAAAGGGAAAGCTGCAAAAGTATGCTTACAGTATGATGCCATTTATGTAAACTTGAAAAACATGCAAAATAATCCTGTGTAAGACTTAGGAAGATGTGGTTACATTGTTAGAGTGCAAAGACAAGTAGAGGAATGATCATTATCAAATTCAGGTCCCGCACCTGTAAGGAGGAGCCAGCTGAAGAAAGGTATATTGGGAGGATTTATCTGTGTTGTTTTTCTTAACCCAGGGTTGGGTATGTGGGTGTTCACTGAATTTTCTTTTAAAAAGAGTAAAAATAAATAAAAATATCATACCAGTAAACTAATGTTTTCCAAATTGTGTTCAATGGAGTGGGATCCTAGCAGACAGTGACAGGTGTTCTGTGAAAAAGGACACTAGGGGCTGAGTGCGGTGGCTCATGCCCATAATCCCAGCACTTTGGGAGGCTGAGGCAGGCAGATCACTTGAGGTCAGAAGTTCAAGACCAGCCTAGCCAACATGGTGAAACCCCATCTCTTAAAAAAAAAAAAAAAAAAAAAGAAGGAGAAAGAGAAAGAAAGAAAAAGAGGACACTAGGTCCAAGGAAAGTCAGTAATGGCTCCTTTTAAAGACTACAGACTGGCATGTTGGTTGCACAGAGGTGTCCTCCAGTTCAGAGAGTGTGGTCAAACTTTGCTCTAAGCCAGTATTTCTGAAACAGACTCGAACATACTTTTTTTTCATTGTAGTAAAATAGACATAACATAAACTACCATCTTAACCATTTTTAAGCATACATTTCAGAGGCATTAGGTACATTCACAATGTTGTGCCACCATCAGCACCATCCACTTCCATAACTCTTCCCTTGCAAAACTGAAACTCTGTGCATTTGAAACAACCCTCATCTTTTCCCCTCCCCCAGCCCCTGGCAACCTCCATCCTACCTGCTATCTCTATGAATTGACTACCCTAGGTACCGCTTATAAGTGGAATCATACTGTATTTGTCTTTTTGTGATGGATTTATTTCACTCAGCATAGTATCTCAGAGTTCATCCATGTTGTAGCATGTGTCAGAATTTTCTTCCTTTTTAGGACAGAGTAATATTCCACTGTATGTTCACACCACATTTTGTTTATTTACTGAACCATCACAGGATACTTGGGTTGCTTCCACCTTTCAGTTATCATGAAGAATGCTGCTATGAACATGGATATACAAATATCTTTTTCAGACCCTGCTTTCACTTCTTTTGAGTGTATACTCAGAATTGCTGGTTCACTGATAATTCTATTTTTAATTTTTTGAGGAGCCACCATTCTGTTTTTCACAGCGGCTGCACCATCTCACATTCCCTCCAACAGTGCACAAGGGTTCCAGTTTCTCCATATTCTCACCAAAACGTGTTATTTTCTGGGGGGTTATTTTGAAGCTTGGGGTTTTGTGTGTGTGTTTTAAAAAATAATTGTCATCCTAATGGATGTGAAGTGTATCTAAGTGTGATTTTGATTTGCATACAGGTCTTGAACATCTGTTTGCTTTTTGAGCGTTTGTGTGTCTTTTTTGGAAAAATGTCAAGTTTTTTTTTTTTTTTTGGCCTGTTTTTTAAATCATACTGTATTTTGTTGTTGAGTTATAGAATCCTACAATTGTTGTTGGGTTTTTTGTTTTGTTTTGTTTGAGATGGAGTCTCATTCTGTCACCCAGGCTCCCAGGCTGGAGTGCAATGGCACAATCTTGGTTCACTGCAACCCCTGCCTCCCAGGTTCAAGCAATTCTCCTGCCTCAGCCTCCCGAGTAGCTGGGACTTCAGGCATGCACCACCACACCTGGCTTATTTTTGTATTTTTAGTAGAGACCGGGTTTCACCCTGTTGGCCAAGCTGGTCTCAAACTCCTGACCTCAGGTGATCTGCCTGCCTTGGCCTCCCAAAGTGCTGGGATAACAGGCATGAGCCACTGCGCCTGGCCCCTACAACTGTTTTTTAGTATACCTATTAGCAATCTTTGCAACAGCTTCTTATAAACCATCAATGTGGAAAAAGCTGCTTGAAAGTTGTAATGTTTCATGGAAAGCACAGTTAATCCATTCTGGTTCACTTTTTTTAAGTGTATCACATAACAGTTTTAAGCAAAGTTCTTAAGGAGGAACTTGCATGGACCCACAGCCAAGTTTAAACAACTCAACAGTAGATGAAACCATTCAGAATTTTGTACATACTAAAATTTTATATGGTGATTTTATAGACACTATTTTTTTAACCGTATTACTTTAGCCAAATGACATTGTTTTTGTATGTTGATCCAATTATAAGTAACTATCATTTTCTTACTGGTTTTATTCATATTACATGTAATTTGATGTCTTAGTCATTACATTATTTGATCCTCATAAGGATGACAGTAATGAAAATTTGAAGTTTAAAATTATTTGTTTTAAATCATAGTTAGACCCTTTTTGCTGCAACTCGGAAGTGGCAGGGAGGAGTGTTTCTGCTCAGTGTGCGTAATAGATGAAGCCTGAGATTCAGAACGGGGTCCAAAGCAAGGCTGCCCCCTTGCATCCGGGGCAGTGGTGTCATCTCTGGCCAGCCTCATGAGGTGTTTGAAAGTACCTGGGTGAGAACGCATTCGGTGAACACACTTGGGGAAAGGCGCTGCTGTTTATCCTAACCTGTGCTGGCATGTTGGAGCCAGGAGGGTGGTATAATCTGCTTGGAAGCAGTAGATGAGGAAAAAAATCCTGCTTTCCACCCTCAGCATCTGTGTGACTTTTCTTACGTGAACTTCTGTTCTCCAACCCACTCCTCAGGGTATTAGAGCAATGAATAGTCAGATCTAAACCTTTTGGGAGAAAAAGGAGCCTCATAACTTACAAGACAGGGCTCAGCACTGAGAAAAAGAAATACAGAAATTTGCCTTGAAACTTGTGGAAATAAAAAAATATATAACTGAAAGGCATAAAAATCCTTGTGTGTGTTCTAATATTGGTTGTGATTCTTGTCTGTTAGGAAGTCGGCTTGGCCCTGAGGACGTTATTGGCCACTGTGGATGAGACCATTCCCCTCCTACCAGCCAGCACCCACCGAGAGGTAGGGCACAGTCTTCCCCTTACAGCCCTGTGTGACAGCACTGCGCAGGGACACATTCAGGGATGCCTGTGGTGCTGAAGGGAGCTCCTCAGTCTGTGGCCAGCAGAGACATCGACTGCCCTACAAGCGATGACCTTCCCTCTAACACTGGCCCCAACCAGGACTGGGCTGTTCATTCTGGGGCATAGGGGTGGTGTGGAACAGTGGCCACTCAAGTTCCAGATCCTGGGTCTTCCTGCTGCTAGTCCACTGCAGAGCCACTGTGCGAGGTCCTCATCTGAGCTACAAGTGACTCTGAGCAGTGGACGAGGAAGGCACATGGGAAACTGCTGCTGGTGCCGTGAACCTTAAAGGTAGAGGAATGCCGATATGAATGGGGCGGGCATTGTGCATTGTCTACTTCCTCGAATTCTCCTTAAAAATAGTTGAGCTTGCAAATGATCCTGGTTTTCCATTTCAAGTAGTAATATAAAAAATTTCTTTTAGGCCAGGCATGGTAGCTCACGCCTGTAATCCCAACACTTTGGGAGGCCAAGGCAGGAGGATGGCTTGAGGCCTGGATTTCAAGACAACATAGTGAGACCCTATCTCTACCAAAAAATTAATAAATAAAATTATTGTCTTAAAAAATTCCAGGCCAGGCGTGGTGGCTCGTGCCTGTAATCTCAGCACTTTGGGAGGCTGAGGCGGACAGATCACGAGGTCAAGAGATCGAGACCATCCTGGCCAACATGATGAAACTCCATCTCTACTAAAAATACAAAAAGTAGCTGGGCACAGTGGCACACGCCTGTAGTCCCAGCTACTTGGGAGGCTGAGACAGGAGAATGACTTGAACCTGGGAGGTGGAGGTTGCAGTGAGCTGAGATCGTGCCATTGCACTCCAGCCTGTGACAGAGTGAGACTCCATCTGAAAATTAAAAAAAAAAAAAAAAGTCATTTTAAATTAGTAAATGTCTTTAAGAAGCTTCTTAAGGGCTGAGTGTGGTGGCTCACCTCTGTAATCCCAACACTTTGGGTGGCCAGGACAAGAGGATGGCTTAAAGCCAGTTTATGAGCAGCCTGGGCAACAAAGCGAGACTCTGTCTCTACAAAAAATTTTTAAAAATTAGCTGTGTGCAATAGCTACTTAGGAGGCTGAAGCAGGATGATCGCTTGAGCCCAGGAGCTTCAGGCTGCAGAGAGCTAGGATCAAGCCACCATACTCCATCCTGGGTGACAGAGCAAACCCTGTTTTTGAAACCCTGTTTCAAAAAAAAAAGTTTTAAGGAATAAAAGTTGACCCAAAATACGGTAGCCCAGCAACAACTATCATTTTTGCTACCTTTTGGCAATTTTGTTTCAGTTATATGACTAACAAATGAAAGGAAGCACCTGCCTTTGTTTTAGTGTCTTTGAGCCTAGGGTGTACACTCTGTGGTTGGGATTGACAAACGCACGTGGGATGCGTCCCCACTGCAGAGTCCAGGATCTGCAGGCTTCAGCCTTGCTCCCTGCTTACTCCAGCTGCCTGCTTTTCTCATTTCTTAGGGAAGCATGGGCAGTTCTTCATCCAAGCACACACTTTTTGTTTGTCCTTTTTATTTTGAAATCATTTCAGATTTATATGAAAGTTAATAGATTAATACAGAGAATTCCCAACTTTCCTTTGAGTTTCACAGCCTTTTAACATGTCAGCACATTGTCATCCCTGCTCCATTGTCTGTGTGTGTACACACATCACTTCCTGCTGTCGAGCAGCTTGAGAATGGCTGTGTATCTCATGCCCTCTTCCCCTTTAAGATTTCCATTTATATTTCTCACAACAAGGCCATTGTCCTACATAACCACCACACAATCACCACATTCTGGAACTTTAACATGATGTAATGCACTGTCCCACTCTGCAGGGCATGTTCCAGGGTCGTCGGTTGTCTCTGTAGCACTTTTCCCTCACCTGCGAGCGCCAGACGAGGATCACACTTTGCACGTGGTGTTGCTTTCTTCAGCCTCCTTTCATCTGAAACAGCTCCTCAGCCTTTTTTTTATCTTTCATGACATTGACATTTTTGACAAATATAGGCTCAGTGATTTTATAGAGTATTCTTAAAGTTGGATTGAGGGATATCCTATAAACATTTGTTTCTTCCTGATGAGATTGAGGTTTTGCATCTCCAGTCAGGAATACAACACAAATAATGCTGAATCCTTCTCAACATCATACCCAGAGACACACGATATCCAGGGGATGTTCCAGTTGACGAACTGGACATTGACTTCTGAAGGACAGTTGGACACAACTCCTGTTGGTGATTCCTTTGTAAATGGCATTGATTCATATGCATAAACCCTTTAACTTGTTTTTGAAAAGGCCTCTGACTGGTGCCGTAGCATAACATCACATCCCAACCAAATGGGGTTCTCTCACTTACCTGCTTCACCAGGCCTCTGGCTTTCCATGACAAGCCTCAGTTTTGCCCCAAAGTGAAGTTCCATATACCAGAGGCAAGAAAATGGCGTCCTACCAAGTGGATATTTTAGCGGGACTATTTGTCAACACCTACTCTAGTTGATAAAGTCTAAAGTAATCTTTCCATCTCCCCTGATTCCAATATACAGATTGCTCTCCTGTATACATTATTTTTTTAATTACTAATTTTTTTTTTTTTTTTTGAGACAGGGTCTCTCTCTGTCACCCAGGTTGGAATGCAGTGACTCCATCACAGCTCACTATAACCTCCAACTCCTGAGCTTAAGTGATCTTCCTGCCTCCGCCTCCCAAGTAGCTGAGATTACAGTTGTATACCACCACGCCCAGCTAATTCTTTATTTTTTTGTAGAGACAGAGTCTTACTGTGTTGCCCAAGCTGGTCTCAAATTCCTGCTTCAAGCCATCCTCCTACCTCGGTCTCCCAAAGTGCTGGGGTTACAGGCTTGAGCCACCACACCTGGCCTTAAATCATTTTTGAAAAGAAGAGGAGCCTGTCTTTGATCCTGCATCTGCCTTTCACTGTCCTCATGCCTCCTCCTGTCCCCATTGTACTTCCTGAAAGAGCAGCCCATCCCTGACGGGGCCACCTCCTCACATGGCAGCTGCGCTCAGCGCCAGCTCAGAGCATTCCAGTGCTCCAGCTGTTTGGAACTCTCTCTGCTGTAACGGCCCTTCAAGGTCTCCTAATTGCCAGAGCCCCTGCTTTCCCCTCAGTCCTAACTCCCCCTTGAGACCCCCTGTTCTGGCCCAGAGCTTCCTCACTCACTCCTCTCCTGCCAAGACCTCTGCTCAGGCTTTTGTTCCCTGCCACCCTTGAGTGTGGTCATCTCCTAAAGTGCTACCCACTTGTTTTATTAAAAAATACTTTTTCACTTTGGTAGTTCTTCTCATTCTCATAGATTCAAGTATTTGATGCCTCCCAAATCTGTGTTGATTTTGTAGAACCCCTCCCTGAGCTCTGATCTCCAACTGTCTGCCATTGGCAAGAATGGTCTGCTTTCCTTGTTTGCTTCCACGGTCAGTGACAACACCAGGCACTTGCACGTCTGCTCCCAGCAGTTCCCCATCCCCTACACACATGCAAACGACCACACACCTTCCGTCTCTCATCAGGTCTCAGGTTGGTCCGTTCACCTGCACATCCACCATCACCTCTCCTCTGAAGATGGCTTCTTAGATGGTTTATCTGCCTCTTGTCTGTTCCCCTGCCCTTCCATTCAGCCTCCACATTGCCACCAAGAGCCATCTTTCTAGAATATCTCTCTAGATTTTGTCATTCTCCTTCCTAAAAATCTCTTATCCCTCTTGCCAAGTCCTGCCAAATAAAGATCAACTTGGTGTGGCTTTCACAGTTGAAGCCAGCCTACTTTTACAGTATAGGCCAAATTCAGACAAATTCTCTCTGTGAAGTCTTTCTGACCCTCTCTGAGACAGAATGCGTTGCTGTCTTATCTATGCGCTTTTCTACTATGTGATTTATTCCAGTGTATTATAGGGTCCTGTGTATGCTTTTCCCACTCTAGACTGCGAGTAAAAACAGGTCTTCCTCCTTGTGTCCACAACACCAAGTGTCTCGTACATAATAGGTGCTCCATAATTGATAAAAGAGCAAATCACCATTGGTTGAAGAAACAGATAAGAAGGATCGTGAGACTCTCCCATGCAAAGCATTCTAACCCTGTAGGACAGCATTTTGTGTTCATTAGCTGCTTCCACCATTGCTGCCCTGACTTCATGTGTGGGGGGGGGTGGGGGGGGTGGCGCACATAATGGTCTAGCTCTGTCACCCAGACTGGAGTGCAATGGCACGATCTTGGCTTGCTACAACCTCCGTCTTCCAGGCTCAAGCCGTCCTCCCACCTCACCCTCCTGAGTAGCTGGGAATACAGGTGCACACCACCATACTCAGCCAACTTTTTGTATTTTTTTGTAGAGATGGGGTTTCACCATGTTGCCCAGGCTGGCCTCAAGCTTTTGCACTCAAGCCATCAGCCTGCCTCAGCCGCCCAAAGTGCTGAGATTGTACAGGAGTGAGCCACTGCACCCTGCCATCATCCTTAAACCATTTTTTGTATAGCCAAGGAAGGTCTTGAGAGAGAGTTGGCATAGTAGAAAGCATAAGACCAGAAGTCAGGACAGAAGCTTTTGTCCTGGCTTGGAGACTAACGAGCTTTGTGGCCTTCAGCACATCTTTCTGTATCTCAGTTGTCCACCCTCTGATGTGAAAGTGTTTGGAATAGATGATCTCTGAGGTTCTGTCAGATTCTGTGGTTCTATTATGAAACAAAAGCCCTGCCAGTCACTGGGATTAATGAAGTCTAAACAGTGAGCGCACATGGAGACTAAGTTAGTCATGGCGTCAGGGAAGGCTCTGATGGATCTGCGTGTGTGATGGGCCTGCACACACAGGACACTATAATAGCTGAATTTCTAAAGTAAGTAAAAAATTTTTTTAAATGCATGAATGTAGTGTGGGAAGTTAAAATAAGAAAAAAAAATAAAGATTGATTTTTACATCCTATTGCTCCTAAGGAAGATTTATTAAAGTTTTCTTCTCATGGAGGCACTGAAAGAAAGGCTCATAAAAATTCCCTGAAAAGTTCATTGGTGCAGGGCTCGGTGGCATGTGCCTGTGTTCCCAGCTAATGGGAAGGCTGAGGCAGGAAGATTGCTTGAGCCCAGGAGTTTGAGGCAAGCTTGGACAACATAGTAAGAACATCACTCTAAAAAAGAAAAAAAAAAAAAAATCACTGGAAACAGTTCTCCTGACCTATCTCTTGTCTTTCAGATTGAGATGGCACAGAAACTATTGAACTCTGACCTGGGCGAGCTCATCAACAAGATGAAACTGGCCCAGCAGTATGTCATGACCAGCCTCCAGCAAGAGTACAAAAAGCAAATGCTGACTGCTGCTCACGCCCTGGCTGTGGATGCCAAAAACTTACTCGATGTCATTGACCAAGCAAGACTGAAAATGCTTGGGCAGACGAGACCACACTGAGCCTCCCCTAGGAGCACGTCTTGCTACCCTCTTTTGAAGATGTTCTCTAGCCTTCCACCAGCAGCGAGGAATTAACCCTGTGTCCTCAGTCGCCAGCACTTACAGCTCCAACTTTTTTGAATGACCATCTGGTTGAAAATCTTTCTCATATAAGTTTAACCACACTTTGATTTGGGTTCATTTTTTGTTTTGTTTTTTTCAATCATGATATTCAGAAAAGTCCAGGATCCAAAATGTGGCGTTTTTCTAAGAATGAAAATCGTACGTAAGCTTTTAAGCATCATGAAGAACAGTTTATGTTCACATTAAGATACGTTCTAATGGGGGATGGCCAAGGGGTGACGTCTTAATTCCTAAACTACCTTAGCTGCATAGTGGAAGAGGAGAGCATGAAGCAAAGAATTCCAGGAAACCCAAGAGGCTGAGAATTCTTTTGTCTACCATAGAATTATTATCCAGACTGGAATTTTTGTTTGTTAGAACACCCTTCAGTTGCAATATGCTAATCCCACTTTACAAAGAATATAAAAGCTATATTTTGAAGACTTGAGTTATTTCAGAAAAAACTACAGCCCTTTTTGTCTTACCTGCCTTTTACTTTCGTGTGGATATGTGAAGCATTGGGTCGGGAACTAGCTGTAGAACACAACTAAAAACTCTTGTCTTTTTTCACAGAATAATGTGCCAGTTTTTTGTAGCAATGTTATTTCTCTTGGAAGCAGAAATGCTTTGTACCAGAGCACCTCCAAACTGCATTGAGAAGTTCCAGAACCATCCCCTTTTTCCATTTTTATATAATTTATAAAGAAAGATTAAAGCCATGTTGAATATTTCACAGCCACTGGAGTTAACTAACCCTTCCTTGTATCTGTCTTCCCAGGAGAGAATGAAGCAAAACAGGAATTTGGTTTTCTTTTGATGTCCAGTTACACCATCCATTCTGTTAATTTTGAAAAAATATACCCTCCCTTTAGTTTGTTGGGGGATATAAATTATTCTCAGGAAGAATATAATGAACTGTACAGTTACTTTGACCTATTAAAAAGGTGTTACCAGTAAAGTTCTTGTTGTAATATCCTTTCTTTTGGTTCTGTTTCTTCAGATGGCTTTTTTTCAGGTGACTTGTCAGATAAGATAACATACAGGAGAGCTCCCAATAATTATCAGGAAGCCTCTCACTAATTAGTTTCTTTTTTTTTTAATTTAATCTTCTAAACAAGTCAAGGATGTTACCACAGAAGGGTAGCGTGACGTAAGTTAACCTTTTCATTCCATCGTCACCTATTAAATGCAGAGCTCAGGATGGAAGTAGCAATGGTCTTCAATGAAAGAACCTTCCCCTTTGCAGGGTCTCACTGTTCCACTAACTCAGACTCAAAGCATAATTCACTTGTCAAGGAAATTGTTAGCATCTCCCAGGCCCATCCTAGTCTCGTTAGAATCTCTGTGAGCCACAGAGCAGGGAGCAAATAGAACTGGGATATCCAGCACTAGGGACTCAGACTCCAAAGGGAGGGATTTGAGAGAATTTTTTCCAGGTAAATACATACTCTTATGTGCAAAAGCAGCTGCATCTTTGGATCTGTGACGGTTACTTCATCTGAAGCAAATGTCAAGGGAAGGTCATCCTCGTGAGTTTGTTCAAATTTTTGGCATTCTTGAGTCTCTTACATTTCCATTTCCTCATGTTTGAAGTGGTGATTGTGAGAGTGAGCTAAGTCCAGTGTAAATGGTAAACTGCTCTACTACATACCTTGTAAGGGACTTTGATGCTGGACCTGTCCAGTGTACTCTCAGAGGTTTAGGAGCATCCGTGGCCTTCACCCACTAGAAACCAGTAGCACTCCCACCAAGCCGTGACAACCGAACTGTCTGCAAACATTGCCGAAGGTTCCCAGGGGAAGGAGGGACAGAACCATTGCAAGTTGAGAACTACTGTTTCAAATAAGAGTTTACCTGCAGTTAGCCAGGCGCGGTGGCTCACGCCTGTAATCCCAGCACTTTGGGAGGCCAAGGCAGGTGGATCACGAGGTCCATCCTGGCTAACACGGTGAAACCCTCTCTCTACTAAAAATAGAAAAAAATTAGCCGGGCATGGTGGCGGGCGCCTGTAGTCCCAGCTACTCGGGAGGCTGAGACAGGAGAATGGCGTGAACCCAGGAGGCGGAGCTTACAGTGAGCGGAGATCGCACCGCTGCTCTCCAGCCTGGGCAACAGAGCGTGACTCCGTCTCAAAAAAAAAAAAAAAAAGCTTACCTGCAGTTAATATATTTTGCCTCATGGTCTCACTTCTTAGGAACACCCAGAATTGCAGGTAAGTTTCACATCTTCCTATAAACCAAAGAAAATTTTGGTTTTTAGAGCAGGCAGAGAGATGTTGCATCAGTGCATGGGCCAGAGGTCAGAGGTCAAGTGCAGTCACCAGAGTTCTCTCTGTGCCTCTGTGAGCAGAGGCAATTCACATCCCATGAACTTAGTGGCCTGGAGGGCTATCAGGACCATGAGGTGACTTCCATTACAAAACAAAATGGGGAATTTCAAATCTGAAGACCCAGAGAAAAGTTCATTTGAAACTGAAAGTGTTCAAATTACTCAGCTTCATTATACTACCCCAATAACAGCTGCCTAATGAGACAAAGCATACATGCAGCACCTGAAAACCTGTCCAAGTTAGCTGGGAGAAGTGTTCACAATCTCATCATTTTTCTCCTATTTTTTATTTTACATTATTAAAGAGTAGAGTCTTTAAATAAAAGAGTAGAGTCTTTTATTTTACATTATTACAAGAGTAGAGTCTTGTAACTACACCCAGGGTCAGAGAATAGTAACATCACCCCAGAGGTCTTGGGGCTCCCTCCCGCACTGCTCCCCCAGAAGGGCAATCACCACCCTGCTTTTATCAACTTGAGTAGGATTTAACTTGCATACAATAAGAGCCATTGAATAAACAGCTCAATTTTTTTCAAATGTATACGTCCAGTTAGTGACCAGTGTGAGGAAGATGAGAAAGAGCCCGCACTTGGGAAGTGCCTTCATACCTCTGGAGGGCAGGTCCCTGTTTTTCCTTTGTAGTCTCGTCTCCATTGCTAGAAATGGCTTCTTACACTTCAGATTGCTTCTAGAACTACACCGTATATACTCTCATTTCTGGCTGCTTTCACTACGAGTGATGTTTTTGAATATCCATGTTGTGTGTATCTGAAGTTCATTCCTTTTTATTTCTGATAATACTCCATGGTAGGAATATATTGCTGCGTATTTCCCTGTTCACCTGTTGATGAATGGGACATTTGGGTGGTTTTCAGTTTCTGACTATTAGAAATAAAACTGGGGACAGTGTTTCCATTCCTCCTGGGCAAGTAAACTATGAAGGAAAGTTCTGGAACATCTGGTAAGTGTATGCTTACCTTTATTAAAAACGGCCAAACTGGTTTCCAGTGACATTATACCATTTTCATGGATGGACATTCCAGTTGCTCCACATTGTCACCAATGCTTGGTAGTGTCGGTCGTTTTTATCCTCCATATCTAATGAGGTTGAGCGTTTTTTTTTTCCTGTACTTAGCCATTGATATATGTTTTTGTGAAGCATCTGCTCAGATATTTTGCATTTTTAAGAAAACTGTTTATCATGTTGTTGTGGAGTAATGGGTGTTCTTATACACTCTGGATATCAGTCTGGTCAGATACTTGTTTTCTAGGTATTTTCTCTCATCTTGGGGCTTGACTATTCATTTTCTTAACTGTACCTCCTTGTATTTTTATCTGAAAAACTGGCAGAGGGGTTGTTATGATTGAGATTTCATTGAGTTTATAGATTAGTTTGGGGAGTGTAGATGTCTTAGAAATTGAGTCTTCAGAAACATGAACTTCTTTTTTAAAAAGAAGATCTTGGCCAGGTGCAGTGGCTCATGCCTATAATCCCAGCACTTTGGGAGGCCAAGGCAGCAGATCACCTGAGGTCAGGTCAGGAGTTCGAGACCAGCCTGGCCAACATAGTGAAACCCCATCTCTACTAAAAATACAAAAATTAGCCAGGTGTGATGGCACATGTCTGTAGTCCCAGCTACTCAGGAGACTGAGGCAGGAGAATCATCTGAACCCAGGAGGCGGGAGGTTGCAATGAGCCGAGATCAGGCCACTGCACTCCAGCCTGGGTGACAGAGCGAGACTCCATCTCAAAAATAATAATGATAATAAATAAGATCTTTAGTCGGGTGTGGTGGTGTAGTCCCAGCTGGTGTAGTCCCATCTACTCTGGAGGCTGAAGTGGGAGGATCACTTGAGCCCAGGAGGTTGAGGCTCCAGTGAGCTGTGATCGCGACTGCACTCCAGCCTGAGTGACAGAGTGAGACGCTGTCTCTTTAAAAATAAAAAAAAATACTGCTTGTTTTGGCAGCGCATATACTAAAATTGGAACGATACAGAGAAGATTAGCTTTTAAAAACTTTTTAAAGGCTGGGCGTGGTGGCTCATGCCTGTAACGTCAGCACTTTGGGAGGCCCGAGGCAGGCAGATCACCTGAGGTCAGGAGTTTGAGACCAGCCTGGCCAACATAGTGAAACCCTATCTCTACTAAAAATATAAAAATTAGCCGGGCATGGTGGACCTCCGCCTCCCAGGTTCAAGTGATTCTCCTGCTTCAGCCTCCCTAGTAGCTGGGATTACAATCATCCGCCACCACGCCCAGCTAAATTTTGTAATTTTAGTAGAAGTGGGGTTGGCCAGGCTGGTCTCGAACTCCTGACCTCAAATGATCTGCCTGCCTCTGCCTCCCGAAGTGCTGGGATTACAGACATGAGCTACCACACCTGGTCTCAGTCAACTGTCTTAATGCAAAGGGATCCTTAAAACCTTTTGAAGACATGACCAGTTTACATTTTTTTAATAACTCATGACCAGAAACTTCAAGATCATTAAGGTTACAGTTTCCCTTTTTTTAATTTAAAAATTTTATAGAGAAGATGGTTTCTGCTTGAAATATGAACACTTTTTGAAATATGAGCACTTTTATTCATAATGTAATTACAACATTTATATATACATGTTTAATACTAGAGTACACTACCTTTAAACCAAAGGATTTTAAAATGTAAGACCAGGCGCAGTGGCTCACGCCTGTAATCCCAGCACTTTGGGAGGCCGAGGCGGGTGGATCACCAGAGGTCAGGAGTTCGGGACCAGCCTGGCCAACATGATGAAACCCCATCTCTACTAAAAATACAAAATTAGCCAGGTGTGGTGGCACATGCCTGCAATTCCAACTACTAGTTGGGGCTGAGGCAGGAGAATTGCTTGAGCCCTGGCAGCAGAGGTTGCAGTGAGCTGAGATCGGGCCACTGCACTCCAGCCTGGGCAACAGAGCAAGACTCCATCTCAAAAAAAGTAAAATGTGAATACTTTGTCTCCCCTTTTTAAAAACAAATGGAAATCACCTTATTCAAAGGGAGCTCATTAAAACATTGAGTCCCCAGTGACTGATTTTTTGAACCCCCTTACTTGCCAGCCCAGGTCACTGAGTATAATTTACAACTTAGCTCTCTATCAGGGTACCGGAAGTTTCTGTTCTCCCATCCTGGAGTGTTCTTAAAAGCCAGCACTTTTAACACTTTAGTAAGGGTTTTGACTTGTGTTCAAAGTCTTTGAGACCCATAATTTCACATTTCTAGCTGTCACTAGAAATGAGTCAAGAAGCTCAACTGAATCTGAAACGCTTTACAGGCTCAGGTGCCAGTCTCCTCTGGAGGTTGGCCAACCCCACTTATCCTGTGCATCTTTCTGTGCCACTGCTGGAATGCAGTCAGCTTGCACAACGGTAAGGATCTGTTGGCAAGGGTTATAGATTTTACATGTTTATTTAAATGCTGCTTTAAGTTGTAAGGGGTCATCTTTAAGTTAGGGACATCTTTAACAATAACTTTTGCCCCTGCCTGTGACTAGGGATTACACACTACAGCTACTGTGCACCAAGAATTCAATACTAGTTCAAGCCAGGCACAGTGGCTACACGTGTAATCCCAACACCTTTGGAGGCCGAGGCGGGCAAATCACCTGAGATCAGGAGCTCAAGAACAGTCTGGCCAACATGATGAAACCCCGTCTCTACTAAAAATACAAAAATTAGCCAGGCAGGGTGGCAGGTGCCTGTAGTCCCAGCTACTCGGGAGACTGAAGCAGGAGAATCGCTTGAACCTGAGAGGTGGAGATTGCAGTGAGAAAAGATCATGCCACTGGCACTCCAGCCTGGGCAACAGAGTGAGACTCCTTCTCAAAAAAAAAAAAATGTAACCAGGCGTGGTGGTGTGTGCCTGTGGTCCCAGCTATGTGGGAGGCTGAAGTGGGAGGATTACTTGAACCCCAGGGGTGGAGGCTTCAGTGAGCCGTGAGTGTGCCATTGCACTTCAGCCTGGGTGACAGAGCGAGACCCTGTCTCAAAACAACAACCACGGTTTATTATATACAGGGGTCATACAGTACAGCTAACTATGCACTGCAGATTGTACACCAGCTAACTGCACCAGAGATTGAGTATTACAGATTATTATATACTAGGGTTATACATTGCAACTGAGTAGGTACCATGGGTTGCACACTACCAAGTGTAGGAGTCGGAGGGTGGAGACCGTTCTAGCCTATTAAGGTCAAAGTTCCAGAACAAAATGAGAAGCTGTAGGTAATGCCTGAGGCCTGGAAGGAAGTGTGGATTCAGCCATAGTAGGAGTGGAGATGGGCTGAGGTTGAGATGAGAAGAGCTGGGCAGGTTGTGGGAAGACCCATGCTTGGTGTTTTTGTGGTCCACTGAAGTATAAAGGACGCTATCAGCAGCAGCCTCTAGTTCAACTCACACCACCTGAGTGGTACGATGCTTATCCCTGGTTCACAGGTGAAGAAACAGTTACACAGTCATCTGACAGCCACGTAGTGAGTAGGTGCCAGAACTGGGTTGGAAGCTGGGTCGGCCTCATATTTAGGACTGTAACATAACCACTAGGCCAAATGCCTCTCCCAGATTCTCCCCAGGGATGAAGACCCCACAAATTACATTTTGAAATTATCTGATGCCTGACAATATCAGAATTGCCATATTTGGTTGGGTTTCCCATCCACACAACCCAGTAAAATCAAAGCTCAGTGCCAAAGTAAAAAGGCATTGGTGATGTGCCCCAAAGGTCTTTCATCCGGGTCTAACCCTTTGCAGATGACTGGACATGCTGGAATGATGAGCCCAGAGGGCTCTGATCTCCACCTAAAGTGACACATCCTTTGTCCTTTAGTTGTCCCTCATGTTCTCTCTCAATGACAACAGCTAATACTGAGTTCACGTGTGCCAGGCACTGTCCTCAGTTCTAACAGTGACCCTCTAAGGCAGGAGGGTTTAATCTCTTCACTTGGAAATGCGGGTTTGGGAGTTTAAATTCTTAGGTCACCTTGGCGCTGGAACCCAGCCCCCAGGTGTCCTGGCTTTCAGGCTTTGACCAGGTTTAGCAATGACCAGGTGTAGCAATAATGAGGGCTGTGTGTGTTGTTTAAAACTTTTGAATCATGCCTGGCTTTAATTTGTTATCTTTCTGCAAACAGGCCGGACATGGTGGCTGACACCTGTAATCCCAGCCACTCGAGAGGCTGAGGCAGGAGGATCACTTCAGGCCAGGAGTTTGAGACCAGCCTGGACAACATAGCGAGACCTTGTTCCTACTAAAAACTAAAAAATTGGCTGGGCACCGTGGCTCACGCCTGTAAATCCCAGCACTTCGGGAGGCCGGGGCAGGCAGATCACGAGGTCAGGAGTTCGAGACCAGCCTGGTCAATATGGTGAAACCCCGTCTCTACTAAAAATACAAAAACTAGCCAAGTGTAGTGGTGCACGCCTATAGTCCCAGCTACTCGGGAGGCTGAAGCAGGGAAATCGCTTGAACCCGGGAGGTTGAGGTTGCAGTGAGCCAAGATCGTGCCACTGCACTCCAGCGTGGGCAACAGAACAAGACTCCATCTGAAAATAAATAAATAAGTAAATAAAAACCTAAAAAATTAAGTGGGCGTGGTGGTACATGTCTGTAGTCCCAGCTACTCAGGAGGCTAAGGCAAGAGGGGTGCTTGAGCCCAGGAGTTCAAGTTTACAGTGAGCTATGATCACCCACTGCACTCCAGCCTGGGTGACAGAACAAGACCCTGTCTCTTTAAAAATAATAATTTTTGAAATGTAACTAGAGTGTTGTCTCAGACTATCATATTTTTCAAGATCTACTGGATATAACCCAGATAAAACTTCTGTCCAATATTATACTGGGTGGGCATTGATTAATGAAGTAAGTAAAACTGATTTTATTAAATCACTTTAATATGCTGTATTAAAATGCTGTAACTTTGGTCAATCCTCATCTTATTTCATCTTATCAAGTGCTTCATATTTTCCACTCCTAACAGCAAAAAGTAAAAATGATATGTGAACTTCCAGAGTGATTGTGTGTGTGTATATATGTGTGTGTATGTTTATATATATATACATACATTCAAATATATATACACGTTTTCTTTAAAAAAAAAAAAAAGTGAGGCCCTCCTTTGCAGAGTGATTGTTTTTTAAGCAGTGTGTTACTTTCTGTTTCTTTACATTCATAAGAAAATCTGGTCATGATATGTAACAACATGGATGGAGTTACTTCTGATTTTTATATTTGATTCTCGTTTAATAAATCCCCAAAGCCAAAAAAAATCATTATACATGCTCACATTCATTTATCAAATGAATATCATGCTATCATACTCCTTGCTTCATAAGTTACTACTCTAAGCACACATTATATTGTATTATTATAAATGATGTTAAAGTGGATACAGTATGATTTATTTTCTTGCTCTTGTAACGTGGTAAAATAGATACATTAATTATATCTTTATCATTTTAATCTTTACTTGACTGCATTTAGTAATCTATCTTACAAATACATTCTTTATTTCTCAGTGGCTTCTATAATAATCCTAGAAATGTGTATTAGCACGTTTATTTGAATTGAAAAATGAAGTCACCTGACAGAGTCTATCTGGCTTTCTTGTTTGACAAGGGGGACGGGCTCTGCAAATCAGATATCAGATGCCATATTTTTCCATTAATTGAATAAGCTAAATCTACAGTTATAACTTTGACAAAAATGTATTAATATTTAAAGAAGTAATATAACTTTTATTTAAAAAACATTTTATTGCAGCCGGGCGCAGTGGCTCAACCCTGTAATCACAGCACTTTGGGAGGCCGAGGCGGGCAGATCACCTGAGGTCAGGAGTTCAAGACCAGCCTGGCCAATATGACGAAATCCCGTCTCTACTAAAAATATGAAAGTTAGCCGGGTGTGGTGGCAGTTGCCTGTAGTCCTAGTTACTCCAAAGGCTGAGGCAGGAGAATCGCTTGAACCCGGGAGGTGGAGGTTTCAGTGAGCGGAGATTGTGCCACTGCACTGCAGCCTGGAGCGAGACTCTGTCTCAAAAAAAAAAAAATTTGACCAGATGCAGTGGCTTACGCCCGTAATCCCAGCACGTTGGGAGGCTGAGGCGGATGGATCCCAAGGTTAGGGGTTCAAGACCAGCCTAGCCAAGATGGTGCAACCTCGTCTCTACTAAAAATACAAAAATTAGCCAAGTGCACGGTGGCAGGCACCCGTAATCTCAGCTACTAGAGAGGCTGAGGCAAGAGAATCACTTGAACCGGGGTAGGGGCGGAAGTTGCAGTGAGCCGAGATCGTACCACTGCACTCCAGCCTGGGTGACACAGTGAGACTCTGTGTCAAAAAAAATATGTATTTATTGGCAAAGATATAAGTGAATTAACTCCGACAGAGCGAGACTCCTTCTCAAAAAAAAATTTATTCTCAAAGATGTAAATAATATAACAATATTTTTATGTTCCTCACACCTTACTGACCATATTAGGTTAAACTTGATCCTTTTAAATTAATATTAGATATCAGCCTCAGAAAATTCTTTTTGTTTTCGTTGAGGTAAATGTACATACAGTGAAATGCACAGTTTAATGAATTTTAACAAATGCATACACCTGTGTAACCATCACTCAAATTGAGATATAGAACATACTCATGGGGAGTTCCCAGCCTATAGGCAAACACTGTTCTGATTTCCAACAAGATAGATTAGTTTTTGCCTGTTCTTGAATTCATATCAATTGAGCATACAGTGTGTGCTTTTTTGTGTCTAGCTTCTTTCACTCAACACAATGTTTTTGGGATGCATCCATGTGGTGTGTTTGTTGTTTTTTTGTTTTGTTTTTGTTTTTGTTTTTTTTGAGATGGAGTCTCATTCTGTAGCCCAGGCTGGAGTGCAGTGGCACGATCTCAGCTCACTGCAACCTCTGCCTCTTGGGTTCAAGTGATTCTCCTGCCTCAGTCTCCCGAGTAGCTGGGATTACAGGCGCCTGCCACTGCACCTGGCTATTTTTGGTAGTTTTAGTAGAGACAGGGTTTCACCATGTTGGCCAGGCTGGTCTTGAACTCCTGACCTTGTGATCCACCCGCCTCAGCCTCCCAAAGTGCTGGAATTACAGGCATGAGCACCGCACCTAGCCTATAATTTTTTTTTAATTGCTGAATAGTATTCTATTGTGTACATAGACTACCGTTTGTTTACCATTCTCCTATTGATAGATATCTGATTGTTTCCAGTTTGGGGCTTAATGAATAAAGTGGCTGTAAACATTTGCATACAAGTCTTTTTGGATAAGTGTGTTTTTATTTCTTTTCTCTTTTTTTTTTTTTTTTTTTTTGAGACAGGGTCTCACTCTGTCACCCAGGCTGGAGTGCAGTGGCACGATCCGAGCTCACTGCAGCCAGGCATCCTCTTGTCTCAGCCCCCTAAAATGTTGGGATTTACAGGGATGGCCCACTATAACTGGCCAACTGTTTGCTTTTGTGAAGGTCTGTTCAAATCTTTTGCCTATTTTTTAAAATTATTTAATTTATTGAGACAGGGTCTCATTCTGTTGCCCAGGCTGGAGTGCAGTGGCTCAGTCACGGCTCACTGCCAGCTCCACTTCCTGGGCCCAGGTGATCCTCCCACCTCAGCCTCCCCAGTAACTGGGACTGCAGGTATGCACCACCACATCTAGCTAATTTTTGTATTTTTTGTAGAGATGCAGTTTTGCCACGTTACCCAGGCTATTACTCATTTTTAAAAAATTATTATTTTTTTTATTTATTTTACAGCGAGTTTCACTGTGTTGTCCAGGCTGGTCTTAAACTGCTGAGCTCAAACAATTCTCTTACTTCAGCCTCCCAAGTAGCTGGGACTATAGGCGTGAGCCACTCCATGTGGCCTTTTGCTGGTTTTTAAAAATTAAGTTGTTTACTTTATTATTGATTTGTAGTCATTCTTTATATATTCTGGATATAAGTCCTTTGTCCGCTGTATGCATTGCAAATATTCTCTCTCAGTCCATGGCTTGTCTTTTTATTTTCTTAACAGTATCTTTTGATGAGCAATAGTTCTTAATTTGAATGAAGTTCTAATTAATACATTTTAAAATACTTAGTGCTTTTTGCATCTTCTCTAAGACATCTTTGCCTGCCCCAAGCTTGCACGATATTTACCATATTTTCCTCTAAAAGCTATATAACATTATTTTTTAAGGTTGTTTGTTTGTTTTTGAGACAGGGTGCCACTCTGTCACCTAGGTTGGAGCACAGTGGAGCAACCTCGGCTCACTGCAGCTTCGACCCAGTGGAGCAACCTCGGCTCACTACAGCTTCGACCCCCCGAGCTTGAGCGATCCTCCTACCTCAGCCTCCCAAGTAACTGGGACTTTCTTTTCCCTTTTTTTTTTTTTTCTTCTTGAGACAGAGTCTCACTCTGTCACCCAGGCTGGAGTGCAGTAGCATAATCAGAGCTCACTGCAGCCATGAACTACTAGGATCTAGGTGTATGCCACTAAGCCTGTCTAATTTTTATATTTTTTATAGAGATGAGGTTTTGCCACGTTGCCAGGCTGGTCTTGAACTCCTGGGCTCAAGCAATCCTCCTGCCTGGGCCTCCCAAAGTGCTGGGATTACAGGCATAAGCCACTGCGCCCCGCCATATTAGTTTTATATTTAGGTCTATGGTTTATCTTGAATTAGTGTGAAGGATGTGAGGTGGATGTTGAAGTTCATTATTTTCCATATGGAAATCCAATTATTCCAGCACCATTTGTTGAAAAAAATCTTTCTCCGTTGTCTTGCCTTGTTGGTACCTTGGTCAAAAACCTATTGGCCATTTATGTGTGGATTTATTTCTAGACTTGCTATTCTGTTGCACTGTTCTCATCTGTTCTTATGTCTATACCACATTGTCTTGATTACTGTAGCTTTATAATGACTCCTGAAACCAAGTGTAGTCAGTCTTGAAAGTGGCTATTGCAAGTCATCCAATTTTGTTCTTTTTCTCCAAGATACTTATTTTTGGCTCTTCTGACTCACTTGCAGTTATATTTACATTTTGGCACCAATTTGTCAACTTCCATGTTTTAAAAGGCCCCTTGGGATTTTGACTCAGTTAGCTTCTGCTGTGTAACAACACATGTTCCCCTCACTCCACCTCTGCGCATTAGCTGGCGGTTGGCTGATGCAGCTGCATGTGGCTGGGAGGCTCTGCCTCCAGATGGACCTGGCTTCACATGCCCTCAGCGACCAGGCTGAGGAAGATGCAGGCAGGAAGTTTTCTCTAGGCCACCTGGCTGGGACCAACCCCGCAACCAGACGGGGCAACTGCATGTAAGCCTCTGAGGGCAGGACTGCTGACATCCTGCCGACCGTTGATAGTCACATGGTTGAGCTCAGCACCACTGGGGTAAGAAATCAACTGTGAAGGGCAAGGGAGCGATGACTTTTGGACGGTAATCTCATCTATCACACCTTTCTGTAGACACCCAGACTCAATTAGGGTCACAAAAGATCCTTTTTTTTTTTTTTTTTTTTGAGATGGAGTCTCGCTCTGTCGCCCAGGCTGGAGTGCAGTGGCATGATCTCCGCTCACTGCAAGCTCCGCCTCCCAGGTTCACACCATTCTCCTGCCTCAGCCTCCCGAGTAGCTGGGACTACAGGCACCTGCCATCACGCCCGGCTAATTTTTTGTATTTTCAGTAGAGACGGGGTTTTACTGTGTTAGCCAGGCTTGTCTCAAACTCCTGACCTCAACTGATCCGCCCGCCTCAGCCTCCCAAAGTGCTGGGATTACAGGCGTGAGCCACCGCACCCGGCCACAAAAGAACCTTTTGAAAGCCAGGTGACTTCAGTTGTAGCTTCCATCACCTGAGGCAGGATGGCTGAGTCGCCAGCTGTGGGTTCTCACCCAGGACGGTCGGTAGGAGAGCAGCATGCGAGTTCTGGAGGATATCCTGGGAGGGGTCAGAGCACTGAGTCACTGTAACAGAATTTCCTTCCATTCTCACCCACGCTTCCTGGGACCGCAGCTGTAAGCACTGACATTCACAAACATGGGGAACAGGAAAAGAATTGTTGAAGAGCCCTGAGTCCAGCAATGGGCCATCCGGTTCTTCCTGAGTCTGGGAATTAGAAAAAAAAAGGTCCACTATTTTCCTTAAGAGATTATTTCCAACAAAAATGTATGATTTTCATGACTAATAATTATTATTCAAACTTTGTAATATATTTGTGTTTGATTAGTTGTGTTCTGACAATTGTAATGATAAGTAAACCCAGAAGAATTTTTTCTAACACTTGGTCTCACAGGAAATAAAAATTTAAGATTTCAATTTATATATACTTTTTGTTGTAGACAAGTATATAGCATAATCAATAGGATTTTCAAACATAAAAATATTTCCTTAGGATAAAAATATGTGGAAGAATTAACATGGAAAATGGGTCCTGTGAGGAAAAGAGCAATGTGAAATATTAAAGAAGAGGTGGCTCAGATACAGTCAGCCCTCCATGCCCTCAGAGTCAACCAACTGTGGATGGAAAATGTAGTCAGGCCTATGATGGTTATCTCTGTACTGAAAGTGTACAGACATTTTTCTTATCATTATTCTCTAAACAATACAGTATAATTATTTACTACATGGCATTTTACATTGTGTTAGGTATTAGAAGTAATCTAGGCCGGGTGCGGTGGCTCACGCCTGTAATCCCAGCACTTTGGGAGGCTGAGGTGGGCGGATCATGAGGTCAAGAGATTGAGACCATCCTGGCCAACATGGTGAAACTCCATCTCTACCAAAAATACGAAAATTAGCCGGGCATGGTGGCACGCGCCTGTAGTCCCAGCTACTCGGGAGGCTGAGGCAGGAGAATTGATTGAACCCGGGAGGCAGAGGTTGCAGTGAGCCAAGATCGCACCACTGCACTCCAGCCTGGCAATAGAGCAGGATTCCGTCTCAAAAAAAAAAAAAAAAAAAAAGTAATCTAGAGATGATTTAAAGTATATGGGAGGATGTGCTTAGGCTCTATGCAAATACCGCACCATTTTACATCACGGACTTGAGCTGTGCATTTTAGTATCCACTGGGGGTCCTGGAACCAATCCCCCACAAATATAGAGGGACAACTACACTGTTCTGAATGGATTATATACGATATCAAATCGATATGGTATTTTTCTGTTCCATCTGGTTACATTTTTTTAAGTGAGATGACAGTTTTAAGTGTCAATATTTACAATGTTCCAGAAGTTGTATTCTTTGTAACTGTTTAAGCTTACATAATATTTTAGGTGTCAACTTAATGTGTAAGGGGGGTAAAAAAATTTAAAATGACATTTGGGGGTATGTAAACAAAACTGTTTGAAGACTGCCGATGCCGAGTGCATTCATTGTATGGTGGAGTCAGAAGAAACTCAGAGATCAGCTACAGACTCCCTGGTGTCATCGTGCCACTGTACCTGTTGGTACAAGCAACTTGGTAACCAAGCTGCTGGGTTTCTAGCTTGTCTGTGGGATCCCTCTGCCTCAGTTTCTCATCATAGGATGAGGGTAAGTGCTCTGAGGCTTGAATGAGTAAATACTCATGCAGTGCCTAGAACAGGTACTTGGGCCAAGGAAGTGCACTGTGCCAGTGTCTGCCTTTTGATGGAAATGCATCTCTTAGGAGGCAGTGCAGGATCCCATGGGCTGTTTACCTATCTTCCCATGGACCCATGCTGAGTTCTGCTTCTTCAGGAAACACAGAACAAGACTCTTCCCTTCTCTATATGTGAGCTCAATAAGAGTATATTAGTCCACTGTGGGCTGCTATAACAAAATACCATAGACTGGGCGGCTTATGACCAACAGAAATGTATTTCTCATAGTTCTGGAGTCTGCAAAGTCCAAGATCAAGGCACCAGCAGATTCAGTGTCTGCTGAGGGCCTTCTCCCTGGTCCACAGATGACAGCTTCTCCCTGTATCCTCATATGGTGGAAGGGGCAAGGCAGCTCTCTGAGACCTCTTTTTTTATTTTTATTCTTTTACAAATGGAGTCTTGTACTGTCACCCAGGCTGGAGTGCAGTGGCACGATACAGCTTATTATAACCTTGAACTCCGGGGCTCAAGAGATCCTCCCACCTCAGCATCCCAAATAGTTGGAACCACAGGTGCACACCACTGCAATGGGCTTTTTTTTTCCCCCCCAAGACAGAGTCTCACTCTGTCACCCAGGCTGGAGTGCAATGGGGCAATCTTGGCTCACTGCAACCTCTGCCTCCTGGGTTCAAGCGATTCTCCTGCCTCAATCTCCCAAGTAGCTGGGATTACAAGCCCACACCACCACGCTGGGCTAATTTTTGTATTTTTGGTGGAGACGGGGTTTCACCACATTGGCCAGGCTGGTCTCAAACTCCTGATCTCAGGTGATCCACCCGCCTCGGCCTCCCAAAGTGCTGGGATTACAGGCATGAGTCACCGGCTAATTTTTTTTTTCAAGACAAGAGTCTTGGCCATGCATGGTGGCTCATGCCTGTAATCTCAGCACTTGGGAGGCCGAGGCAGGTGGCTCACTGGAGGCCGGGAGTTTGAGACCAACCTAGGCAACATGGCAAAAACCCATCTCTACTAAAAATACAAAAATTAGCCAGGTGTGGTGGTGCACTCAGCTACTCAGGAGGCTGAGACATGAGAATTGCTTGAACCCAGGAGGGGGAGGCTGCAGTCAGCCGAGATCGCACCACTGCACTCCAGTCTAGGTAACAGGGAGACTCTGTCTTGGAAAAAAAAAAAGAGGGAGTCTCGCATTGTTGCCCACGCTGGTTTCAAACTCCTGTTCTCAAGCAATTCTCCCGCCTTGGCCTCTTGAGTAGCTGGGATTACAGGTGCCAGCCACTGCACCAGGCAAACAAGGCCTCTTTTATTTTATGTATTTATATTTATTTTTTGAGAAAGGGTCTTGCTCTGTCACCCAGGCTGGGGTGCAGTGGCATGATTTCAGCTCACTGCAACTTCCGTCTCCCAGGCTCAAGCAATTCTCCCACCTCAGCCTCCCAAGTATCTGGGAGTATAGTTGTGTGCCACCATGCCTGGCTAATTTTTGTATTTTTTGTAGAGATGGAGTCTTGCCATGTTGGCCAGGCTGGCCTCAAACTCCTGAGCTCAAGTGATCCACTAACAGGGCTTCTTTTATAAGGGTGTTAATCCCAATTGTGAGGGCTCCATCCTCATGAAATAATCACCTCCTAAGGGCCTTACCTAATACCACCAACTTTCATGTTAAGATTTCAACATATGCATTTTGTGGGGGGAAACACACACTTAGATGATGGCAAAAAGTTTGAAACAGTGACTCCGCCCACCCACTGCCTGAAATTGTCCTGTTATGTGATTAGACTGTATCCCGATGCTTCTCAATTCTGATGGCCCTCTTCCATGTGTGATACCGCAGGGAAATGTAGGCTCTTGAAACAGAGGAACTTAGGAGAGTGTTGGGATGTTATGTACAGAGTATCCACTAAGGAACCAGGCCCTTATCAGGAACGCGACATATGTGCTCTCATTGTTGGTCACCATCAGCCATGTTCCCAATAAGGAGGCCACACCAATCTCAGTGGGCTCACAGGGTATCCAGGACTAGGTTCCAGAGCTGCACACTCCACCTGCTGCCTCTTCAGAGAAGCGGGGCATCTACCTTCCTTAGGCTGGTGTTGGCAGAACACAAACACAAAACACAATGTCAGTGCCGTGACGCTTCCTGCCTCCCCAGCGTCCATGCCGTCTCCCTTCATTGTGAAATTCTCAGTCGTGTTTCGCAGATTTCTGTGCAGAGGTTTTGTACATCTTTATTTTCATTTGTTCTTCTGTTTTTAACTTTTCTTTTTTCCTTTCTTTTTTTTTTTTCCTTTTTCTTTTTTTTAGTTTTTTTGAGACGGTCTCTGTTGGCCAGGCTGAAGTACAGTGGCGTGATCACAGTTCACTGTTGCCTTGACTTCCCAGGCTCAAGCCATCCTCTTGCCTCAGCCTCCCAATTAGCTGAGACTACGGGTATGTGCCACTGTGCCCAGCCTCATTCTATTTCAATTTTATTTTTAGGCCAGGCCTGATGGCTCACGCCTGTAAGCCCAGCACTTTGGAAGGCCGAGGTGGGTGGATCATTTGAGGCCAGCCTGGCCATCATGGCAAAACCCCGTCTCTACTAAAAATACAAAAATTAGCCAGGCGTGGTTGTGCACGCCTGCAGTCCCAGCTACTCGGGAGGCTGAGGCATGAGAATTGCTCAAACCCGGGAGGCGGAGGTTGCAGTGAGCCAAGATCATGCCACTGCACTCCAGCCCGGGTGACAGAGTGAGACTCTGTCTCAAAAATAAATAAATTTTTATTTTTAATTGTCATTAGTATATAGAATTATGCTTAATTTTAAAATATTGGTCTTATAGCCAAAATCTTTGCTAAACAATGTATCAGTATATTATTTCAAAGAAACATGATACTAGATAAGAATGACAGTATAAAGGAGTCATTGTGGAAAGCTAAAAATTGACACTTGTTTACATCATTATATGCTTGGCTTCTTTGACAATTTTTACTTAATGTTTCTCCTCATATGAAAGATAGGTTGCTGTTTTTTTGTTGTGTGTGTGTGTGTGTTTTTTTTTTTCTGAGACAGCGTCTCGCTCTATCACCCAGACTAGAGCGCAATGGTACAATCACAGCTCATTGCAGCCTCAGCCTCCCTGAGGGCTTAGGTGATCTCCCACCTTAGCCTCCTGAGTAGCTGGGACTACAAGCACACAACCATGTCCCACTAATTTTTGTATTTTTTGTAGAGATAGGGTCCCACTCTGTTGCCCACACTGATCTCAAACTGTGCTCAAGACACCTGCCCACCTCAGCCTCCCAAAGTGCTGGGATTACAGGTGTAAGCCACCATCTTTAGTGAAAGACAGCTTTTATTTATCTCTTTTAACTCCAGAAAATGCTACAAGTTGGATACACCACATCCACACAAATCTCCCAAGGACTTTGGAGAAGATGCATTGGGATGAATTTGTAACTCTTGACCTTAAACAATTTGTGGCAGCATCTCTTATGTGCTCTGGGTGGTCTTCACATCATGCTTAGAAACACCAGCTGGGCCAGGCATGGTGGCTCACGCCTGTAATCCCAGCACTTTGGGAGGCCGAGGTGGGTGGATCACAAGGTCAGGAGTTCAAGACCAGCCTGGCCAATATGGTGAAACCCCGTCTCTACTACAAATACAAAAAATTAGCTGGGCATGGTGGCGCATGCCAGTAGTCCTAGCTACTCGGGAGGCTGAGGTAGGAGAATCGCTTGAACCCGGGAGGTGGAGGTTGCAGTGAGCTGGGATTGCACCACTGGCACTCCAGCCTGTGCAACAGAGCGAGACTCCATCTCAAAAAAAAAAAAAAAAAAAAACACCAGCTGTCCTCAGGCTGGGACAAAGGAAGGCAAGGGCACCCACACCTCATAGGTGAGACACCATACTTCAAAGAGGAACTAGATTCAGAGTTAAATTTAGGGGGCTGTAAGTAAGTGTGCCAGACTAAAAGGCAGAGATCAATGCCTGCCTGAAAAAAATACAGTTTGAAAAGAAAATAAAAATAAAACAAAAAAAATGCAGTTTGGCTGTGCATGGTGGCTCACGCCTGTAATCCCAGCACTTCGGGAGGCCAAGGCAGGCAGATAACTTGAGGTCAGGAGCTCAAGACAAGCCTGGCCAACATGGTGAAACCCCATCTCTACTAAAAATGCAAAAATTAGCCAGGCGCGGTGGCATGCGCCTGTAATCCCAGCTACTGGGGAGGCTGAGGCAGGAGAATCACTTGAACGCGGGAGGCGAAGGCTGCAGTGAGCCGAGATGGCATCACTGCTCTCCAGCCTAGGAGACAGAGCAAGGCACTATCTTTAAAAAAAAAAAAAAAAAGGCAATTTGAGAGGAAACAGAGGGCCAAAATGAAGTACCTCTTGTCCAGAGATGGTTACCTGAAGAAGCAGGTGTGGCCTGTATTCAGACACGCTCACCAGTCAAGGCAACACCACATCCAGGCCCCTCCACCCCATCCTGCAAAGGGGGCCCGGCTGGCAGACCCAGTGGAGGATGGCACTGGCAGATTTTAAAGAGGTTTTCATGGCCTGTTTTTGTTTTGTTTCTGAAACAGGGTCTCACTCTGTTACCCATGCTGGAACGCAGTGGCACAGTTATCGCTCACTGCAGCCTCGACCTCCTGGGCTCAAGCAATCCTCCCACGTCAGTCTCCTGAGTAGCTGGGACCACAGATGTGCATCACCATGTTCAGCTAATTTTTTATTTTTATTTTGTAGCGATGGGGTCCCCAGGCTGGTCTGGAGCTCGTGGTCTCAAGCAATCCTCTCACCTTGACCTCCCAAAGCACTGAGACTTTGGGCACAAACCACTGCATATGGCCTGCTTAGTTTTTTGTTTTTTTTTTTTTAGAGGGAGTTTCGCTCTGTCCTCCAGGCTGGAGTGCAGTGGCACAATCTCGGCTCACTGCGACCTCTGCCTCCCAGGTTCAAGCGATTCTCCTGCCTCAGCCTCCCGAGTAGCTGGGACTACAGGCGCCCACCACCACAACCAGCTAATTTTTTGTATTTTTAATAGAGACAGGGTTTCACCGTGTGAGCCAGGATGGTCTCAATCTCCTGACCTCGTGATCCACCTGCCTTGGCCTCCCAAAGTGCTAGGATTATAGGCGTGAGCCACCTGCTTAGTTTTTAATTTAAAAAAAACAACAAAAAAAAACCAGTCTGGGCATAGTATCTCACACCTGTAGTCCCAGCACTTTGCGGGGCTGAGGCTGGTGGATCACTTGAGCCCAGGAATTTGAAACCAGCCTGGACAATATGGTGAAACATCATCTCTACAAAGATTAGCTGAGCCTGGTGGGATGCTCTTGTAGTCCTAGTAACTTGGGAGGCTGAGGTAGGAGGATTATTTGAGTCCAGGAGGTCAAGGAGGCTGCAGTGAGCTATGATTGCACCACTGCACTCCAGCATGGGCAATAGAGTGAGACTCTGTCTAGAAAAATACAAAAACAAAAAAATAAGGTCAGGTGTGGTGGCTCACGCCTGTAATCCCAGCACTTTGAGGGGCCAAGGTGGGAGGATCACTTGGGCCAAGCAGTTCAAGACCAACCTGAGCAACACAGTGAGACCTGTCTCTACAAGTTTTTAAAAATTAGCCAGGCATGGTGGCATGCGCCTGTGGTCCCAGCTACTCAGGAGGCTGAGGTGGGAGGATCACTTGAGCCTGGGAAGTCAAGGCTGCAATGAGCTGTGTTTTCACCACCACACTTTCACTTTGGTGATCCTGTCTCAAAGTATATATTACTCAAAGAATCATAGACTATTAGAGCTGGAACGGATCACAGAAGACCTCTACCTCCATGTTTCCTAAATTATGCTCCACGGAACCTTGAGGTACCTCGTGAAAAAAGGGTTCTGTGGCTAAATGGGTTTGGGACAGGTTGCATACTGTCTCATGCCCTCCTTCTTCTTTGTAGAAGCATGATTCTTCTCACCTTGCTAAAGGCTCTGAGAAGGCCTGCAGGCAATAAACTTATTTATCGTTGTTTGATCCAGTGCTTCCCAATTTACTTGACTTCCCAAAGCTGCTTTAATCATGTGCAGAACATGTTTTAGGAACAAATGATTTATTCCAGTGCCTGCATTTTAGTCTTGAAGAAACAAAGTGCCCCCAAAGCCGAGGGCTTTGTCAGCTCTGTGGCCTCAGGAGCTTTCTCTGTACTTCCCCTCACTCCTTCTTTCTCTCTCATGGGGAGTTGGTGCTTTAGACCGAGTGCACCCAGTGTGCAGAGCTGCAGCCCAGGCTGCTGCAAATGTCCCTGGCTGTGATTAGAGCCCACGGTCTTATCAAAGCATCAGGATCCTAAAACACAGAGGAAGGAATTGTATCAGGGAGAAGCACTGGCTCCAGAAGACCCAGAGTCGGCCCAGTCACCATCCGGGTGTGGGACATGGGTCTGGGGGAGAGAGCAGCAAGGGCTGGAGACATGTCACAGCAAGCACCGAGAGGCAGTCAGTTAAGCAGGTTCACTAATGGCAGGAGAGGCAACAGGCAGAGGGGACTGCAGTTCTCAGCTCCGTTGGATGGTGGATCTGTTAGCCATACTGAGTGAGGAACACCAGAAGAAAAACAGGTTGGGAGGAGGGTAGGGATGGGGCTGCAGGAAGCGGGCTGAATTCCTGAACACAGGGTGTGGAGGGTTAAGACCTGGAGAGGATGGGCTTATCTAGGAAAAGAGCAGAGGGAACCCCGTGCCCCAGAGGGCGAACCCAGTGACTGCATGGGCCCTGGGGATGGAGATGGGGCAGGCAGCAATGGCACCCCTCCACCAGCAGAGGGCCACGGTGTCCGCCATCCAAAGAGAAGTGACACAATGAAGCCCTTAGAGACATTATCTTGCCTTCTGGAACTAAATCCTTGCAACAAAGTTCCCCAACACAGCGCTCAAAGGAGCTGAAGGCGGGCTGAGGGGACCCAGTGATGACAGAGCCTTCTGGGCCTTTGCTGAGGCGTGCAGTCGCTGACAGCAGGGCAGCTGGACCTCAGGGATTTCGGGCAGAAACGAGTTTTGTGGATGTGTGAGGGAGACACGGGTACAGAGAGGGTGGGCATCTGCGAACTGGGGAGATTGATGAGGCTGCATGGTTCAAAATAAGAAAGTGGTAACATTCATGATTATTTAAAAATTTCCGTGAAATACTATAGCAAAGGTACAGAAAAGTATATAAAATGTAAAAGTGCAGCTTAAGGGATGGCTGCCAAATGAAGGGCACCATTGCAGGAAGGAACAGGCCTGGCACCCCCAAATCCCCCAGGGGCCCTGCTGTGGTCACAGCCCTCTCACCCCCAGCTGTATCCACCATTCTGACACTTAGAGTAACCACCTTCTTGCTCTTCTGTCAATTATTTACTACTTAATGATGCTTCCCTAAATAATGCAGTTTAATTTTGCCTGCTTTGGAATTTTTGTGAATGGCTAGATTCCATCCTGTGAATATGAGCACACTGTTTCTCCATCCTGCTCTCCGTAGGTATTCAGTGCCATGCAGTCCAAGCTGTGATGAAGAATGCCATGCACACTCCTACCCAGGTGTCCTGGTGCTCATAACTACACATTTCAGGAGCACGTTTTGTATCAGCAACTTGGTGAAGACTGATGTCCTTTTGAGTTTTCGGAGGAAGTGCTGGTTCTCCTGCCCTTCTTCAGGGCTGTCCTCCGAGACTGCAGAGAACTAGTGACCACCCTGCTGGCTGCGGAGCTCCTGGCAGTCAGAACTCCTGTTTATTCTTCCCCCGGAACAGGGCCTTGCACCCAATATGCAGACAGCCGATGCCACGGGGTGAAGGAATGCTCCGGGAAATCTGGGAAAAGGCGACCAGTCACTTTAGATTGTGGGTCACCCTCTGCCTTCTAATCCTCCATCACTTAGGGGAGAAAAGAGGTAGCTACAGGCTGGCTTTTCCAGGAAAGCCTCCGAAAAACACACGGACCCAGAGGGACGGGACAGAAACGCTCGGAGGTGCACGACGGTCCGAGCAGGCCCCTGACTGCTGGAATGGGCGTGTCTGCCGATCTGATTCCTGATACCAGCTACAATTTACTGAAAACTTCTTAGACTTTCTGAGTGCTGTAAACGGATTATCTGGGTTCTGGGGCCGCGCCGGGAGGTGGCGGTGTGGTCCTGTGCGAGCGGCCGGCCGCGTTCAAGTTCAAGCTCCGGGCTGGGAGGGAGCTTCCCGACCTCCGCGTTTCTGTAGTAACTTAAAGAGCCAGGCTGGGGGCTGAGGGGCTGAGGGGCTGACGGTGGGAGGGGGCTGCGGGGAAAGCGAGGGCGCGTGGCCTCCCCCGGCTCCGGCGGCACAGCCGGGGGGCCCGACTTCTCCCCGTCGGGAAGACGCCGCTTTTCTGGGTGGCAGCGAAGGGTCCCCGGGGCCGCGCCCGCCCCCGCGCCACACGGGCCGCGCCGCCCTCGGCCCTCGTCCCCGCTCCCGCCCGCGGTTCCCACCGCCCGGCGAGGTCTCCAGGCCCCTCCCCGGGTCCCCGCCCCAAGGCCCCGCCAGACCCGGCGCCGCCGCCGCCGCCGCCGCCGCCGCCGCCGCCGCGGACCCCGCCCGCGCGCTCCCGCCCCGCTCCCCCCCCGCGCGCTCCCGCCGCGCTCCCCCCCCGCGCGCGCTCCCGCCCCGCTCCCCCCGCGCGCGCTCCCGCCCCGCTCCCCCCCCGCGCGCGCTCCCGCCCCGCTCCCCCCCCGCGCGCTCCCGCCCCGCTCCCCCCCGCGCGCTCCCGCCCCGCTCCCCCCCCCCGCGCGCTCCCGCCGCCGGCCTCGCCTCCCCTCCCCCTCCCTCCTCCTTCCTCCCCCGCCCCTCCCGCTCCCGCTCCCGCCGCCGCCTCCGCCCGCCGCCCCGGCCGCGTCGGGTAAACCTGTTTGGCGAGGCGGCCGCGCCGGGGCGGATCGTGCGGCCGGCGGCTCCCTCGCGGCTCGCGGCGTCGGGGCCCGTGGCGCGCGCGCGCGGCCGCCCCTCGGCCCCGGAGCCCCTCGGCGGCGCCACCATGTACTCGGGAGCCGGCCCCGGTGAGTCCTCGCGCTCGGGGCGCCCGCCCGGCCGTTCGCGCGCTCCTGCCCGTGGTTGGCGGGCCCGGCGCGGGCGGCGGGGGCCGGGGATCGGGGGGCCGCGGGGTCGGGGCGGCGGGGGCCGGGGGCGGGCGAGCCGGGGCCGCGCTTGGGGGCTCGAGGAGCGGCGGCGGCGGCGGCGGCGGCGGGGCCGGGCCGGCCGTTTTCTCGGCCCCGCGTTGGACGCGCAGCCCCGGCCTCCTCGGCCCCCGCGAGTCGTCGGGGCGCCCCGCGCGGCCTGGGCCCCTCCCGCGCCTCGGGCCCGCGTCCCAGCGTCCTCGCATCCCCCGCCCGGGGCCCGGCGGGCTGGGGCCGGGGCCGAGGCGGCCGCCGCGTGTAGGCCCGAGGCCCGGAGCGCCCCGCTTGGCCCGGCCTCGCTGCCCGGGCGGGGATGGGGGCGCCGCAGCCCGGCCCGGCCTGACCCGAAGCGGCTGAGGGGGTGGAGGCCGGGTCGGGGCGCCCGGCTCGGGGTGCGCGCGGCCGGGAGGGGAGGGGGCTGCGCCGGTCCCGACCCCAGCCGCGGGGAGTCTGTGGCGCGCTCCGTTGTGGTCCTTCTTGTTGCCAGCACTTCTTCGGCCCCTTTTCCCAAGGAAAGTCTGGAAATGCTGAATTTTGGCCAATTCCTGTAGTTAGGACTGTCGCCTGGAAAGGGGAGGACGCGGCTCCCCGGAACCCTCAAACTGCGTGCGCGGCTCCTTCTCCTTCCAGACACGCCGGCCTCCCCATTCAAGTGCTAATTCCTTTTACAATTTCCTAGGAGAGGTGAGGCGAGGTGGATTCCCGTAGCACCCCTTGTTGCTAGTCGGTCTTTCTCTGGAAAAGTTCTAAAAAACTTAAAGCAGTAACGCATTGTTTTTCTTTTGAAATGCAGAGTAGAAGGCGGTTTCCTTGCTGGGCCAAAAAAACGGTCAAGTGTTCTCCTGCTTTTGGCGTGCTCCCACCAGGCACGTGGCTCCTGGCTCTCTCGGCCGGCCTGGCCGCTGGGACGGGGCATCGCCTGCTCCCCTTTGTCCGCTGGGCCCCAGCCGGGCCGCAGGCGGCGCAGGCCCCGCCGGCCTCGGGGCTTCTGTTTACCCGGCCAGGCGAGGAGGCTCGCACTCCCGATGCTGCCCTCGTTGCTGCAGACCGGCCCCAAATTGTGGGGTCCGGAAGGCCCCCTGGCCCACGTGGGTCCATTGATGGTGGCCCCCACTGCTGGAGCTGTTGGCTCCGTGCCTTGCGAATGTCGCGTCTTTTTTCTGATGTCATTTAGAAAGCTTCAACAAGGCGGAGTCTGACCAACTTTTCAACCCCTGAGGGCCATCAGCCGTTTGAAGAATGGTTTTCCCCCTCCACCTGGGAGGGGCCACAGTCCTGGAGCAGATGCTGGCCTCTAGAGGCCCTGGGTGGCCAGGCCCCCTCTTGGGAAGGGACCGGGCATCCCCTTGTGTGAGTTGGGACCTTCCAGCTCCTTCCTGTAGAGGAACCCAGCTTACGGGACTGACAGCACGACATTTTTTCAGGTTATCAGTTTTAAAAGATGGAGGCCCAGAAAAAGTGAAGAGGCTTTAAGGAAGGTCAAGCTTTCTGTGTTGTGTTTTGCGTGTTACTTAATTCACTCCATTAGCTGAGGTTGGTGGTGTTTGTGAAGACAGACAGCCGAGGCTCACAGAGGTTGAGAACTTCACCAAGGCCACACAGCAGTGAGTGAGTATCAGGACAATCGGTCCGACTTCCGAGCTGGTTCTCTGGGTGCCTTCCTCAAGGCAGTGCCTTTCAGGCCCTATAACCCAGACCCACAGTAAGAAGTCTCTGTTAGGGCTGGACTGGACCAGCACCTGCCTGCCTACTTGTCATTGACAGCGGGGCTTCAGGAAGCAACCCCAGGTCACTGCTGTACTGTGTGCACTGCCCCGGGATGCTGTCTTGTCGATTTCATTTTTCAGCGTTCCTTGGCCCTCATGATCGGTAGGCTCCTTTCTGTCACTCGCTGCTTTTTGGAGATTGTTGCTGTGGTGTGGGCCTGGTAGGGAGCGGACTCTCTGGAACAGGACAGTGGTTGAAAGAATAAATGTGTCTGCAGGATAACTCATAGCTAATGGCAGGATGGGAATGAACCCAAGTTTCAGGTTATACAAACGTGCTGTAATTATAAGTCTGTGGTGCAGTTCAATTTTATGCTACACATTAAGGCTTTTAATTTTGTGTAAAAGGAATTTTTGGAATAGTCTTCATTGAGACTCTTTTTAATCTTATACTTTCTAATTTAGGATTATAAGACATTCAATTTGAATTATAGAAAAATTACATTGGGAGGTCAAGAGACCGAGACCATCCTGGCCAACATCATGAAACCCCGTCTCTACTAAAAAATACAAAAATTAGCTGGGCGTGGTGGTGCATGCCTGTAGTCCCAGCTACTCGGGAGGCTGAGGCAGGAGAATCGCTTGAACCCTTGAGGCAGAGGTTGCCGTGAGCCAAGATTGCGCCACTGCACTCCAGCGTGGGGACAGAGTGAGACTTGGGAGACTCCATCTCAAGAAAAAAAAAAAAAAAGAAAAGAAAAATTACAAACAGTTTTGCTACTTCCACTTGTAACACCCTTATTCGGCAACTTACTAATTTAAAAGACAGTTCACAATAGCTCTACATTATACCAATCACAAACAAATGCTGTTACATATGTGAATGTTATTTAGAATCTGAAGTTAGAAATGTTACTATTTTTTTCGTTTTTTGAACTGAGTTGTTTAGGATGGGTGGATTCTCCAGTGACCTTCAACCTTCATTGATGAACAAATTAGTTTTTTGGTTTTTTAACCATTTAAAGGTCTTGATCTGTGTCTAGTGATTGCCTGCCCCCAGGATATTGTCTCTTATGGTTTTGCTACGCTTTCAAGCTCCCGTGTGTTACACCCCTCGCAGATTTGCCACAAAGTAACCTCTGTGACATCTAAGACTTGACAGTTGTCTAAATAGGATTGTGACTTTGAGAAGAGCTGACCTTTGCTGTGGTTTATAGAGCCATTTAACTCCTCCTGCCTCCTCTTCCCCTTCCCTCAGTGGTCCCCATGAAGGTATGGCCACTTCTCCCAATACTGGTGCCCATTTGCCATGGTAGGATATCACCCTCTACCCGTGGGGCAGCGGCCATCGCAGCATGGCTGGGTATTTGTGCAGTCCCCCTTGGGTCTTTGATAAACCTTGGGGAATAATTTAAGTAAGTGCATAGGAAAAAAAGATGTAAACGCTTCCAAACTCCTAAACCCTGTGCAATTTGAAGAAGCAGAATTATTTTTTAACTTCTAGTTTCCATGTCAAAAGTTTCCACAATGCCAGTTGGGCTTATTCTCTGTGAGTTGTACAGTGAATGCTCTCCTGTAATGGTCCAGTCTCATAAAATGTGGTTTTGTTTCATGAATCGTTACTGTGAATCTTCAAAACATAACATTTAAGTTTTAAAAATAGTTAATATTGAGAAAAAATTGAAAAGACACAAAAGTAGAGTGACTCGTTTAATACCCTCCCATTTATCCATTATGAAGCTTCAGCAGTCATCAAGGTTTTCCACATTTGCTTCAAATATGCCCCTTTTCTTTGTGGACATTTTCCAAAGTGAATTGCAGACCTGTCATTTTACCTCGATTTTAAATATGCGTGTCTAAAGCAATGGAGACGTTTTGAACATACCCCAGTGCCGTTACGACAGTTAACACTCTGTGATCAATTTCTCTCATTTTCTCAGAAATGTGTTTCCAGTTGGGTGCTTTGGATCCTGAATTTTAACCAAAGTTCACACACACATTTGGGTCTCTGCCTTCCACCTCTAAAGCTAGCCCACCTTCTCTCTTATCCCTGCATTTGACTTGTTATATTTAAGTCTTTTTTTTTTTTTTTTTTTTTTTGAGACGAAGTCTTGCTCTGTCACCCAGGCTGAAGTGCAGTGGTACCATCTTGGCTCACTGCAACCTCCTCCTCCTCCCGGGTTCAAGCGATTATCCTGCCTCAGCCTCCTGAGGAGCTGGGACCAAGCCACCATGTCCGGCTAATTTTCGTATTTTTGGTAGAGATGGGGTTTCACCATGTTGGCCAAGCTGGTCTCAAACTCCCAACCTCAGGTGATCTACCTGCTTCGGCCTCCCAAAGTGCTGGGATTACAGGCGTGAGCCACCACGCCCGGCCTACGTCTTTTAAAATCTCTTTTCTTCAGAGCATTCGTGCTTCCTCTCCCCTCCGTTTTTTCTTTCATGGTTTTAGAAAGAGCCGCATTGCTCAAGATCTTTGTTTTTTGGTCTCCGTTTTGTTGAGGGGGCTGTTTGGAGACCCAGTTTTAATTAAACTCATGGTTTTAATTCTGACACATTTAAGTGGTGTTTTGTTTTGTTTGTTTCTGAGGGTTGGGGTTGTTCTCTGTTGCCCAAGCTGGAGTGCAGTTGCACAGTCATGGCTCACTGCGGCCTCAAACTCGTGGGCACAAGCCGCCCTCCCACCTCAGCCTCCCTAGTAGCTGAGACTGCAGACATGTGCCACCATGCCCAGCGAAGGTGTTTTACTTTTTTAGAGATGGAGTCCTGACATGTTGCCCAGGCTGTTAAGCAGAGTGTTGGGGCAGGTCCCTTTGCATCTTGAGTTTTCAGTTGCAGCAGAATCCTTTTTGTCGTCCTCTTTCAGCAGAAGCGACACTGTATGACCTATGGCAAATATGGAAGATAACTGGAGACTCTTGCGCGGTTTATCTCTTACCGTTATTTCAAATAAGAGGGATTCTTTTCTCCCCAGTGTTGGGTTGGGAACGGCTCCCTCCTTCACATACCTCTGCCCTATCGTTTGTGGCCAGCTCTGCACTGCCTGTGGTTGCTGTCTCCTCCTCACTGGGGATCTGCTGGCCCACGCCACACATTGAGAGCCCCAAGCCTGCTGCTGCGGTCAGGGGCCTGCACTTGTTCGCTGTAGCCACTATTCTAATTTTTTCCTCCAAAAGTTTAGGAACTTGAAACCACTCTTTGTTCTTGGTCCTTTACACGCTGTGACCAAATCGCCAGGCCCTTCCAGTTTCTGTTTCCATAAAGCTGCACCCAGGGCGAGGAGACACTTGCCATCTGTGCTGGGAGCGTCCTCCAGGGCAGTGGGCACCTGTAAGCTTTCCCTGGTACGAAAGGCAGACACAAGAATTGTCCGTGCAAAGCAGGGTGGACAGGCGGCCTCTCAGAGTCAATGCGTTTTTAAAATCTGGAGCTTGTGTATAGCTTAAAGATGAACAGGCTGGAACATTTTAAGCTTGTTTCACCCCTCATGGCACTGCACTTCCTGAAATCCTCAGAAAATCTGATGGGCGTGAGTGTCGTGTCATTGAGGTTGCCACTAGTTCTTTCCAAAGGGTGCTGACGCGTGTCCCCGTTGTGAGCTGGGAGAAGCAGGGTGTGGGAGGTGGGCCAGGCCTCCTTCCGTCTGCCAGGAACCAGGCTGTGTGGGTTGGATCAGGAACTGGAAGCCCCACCTCTCTCCTCTCCTCTCCCCTCCCCTCTCCCCTCCCCTTCCCTCCCCTTCCCCCCCCTTTTCTTTTCTTTTTGTGACAGGGTCTCACTCTCATGGCCCAGGCTGGAGTGCAGTGGCACTGTCATGGCTCGCTGCAGCCTCAACCTCCCCGGGCTCAGGAGATCCACCTCAGCCCTTTTGGGCAGCCTCCCAGGTAGACTACAGCTGTGCACCACCGTGCCTAGCTAATTTTTTGGAGAGATGGGGTTTTTCCTGTGTTGCCTGGGCTGGTCTGGAGCTCCTGGGTTCAAGTGACCTACCTGCCGCAGCCTCCCAAAGTGCTGGGGTTGCAAGTGTGAGCCACTGCGCCTGGCCCCCGCCTTTCTCATCTTCTCACTGTCATTGAGGCGGACAGATAGGCATCTGGTCAGAACTCCAGCCCCGTCCGCACCTCCTTGTGTGGTCTCAGTTTTGTCGCCTGTAAAGTGGGGACTTTGGCCTGGATGACTAGCGTCCTCTCCAACCTTACTTCCCCCATACAGTGTCTCTTCTGCCTTCCCAACTGGCCCCGGGCACGGGCGCCTGCGCTGAAGGGAAGTGGCACGTTCCCCACGAATCCTTAGTCTTCATACAGTGACCCAGGACAGAAGAGAAGGTGCTGGAGGCCTGCGGTGACAGCCGGAGCCGAGGTCGCATCGGCTGGCAGAGCCTGGCTCCTACTGTTTCTTGCAGTGTTTCTTTTCCTGTTTGATGTATCAAAAAATCCATGACCCCCAGAGTCAGGCATTTATTATTATTTTTAAAATTTTTTAAAATTAATTAATTAATTAATTAATTTTGAAACAGAGTCTCTCTCTGTTGCCCAGGCTGGAAGGCAGTGGCACAATCTCGGCTCGCTGCAACCTCCGCCTCCCAGGTTCAAGTGATTCTTGTGCCTCAGCCTCCTGAGTAGCTGGGACTACTGGCATGCGCCACCATACCCAGTTTTTTTTTTTGTATTTTTAGTAGAGATGGGATTTTGCCATGTTGTCCAGACTGGTCTCAAACTCCTGAACTCAGGTGATCCACCTGGCTTAGCCTCCCAAATGCTAGGATTACAGGTGTGAGCCACTGTGCCCGGCCTATTATTATTATTATTATTATTATTATTATTGTTATTATTTTGAGGTGGGGTCTCACTCTGTTGCCCAGGCTAGAGTGCAGTGGCGCAGTCACAACTCACTGCAGCCCTGACTTCATGGATTCAAAAGATTCTCCCACCTCCACCTCCCGAGAAACTGGGATTATTTTTTGTAGAGATGGGGGTCTCCCTACGTTGCTCAGGCTGGTCTCACTCCTAGCCTCAAGTAATCCTCCTGCCTTGGCCTCCCAACGTGCTGGGATTACAGGTGTGAGCCACTACACCCAGCACAGAGTTGAGCATTTCTTAGGAGCATCTGTGCTGCTTAACACTGCAGAATATTATGGAGATGCACTGGGAATAAAAAATATCTGCAGGTACACACACTCACACAGGTATGTAACACACGCATGCACACGTGCCTGCAGCTCCATGTGCCTGGCTCCCTGGTGGGGCTGCTGTCCTCCTCATTCCTGGGGCCTCACACACGTGGGTGTTCGTTCCCTGGGGAAGCAAGAGTGGCTCAGGAGGCAGCGCATCTGGCAGCCCCAGGAAGGCAGTGGGTCAGGGCAGGCTGGGCCGAGCTCTGGGGTGGGGCCTGCCCACAGCTGGCGCTCAGTCAGTGGGCGCTGCGGCCGAGGGAGCAGGGATCACAGAATCACCTGACAGCTTCTTCCGGTCTCTGCCCTGAAGACCTAGGAAGCTGATTTCACAGATGTCCCAGGTGATTGCCCATTAGGTCGGGTTTGGGACCCCCTGGTTTTGGGATAAGGGTGGGGAGAGGAGGTAGAAGCCTTCGAGCAGCTCAGGGAGCTTCCTGCTGGGAGTGGAATTGAGGGAGGGAGGAGCCCATGCCAGAAACCTGGAGGACAGCCCCGAGACAGTGGGGGCAGCAGCCCTGGGGGGTGCATCTGTGGGAGATCGTGTGTTGGGTGTCCCACAGGGGACTTTGTGGTGGTCTCCTTTACTGATGAAGCGTGGAGTTCTGACAAGTGACCACCATGCTTGTGTGCGGTGCCACCTGTGGTTCCATGTTGCTGTGAACACAGCTGGTCCACTACCAGACGGAAGGGGACTTCTGAAGGTGATTACTGGGGCTTCAGTAAATGCAGTGCAAATCAGCCAATACCTGTTTTTAAGGACCTATATCCCAAAACACAAACAACTGCAGCAAGGCTTAGAAACAGCCAGACTCAGGAACCCAGGTGGCCCCTAACCCGAATCTCTTACTGTAATTGACATCCATCTTGGGAAAATCCTACTGGGGCAGTAACTCAGGGCAGTGTTGTTTTCCACGTCATTTCTGAGTGTTTCAGCTCTGTTTTGTCCTTAGAGAGTTAGTGTACTCTGCTGCCAGAAGGCAGCCACTAGAAACTTTCATCTTGCAGCTGCACATAAAAAGATCAAAAACTGAAGTTCATAGGTCATAGCCATTTGAGATGTTTGTCAGGTTTGACTTATTGAGTAAAATAATACAACTGTTGTGAGTTTGTCTTTCCAACATCATGTTGACTTGTTGGAGGAGTTTGTATCAGCACTCTTGTTCCGACGGTCGGAGGACTCGAGGGTGCTTTGCCCTGTTTCTTTTTGGCTTCGATATTGAAAGGATCCTCCCGTGGGACCCACATTCCCAAGCTTCTCCGGTATCTTGCTCTAAGTGAGCTTATGCAGGGCGGGAAGGTGGCGGGCACTGGGTGTAAATGGGGAGCTCTTTAGCCCCTGCTTTGGGGTGGGTGTCTGAGTCCCAGTTATGATTGATGGGATGATCAGTGTCCTGTGTGTGGCATTTGGCATGCTCGGAGACCTGGACACCATTCTGGTCTGAGCACGGCCCCATGCTCGTGTGCAGGCTGAGCAGTGGGAATGAGAAGCCCGGGGAGGCCCTGAGGGATGGCGGCCTCCCCTGCCCCTCAAGCTGACAAGCCGGGGCATCATTTGTTTTACGTTTTTTTTGCAGGGACAGAGCAATTAATAGAGTAACACGAGTAAAAAATGCAGAGAAAGCAAAGGAAGACGCCAAGAGTGATGAGAGGGGTGACTTGGAACAAATCTGTGTGTGGAGGTGCCTGAGCTCTTGGGAGTGGCTGGGGGCTCATGTGATGTTGCAGGATGCCCGCCTCAGCATGACACTACCTTGAGCGCAGGCTCAGGTCAGGCCCACCTCACTGGAATCCTGGCCACATGATGGGCATCTCATCTCACCTCTCTGAACCTCAGTCTCCTCTTCATACAGAGTGAAAACCTCGTCCTCATGGTGGTGGTGCTTTGATCAGAGGAGATGATGCGGGCGACCTGCAGTTGTGTCCCACATGCGGGGCCCTCAGAAGATCCCTCTGATGGTGACTGTTACTCCCGCCGTGATGGGGGCGTTGCTCTGCCTGGTAGTAGGGCGGGCGTTCCTCCTCCCTTTGATCCTCTTTGTTGACCTCTGGGTCTTTGCTTTGCAAGCAGGGAAGGATAAGAAAACATTTAAAAAGGCTTATCTCTGATAAATAACACTCATCTGTCTGGTGTGCACAGCGGCCTTGAGAGGCGCGGGCCCAGGACACGGAAGATGGCCTGTGTCGCTCAGAGCTCACCTCCATATAGACCCAGGTGCACTGGACCCCGACAGCACTTGGGGACCTTCCTTGCCCACTCGTAGACGGGAGCAACGACGGAAGGGCGCCAGCTGTGCCCCGTAGGCCATGAACCGAGCTGAAGCCGGTGGAACTAGAAGGCCACGTGCTGCCTAGGGCTTTGCCGTGGTGGCTCGAGTGGCCCTATTGGTGACTGGGGCAGGGGGACCTTGCTGGGCGCGCTTTGGTCCCTGTGCGTGCTGCTGCTTCATGAAGTATGCAGTTTGCCAGATGCTAAAATGTGTGGCTCACTGTAAGAACGGTCACGTTAGGTATGGATGGATTCTCAGTGCTGAGACGCTCACTCATCACACCTTAACTTCGCTGTTGGCCCTGGAAGCTTTTTGGGAGGTGGTCCCTGTTCTGTGCAGCTCCCCTGAGGAGTGCAGAGCATTCTCCTGGAATGTTCTGAAACATTTGAGGGTGACCCTGTGGACATAGCCTGGCCATTCCAGGACTGGCAGGTGAACACAGGATCTGGTCGGGGATGCGCATGGTAGAGTTGGCAGGAACTCTGGTTGGACTCCCCTGGGGAAGCTTTGCAAAGGATGTGCCATTGGAAGGAGCCAGGCCGGGGGTGAGGCCCGTTCATGGTGTGTGATTGAGGACAGGGCTTGGGGGCAGCATCAAAACAGGACTCACCAGTGAGCCAGGTGTAAAGCACCCGCTGGATACGAGGGATGAAAGAAAGACCGTGGTTGAGCAGGGTCAGGGGCTGGGGCTGGGGAGGGGCGAGTTGCCTGGTGGTCAGCACAGGCCCACCAAGGAGTAGGACGGGGCCGGGGTCAGTGGCTCACGCCTGGAATCCCAGCGCTTCGGGAGGCCAAGGTGGGCGGATCACCTGAGGTTCGGAGTTTGAGGCCAGCCTGGCTAACGTGGTGAAAACCCGTCTCTACTAAAAATACAAAAATTAGCCGGGCATGGTGGCAGGCACCTGTAATCCCAGCTACTTGGAAGGTGGAGGTTGGAGCGAGCTGAGATCGCGCCACTGCACTCCAGCAAAGGAGGGATGCAGCCAGGGCCCAGGTGCAGGCTGAGGGCAGGGAGGTCAATACCAGGGACGTACGTGCAGCAGGGACTGAGCAGAGGAGGGACGCCAGCTGACTTAGTCTTTAAAAGAATCCCTGTGGCCACTGTGTTAGAAACAGACCAAGAGAGTGGGGTGGAAGCAGGGAGGCCTTCCTGGAGGAGGCTGCTGGGATGGTCCCAGTGGAGGGCATGCTCCGGAGCAAGGGGACCATTGGAAGGAGTGGGATGGGGGTGTGTGCCATGCACCGTCCCCCGCCTCCAGCATGGTCTGTCTGTGGTTGATGCTGCTTCTCTTTGAGCCTCGTCCCATTTCCCGTTTCTCGTTGCAGACCCCAGTGGCATCGTCTTGTTGACAGATGTTTCAGAAGATGTCACCGCACGACATAGGTGTGTGTCTGTCTTCCTCTCTGATCTTTATATGCCCCGCATAGTGTCCGGCATCCGAAGTCCAACCCTTCCTCCCAGCTGGGGAGCACATGGTGCCAGAGCTGCCCGTTGCTCCCTGCTGTGGATGTTCACAGTTGGTGGCCTCGGAATGCGAGGACCAGAGCCTCCTCCTGGGCCCCCAGCCTTGCTGTTAGCTGGGGACACTGGCTGCTCGGTGCTGCCGTCTCCTGCAGCTGCATCTCCTGGGTGTAGCCTGGCATGCCCTCTGTTCCGAGTGTCTTTCTTGCAGATTGGTGGTTGGAGCTGGAGGGGTGTTTGGGTTTGTTCTGCCACTGTCCATCCCCGTCCAGGGTGAGGTGGTCACCTGCCGCACACACCGGCTCTGTGCCCTGAGGTGCGTGCAGTGTGGATGTTCTGGCTCCACTTCTACAAATGGGGACTCGCCCTGCTTGGCTGGTTGGGGTGTGCTTGAAGGCAGGGGGCGAGGCTGGCCCAAGTGGGCTGCCTTCCAGAGTGAGGCAGGGCTCCAGAGCGGGCAGAGCCGGGTGACCCAATCGAGACCTGCTGGGTGGGGGCTCTTTGGAGCTGGCCTGAGGACAGTGGGTGCCACCCATGCAAGCCAGTGTGAGTGTCTGTTATGGACAAGCTTGGTTCCAGAAACCCAGGAGGGGACGGTCCATCACGCTCGCCCTGCACCTTCCTGGCTTCCCATGCATCTCGCCCTGTGGTGGGCTCTCCTGTCCACCTGTCTCCATCACCCACTGTGACCTCCTTGCCCCGGGATCATCTTGGTTCCCTTGTGTGTACTTTGCAGTGTTAGCCATGTGTTTTCTTTAACTCACTAAAGGCTTACTGCCTTTAGTCATTTCTCTGTTTAAGAGTTAAATCTGCATGTTGAAACTCGCTTACCCTTTTGAAAAGTTCTGCAGCCATCCCGCCCTGGCGCCTCTTCTTCTTGTGGTTTGTGGCTCCGTGGCAAGTGGCCTCCCAGGGCTGTGTTTGGGATGGGAGGTGGCGTCTGTGGCCTGGCAGGGGTGATGATGGCGGCCATTATGGAGGGAGGGGCCATGGGGCCGCATCCTGTAGCACTGATGGAGACAGGTAACAGGTGTGCACGGGAGGGAAGCATGGCCGCATCAAAGGGCACGCAGCAAGACGGCGCCCTCCGCTCCCACCAGCCCTGCCCTTCTGGGTGTTGCTAGGTCCAGATGTGACCCGTGTTCAACCCCTGGAGTGCCAGGGGGACTTGTGGCAGTGACATCAGATGAACCATTGTAAGATGAACAATTCAGTGGCATGTAGCGCATTAACAGTGTGGTGCAGCCATCATCGCTGTCTACTTCCAAACCGTTTCATTCCCCCAAGAGGAGACCCCGTGTGCATTAAGTAGTCACCCCCATTCCCTCCCACCCAGCCCCTGGGAACTACCCATCTGCATTCCGTCTTGCTGGATTGACCTGTTCTGTGTATGTTCTATAGATGAAGCCACACAGCCAGTGAACTCTTGTGTCTCCTTCTTTCACTCGGCGTGTCTTCACAGCTCATGCGGCAGCATGAGTGTTTCGTTTCTTTTTGTCGTCAAGTATCCAAGTGTATGGATATGTCCCAGTTCATCTATGATTTGGCCTGTTTCTACCTTTTGACTCTTGTAAATAGTGCTGTTGTGAGCATTTGTGTAGAAGTTTTCATGTGGACGTGTGTGTTAATTTGTCATGGGCTGGGTGAGATGGTCACTCTGTGTTTAACTTTTTGAGGACCCGCTTAGCTGTTGTACGGTGGCTGCACCATTTGCATGCCCACCAGCAGTTCACGAAGGGTTCAGTTTCTCCACAACCTCATCAACACTTGTTCCTATCATCTGAACCTTTTAGAAAGTGAACCATACTAAACCATTTCTAGCAGATTAGTTACCAAAGTGGAAAAAAAGTGAGATTTAAGATGTTTTGCCCAGATCACCTAATAGATATTAGGTGTGTTCATTTCTTCATGCCAGAGTGTACAGCATATTTGGAACCTGGATGACTAAATGAACATAATAAAGGTAAACATCATTGAACAAGACCGAAAAGGGAGTCCGGTACCCGGACTCCATCCTGGATGCCTCATATGTCAAAGAAGCTGGTTCTTTGAGTCAGTGTTGAGTGACAGCTATGTGCTGGGGTCATGCCTGCAACTGGGGACAATGGTGAATGGACACAGTCTTGGCTTCTGCCCTGCGAGCTCACGGTGTGAGTCATGAACACAGATGTGAGTCTGTGAGCAGTCACTCACAAATCCATGGAAAATGGCAGGTGCCTCCAGCGCAAGCAAGTGCTTGGTCCAGTAGGAGGGCAGGAAAGTGGCCCGGAGCGTGGGGTGTCGGGGACTGCTGCGGCCAGAGGCTGCCAGGGCATGGCCATCATCATCCAGCCCAAGGAGGAAGTGTGGGAGACAGGTGGGCCCACCGGCTGCAGGGTGGAAAACGGTTGGCAGATGGCTTGGAGATCATCAGAAATGGCACCTGTGAAGGCAACTGTGGGTGGAGAGATGGAGCAAATGTGGCGTGAGGGAGAGGCTGCTGCCCAGAGAACTTCTGCTCCTTTCGCATGGATGGGCACAATTCAGGAGGCAGGGAGATCACTTGAGCCCGGGGGCTCCAGGCTGCAGTGAGCTATGATCACGCCACTGCACTCCAGCCTGGGTGATGGAGCGGGACCCTGTCTCTTTTTTAAAAAGAAAAAAGAAAAGGAGACCAGATTTATGTTGAATTTGCAAACTTTGAGAAAAAAATTTTTTTTTTCTTTTTCTTGGGGACAGGGTCTTACTCTGACACCCAGGCTGGCTTGCAGTGGCACAATCTCAGCTCACTGCAGCCTCTGCCTCCCTTGCTCAAATGATCCTCCTGCCTCAGCCTCCCACAGATGCATGCCACCATGCCTGGCTAATTTTTTTGTATTTTTTGTAGAGACAGGGTCTTGCCATGTTAGCCTAGGCTGGTCTCAAACTCCGGAGCTCAAAGCGATCTGCCCGCCTCAACCTCCTAAAGTGCTGGGATTATAGGCATGAGCCACTGTGCCCGGCCGAGAAGAAGTTTTAAAGGGCTTTTTATTGTGGAAAAATTCAAATGTGCATAAAAGTGGAGGAGAAAATATAAGGAACACTCACGTGGCCATCACTCAGCCTGTCCTCTCCTGCTCCGCACCCTCCATTGTTTGAGTCATATCATTTCATTCATAAATATTCTCTTACCGTTTTACTTGACAATGATTTTAGGCTCCTGTAGTCGGCTTCCCCTGTTGCCATCATCTTGTCTGATCGTAGGGTAGGTTAGCATTGCTACAGGCCTCTTACCCGGCCTGCAGCTCTTAGGCACATCTGTCCATTTGACTAATGGCCATTTTCTGGATATTCCATGTTCACTTCTGGAGCCCCTCCCACCCAGGCTCCCACGTGGCCGGTGCTGTTGCCTGAAGGCCCCTCTTCCTCCTGACGTGGGACCCCTTCAGGTAGCCCCGCATCTTTTCAGCGTGCCCCTTCACATTCTGACTGTTCCTCTTCTGGAACCTGCAAGATGCTCCGGGCTCCTTGTATTTTTCCTGCACCAGCCCGTTTTGTCCCTGAGCTCCTGTTCTTTTATTGGAGGATGGTGCTGGAAACACAGGTCTGGACGCAGGCAGGAGACACACTCGTCCACACTAGCATGCCTGTGTACACACATCTACGTGTGCTTATCTCTCGCGTTCATGTTAAAAAACCATGGGATCATACCGGTGTTTCAGATTCACATCCACCCCAGCAGGGTTTCTCACCTCCCCCATTGCTTATAACATTAGCAGGTGTTGAGAAGCCTGGCGCTCACTGTCCACAGTGTGTTTGCTTATTTGTTGAAACCTAGTGTGCCTGTAGAGTGTGGAGAATTGCCGGCCCGCACCCCTGCGAGACACAGACTTTCTGACCGGAGCCCTCATATGTGTGTGGCTCTTTTTGTCTTTGGCCTTACAGTGCAGTCCGATCGCTGCTTTCCAGAGTTGCCTGGGGGTAGGTCCCTCCTCTTCTGTGCTCTGCAGGGCAGTGAGCACGCGGCCTTAGCCTCAGGCCTCCCGCGGCTTCTTTAAGCCTCTGGCCTGCTGGGTCCCTGGCGCCCGGTCTGGTTTCCCTGCTCCCTTCTCTCTGACCCCGCTTTGGTCTGAGCTGTGCCTCTGGGCCCCAGCATTGCTGGGCCGCGTTGTTGTTTTATTTCTCTTGTGTCATTGCGTCTAGTGTAAGACATTCAGTGGATCATTTGCGGATGGTCATTAGTGGTCCAGAGTGGAAAATGAGGTTGTTGTTCGTGTTGTACTTACAGCTCCTGTTAGGGAGCTGTTCCTGGTGTTGCCCGTAAGTATTAGAGTTGCTCCCGAGCCTGCACCACAGCCCATCCCTAGTGACTTGGCGACAGTGGCTGCCAGGTGCGGGTGGCTGTGTCTTGTATACACTGTGTGTGGGCAACCCGGGGCCAGGGGCCCCCTCTTTCCATGGCAGCCTCTGTCTGCATCACAGAGATAAGGCCACGGCTGCCACCAGGATAAGGAGCCAGCAGCTGCTCTCGGAGGAGCCGCCCTGACCCCTCCCCGTCATGCCGCCGTGGGGTTTCCATGCAGAATTTTCCTTGGGCAGAGTTGCTTTTTGATTCTAGTTTTTTAAAAAACTTTCCATCATGATAAAAAGAGACATGCTCATTTCAAATAATTTAGAAGATGTGGAAATAAAAAGAAAAAAAAATCACCTGTAATATTACTCACAAGAAATATGTTTTCTTTTCTTTTCTTTTTTTTTTTTGAGACAAGATCTCACTCACCCAGGCTGGAGTGCAGTAACACAATCACGGCTCACTGTAGCCTTGGCCTCAGGAGATCCTCCCACCTCAGCCTCCCAGGTAGCTGGGACTGCAGGTGTACACCGCCACCCTGGCTGATTTTTTGTGTTTTTTGTAGAGACAGGTTTTCACCATGTCGCCCAGGCTCACACATTCCTATACATGGGTAGACAGTTGGGATCAGCCACATTTATGATTTTCTGTCTTTCCTTTTCACTTAATGTCTTGAGCAGTTCTGAGTGCTGTTTATTTGGGGGAGGTATATTTGTATATTTACAATAGTTCTGGGTTTGTTAAGGTCTTGCTTTGTCACCCAGGCTGGAGTGCAGTGGCACAGTCACAGCTAACTGCAGCCTCAACTTCCTGAATTCAAGTATTTCTCCAGCCTTGGCCTCTCAGAGTGCTGAGGTTATAGGTGTGAGCCATTACTCTTGGCCAACTTTTTTTTTTTCCCCTGAGACGGAGTCTTGCTCTGTCGCCTAGGCTAGAGTTGCAGTGGCATGATCTCGGCTCACTGCAACCTCCGCTGCCCAGGTTCAAGCGATTCTCCTGCCTTAGCCTCACAAGTAGCTGGGATTACAGGTGCCCACCACTGTACCCGGCTAATTTTTTATTTTTAGTAGAGACGGGATTTCACCATGTTGGCCAGGCTGGTCTCGAACTCCTGACCTCGCGATCTGCCCATCTAGGCCTCCCAAAGTGCTGGGATTACAGGCATGAGCCACCATGCCTGGCCCAACTTTATTTTTTTGGAGACGGTCTCACTGTGTTGCCCAGGCTGGAGTGCAGTGGTGCGATCATGGCTCACAGCAGCCTCAACCTCCCAGGCTCAAGCAATCCTCCTACCTCTTGAGTAGCTGGGACTACAGGTGTGTGCCACCACACCTGGCTTTTTTATTTTTTAGTAGAGACAAGGTCTCACTATGTTGCCCAGGCTGGTCTCAAACGCCTGGGCTCAAGCAATCCTGCCACCTCAGCCTCCTAAAGTGCTGGGATCACAGGCCTGAGCCACCATGCCCAGCATCCAACAATTTTTAAAGTAAAAGGATGATGGCAGCACACAGATCAGAGGGTGGGCTCCTGTGGGACAGGGTCACGCCCACGGGCGGATGTGCTCGGTTCTTGATTAACCTCCACCTACCAGCTGCGTGACTGACATTGGTGTCATCAAAACTCTTCATTTCATTTGGGCATAAGAGTGGTGTTTCTCGGCCAGGCGCAGTGGCTCATGTCTGTAATCCCAGCACTTTGAGAGGCTGAGGCAGGTGGATCACTTGAGGTCAGGAGTTCAAGACCAGCCGGACCAACATGGTGAAACCCCGTCTCTACTAAAAATAGAAAAAATTAGCTGGGCATGGTGGCAGTTGCCTGTAGTCCCAGCTACTCAGGAGGCTGAGGCAGGAGGATCACTTAAACCCTGGAGGTGGAGGTTGAAGTGAGCCGAGATCTGCACCCCAGCCTAGGTGACAGAGACTTCATCTCAAAAAGAAAAAAAAAAAAAAAAAAGAGTGGTGCTTCTCTCACAGGGTCACTGAGATTGAACAGGTCAATGCGCCTGAGAGCCTGGTGAACAGCAAGCGCTCGCATTAGCTGCCAGTTGCGTTGTTGTTTCTCTTACATGTATACCTAGAACACCCTCTTTTTCAGAGTGCTTCCTTACAGGGTCTGACAAGGTGTTTGGGGATGAGGGGGGTCCACTCTCTCACTGCCAGAGGCTGGACCTGCTCTTGCTGCATCTCCGCATCCAGCATCGTTGCTTGCAGAGAGCAGAGCTGCAGGAAGCATTTGGTGGAGGGTGCGAGGGGGTGGAGAGCGGGGCCGGGGATGGACAGGCTGCCTGCTGAAAACACGCAGGGCTCCGCTGGACACAGTCGGTGCTGACGTGTGTCTCTTTCCTGAGGGCCGCTTACAGGTGTTCCTTGCAAATTCACTTGTGCTCAGCCCCTGCTGGGTGGAGGCTGTACCCCAAGGCTGAGCGAGGTGGGGGCAGTGAGCTGTCTCCCCCTGAGGCTCTCCTGTTCTGTGAGCCTGGTATCGGGCAGTTCTAGAGGCTCTGGCACCGAGGCCCTGGACTCCCACCCAGGCCCTGCCCACTGCTGCTGCCCCTGTGTCAGCTCCTCCTCTGTAAAATGGGGATAATAATAGTGACTTCTGTCATTGTTAATTACTATAAGTAATACCCATGTGCTAATATGAAATGATGTATCATAACCATCAGAATATGACCATAATGCATTGTATTTTATTATAATTTAGTTATTTTGAACAATTGTTGATTATAATTCATTGCAATTATTATCAATAAGTGATTGTGTTAATTACATAATAGTTACTATAGTTAATAATTGTTGTTGTCATAATTAGTAACGGGAATTACACTGTGGGAGTGAAGTGAATTAATGCATGGCAAGTCTTCCTCGTGCATAGGAAGCCGTTGGTGCTGCGGCTCGCTGTTGCGATAATGGCTGTGTAAGTGGGTGGCAGGGCTGTCATCGGTCCTTTGTGAGTCTCTCCTGTAGGAATCTCAAAATAATGCTTCAGTAAGTTTGTGCCGGCGCTGCCTGGATAAAGCAGGGTATAGATGGGACGGCGGCTGGGGTTCCCTGAGGAGTCTCGTCTGGCACAGACTATGGGGTGTGGGAGCCTCATGGGCTTGGTTACAAGGGTGCTTGTACAAGAATGTGGAAGACTCAGTGCAAACCTTGTCTTGTTCTGAGGAAGGCACGTGTTCTGAGGGTGAGCCTCTTGGCTTAGGGCTCGCTGATGACAGGGTATGCGTTGATTCAGATGAATGATATCAGAAAGCATGTTTCTTTGTTTCTTACAAAATGCCCTTGGAATGGGAACAGATATCTTTTGTTTTTTTAAGTGACTTTGCAGGTATTTGGTCCCATTGTTTGCTTGGATATTGTCAAAGTTTGTTTTCTAAACAAAGCCCCAGAGAGACAGAGCAAACACATGAGTGCTCCAACTCAATAGTGTGTTTAATTCAGAACAGACCGTGGGCAGGATCTGTGGCGAAGCCGCATGGAGAGCTACCACAGGCACGAGCAAGCAAGAGGGTGGTCCAGTTCCGAAAAGCAAAACCACCTTGAACGTGGTAAAAGTTTCATTTAACTGCGGCTGTCCCCTAAACATCGGCTGTAGTGGACAGAAGCCACCATTTCCTACCTGATGTCAGCCACTTCTCTTCTGTCCCTAAAGTGCATGCTGGTTCTGTGGCTTTGAACTCACGAGCCTGCCACCCTTCAGAGGGCTCTGAGCAGGCTGTGTGCCGGGCAAGAACACTGCCTGGGCCGGGGCCACTGTGGCGTGAGAAGGGCCGCCTGGGGGCCCGAGGCCCAGAGCAGGTGGGCAAGGAGTGGGTGCTGACTATGTCTGCTCTGGGCCGTCGGCGCTGAGTCTTGCAGGCCTGGCCAGGGGGCTGTCTCCATTATTTCACTCCATTTTTGTTTATTTTATTTTGGTTTGCTTTGTTTATAATATTTTGTTTTGAGACAGGATCTCACTCTGTTGCCTGGGCTGGAGTGGAGTGGCACGATCTCTGCTCACTGCAGCCTTGACTTCCTGGGCACAAGGGACCCTCCCACCTCGGCCTCCCAAAGTGCTGGGATTACAGACATGAGTCACTGCGCCAGCCTGCTTTTGTTTATTTCAGAAGTGGAATGTTTTAAATGCTGTGTTTGGCAAATCAGGACTCATAAAACAGTTAGTGGAATTGTGCTGTGGGTAATGAATATGTGAATGGTGGCGTTGGCAGGGAGTGGCCCCAGGCTTGGGTGTGATGAAAAGATGGTACCAAGAGTCACACAGATGAAGTCTGAGGCTCCAGGAGTGACTTGAGCGGTTAGAGTGAGTTCTCATGACTTCAGTAATAGCCGTAGCAGCAGTTACCAAGGGCACGGCGAGTGCTGAGTGCCGGGCACTTGCAAAGGGCTTTAGGCGGTCATGACTCTGTGGGTCCTGCCATTCTCCTGTTTTGGAAGTGAGGAGACTGGGGCACAGAGAGGTTCAGGTCACGCAGCAGTAAGTACTGGATCCTGGATTCGGACCTGGTGGTGCCTCCAGGTTCTAGAACCTTGACTCGTGTGGCTCAAGGTCTGGTTGTTGGACCCCAGACCCAGGAGGATGCCTTAGTAGAGTGTGGGCTGCGTTGTCACTGCAACAGTTTGCTGAAGACATGAGGAGAGTAGCTTGCATTCCTTTGCCATAGTTATGCAAACGTGCAGGACTTTTAGGGGATCTCTGAAGTAGAGCAAACTTCATTAGGGAATAAAAGGAAAAGATTGGCTCAGAATTTAGTGGGTTTGGATTTCCCAGTGTTTTCATTAAAGAATTGGTCGAATGTGTTTTTCTTAGGACACTGTTTTGAATAAATGAATATTGACTTGAGTCCTGCCTTTGCTTTTGTTTTGTTTTGAGATAGGGTCTCACTCTGTCTCCTAGGCTGGAGTGCAATGGCGCGATCTTGGCTCACTGCAACCTCTGCCTCCCGGGTTCAAGCGATTCTCCTGCCTCAGCCTCCCAATTAGCTGAAACTGCAGGCGCTTGACACCACACCCAGATAATCTCCTGCCTCAGCCTCCCGATTAGCTGGGACCGTAGGCGCTGGACACCACACCCGGATGATTTTTATATTTTTAGTAGAGATCGGTTTTGCTGTCGGCCAGTCTGGTCTCAAACTCCTGACCTCAGGTGATCTGACCGCCTCGGCCTCCGAAAGTGCTGGGATTACAGGCGTGAGCTACTACGCCCGGCCCCCTCGCTTTTGTTTTTACACACTGTGAGTTTCAGAGTCTGTTTCTGTGTGGTTCCCTCTGTTGCACCCTGTGAGACTGACTCTGCAGGGTACAGCGCACTGAGGGGATTTCTAGCCCCCCACCCCTGGGGCTGACACTTGGGGCATTTCTGAAGCTACTCCTACGGCTTCCTAATGTCTGAGGTCATTTCCATGTGCTTCTATGGAGCATGATGACAGTTGGGTAGGAAGGTGAAAGACCTTTGTAAGCTCCTCTCCGTCTCCCTGCGGGGACCCCTCTCTTTTACATCACAATAGAAGAGGCTGCTGTTAGGGCAGCGGCCTGGGAACGCAGTTGAAAGTGGATGTTTCACAGCCGTTTGGGGTGCCCTGTGGCCCTCTGCTTCTGTTGGTCACCTTGGCGTGGACATTGATCTTCGCCCTTTAGGCCCTGGCGCTGCAGCCATCAGTGCATTGAAGTCTGGTCCCATCATGTGCCCAGATTTTGCTGGGCTTGTGTGCAGTGCCAGGTTAGACCTGGGGATAGGAGGACATCCGACTTCAGGGCAGGTTTCTTTGTGTGCCTTTTTTTTTTTTTTTGAGGTGGAGTTTCGCTCTTGTCCCCCAGGCTGGAGTGCAGTGGCAAGATCTCGGCTCACTGCGACCTCTGCCTCCTGGGTTCAAGCAGTTCTTCTGCCTCTGCCTCCTGAGTAGCTGGGACTACTACAAGTGCAGGCCATGCCCAGTTAATTTTTGTATTTTTAGTAGAGACAGGGTTTCACCATGTTGGCCAGGATGGTCTTGAACTCCTGACCTGAGAGATGATCCGCCTGCCTTGGCCTCCCAAAGTGCTCGAATTACAGGCGTGAGCCACCGCGTCTGGCCTTTTTTTTTTTTTTTTTTTTAGAGACAGGGTCTTGCTCTGTTGCCCAGGCTGGATGCAGTGGGGATGATCATGGTTCACTGCAGTTTCAACCTCCTGGGCTCAAGCAGTCCTCTCACTTCAGCCTCCCGAGTAGCTGGGATCACAGGCATGCACCACTACATCCGGCTACTTTAAAAATTTTTGTTGTGGAGACGAGGTCTCTCTGTGTTGCCCAGGCTGGTCTCGAGCCCCAGGGGTCAAGTGACCCTCCTGCCTCGGCTTCCCTAAGTGCTGGGATTATAGGTATGAGCCACCATGCCTGGACAGCTGTTCTTTATAGTCTGATAGAAACCAGACCCGAATTTCTGCAGTGGTCTTGTGGATAGAGCTCCATTTGTCGCTGATTCTGCCAGTATTACCATTATTCCTGAAGAAACCTCAGGCAGGGCTGCTGTGTTTTTAAGAAAATACTCTAGATGACAATCCACTCCCGGAAAGGGACATTCAGACGGCAGCTCTTCAGCCATTTTCGGCCAGGACCTCCTTACATTCTTAAGTTATTGAAAACCCCGAAGACCATTTGTTTATGTGGGTTATATCTGTTGTATTACAAATTAAAACAGGAGTTTAAAAAACATTTGATACAACAAAATGTCATTTTATTATATTAAATATGTATTCATATAAATGTTTTTATGAAACATAATTTCTTCTAAAACAACAAAATATAATGAGAAGAATGGCGTAGTTTTACATTTTTCCTAAATCTCCTTAAGGTCTGCCTTAATAGAAAGCATCAGCTGGCTTCTGGATTTGTCGACAGGGATATGTTGGGGTTTTTTTGTTTTTTGTTGCTGTTGTTTTTTGAGATGGAGTCTTGCTCTGTCGCCCAGGCTGGAGTGCAGTGGCGCTATCTCGGCTAACTGTAAGCTCCGCCTCCCGGGTTGACGCCATTCTCCTGCCTCAGCCTCCCGAGTAGCTGGGACTACAGGTGCCCACCACCACACCTGGCTAATTATTTTGTATTTTTAGTAGAGATGGGGTTTCACTGTGTTACCCAAGATGGTCTCGATCTCCTGACCTTGTGATTCGCCCACCTCGGCCTCCCAAAGTGCTGGGATTAAAGGCGCGAGCCACCGCGCCCAGCCAGGGATATGTTGTTTTGGTTGAAGGATTAAAAAAAAAATCTGGCCTCATGCAGCTATGTAGCTGGAAGGGAGGGTTATTTTCATAGCCTTTTCAGATAACTATGGGTATTTGTTGCTACTACACCAGAACTCGAAAAGCAGTTCATTTTTTTTTTTTTTTTTGAGACCGAGTTTTTTGGCTCTTGTTGCCCTGGCTGGAGTGCAGTGGCGCAATCTCGGCTCACTGCAACCTCCGCCTCCTGGGTTCAAGCGATTCTCCTGCCTCAACCTCCGAGTAGCTAGGATTACAGCCACCACACCCGGCTAATTTTATATTTATAGCAGAGATGTGGTTTCACCATGTTGGCCAAGCTGGTCTTAAACTCCTCGTGTGATCCACCCACCTCAGCCTCCCAAAGTGCTGAGATTACAGGCGTGAGCCACCACACCCAGCCAGAAAAAGCAGTAGTTTCTTGAAAGTCAGCTGCAGTGTAGAATCTGCAGCTGTAGAGTTGCAGCCCGAATGGATCCTGTCTTCCATGTGTTTTGTCTGTCATGCACCAGGCGTTTGGAACACACTAGCTCACGGAGTTACATGGGCCTTCCAGCAGTGACACATTTAATCGCACAGATCATCAAAACATCCCATTCATGAACACTGCTGAACTAACCAGAAGTCTTTTTTTTTTTTTTTTTTTTTTTTTTTTTGAGACAGTCTCACTCTTGGCCAGGCTGGAGTGCAGTGGCACGATCTCAGCTCACTGCAACCTCCGCCTCTCAGGTTCAAGCGATTCTCCTGCCTCAGCCTCCCGAGTAGCTGGGACGACAGGCGCATGCCACCGCTCCCGGCTAATTTTTTGTATTTTTAGTAGAGACGGGGTTTCACCGTGTTAGCCAGGATGGTCTCGATCTCCTGACCTTGTGATCCGCCCACCTCGGCCTCCCAAAGTGCTGGGATTACAGACGTGAGCCACCGCGCCCAGCCAAACTCACCAGAAGTCTTTCAAGTATTTGGAAGCTTGAAGCTCATGGTGGTGAATATAAGTTTTCTACAACTGTAATTTTTATGTTAAAGCTTGAATTTTACGATTGCAACAGACACCGTCAGCCATTTTCTTAGAGGTGCAGGTCACTAGGTCTGCTTGGAGAAGACATCTGCCCAGCACCCTACTCCAGGTCACAGCTCCAAAGGCCACACTCAAGTGCCTCTCCTTGGGGTAGCCTCACATTTAGGGGTATGTGGGTACGTGCACCTCCCAGTTCCTCATACAGAACATTCAAAAGGCTTAAGAGACCAGGCACGGCCAGGCACAGTGGCTCACGCCTGTAATCCCAGCACTTTGGGAGGCCGAGGCGGGCGGATCACCTGAGGTCAGGAGTTTGAGACCAGCCTGGCCAACATGGTAAAACCCCGTCTCTACTAAAAATACAAAAATTAGCCCAGTGTGGTGGTGGGCGCCTGTAATCCCAGCTACTTGGGAGGCTGAGGGAGGAGAATCACTTCAACCTGGGAGGCAGAGGTTGCAGTGAATTGAGATCGTGCCACTGTACTCCAGCCTGGGCAACACAGGCAGTCTCCATATCAAGAAAAAAAACAAAAAAGGCCTAAGAGTCAATGTGGAATAAACTTGATGCTTTTTGCTGCTTTCTCCAGTACGTTTTAAGGTAGGCCGGCTTAGTCCCTGTACTGTGCACCTGCTGTGGTGGTGAGTCCAGTGTCTGAGGGTACCGCGTGCCATCGCCACCTTGCGCTGTGCAGATGCACCTGCAGTTTCACCGGAGCCACCGGAGCAAATGTCAGCGCAGGGAAAACAAGCCGCTCTGGCCCTGGGGACCCCCCTGAAGCTCCCCGGACCACACTTAGAGAACCGCTAAGTCAGAAGACTCCTAACTCCTGTTCTGTTTAACTCTCGAATGATCTGCACGCGTGCGTGTCTACTTAATCCCAGAGTGTTTCGGAGAGATGTTCCACTTTAATTAAACTGTATCATGATTTACAAACATGTTTGAATAAAACCACCCAAGAAGACCATCTGATTTGGAATCTAAAATCTCATCTGCATGGAGTGGCTGCCTGGCTGAGTCTGTGAGAGATTTGGGGGGCTGTGTTTTTTTTCAAAGTCTTTGGATGGACTGTTGCTTTGAGCATATGGGGGGATTGGCCATGGGCAGGACAAGGGCTCCCAACCCCTCTGGTGCAGAGACAGTGGGGCCCAGGGGCCTGTCGCCTTCAGGAACCAGCCTAGGCTGGGCCCGTGTTCTCTTTTGGGCTCTGGGTATGGGAGCCGGGCTCCCTGCTCATGGTGAAAATAGGCCGCTTTCAGGAGCGGTGTCTTCAGAGGGTTGGAATTCTCTGTGCTTTTTGTGGAAAAGTTTTTAAGTTATTCCCTTATTAAGAAAGCCTCTGGCCAGGCACAGTGGCCCACGCCTGTAATCCCAGCACTTTGGGAGGCTGAGGTGGGTGGATCACCTGAGGTCAGGAGTTCAATACCAGCCTGGTCAACATGGTGAAACCCCATCTCTACTGAAAATACAAAATAATTAGCTGGGCATGGTGGTGGGTGCCTGTAATCCCAGCTACTCGGGAGGCTGAGGCAGGAGAAGCGCTTGAACTGAGGAGGCAGAGGTTGCAGTGAGCCGAGATTGCGTTCCTCCCTTTCCTGATCTCTTGTCTTTGCTGTCTGTCTTTGGTTTTTGGTTTTGGGGTGTTCGTTTTTGTTTCTTGAGACAGGATCTCGGTCTGTCACCCAGGCTGGAGTGCAGTGGCTGATCATAGCCCACTGTAGCCTCAACATCCCTGGCTCAAGCAATCCTCCTGCTGCTCAGCCTCTCAAGTAGCTGGGATTACGGGTATGCACCACCATACCTGGCTTTTTTTTTTTTTTTTGGTAGAGTCAAGGTCTTAATGTATTTTCCAGGCTGGTTTTGAATTCCCAGGCTCAAGCAATCGTCCTGATCGTCCTGCCTTGGGCTCCCACCGTGCTGGGATTACAGGTGTGAGCCCCTGTGCCTGGCCGCTGTAGTCTTTTTCCGTCCCTGGATTACAGGTGTGAGCCCCCGTGCCTGGCTGTTGTAGTCTGTCTTTTGTCTTTTTCTGGGCAGTCATTCATTTGTTTGTGCAGTTGATGTCTTGAGCTGGGCCCTCTTCTAGATGCTGAAGAGAAAGCAGCAACCAAAACAGACCATTCCTGTCCTCAGAGAGCTTATGATCGGGGGGAAGGGATGGGCAGACAGACTCAGGAGGAAGCGCAGGGTGTGTGCAGGTGGGATGTTAGGGAGGCCTCATTGAGATGGCAGATTCCTGAGGGAGTGAGGCCGCAGCTGTAGAAGAGGAAGAATTGATGGCGAGGCCGGTGCCGGAGCAGTGCGCGGGGTGATGGGCGGGCCACCGTGCCGACCTGTTGTGGCCACACTCCTACTTGCAGAGTCTCAAGGTTGCCAGCTGTTTAGACGATACAGGCTGATCCCCAAGCGTGGGCTGGAGCCCGTGTGATCTCCCCAGGCCACCCGGCAGGCCCCACTGCCCGCCCACCACACTGCCGGGTGTGATGCCCATCCTGGGTTCCCCGTTTCTGCTCGTGGAAATTCCTTCTTTCCAAGATTGGCTCAAAACGGGTTTCTTATGGAACTTTGCCAGGTAGCTGAGGAACCCGCAGTCCTCTCTGCAGCGCTCAGCACTTGGCTCACGCTGGCTTTTCCTTTCCCTTCTGGTGATGTACACCAGCCCGTGGCCCCCAGGTAAGGGCTGGGAGGCCCTGAGGTGGCATCCTGCTCCCCCGCCCAGGCCCCTGGTACAGCTGAGCCTCCAAGAGATGCTTACCAGATCTGCAGACATTTTTCGGGGTCCCATGGGTGTTAGGCCTGGGGAGGCAGTGACCCACCGGTGGAACTGAGGCAGTGGGCGGGGAGGGCCTGTGGCGTATGTGGGAGGAGCAGGACCTCACTATGGGCCCCCTACACAGTTGCAGATTCTTGCGAGGGGTGCACCATCACCCCGCGGGGCTGATTCAGGTATCCAGACATTGCCAGGATGCTGTTCTGTGACCCTTGCTGCCCTGGAGCAGCTGGAAAGTAATAGATCTGGCAGGGACACCCCTCACTGCTTTCGTCTGACGCAGGACGTTTAAGGGGTGCTGGATCAGTGGCCCCAAACTGCAGGTGCTCGGCCTGCGCAGCGGAGGCTGGGGAATGGCACTTCCCTGTGGATTGTCCTGGCTGGTGCCTGCCCGGGTGGCACTGGGTGCAGTCCCAGGTGGCACGCGGTACCACCAGCCGTGACCTTCCCTCAGCCTGGACCTGATCGTCCATGGTGTCTGCTCAGGTCCCTGCCCCGGTCCCTGCTTGCTTGACGCCTGCCTGCCAGCTGCGGGCAGCTCAGGGCCCTGAATAGCACTGGGAGGGGGCACAGAGCCGGAGAAGCAGAGGAGCTGCAGACCTGTCTGTTGGGGTCTGCATGGACGATTGTGGAGAAAACAGTAGAGGGTGACGTGGCTGATGTCCTTGGGACTGTGGTGATTTGCACAGAGAAGGAGACCAAGAAAAGTGGCCACTGTGCTGCCAGAGCTCTGCAGATTTGCTGCCTGCCCTGGGGATGTGACAGGAGACCGGAGCGTGCTGGAGGGGAGAGAGAGCAGAATGGTAATAAACAGCAGCTTAAAAAGTGCCAAGTATAACATCCACCTCTGACAGGTTATCTCTGCCTGTCTAATGTTAATGTCTGAAAACAACAGCTTTGCTTTCTCCAGACAGAGCTCACAAGCCCAGATCACCACTGTGTGTTTAGGAGTGGTGGTTAAAGAGCTAGAGAATCTGTTGTTGCTGAGAATTCATTCAATGTGTTCTTCACCAAAGGCCACAGGGGAAGGTATCAGTTCCTCCAGGGGGAGCATAAAGGAGCTCAGGGCTGAGCAGATTCATTGATTGTTGATTAGCTATTCCACGTTTGTAAAATATGCGGAACAAAACGGACTGGTTTAAAGTACATAACTCAACTGCGTGAAGTCCATGATGATGCTGGGCGCGCATCACTCCATCTAGGTCCAGATGTTTCCATCGCCTGGAACAGAAGCCCTGTGCTCCATGAGCAGCTGCTTCCTGTGGCCCCCTCCCAGCCCCTGGCAACCACCACCCTGTGCTCCGTCTCCACAGAGTGGCCTGTTCTGGATGTTGCATGTGCCTGAGGTCATACATGTGGCCTTTTGTGTCTGGCTTCTTTCACCTAACAATGCTCTAAAGGTTCATCCATGTCATAGCAGGTGCCAGTGCCCCATTCCTTTTCATGGGTGTGTAATATTCCACTGTCTCAATAGAACACATTTTTATCCATTCATCAGTGACATTTGTTTTTTTCCATACGTGTGTATATATATACATAATTTTTCTTTAAGAGGTGGGGGTGAGACAGGGTCTCACTGGGTTGCCCATGCCCAGGCTGGAGTGCAGAAGCTATTCACAGGTACAGTCATTGCACACTACAGACTAGAATTCTTGGATTCAGGCAGTCCTCTTGCCTCAGCCTCCTGAGTAGCTGGGACTTCATGTGGACACCATTGCAACTGGCTCATTTTTAAATTATAAACTTTTTTTTTTTTTTTTTTTTTTTTTGAGATGGAGTTTCACTCTTGTTGCCCAGGTTGGAGTGCAATGACATGATCTCGGGTCACTGCAACCTCCGCCTCCCGGCTTCAAGCGATTCTCCTGCCTCAGCCTCCTGAGTAGCTGGGGTTACAGGCATGCACCACCACGCCCGGCTAATTTTGTATTTTTAGTAGAGGTGGGGTTTCTCCACGTTGGTCAGGCTGGTCTCCAACTCCCGACCTCAGGTGATCCACCCACCTCGGCCTCGCAAAGTGCTGAGATTACAGGCGTGAGCCACCGTGCCTGGCCTTAAATTATAGAATTTGTTATTATTATTATTATTTTGAGACAGTCTTGCTCTGTCACCCAGGCTGGAGTACAGTGGTGTGATCTCGGCTCACCACAACCTCCGTCTCCCAGGTTCAAGCAATTCTCCTGTCTCAGCCTCCCGAGGAGCTAGGAATACAGGCACATGCCACCACGCCTGGCTAATTTTTGTATTTTTAGTAGAGACGGGGTTTTGCCATGTTGGTCAGGCTGGTCTCGAACTCCTGACCTGGGGTGATCTGCCCACCTCGGCCTCCCAAAGTGCTGGGATTACAGGTGTGAGCCACCGCGCCCAGCCAATTACAGAATTTTTAATTTGCTACGCTTCCAAGCCTTGTCAAGATGATAACTTTGTGTGTAACTTTGTCAGAATGTATAGGCTTAGTTTGGCTGTTTTTTTCACATTGTGCTGAAAGCATCAACTTTTGGAGAACGTTTAGTGAGTCCTTAATGTTGTGGAGAGGTTCTTGGAAACTGCGTTTTTAAGCAAAACAAAGTACATCAGGTTCTTGAATAATGTTGTTTTGTTATGATGTTGATTAGGAAAAAAATGGATTTGTTAAACATCATGTCACTTAAACTTGCTGTTTCCAAGAACTGCTAACAGTGTTAAGTGAACTGCGTGCTCCTCGCTTGCTCTCGCAGTAGGTGGGGGCTCCGTGCTCTTGCCTGCAAGTTCTTCCTGCGCTGGAAATGGGTAGAGGCATCTCCCTGGGTCCCCTCCTTAGGCATCAGAACCTACTTGGTTTCTTCAGACAAATTAAAATGTCATCGATGCCCTGGAAGGATATACTTCAGTGGTATTTCTTGGCATATTTAATTATGGAAAAAAATCTTACCTTATTTATAGTAGACCTTTCTGAGTTGCAGATATTTTACTGTGAGCATGATTGATTTATAATTACGAAAAAGCAACTTAGTCTGCATAATTTGTTGATAGCACTGGTCATGTTGAGTATATTTGGAGCCTCGAAGGCATGGAATATTGAGCAGAGTGTGGAAAATAAAGCGGTTTTTGACACCGTGCTTCATTTTGCAGGTACTAACTGACTTGTCCATTTGCTAAGCTTCATCCCACCGGGCAGTTTTCCTGCACAACAGCTGTTACAGTCCCATTCTCACCTGGCCCCTGAGCCAGTTTGGAAGCCTCTGAGCAGGTTTGTAGCTTTCTCCTCCCTTCCTGCAGAGTGCCTTTAATTTAGCTTCGTCAGCCACTTGTCATCATTCCTTTTCTTGTCCAAGTTTATAGTCAAGAGCGATGGCTGGGAACTAGAGCTACCCCTGGACCAGCGGGCAGGGTCTTCATCAGCTGGGTCCCAGCATGGCTTCTGACCTGCCGCTGGGTACCCCTGCGAGAGCTGCAGACCCTCCCCTAGAAGACAGCAGTGGTGGCCTTGCACAGCCTCAGACACACCTGGCCTGGTATCCCCGTGCGTCCTCCCTACCCCAGAGCCCCGCACCCCCGTCTGTCTTCAGCCCAGGCTGGGTTATCCCATTTCACTTTGGTCATTCCTTCATTTGCTGATATATTTTTTTAAGCTTTAGAAAATACTTTTAAGGGCAGGTGCATTGGCTCACACCTGTAATCGCAGCATTTTGGGAGGCTGACGCAGGCAGATTGCTTAAGCTCAGGAGTTCAAGACCAGCCTGGGCAACATGGTGAAACCCCGTCTCTACCAAAAATACAAAAAATTAGCTGGGCGTGGTAGTGCACACCTGTGCTTCCAGCTACTGAGGAGGCTGAGGTGGGAAGATTGCTTGAGCCCGGGAGGCAGAAGTTGCAGGCAGCCAAGATTGTACCACTGCATTCCAGCTTCAGTAACAGAGCAAGACCCCACCTCAAAAAGAAGAAAAAAAACTTGTATGTTTTTTTTCAGATATGTATGAAAGGAAAGAAAGTCTAACATATCCACCATAGTCAGTCTTATTTCCTTACCTGAATATTTTGAAGCAAACCCCACATAGTGCACATTTATGCAGAGATACTTAAGTGTATGTCTCTGAAAGATGAGGAGTCTTTTAAAAAACTGAATCACAGTTCCATGACCCATGATAAATGATCATTCCTTGATGGCATCAAATACAGTCACGGGTTTTCCCAGTTGTCTTGAAAATGCCTTTTTTTTTTTTTGAGATGGAGTCTCGCTCTGTCGCCCAGGCTGGAGTGCAGTGGCGCGATCTCGGCTCACTGCAACCTCTGCCTCCCCGGTTCAAGCGATTCTCCTGCCTCAGCCTCCCAAGTAGCTGGGATTACAGACACACGCCACCACGCCCAGCTAATTTTTGTATTTTTTTTTTTTTTTTTTTTTGAGACTGAGTCTCGCTCTGTTGCTCAGGCTGGAGTGCAGTGGCGCGATCTTGTCTCACTGCAAGCTCAGCCTCTCAGGTTCACTCCATTCTCCTGCCTCAGCCTCCTGTGTAGCTGAGACTACAGGCGCCCGCCACCACTCCCGGCTAATTTTTTTGTATTTTTAGTAGAGATGGGGTTTCACCGTGTTGGCCAGTATGGTCTCGATCTCCTGACCTCGTGATCCACCCATCTCGGCCTCACAAAGTGCTGGGATTACAGGCATGAGCCACTGCACCCGGCCTAATTTTTGAATTTTTAGTAGAGATGAGGTTTCACCATGTTGGCTAGGCTGGTCTTGAACTCCTGACCTCATGATCCACCCATCTCTGCCTCCCAAAGTGCTGGGATTACAGGCGTGAGCCACCGCACCCGGCCAAAACTGCTTTTTTATTGTTGCTTTGTTTGAATCGGTATTTGTACACATAATTAGCTGTTAATTTCAACATACCTAAGCATTTTTGCTTACGTAATTTTCAAGTTCTTGAACATGAATTCCCAGCTGGATGAAAGGTGCCACTGAGCAGAGACCAGTGTGGTGCTTCTAACTTTCCAACAGTACACAGCACGCTGCACTCATTCTGATGAGTTTGAGAATATATCTGCTCCATTGCGTCGTTTCCCTGGTGCGCCTCAAGGCCTTGTGGCCTACAGCAGCATTTCCTACTGTGTCTGAGCCTCCAGGGCTGCTGGGGCTGCATGACCCAGAGGGACATCTGGTCAGAGGCCAACTTAGCCTCTCGGCCACCTTGGCTGGGGCCTTTCATGGGCCTGGATGATGGGCCCACTCCATGCAGCTCCTTCACCCTGAGGGAGGGGCAGCTCATCCCCCGGAGGCAGCAGTCCCAGCAGAGGGCACAGCAGAAGCAGCTGGCACCTTTGCAAGCCCTGAGGGATGTAGAACAGTCACGCCTGTGCCATTTGCCAGGCAAGGCACATGGCTGATGTGGAGTCTGTGGAAGGGGCCGCACAGTTGCAGGGCAGAGGCTGAGGACACAAGGAGGCCCCCAGCCCAGTCCGCCACAGCAGCGTGGGGCTGGAGCAAGCCCCTCTTGAGGGAGTCTGTTAATCCGGCCCCAATGGAGCTCAGACACAGCTGCAGCTCGGAGGAGCCTCAAAGACAGCATGCCGCATGAGGGGGGCCACGTGCACGGCTCCACCTCTGGAAATGTCCAGAACAGGCAGAGCCATTGCCGGAATGCAGGTGCGTGTGCCAAGGCCTGGGCTTTGGAGGAAACAGGGTGTGACGGCTTAGTGGGCACGTGGCTTCTTTTGGGGGTGACGAAGGTGCCCAGGAATTGGGTGGTTGTGTTGGTTACACAACAGTGTGGATGTGCTAAAGGCCACCTCAGTGTACACTGGAAAATGGCTAAGGTGTTAAATTTATCTGAATTTTAACAAGAAGAAAAAAACCTGGCCCTGGATCCCTCCTCCCATGCACATTTATCATCCCAGCTCCGCAAACACAGCCCGGTGTGGAGCTTGAAGGCACCACGCACTCCGCTTTGAGGTGTACGTTTTTGGCTGACAGACTTCCCGATGAGATCTGGGGTTCCATCATCTGCTGAGCCGGGTCCACAGGGCCAGATTAGACCCCATCTTTAATCTCCGCCAGGCCGCCGTGGGGGCCTGAGTCAACCCGCACCATCCGAGGCCCCCACCAATTCTGGGCTGGTCTCTGAAGTTGGGGCCAGCAGCAGGCCTGCCTTTCGGATAGCAAATAATAGAAGGAAATCCATAATTATGTCATATAAAAGATGCGGCCAGAACATTGCACGTGGCACGGCCTGTGATCCAAAATGCGTGCAGGCATCATCGTTAACTTTTCTTCAGTCCTCTGAGGAAGTAGAATACCATTTTGATTTGTTTTAAACTGTGAGCTCGTCTCTCTTCAGGAAGGAATTGATCAAAGAAGCAAACACTCCTGGATATTTTGTCTGCTTGATTTTCAGCAATTTACTCCTAATTAATTATTCTGGCTAGGAAAAAAATGGTACGTCTCCGGGATGCCAGTGTTTAGAATTGACATTTCCAATAGCTGGTTGGACAAATTGGGGAAATTTTCTGATTTCTGTCGTTTGTTAAATTTGCTTTTAAGTATCCCTCAGGGAGCTGTATTCATTCCAAGTGCAGGGAATTAAAGTTGAATCTCCATGCAATTGAATTAGCCTGAGCCACAGGGATGGGCTGCAGAAGCCTGCTGAAGCTTACAGGGAGATTTTACTTAAAGCTAAAGCTTATTTCACGGAGTCTGTTCTGACAGTTTTCTAACGCCACCGTGATGTACAGTTTACTGTTTCACATGTGCTCTGTTTTATTAACATTGGAACAGTACTTCTTTGCACAATGTACGGTGATTGTAATTTAAGATAAACGTGGGAGTATTCTTATACCTAAGGAAATGCTGAGTCGAAATGCTGGATTTCTAAATATATCACTGGGGAGAGGACAGTTTTTTCCCTTTCTAATGACAGTGTTGCCAACATGACCTTATAGCTGTGTAGGCTGGGGATATTTTGATATGTAGTAGGAAAATGTCACAGAAGAGATAACATCAATAGAGGCTAAATTTTCCCTTCATATTTATTTTTAACATCTATTCTACTCTGTTAAAAAATAAGGACCTCATGTGTTCATGTGGAAAACATAGTGACTAGGGAGGGAGGGATGTGCTCATTGTGATGCATGAAGTTCTTAAAACAAATACATGCAAACGCAGTGGCTCTTGCAGGAATCCAAGCCCTGTAGAAGCTTATTTTTCCTTCATGTAAATTTCCGGGGCTGTGTGGGCTTAGCTGCTCTGCTCCATGCAGCTATTCAGGGATTCAGGCTGCAGGGCATCTTCAACCCAAAGGGGAAAGACCGTGGAGGAGGAGGCTGTGAGGTTTCTGTGTGCTGGCCCGCCGCTGACCTGCCTATCACATAAACCCACCAAAGCAGGGTGCCTTACCTAGGGGTAGAAAATATTTGGGGGGAAAAAAGCAATAAAAAATATTTTAAAATTTTAAAGTACAGTATAATAACTATTTACATAGTGTTTACTTTGTTTTAGGTATTATAAGTAATCTAGAGCTGATACAAGGTAGATGGGAAGATGTGTTCAGGTTCTAGGCAAACACCAAGAGATGACTGTAGCTGGCAGACACACGCTCTGTTGCTCCAGAAAAAGAAGCAACCAGGGTGGGGCAGACAGCCCAGACTGCCATGGTTGGGGAGCGAAGGGAAAATCAGAACCTACCTGGAGACCATTCACCATATGGTGCACATCCATCAGCCTAGCACTTGTCAGGCATGATTCTAAGCCCTGGGATAGACCAGGGGGCAGAAACAGAGACATTTCTCTTTGGGGTGTGCCTAGTGCAGGGAGGACTGGAGATGTAGTGTGCCAGGCGGCAAGCACTGTTGAGGCGAGCACAGCGGCGGGGGCTGGGGCTGCTGGGGGCATGCACCGTTTTTAACAAGCCAGTCAGCAGTCTCTAAGGAGGTGACATTGAACAAAGACCTGAAGGAGGTGAGTGGGTAAGCAAACCACAGGGATTTGAGGAAAGAGTAGACAGGAAGTGCAAAGGCCCTGGGGCAGGAGCGCATTGGGTGCCTTGTGGCCGGAGAGCCTTGGAACCTGTGGGAACCTGGCTGTCTCCAGGTGCAGATGAGATGCCACTGGGGGACTTGAGAGTGGAGGGATGACCCAGTCGCCCTTCCTGGTACCTCTGGCTGCTGTGTGGACACAGGGGCCCTGGTAGGCACTGTGAAGTGATCCAGCTGGGAGAAGATGATGGCTCTGGCCTGCACGCAAATGGTGGAGGTGAAGTTGACAGATTCGAGACGCAATTCGAATTCGGTTTTTTTGGTTTTTTTTTTTTTTTTTTTTGAGACGGAGCCTCACTCTGTCGCCCAGGCTGGGGTGCAGTGGTGTGATCTCAGCTCACTGCAACCTCCACCTCCCTCTCAATCCTATGGGGTCTTGGTGACCCACTCACAGGGATTTGAAGGAGGCAGAGCAGAGAGAGGGGACATAGGACGGACGTGGCGCCAGCAGACATGGAGGCCTCTTTCCAGAAGGATGTAATTCTCCTCCGAATGGGAAAACAGAGCGTGTTTTGGATTTTTTTTTTTTTGACATGGAGTTTCGCTCTGTCACCCAGGCTGGAGTGCGGTGGCACAATCTCGGCTCACTGCAACTACTGCCTCCCGGGTTCAAGCAATTCTCCTGCCTCAGCCTCCCAAGTAGCTGGGATTACAGGCATGCACCACCACACTCGGCTAATTTTGTATTTTTAGTAGAGATGGTGTTTCTCCATCTTGGTCAGGCTGGTCTCTAACTCCCGACCTCAGGTGATCTGCCCGCCTGGGCCTCCCAAAGTGCTGGGATTACAGGCGTGAGCCACCGCGCCCGGCCTGTGTTTTGGATCTTTAGACCCCATGACGCTGACTCCTGCATGTGCTGCAGGAGTCTGAGCAGAGGCCACAGTTAACACAAGGCTGGGAAGCAGAAGCCTTGCCAAGGGCAGGAGTAATTAAAGGACACGTCTTTCGAGTAGACTTCATACATGTCCCACTTTTGTGCCTTACAGCTTATGTTGTTTGTAAATGACATCTTTGTAAAAAATAACTTTTCTGATCGTTGTTCACACATAGGAATGCGTTGTGGTTCAGCAAGCTGGCTGGATTCTTTCTGGCTCTAACAGTGTGCCTGCCAAGGCGTCTCATCTTCACAGAGGCCATCACATCGTCTGCATGTGTCTTTGTGTCCATTTGCCTTTTAAATCATGAGAGGGCAGGGCACGGTGGCTCATGCCTGTAATCCCAGCACTTTGGGAGGCCGAGAGATCCAGATCACTTGAGGTCAGGATTTCAAGACCAGCTTGGCCAACACGGTTAAACCCCATCTCTGCGAAAAATACAAAAGTTAGCCAGGTGTGGTGGTGGGTGCCTGTAATCCCAGCTATTCTGGAGGCTGAGGCAGGAGGATAGCTTGAACCCGGAACGCAGAGGTTGCAGTGAGCCGAGACTGCGCCACTGTACTCTAGCCTGGGAGACAGACTGAGAACCTTGTCTCGGGGAAAAACAAACCAACCAAAAAATCATGAGAGGGTCTTGATTTCCAGACAGGTGAAAAGATGTAGATCATGTAAGGGATGTCTGCATACCAGGCACCTCATTTAGAGAGATGGCTTTGAGCACCCCGGATGAGTGTGTTAAATTTCTCGCTTAGGTGGTGGCCTGGACCCTGTAGGTAGTGTAAATTCAAAACGCAAACCTGGGAGTGTCAGACCCGGAGCTGCAAGTTTTAGGGGGTTGGGGGCATTCACAGGCCCTCCTGCTTTTCTTCTTTCAGCTCTGGCTGCTCTTGGGCAGGCTTCATCTTCATCATCACAAAAGATGGTGAGCCCTTGGAATCCAACAGACTTTGTTTCAGATTCCAGCACACGTCTTTCTGCTGTGGCCTGAGTGGCTACTTTGGCTTCCCCCGTCTCATGTATGAAACGAGCAGGTGATAATCCTGGTCACAGGATTTTGCGTTCTGGTTAAGAAACCGCAGCGGCGCCACCACATAACGGACGCTCAGCGCACATCTCTTTTAGATGCTGGCCTGTCGGTGGGATGGCAGAAACTATTCAGGTGTGGTGATGATTCTGCTTTGGGGACTGCTTCCCGGGCGGGTGCATCCTGCCGTGTTTTAACACTGCTGGGCATTGTGAGTGGTGGCAAGATGAGGAGGCCGACCCTGTACTCACTGGGCTCCAGGTCTGCCTGTGAGCTGCGGAGGGCAGGGTGGAGTGGCCTCAGCGTGAGCAGCAGGATGGGAGCCTCAAGGAGGGAGAGCTGGGTTCGGAGAAAGTGGCCTCTGTTGTCGCGTTTCTGTCATTGAGCAGATTGAGCAAAAGCAGAGGCAGGAAAACGCATGGGGAGGCTGGTGGTGCGAGCCCACGGTAGCCATGAGTCCTGCAAGGAGGTGTCTGGGTTTGGGCCCTGAAAACTTTGGAGAAGAGGTGACCGCTGTGCAGTTGTCTTGTGCCATTTAAGGTAATTCTGCCCCTTTGGGGCAGGTGTAGCTCCAGTTTTCAGAGGAGGAAATGGGGTTGGGGGGTGGCAGGCAGAGGAAGCAGCAGGCCAGAGTCCCAGAGCAGGCGGAGAGCAGCCAGCACGCGCTTCCTGCTGGTGGGGCTCAGACAGGGCTCGGCACCAGGGCTGTCGGGCAAGCGGGAGGAAGAGCTGCGGCTCCGGGGTGCGGTGCTGCCGCGCAGAGTGGACCGGCGGTCCTACGGCACCGTGGGCTTGTAGGCCCAGGGAAATGGAGGCACTCCCAAAGGAGCTGAGTGTCAGGCCTGGCACAGGTTGGAGAAGGGCTAGGTATTCTGGTAAAACCGCAGGAAAGATGGCTGCGAAGCAGGAGAGATGCAAACTCTCTCTGTGTAGAAATGTTAGCAGCATTTGGTTTTCCTCAAGTAACGGAACGCAAACGTCTGCTTCCTGTTGAGTCCTGCTGCCTTTGCCGAAGAGAATTCTTTTTGGTGCTGTGGCTTCAGAACACCTGAATACAGCCCTGGAAGTTGTCCTCTAGCCCAGAACTCGCCGTCTCGGGGTTCAGACATCTTCCCATAGGGGTCGTGGACGCTCTTGTGGGTGTCTGTTTCTTGACCCCGAGGTCGGCAGTGGCTGAGCTGCTGTGTGGGACCCCAGTCCCTCTTGCTGTCCTGCCTCATCTCCTCCTTTCTCACCCTCCTGGGTTAGATCTTGTACAATAGGAAGCTCAGTGTTGGACCCGGCCCCTAGAAAGGACAGCCGTGCGCCCTACAGCCCAGCACGGGGCCCTGCCAGGCATCCGCTGGCACTGGCACTGGCACTGGCATCTGCTGTGAGGCCCCTGGCGGGCAGGGTCATCTCTTAGTCCTCCCAGGTGGCAGATGACGCAACAGCCCGGTGATGAGTGGAACAGGCGTGTGTGTTTCAGCAGATGAGCAGGAGATGTTGATGGATTTTGCTGCCTCGCTGATAAAAATAGACATTTATTCTTTTCAAGACAGGCAGAAAGGCTAAGATGTGTTAGTAGCCCTGTGGGACGGAACTCAGATGGCAGTTTTTCATTTTTGATGTCTTTTTTTTTTTTTTTCTTGATTCCTTTTCTCTTAAAATTAGGCCTCACAAGCTAATCCTGTAGATCAGGCTGAAGCTGACAGGAGTGAGGCTGAAGCTGACAGGAGTGAGCCTGAGATTTCTGAATGCTCATTTATTTCTCATTCCATCCTCGAGATTCGGGCTTGAAGCCAGGAGGCCTTCCCCCAGGAAAGGGCCCCCACTCAGGCAGAGAGGCCGGGGGGGCCCCGCCCAGCCCCCATCGGTGTCCGTGGCTGCTGCCAGAAGCGGAGTCAGAGAAAGTAATGTCAGCCAGACTTCAACTCCAGCTGGGTGTGAGCACCTTATGCCACCGCTGCCAGCGCCGCCCTGCATCCGTGCTGCGCTGCGTTGGCACTGGAGAGGCTGGGAGGCTCTGGGAATTGGAATCCCTGGCTGTGCTTGCCGGAAAGGGTGTATGTAAATGAGGCGGTTTTCCTGCCACCTCTGCAGATGATTCAGCCCAGCAAGTGTGAAGAGGGAGGGAACGTCCCTGCCAGAGCTGGGACACAGTGCAGGGGCGTGGTTATAAATGAACGAAACAGCTCTTCTGCGGAGTTTTTTTTTCTTCTATACAATTCCTCTGTGAGTTCCCTTTAACCATGATGTAAAACCCACGTTGTGGCTTTAGTCTTCTGTTTCAAATAACATGTTCACCAGCAACGGTGCAGAACAGTGGGACGCACTCTGGGGCCAGGGTGCCTGTCTGCATCCTGGTTGGCTGGCTGGCACCCTCAGGCAGGTCCCCCCAGGCTGGTGGGCACCAGGGGAGTTCTCCCCGACAGGGCTGTGTCTCGCAGGATGAGACAGCAGTCACGACGGCACAGCAGCCATGTGATGACGTGGGCCTGTCCCCCACCCCGGCCACTTGCCTCTCCCCTGCTGCTCCACCGACTCCTCCCAGGCTGCATGTGACCGGGATGTGCTGCCTCACCTGTAGATACCACTTTATTCATCTGTGAGACTACGCTGGGAAAATGGGCTCACTGCAGATCTTGCATTGGGCACTTTTTAAATCTCTCTGGGCATCTGTTAAATGGCATGATGACTATCTGTGCTTACATCTTAAGCTTCTATTTTGTTTGTTTGTTTGTTTGTTTTGAGATGGAGTTTTGCTTTTGTTGCCCAGGCTGGAGTGCAATGGTGCCATCTCAGCTCACTTCAACGTCCGCCTCCAGGGTTCAAGCGATTATGCCATCTCAGCCTCCCAAGTAGCTGGAATTACAGGCATGCGCCACCACGCCCGGCTAATTTTGTATTTTTAGTAGAGACGGGGTTTCACCATGTTGGTCAGGCTGGTCTTGAACTCCTGACCTCAGATGGTCTGCCCGCCTTGGCCTCCCAAAGTGCTGGGATTACAGGCATGAGCCACCACACCCAGCCAGCGTGTGTTTTCTTTAATTTAGGGATATGTCAGAGAAAAATAGAATGATGTATCCAACACTCGTCTTCCTCCCAGAGTTTGTTCATTTTTTTAAATAATTTAGTTTTAAATAACAAATATAATAAACCTACTTAAAAAATACAGCACAGGCCACGTGCAGTGGCTCACGCCTGTAATCCCAACACTTTGGGAGGCCAAGGCAGGAGGATCGCTTGAACCCAAGAGTTTGAGGCCAGCCTGGACAGCACAGGAGGGCTCCATCTCTATAATATGTGTGTGTGTGTATATATATAATATATAATATATAAAATTATATGTAATATAAATATATAATGATATATAATATATCATTATATATAATATATATATTATATAATGATATATATCATTATATAATATAATGATATATTATATATCATTATATAATATAATTATATATCATTATATAATATAATTATATATTATATATCATATATATTCATTATATATAATAAATTATATATTATATATAATATATAAATTATATATTTTGTATATTATATATTATATATAATAAATTATATATAATAGAATTATATATAATAAATTATATATAATAGAATAATATATATTATATATTATATAAATATAAAATATATAATATAATATATAATATATTATGTATTATATATATTATATATATAATAATATATTTATATTATATATATAATAATATAATATATATAATACATATATAGCCTGGCATGGTGGCACACGCCTGTAGTCCCAGCTATTTGGGAGGCTGGGACAGGAGGATCACTTGAGCCCTATGATCGCACCACTGCACTTCGGCTTCGGCAACAGAGCGAGACTCTGTCTCATAAAATAAAATAATAAAATACATAAAATAAGATATAAAATGAATAAATAGAAGCATAGAGAAGAGTAGAAAGACTATAGCTTGACCACCCAGGAATAATCACGATAAATATTTTGTTTTATAATTCTTCTGTAAGTTTTCCCTTTCATACCCCAAATGTGTATGTGTGTATAATATAGGACAGATGGGATTGCATCAAACACCATTCTGAAGCTTTTTCCCACTTACCAACACATGGAGCTCTTTCCGTGTAATTGATGGAGAAGCAGCGTCACTGAACTCTCCTCACAGTTCATTTAACCCATTTTCTACTGATGGACCTTTCAGTCCTTCTCAGTCTTTTCATGTGTAGACGCCTGAGTATTTCCTTAGGACAAATGCCTAGGTGTTGAGTTACCAGATCAAAAGGCTTGTAATTTTAAAAGGCTTCTGAAACAAACTTGAAATCTCCCCACATGGATGGGAGTGGCCATTTTTTTTCATGCACTATCCAGTCATATCCCTCACCATTTCCTGTTGGAGTTTTTGATTTCATTAATTTATATAAACTCTGTATATGTACGTTTATACCTTTAGGTTTGTGTATTTATGATGTCATAAAAATTTCCCAGTTTGTCATGCAATTAGAGAAATACACACACACACACACACACACACACACACACACACACACAGTTTTTTTCTTTCCCTCAAGATGGGGTCTCACTGTGTCAGCCAGGCTGGAGTGCAGTAGCGTGATCTGGGATCACTGCAGCCTTGACTTCTCCAGGCTCATGTGATCCTCCCATCTCAGCACCGCTGAGTAGCTGGGACTACAGATGCATGCCACCATGACCGGCTAATTTTCTTTCTTTTTTTTTTTTTTGTACAGATGGGATTTTGCCATGTTTCCCAGGCTAGTCTCGAACTCCTGGCCTCAAGTGATCCACCTGCCCTGGCCTCCCAAAGTGCTGGGATTACAGGTGTGAGACACCACACCCAGCTAGAAATCATCTTTTGCAACCTCTTTTTGGTTCTAAGAAAGAGGGCCGGGCACGGTGGCTCATGCCTGTAATCCCAGAAAGAGCATTCCCACCCCAAAACTATAAAAGGTTATTAAATTTTAAAATATTTCTGTGGATGTTTTTGTTCCATTTAAAAATGCTATTTACAGTTTCTATTTGAAATTTATTTTGTAATAAGATGTGAGAGAGAGCTTACCTTATTTTTTTCCTTCAGATATTCAGAAAATTGTTCCGACTGAGTTATTTCTCTCCTGTCCCCTTAACTGGCAAGCCCCCTCCAGCCAACCCGAGTGCTGCCAGTGGCTTGCCTGCCCATTCAGGGAGCTGGTGATGGTTTTCCTCCCTGCCGTCTTCTGAAGACGAGCGCCCTGAGAGCAGGAGTAGGAGGTGCTCAGGCAGTGTAGGGTGAGTGGCATCGTGCGTTGAGGTAGAGTTTAGGAAACCCTTAGTACGGGGCTTGGCACTGGCAGACCTCACTGGTGGGCAGGTGTTCCTGTGCTCGCAGATGGAACTGAGTGAACCTGGTGAGGATGGATTGTCATGCATTTTGTTCCTCCAGCTCCTTTTTGATTTAAGCAGAATTGTTATCCATTCAAGGCAGCGTGGCCTGGTGGCAAGGCTTGCGTGCTCTGGTAGCCATGAGTGCTGTGTGTGAGTCCCAGCTCTGCCTGTCAGGTGTCCTTGCAGACATCTCGGACCACATCTGTAGGATGGGGATCCTGCCTGCCTTGCTCATAGTAAGGATTAAAGAGGTTATTTGCCTGAAGGTGTCTGCATTGTACCTGGCGCAATGGTGGTGGCCATTGCTTCTTCAATTATGGGAACTTATGTTAAAAAGGGAAGTAAACATTTTATGTAAGTATTGAGAAATGTACTAGGTATCTAGGATGAATCAGTTACTGTAAAAGGGCACAAAGTTTTTTTTTTTTTTTTTTAACTTTCCTAGCTGCTTAGCACAGATATGAGGCATGAGGGTGGCAGATCAGTGTATGTTGGCCGGGCACAGTGGGATTACACGCCTGTAATCCCAGCACTTTGGGAGGCCAAGGCGGGCAGATCACCTGAGGTCAGGAGTTTGAGACCAGCCTGGCCAACATGGTGAAACCCCGTCCCTACTAAAAATACAAACATTAGCTGGGTATGGTGACGCACGCCTGTAATCCCAGCTACTCGGGAGGCTGAGGTGGGAGAATCACTTGAACCCAGGAGGCAGAGGTTGCAGTGAGCTGAGATCACACCACTGCACTCCAGCCTGGGCAACAGCGAGACTCCATCTCAAAAAAAAAAAAAAAAAGTTTTTGTCTATTTTTATTGATACGTAATAGGTATATATATTTTCAGGGAACATACATGTGATAGGTAGGTCAGATTCTTGTATGTTTTGGGTGAAAAAAGGATTGTTTGGAAAACAAGAGATGTCACATGGACCCGCATCAGGGCAGTCAGCTGATTTGATGGCTGATGTTGGTGGAGGGGCAAACTGGAAATCACAATCCTAGCCCTGTGGTCTGCTGCCCAGGTGCCCTGGCTGTCACCTCACCCTGTGGAGCTCCTGGCTCCTCAGCTGTGCAATGAAGACGAGTCCAAGAGAGAGGACATGAGAAGAGACAAGAATGTGCTGGAAGTCTTGTACTGGAGTAATGTTGATGCTGGAGACATGCTGGCTTCTTAGTTGAAACAGGCTGGGTGCTGTGGCTCACGCCTGGAATCTCAGCACTTTGGGAGGCCAAGGCAGGAGGATCACTTGAGGCCAGGAGTTTGAGACCAGCCTGGGTGACATAGCAAGACCCTGTCTCTACTAAAAAGGACAAAATATAAAATAAACAGTAAAGACTATTTGTAAAAGGTAGAGTAATAGCCTTCCTATGGATGCCTTATGGTTTTGTCCTGAAAACATTTGGGATTGAGTCATAAACCCATAAGGCATTTTTACTAAGAGTCGGTGTAACAGCAAGATATTCTTTTATTCATCCGTGTATTCATTCAGTCAACAGTTGCACAAAAACAGACACAGTCCTTGCTATATTGCAGTGCCTACATTCTAGTGGGAGAGGCAGATACAGAGTCAGAATCACAAAAGAAATCTAGAGTTGAAACCAGAAAAGGCTGCAGAGAAGAGTCAGAGAAATATACACGTAAGGCATTCTTCATGTCTCCACTGAGAGGTGTCAGGCTTCGAGCAGCCCTGGACCAGCATGTGGGTCTGCCTTAGTAGGGCCGGTGGTTGAGATGCTGTGGTCTCATCAGCTGCCTCGATTGGGGAATATTTCTGTAGGAGATAACTTACATTTTACCAGTATTTCTTTAATTCCTCCTTGTCTTTATTATAGTATATTGTGTTTTTTTTGAGACAGAGTTTTGCTCTTGTTGCTCAGGCAGGAGTACAAGAGTGTGATCTCAGTTCACTGCAGCCTCCACCTCCCAGGTTCAAGTGATTCTCCTCCCTCAGCCTCCCAAGTAGCTGAGACTACAGGTGCCTGCCACCATGCCTGGCTAATTTTTGTATTTTTAGTAGAGACGAGGTTTCACCATGTTGGTCAGGCTGGCCTCGAACTCCTGACCTCAGGTGGTCCACCCACCTCAGCCTCCCAAAGTGCTGAGATTACAGGCGTGAGCCACTGTGCCTGGCCTTATTACAGTATTTCTAATATTGTTGAGTAAAGACAGATGATGGATCAAAGAGGATGTTTTTGACTTGTGAGGAAAAGTGTATTCATCATTTATGGGGAAAAGTTTTCTCCGTAAAGATCACGGGGTGGCTTTCAGGACCATTTCTCAAAGAGATAATGGTGGTTGCAGTTTCAGGTTGAACCACAGACATTTATTTTAAAAAACCCCAACAGGAAATTCCGTGTTGATGGTTAGTCATCTGCGGGAGCTTAGGTGTTTGTTTATAGTCAGTCCTAGACTGTACAGGTGTGTCATGCTCTTCCTTTGCATGCTGTATTGCTCACTAAAATAAGGTTAACATTTTCAGGCTGTTACTCATTAAACTAAAAGAGGGGAGCAAGTGGTTTAGGGGTGATCATCAGTCTGATCTGGAGGCGCGGGCTGCCTGTGTCGGCCTCAGCAGCAGCACTCCAGTCTTCCCTGGGGGAGTTCTCCCTGCTATCCTCGCCCAGCATCTTCTACAGCCCCTGCTTTTGGGGTGACTGCTCCCTGCTCACGTTGCCTCCCATGGCCCATTCTTTTGGTGTTGCCAAGAACCAGGCTGAGACAGGTTGGAAATGCTCCAATAATTTCCTTTACTCAGGGAGAACAGAAACGAAAGCCTTCCAGGAACCGCGCCCGCAGAACACAGAAGTGCTCAACAGAAGTGCGAAGATGCTGCTGGAGGACAGCCCCATTGCCCCCGCTGTGAGGACTGCCCCCACCTGGGGCTGCACCCAGAGCTTCCTTCCCTCCTTCATTCCGACCCAGCCTTCCCATGGGCCCAAGGGAGTGAAGGCAAAAGCTCCTTCTCAGGGTGCGGATGCAGCCGGGGAGCGGTGGTGGGATGGCTACATCCTGTGTCCCCAGGCCCACAGGAGGAGGGGTAGGGGCCGTTTCATAAGCTGGGACCCATGAGGTCCTGAGGCTGCAGCAGGATCTGTTCCCGGGCAAAGGGGGCCTAGGGCTCTGGTCGATGGCCAGCATTCCCTGGAACGTATTCTCTGAGCCTGTGCACCAGCTCCCATTGCCACATTGAGACTCCCTTGGTGGCATCAGCTGGCTCCTGAGCCGATGCCCCTGGTTCTGAGGAGCACTGATGCAGTGGCTCCTGCTCAGGGCTGGAGGGTGCACTCTTCCTTCCTGATGCAGAGCTCTGGCTAGAGGCAGGAGCAGCCTCCCCTGTGGAGGTGGGTGACCGGTGGCTGGCGAAGTGGGTTGTGTTGACTCCCTTCCACCATGGGGCATGTTTGTGCCTCCGTTTCTTTGGCGTCCGTATTTGGGCGGGTTCTGTGGCCCTAAACCTGGGACCCCCATCTGTGCCTCTGCTTCCTTGGTGTCCGTATTTGGGTGGGTTCTGTGGCCAGGTTTTGTGGCCAGAAACCTGGGATCCCCATCTGTGCCTCTGCTTCCTTGGTGTCCATATTTGGGCGGGTTCTGTGGCCAGGGACCTGGGACCCCCATCTATGCCTCCGCTTCCTCGGCGTCCGTGTTTGGGCAGGTTCTGTGGCCAGGGACCTGGGACCCCCAAAGTGCGAGGGTTCCTTTTCCTCCCCATCTTGTTGCATTTGACTTTTGGTGTGTCCTTACAGACCTGGGGGGCTCCAGAGCCCCTGTCGAGGTCAGTTTGCCCCGGTTTGGGAGTCAGACTGGGGGGAAGGGGGTAGAACGCATCAGCTGGGGACCCAGCTCCAGCCATCCCTGCTGCGCAGCCGTGGCGCCTGGGCCAGACGCATCTCTGTGAACGTGGGCTGGGTGAGGCTTTGGCTTTGGCTCACCGTGGACTCATTGGTGGCCCGAGCCTGGCATGGGAGACAGCATACAGTTGTCTGCACTCCGGCTGATAGGAGCAGATGTTCCGTCTGCGTTCCCTGCACACATTCTGAGACCGTCTCTGTCCATTTCACCAAAAAAGCTGCCATGACTGTGTTTAGCGTCAACTTGGGTGGCCATAAGGGAGGCTTGCTTGTGTAGACAACAGGTGAGTTGTCACCCTCGTGTCCTGATTTCAGCAGGAGAGTACAGCTTGATAGCATCTACTCTCTGGTCTGTGCTCACTGAGCCATCACTTTGTCCTGATCCGCGGCTCGTGCTGACGGCACGGATCTCAGTGGCTGCTGTGCCACTGCCTGGCCAGGGCATCACAGAGACCATGTCTGCACCTGGCTTGGCCCAGGGTGTGGCACAGAAGTGTTTAGCAGCCCTGAGCTATCCTTCTCACTTTCTTTGGCCTGCACATTTTCTGGCTGATGCCCAGTGTAATGAGTACAGAGTTCTAGGAGGACCATCGGGAAGCATGGCTTTGAATAATGACTCACTTTGGAGCTCCGGAAAGAGCTTTGCGTGTCATTTGGGTGGCAGATCTTTAACCGTTTACATCCCCTGAGACATGGGTGCTGAGCACTGGGCCGGCTTCCTAGGAGACAGCCATGGGCCCCTGTGCCAGCCTCACAGCGAGGCTGCCACCCAAGCTCAGGCCGCAGCTGCGCAGCCTATGGGTGCTGACCCGGGCCTGTGGTTCACTCGCTGGTAGCCAAAGCGGCTTCGCGGAAGAGCTGGGCTAGTCATTTATTTAATGACTCTGAATTTCTGCAGCTGCTCTCCCCACCTCAGGGTACACGTCTGCGTCTGGGGGGGATCCTGGCAGGCCTGCACTTTATTCTTCACACACCAACTTTCCCCCGTCCCTGTCCCTTACTTAGATGGCCCTCAGGGCAAGTAGCACGGAGTCTGCTCCACATCCCTCCCTGAAAAGTCGGGGAGGAGCCAACTCCGAAAGGGGTTTCTTCAGGGGACCACCTGCTCCTGCAGGAGGCTCGCCTGCCGCCCACCTCTGCTGACGTCCGCTGTGTATACTGAAGTTTTTTGTTCCCCGTGACCCAGTTGCTCACACAGGAAGCCAATTACTCATTCACTATTTTTCCCTTTCACTGTGTGAGATGCGGCTCTAAAAATGGAATCTTAAACAAATGTGCTGAGTGATGCCGATTCAGTGAACACAGCACGGCTGTGTACGTGACACTGCGCTGGGTTCCGGGCCTTGCCCTCCGAACTCGCTGTCTAAGGAATGGGTATGGCCTTAAGTGCAGAGGGGCCTGCCAGCCCTGGGCCCCGGGGAGCCATCGCCCCTCCCAGGAGCAGCTGAGGTCCCTTCCAACCACAGGTACACCTTACTTTATTGCCCTGCACAAAGAATGTATGCTTTTTTCCTTCCTGCCTTCCCTCCCTCCCTCCTTTCCTCCTTCCTTCCTTCCCTCCCTCCCTCCTTTCTTCCTTTCCTCCCTCCTTCCTTCCCTTCCTCCTTTCCTCCCTCCCTCCCTCCCGCTCTCCCTCCCTGCGTCACTCCCTTCTTTACTCCCTCCCTCCTTCCCTCACAAATGGAATGTTTGTAGTAGCCTGAGGAACTCTTGGCGCCATTCTTCCAGTAACGTGCTCACTTAGTGTCTCTGTCAGCATTTTTTAAGCAATAAAGTGTTTTTAAATTAAGATATGTACATTATTTACACACAATGCTATTACACACTTAGTAGACTACAGTATAGTGCAAACAACTTTTATATGCACTGGGACACCAAAGCATTGGTGTGACCTGCTTTATTGCGGCGATCTGGAACCGAGCCTGCAGTGTGGCTGAGGTGCACTGTGCTAGAATCCTGGGATTCCTGAATGAAAGCATTTGCCTTTCTGTTCCCAAAGGTTTCAACCTTCAATGCAGAGACAAGACTAACACTTATGGAAGCAACTGGAAGCCCATTTAAAATAAGACTGGTTAGTTGCTGGGTAGGATATGTGGCAGAACGTGCCACCTGTGGCCTGGGGAGGAGGTGCCCGTGGGGTGTCTGGAGAGAGTGTCCACGGACAGGTGGAACCTCGATTACTCCTTGGAACATCCTTGGAGGATGGAGGAGATGGGGGAGGATGGCTGCTCCCAGTGGTCCTGGAAGTTGTGGGGAGGTGAGGTCGAGTCTTGGATGCAGGCAAGGGATTTGGGACTCGGCTGTTAGACAGGCAGTGGGAGCCAGGAGGTGGGAGCCAGGACCTGCTCCGTGAATGCCAGTGTGGTGGCATCTTCCTGGTGAAGGCATCCCAGATGCCTCCTCCTCGCGGGCTTTCGTTTCTTTAACAGAGAGCACATGGAGAGTGCGTCCCTAGGTGGTGTTAGAATTCCCTTTAGAACCATCCGTGTCAAATGTGACAAGTGCGTGTGTGGCCCATCCATGTCTTGTGGCCTCTTGTACATGTGGTCCCCACCTTGGTGCATTATTCACCTGTCAGGGCCAGGGGCTCACAGCCTGGGGTGGGCATCCAGTGCCCTTCTTGTCATCCCCACCTTCCTTGTGCATGGGGGTCGTGTCTGCACACTTCTGCTCTGTCTCCTCCTGCACGCTTTGGCTTTGATCCTCCAGCTTGTATCTGCAGCTTACACGTGGGACTCCCTGTGAGTGATCAGAGTAGATTTCAGGCACCCCGAGGTCTCAGGCCTGCAGAGGCGTCCTTGGCAGTGGAGTTGCCTTCCTGAAGATACGGAAAGGTGGACCCTCCCTGGCCTCTCTGCCTGGAAAACTTTTACGTCTTTAACTTGTAATTTTATATTCCATGTGCCTTCACGTGAAGCAAGAAAGAACTATCTTAGGAAATTGCACATTGTATGAATTACCGCTGCGTTTTCCCATTGCCTTTATTCACAGGGGTTAGTACCAGGCTGCGTGCAGGTTTCTCGCCTCCCACGCCAGGTGTTGCAGAGGAGGTGGTCTCAGGGGAGGCTCCTTAGGAGAAATAGGGTCAGCCTGAGCCCTGGGCCCGAGCTGCATCTGTGCCTGGACTCTGCCTGGGGGCCCAGTGGAGGGGCCTGGTTTGGAGGCGGCCGAGCAGCTCTGCTTCACCTGCGAGTAGCTCGTGTTCCAGCCCAAAACCTTCTCGCAGCCAGCAGTGTGCCCCTTTGTGGTATGGTTGTGAGGCTCGGTTAAGTAACTGCATGAGCACCTTGTAAGCTGGGAGTCACCGAAGGACAGTGACTCTCCTCCCCAAGAGAAGCGTGTCCGACCCTGAAATCGAGATTGGCCGTGGGGCCGGATTCCTGGGCTCTGTCCTGGACGTTTCCTGGGAGCCGTCTCACTGGGTGGTTGGAGCCACCTGAGAACGGGGTCACGTGTTGGCGAGCGCTTTGTTCTACTCCGGTGTGGTGTACAGAGAGGCTCAGCCGGTCCTCAAGGGAGTGGCTGGCTCCGCTGAACCCACCTGGACTGCGATGTCCACTCCCTGTCACAGTCAGGGTCCTTGCTGGGAAAGATCTTGGTGAGCTGCCGAGCTTATGAAAAGTCATCAGACGTCATCATGTGGATGACTGACACCTGGAAACTGTCCCTGGTGGCAGCATGGGCGCTGCTTGAGAACTCGGTTTGTTTGTTTTATTTATTTATTTATTTAGAGATGGAGTCTTGCTCTGTCACCCAGGCTGGAGTTCAGTGGCATGATCTCGGCTCACTGCAACCCCCGCCTCCCAGGTTCAAGTGGTTCTCCTGCCTCAGCCTCCTGAGTAGCTGGGACTACAGGCACGTGCCACCACACCCGGATACTTTTTGTATTTTTAGTAGAGATAGGGTTTCACCATGTTGGCCAGGCTGGTCTTGAACTCCTAACCTCAGGTAATCTACCCACCTCGGCCTCCCAAAGTGCTGGGATTATAGGTGTGAGCCACCGCGCCCAGCCTGACTTGGTTTATTTTTGTAACGTTGGCCCAGGGCATGGTGCCCAGCCCACAGGGGCACCTGCTGAGTGCCATTGAAGGATGGAGTGTCGTGGAAGTCTGTAGATGTGTCATCTATGAAGTCATGGCAACTTGGTGGAAGGCCACGCTGCCATGACATTTCCAAATGGTGTAACTCCGTGAGTTTAATAACCTTGAATGCACGTTAGTTTTCTCATAGGAAACAAACAAAAAAAACCAAATAATTCAAGGAGTCTCTGAGTTTTTCTAGGTCAGAAATACAGTAAGAACAGCTCATATTATTTTTAGTAGAGTACTTTTTCTTTCCAGTGGATGTCAATAGGGATTGAAGTACATGTGATTTTTTTTTAAATGGAGAAGGGTTGTCTTTTTTTTAAACAGACATATGAGTGAAAATTGAAAATATTCTATTATTGAAAAATGTTTATTTGTCTAAATCTACATTTTGAACTTTACTAATATGGAGCCACTGAAAACTTGAGTTGAGATGAAGTTTCTGCCGCTTATGCATAATAAAAAGCATTTCCTGAGTAAATGAATGGTTTAAACAGCAACAAGGGAGGGGCACTGCCTTGACACTTTTGGGCTCTTTGCCTTGTCTCCCGTGCTGGTAATTCATGCTGCCTCATCTGTCCAGTGTCTGAGACAGGAAGAAAGAACAGAAATGGACATAGCAAGTTTGATCACCAATGAGTTGTTATCATACGTTTTAAGTAAATTATTGGCTTAACGTTGAGACTCCTCCTCTGTGGAATGCAATATTGGCCTGGACATGAATGGAAACAGCAGAGGGGGGCATATAGTGGCTCAGGGCCGAGGGATGGGAAGGGCCGCAGAGCAAGCCTACTCCCCCGTTAACGGGTGTTCTCTCTGCCATTCCAGCACTTGCGCCTCCTGCGCCGCCGCCACCCCCCATCCAAGGATATGCCTTCAAGCCTCCACCTAGACCCGACTTTGGGACCTCCGGGAGAACAATCAAATTACAGGCCAATTTCTTCGAAATGGACATCCCCAAAATTGACATCTATCATTATGAATTGGATATCAAGCCAGAGAAGTGCCCGAGGAGAGTTAACAGGTATTACGTTTCATCCTTCATGAGCTGTGTAAGTGGTCTGCGCGGACAGACACGGCATTTAAACTAATCAACTCTGAAATTCTCAGCAGATCCATCTGGCTTTTTTCCAGAATGTTTCAGCTGCATTTGTTTTTCAAAAACAGTTTTTCAGAGTCAAACCTACGGATTGAAAAATATATATATATAAATATATATCAAGTTTTTGTATTGAGACACAGTTTCAGGATAGTGAAATACATACATCGTAAATGTACAGCTGGAAGAATTTTGACAAATGTATATACTGATCACCCTAGAAAGTTGCCTCATACCCTCTTCCGGTTACCCCCAGCCCCTAAAGTCACAGCATTCTGATGTGTGTCACATAGATTAGTTTCCAGGTCTGTATAGTGACACAGCCTCAATCCTGACTGCTTTTACTCAGCAGAATTTATGAGACCCACCTGCGCCATTGTGTGTATTTGTAGCTTATTTTTATTGCTAAAAGAATACTCTATTGCCCATTTCGTGGTCTGTTTTTCATCTTCCTTTTAAACACATGGGCAGTCTAGGCTGTGGCCATTATGAATAAGACTGCTGTGAACATTCTTGTTGAAGTTCTTTTTGTGGAGGTGTTTTCGTCTCTGTTAGATAAATACCTAGGAGTAGAATTGCTGGGCCGAAGGGCAGCTGTGCGTTTAGCTGCATGTGAACCTGCCAAATAAATGGTGTTCCCATGCTCCCGTCATGTTTTCCTCCCGTCAGCTCCGCTGAGTGTTTCCAAGGCCGCCCACCCCCACCAGCGCTCGATGTGGTCAGGCGTGTTTTTTTTTGTGTTTCGGTGGGTGAGTAGTGGTTTCTCATTGTGGTTAATTTTCATTTCTCTGGTACCTGATGATCTGAGCATCTTTCCATGTGTTTATATATTATTTTCATCGATTAAGCGATATATTATTTCCAGCAAAGTGTTGAAGTGTTTTGCCTGTTTTTTTTTTTTTTCACTGAGTTTCTTGTCTTTTTGTTATTGATCCGTGAGAGTTTCTAGTATATTCTGGATGCACATTGCATTTGTAAGGGTCCTCCGGAGCGACAGAACCAATAGGATAGAGATACAGTCATGTACCGCATGACAACGTTTGGCCAGTGACAGACCACATATACCACCATGGTCCCAAAAGATTGTAAGGGAGCTGACATCATAGCCCACATAACATAGTATAGCAATGCGCTACCCTTTCTAAGTTTAGATTTTTTTATTTTTTATTTTGAGATAGAGTCTTGCTGTGTCACCCTGGAGTCCAGTGGCATGAACTTGGCTCACTGTAGTCTCCACCTCCTGGGTTCAAGCGATTCTCCTGCCTCGTCCTCCCGAGTAGCTGGGATTACAGGCGCCTGCCACCACACCTGGCTAATTTTTTGTATTTTTAGTAGAGACAGGATTTCACCATATTGGCCAGGCCACTCTCGAACTCCTGACCTCAAGTGATCTACCTGCTTCAGCCTCTCAAAGTGCTGGGATTACAGGCATGAGCCACTGGGCCCGACCTAGGTATATGTAGATGTACACATCCTTACCATGGTGTTACAATTGCCTGCAGTGTTCAGCAGTCACATGCTGTACAGGTTTGCGGCCTAGGTGTGTGGTAGACTCCACCTCCTGAGTATATGTAAATATACTCTATGATGTTCACACTGCAATGAAATCGCCTGAGTGAATTTCTCAGGCCATATCCCCGTGGTTAAGCCACACATGACTGTACATATATCTATAGATATGAGAGGGGATTTATTAGGGGAATTGGCTCACCTGATTGTAGAGGCTAAGATGTCCCACAGCAGGCCATTTACAAGCTGGAGACCCTGGAGTGTCAGTAGTGGGGCTCAGGCCAAGACTGAAAGCCTTATAATCAGGGAAGCCAAAGACTGGAACCCACAGGGCTGCTGCTATAAGTCCTAGAACCCAAAGGCCAAGGGAGCCTGAAGTTCTGATGTCCGAGGCAGGAGGAAGACAGTGCCCCAGCCCTAGGAGGGAGAGAAGAAATCACTCTTTCTCTCCTTTTTTTTCTGTCTGTGCCCGCAGCTGATTGGATGGCACTACCCACACTGGGGACAGATCCCCACCCGGTCTCTGACTAACATGCAGTCTCCTCTGGAAGCAGCCACACAGACATGCCCAGAAGTCAAGCTTTATTAGTTCTCTGGATTATTCTTTAATCTAGACACATTGGCACCTAAAAACCACCATTATGGAAGTCTATACTGGGAATATTTTCTCCTAGTCCAAAGTTTGTCATCTTACCTTCCTGATGGTCTCTTTCTTTTAATGAGCAGAACTTTTTAGTTTTGTTGAAGTCCAATTTATAAATTTTTAAAAATAGCTGTTACATAGTGTAGTCTCTCTAGGAAATTTTTGCCTACCTAGGGATCATAAAGATATTCTCCTGTTTTTATTTTAGAATTATAGTTTTTGCTTGCATATTTAGTCTGCGATCCATCTTGAATTAATTTTTATGTATGGTGTGAGGTAAGGGTCTGTTGAAAATACTTTTCTTTCCCCACTGATTTACCTGTTGACCTTTGAAAAAAATAATTTGATTGTACAGGTTGAGTATCCCTTACTCAAAATGCTTAGAACTAGAAGTGTTTTAAGTTTTTATTTATTTATTTATTTATTTATTTTGATTTTGGAATATTTCTGTTATGCTTACCGGTTGAGCATTGCAGATCTGAAAACCTGACATCCAAAATGCTCCAATGAGCATTTCCTTTGAGCGTCATGTTGGTGCTCATAAAGTTTCAGATTTTGGAGCATTTTGGATTTGGGGTTTTCAGATTGGGGTGCTCAACCTGTATATGTGTGTGGATCTATTTCTGGATTCTCTTCTGTGTTGTCTTTAGGCCAGGAACTCTTGGTCATTTTAACTATAGTTAAGTGGTAAGGCTTGAAATCTGATTAAATAGTTCCTCCAAATTTGTTGTTCTTCACAGCTGTTTTAGCTATTCTGGATCTATTGCTTTTCCAAGTATATAGAATAATAAATATAAACAACTTATCAATTTCTGCTAGAAAGCCCCCTTGAATTTTTTATTGTGGTCACTATGAATCTAAAGTATGCTATGTTCTTGGATGCTATTATAAATGGTTGTGTAAATTTTTCTTTTCCTGGAATGGTGGGGAGTGACTGCTGTTGAGTATAGTGTTGATTTTTGGGATGGTGAAAATGTTCTAAGCCATAGTGATGGTTGCAGAACTCTGAATATGCTAAGAGAGAGAATGTCTGGGGACTTAGTTCTCATATCTGTAAAACTAAACAACTGGATTCACTCAACATGTCCAGAGTATGTTGAGAGTTCTATGAGGTTCCTTAAATATGCGCTTACTAAAATATGTATTTCTGAACAAAAGCTATGTGCACCACTGGGTTAAGCAGCTTTCTTTACTAAAGGTCTTCCTAGATCTTTTAGTATATCTCATTGCTGTGTGGCTCTCCATCAGTGGGACTGCTGGTTTGTTTTTGCGTTTCCCTGGGATAGAACCCTGTGTGAATCTGTGATTTAGGGGGTACTCTTAGAACCAGAATGAGGGCATAAAGCAGTATACACATTTCCTTTTTCCTTTTTTTTTTTAGAGACAGGATCTTGCTCTGTTGCCCAGGCTGGAGTGCAGTGGCATGATCTGGGCTCACTGCAACCTTCACCTCCTGGGTTCAAGTCATTCTCATGCCTCAGCCATCCGTCCGGAGTAGCTGGGATTGCAGGCATGCGCCACCACACCCGGCTAATTTTGCATTTTTAGTAGAGACTGGGTTTCATCATGTTGCTCAGGCTGGTGTCAAACTCCTGGCGTCTTGTGATCTGCCTGCCTTGGCCTCTCAAAGTGCTAGGGTTACAGGCGTGAGCCTGTTTAGTAGAGACAGGGTTGCACCATGTTGCCCAGGCTGGTCTCAAACTCCTGGCCTCAAGCAGTCTGCTCAACTTGGCCTCCCAAAGTGCTGCGATTACAGGTGTGAGCCACCGTGCCTGGCCCACATTTTCTGGGTTGTTGACTGGTGCGGTGGCAGGTGGGCCCTTAGGCCATCGACCACAGTACACAAGCAGCTTTCTTTTATGAAACTAGGCATGGCCAAGGCTTCGTCATCTGACACCAGAAAGAGGCTGAGGGTGATGAGAACGTGGTATCTTTCCAGGACTGTGCTACTACACTCCTGTGGTTTCGCCTGCCAGGCTCGGGTCACGCAGTTGGTAAGCAGCAGATGCAGGGCAGGAGCTGCATGCACAGGGCCAAGGCCAACCTGCTAGGCTATGAGCCAGCTTGAGAGTTGCTGCCTAGACCTAGGAACCTTTAGGCCCTATCTCAAAATTATAATCAATCAAAACAGCATAGGAAAATGTCAGAAGTAAAATGTTTGTGCTCACAAGACCTGTGTGGGAGCCCTGGCCTACCTCCTCCCTCCTCCCACCACCCACATTCCTGAGACCCCCGCTCACACATCAGCTGCAATGCCCTGGGGGTGCAGTGGTGGCTGAGGCAGACACGGCTCCTGTCCCCAGTGGGGAGGTGGATGGTGCTCATGGTCAGCGCCGCTGGAGGGGAGCTCCGAGTGGAAAGGGAGACGAAGGTGGGGCCCTGAGCCTGTCATGAGTCTGGGCTCCTCCGTCCTGCTGCTTAGCATCTCCTACCCATCTCTCTTACCACACTGCAGCCTCTGTGAGAGCAAGGATGGCATCTTAGTTGTAGTTCCCAAAACCTTGTGCAATGCCCCGGGTAGATGTTTAATGAGTCCAACACAGAGGCTTTATCCAAGGCCAGGAGAAAAATGCCCTTGCACCTCAGTCACCTCCGTGACATTCTGACAACTACACAGTGAAGCAGCCTCAGTGCCCTCAGGCCCTGCAGTATAGTCCGCCCCTTTCCCGGGGCTGCCGGGTTAGGGTTTGGTGCAAGCAAGACCCCTCCTCCCAGGAGCATCCCATACAGCTGTGGGCACCGAGGTGGCTGCACAACACAGCCAGTCTTGAGCCAGCCCCGAGAAAGCATGGGGGCAAGGCCCGCACGACCTAAGTCTTGCTGAAGTCATGTGGGCCTTGCCCCCATGCTCTGTGCCGAGAAGCACGAGTGGGCTGCGAGGAGGAGGTGGGCTCCTCTCCCTTCCCCTGCCTCTCTTCCTCCTTGTTCGTCTTGAGCTCCGTCAAGTGGCCCCAGAAGAACCAGCAGACGCGATGGCCCTGTGCCTGTGGAGCGGGGGGCTGGGCAGCATGGCTGTGTCACACTCAGCCTTGCACCTGGAGCTCTGTGACTCTGGGCATGAGCCACTCACGGGAATGCAGGTGGGCCCTGCCTCTTTAGAAGGCAGTCCGGTGCGGGTATTAAAGCAGAAACGTCATGTACCCTCTAACCCACCCGTTCTTCCCAGTCTCTATATCTCAAGGAGATGTATAGGATGACTACTCTGAAAAAAAAAAAAAGAACAACAAAAGACACCATCTAAATATCAGTAGGAAGTGGCGGGTTAGAGGAGTGCGCTGGGGCATGCAGTGTGGCGCTCAGCAGTAGTGGAGTGGGGCTCCCAGGCTGACCTCCAAGCTCAGAAACACAGGCAACTAAGTAGCAAGTGGTTAGGTGGTAACAGTAAGGCACGTGATTACCGTGTCTGTAGTTCTAGACTTGGTGGCCACATTGTATACAGTTAGGAGGAAAGATCTCAAAGACACAGAGTAGGAAGATGGGAGCCTCAGAAGTGTGGGTTTGATACCATGTATATAAAAATAATAAAACAATGTATTTGTAGATAGCTATGTGTTTATGTGAAAGCATAGGTTTGAAAAGGATAAGGTTACTTCTTAGAATGGGGATTGAAATGAATGGGTAGTGTAAACAGACTTTTAGCTTTTTGGGTTTTTTTTTTTTTCTTTTTGAAACAGGATCTCCCTCTGTTACCCAGGCTGGAGTGCAGTGACGCAATGATGGCTCACTGCAACCTCAACCTCCTGGGGTCAAGCAGTCCTCCCACCTCAGCCTCCCAAGTAGCTGGGACCACAGGCACACACCACCACACTCCACTAATTTTTAAATACGTTGTAGAGACGGGGTCTTTCCGTGTTGCCCAGGCGGGGACTTTTAGCTTTATCGTTATGTGAAACCTTTGGTGAGAATGTATTAAGGCAAAAGCTGTGTAATTAGAAATTAATGAAAGGATGACATTTGTAAAAGAGGGAACCTCTCAGAATTATGACAAAAGGGCAAACAGGCAAACGGGGCAGGCACTTGCTTCTCTGCATTAGCAAGCACGCTCCAGCTTCTGCGAGGCGGCCCCGGCCCTGTGCGGGGTGCTGTTTGGCACTGCCCTTTCCCTGGGTGGTGACTGAGGAGGGAGCTGAGTCTCCGCTTAGAACTTGGCAGAACCAGCACTAACAGCTTGGCCGTGGTTCTCCTTTTCCTTCGTTTCAACATGGGTCACTCTCTAAGAGGCTGGGGGCCCGCTGGTGGACGGAATGCATGCAAGTGGACTCCTGGGCTGTCATCTTTTTTGGGAGGTCAAGGGCAAGCCTGAGACCTGGGTGGCCAGCAGAGCTGGCTCTCCAGAAGCAGGGACACTCGCTTACTTTCCAGTGCCTGCACTGGATCGAAACGAAGAACCAGATTCAGGGACTCCAGGAGCAGGGTCCCCAGGTGGCTTCATGGGCTGGCTGGGAAGTTAGTGCCTCACGGGTACAATTTCACTTTGGGGAAGTGAAAAACATGTGTGGACAGAGGGTGGTGGTTGTTGCACGACAGCATGGACACACTCGATGCTGCTGAACTGAACACTTAGTTGAAATGGTCGATTTTATGTTATCTGTATTTTATCACAGTTTTACAAAGAAAGAAAATTAACTGCCAAATACGTCGTCATCTGTGTTTGAGGAGGGAAGGGACCCCCGTGTTAGAATTAGGCAGCAAGGTGCCATCCTGCTGCCACAGCCACGAGGTCCACTTTCTCTGCTTTGTACAAGATCGGCCCCTCCTCACCCTCAGCAGTGGGCCCCGGGGCACGGGGGATGCGGGCGGGTGGCCAGGGATGCTCTCTCTGGGTGGCGGAGGCCTGAGTGGTGGCCGGGATTGTCTGCTGGCTGACTCCATGGGTGTGCATTGCAGCCCCTCGGGGCACTGCCTCGCTGGCACGACTGAACAGCCTCCTTCTCTTGAGAGATCCGCCCAGCCCAAGCCGCACGCCGTGCTGGGCGTGCAGGATGAGCTGGACCTGACCCCGCCTCCAGGGGCCCGCAGGACCGTCAGTGAGCGGAGTCATCATGCCTAGTGCTGGATAGGGCTCGGAACAGTGAGTGTTCATCCGGAGTGTCTCCAGTAGTGCGGCTCGGTTGTATTTCCTTGAATCCTGGGTGTGTGGTTGCCTGCCATAAGTCATTGAGAAGTGTGTCCTGCCCTCTCTCTCCTGCCGCCCCCATCCCTGGGCCTGTTTCTGGGCTCTGGACTCTGGGCTCTGTCCCGAGCTCTCTGCCTGCCCCAACGCCATGGCCTCCTTCCAGGTGCTCCTCCTCAAGAATACCTGCCAGCCTTTGTCCTTCAGATTTCCACTTCTATTTTAGGATGAGTTTGTTAAATCCTATCAAATAAAAAGACATCCCTCTCTGGATTTTTACTGAAATTAAAAGGATGCACTTTGGGAGGCAGAAGCGGGTGGATCACGAGGTCAGGAGATCGAGACCATCCTGGCTAACACAGCGAAACCCCGTCTCTACTAAAAATACAAAAAATTAGCCGGGCGTGGTGACGGGCGCCTGTAGTCCCAGCTACTCAGGAGGCTGAGGCAGGAGAATGGCCTGAACCCAGGAGGCAGGGCTTGCAGTGAGCCGAGATTGTGCCACTGCACTCCAGCCTGGGCGACAGAGCGAGACTCCATCTCAAAAAAAAAAAAAAAAAAAAGAAAAAAGGATGGATTTGTTCAAGGAAAATATTCTGATCCATAAACATGGTATATCTCTTTACTGATTTTTTTTCTTTTTTAAGACGTCTTTTCGTGTTTCCGACTCTCAAAGGAAAAATTTGTGGGCCAGGCATGGTGGCTCATGCCTGTAATCCCAGCACTTTGGGAGGCTGAAGCGGGCAGATCACAAGGTCAAGAGATCAAGACCATCCTGGCCAACATGGTGAAACCCCATCTCTACTAAAAATACAAAAATTAGCTGGGTGTGGTGGCACGTACTTGTAGTCCCAGCTACTCTGGAGGCTGAGGCAGGAGAATCGCTTGAACCTGGGAGGCAGAGGTTGCAGTGTGATCACGCCACAGCACTCCAGCCTGGCGAAAGAGCGAGACTCCGTCTCAAAAAAAAAAAAAAAAAAAAAAAAAACTTCGTGAATACAGGTTGGGACTCCGAGCGCCCATGCCTCCCTCCCTCCTTCCCTGTGCGTGTGGCTCTGGGAGGACCCCCACGGTAGCTGCACCCCTGCTACAGGGAGGAACACGCTGCTTTGGCTGCTGTTCTCCAGTTGCGGGGCAGATAGTTGGGGGTCAGGGCAGGGGTCTTTTCTTTCAGGAACTAGAAGGAGGAGGGAGGCCAAGGTGCAGGGTGGCCACCGATTCTGGAGTACATAATCAATGATGTATTGCCATTATGTTACATCCTACAATTAAATAATTGTTTCCAAACACGGCGGTCCTGTATTGCCAAGTCACTCAGGAATTCCTCTGCGGTGATATGCAACTTAGAGTGGCCACGAGATTGTCTCATAGGGAAAAAAGGGAGGGAACTGCCAGTGTACTGCCAAGGGACCAAATCTTTGTGGGGAACCTGGATTTCATAGAGGGGGAGAGGACAGGGAAGCCCGGGAGACCCATCCCTGCAGGAGGCGGTGCCTGCAGGCGTCATCACTGAGATGTTTGTTGAATGACTGAGTCCGCCACTCCTTTTTTGCCACCTCTTTCACTAAGAACACAGGAGTGAAGAAAGGCGCACTGGAGGGCAACGAGCATCTTTGTCCAAGAGGGACATAGGCGGCATTCACCCTGTACCTGGCGCACAGCCCAGACCTGGAGACAGCGCTCTGGCTTTCTGAAGCTTCCTTTTTCTCTGTAGCCTCTTCTGGATTTTCAGCAAATACAGTCCTAATGTCCACCAGTAATGACAGTTTTTTTCTTCTTTACAATCCCTTTCTTACCCTACGGTGGTAACCATGACCTGTAGTGCAGCATTGAACAGAAGTGGTGATTTGGGCGTCTTCGTTACATTGCGAACCTCAGGGAAAGTTAGTTTGCTATAGACTTTGAGAAGGTTTCTGTGCGGATTTCCTACCAGATGAAGACGTTTCCTTCTATCCCTACTTTTCTAATTTTTTAAAAACAATCATGAGTACCAGGCATGATGACTCACATCTGTAATCCCAGCACTTTGAGAGGCCAAAGTGAGAGGATTGCCTGAGCCCAGCCTAGGCAACATGGCAAAGCTTCATCTCTACAAAAAGTTAAAAATTAGCCATTGTGGTGGCATGCGCCCATAGTCACAGCTACTTGGGAGGCTGAATGGGGAGGATCCCTTGAGCCCAGGAGTTCAAGTTTGCAGTGAACTATGATTGCACCACTGTACTCCAGCCTGAACAACAGAGTAAGAATCTGTTTCAGAAAAAAAAAAACCATGAGTGGATGTTGAATTTTATTAAATGCTTTTCTTCTACAACTTTGAAATTGTCATAATTTTTCTTTTTGTTGTCACTGTTTTTTTGTTTTTGAGAAGGAGTCTCGCTCTGTCACCCAGGCTGGAGTGCAGTGGCGCAGTCTCGGCTCACTGCAACCTCTGCCTCCTGGGTTCAAGCGATTCTCATGCCTCAGCTTCCCAAGTAGCTGGGACTACAGGTGTGTGCCACCACGCCTGGCTAATTTTTTTTTTTTTTTTTTTTTTTGCCCTGGGCAACTCACTCTGTTGCCCAGGGTGGAGTGCAGTGGCGTGATCTCAGCTCACTGCAACCTCCGCCTCCCGGGTTCAAGTGATTCTCCTGCCTCAGCCTCCCAAGTAGCTGGGATTGCAGGCAACTGCCACCACGCCTGGCTAATGTTTTGTATTTTTAGTAGAGACGGGATTTCACTATGTTGGCCAGGTTGGTCTCGAACTCCTGACTTCGTGATCCACCTGCCTTGGCCTCCCAAAGTGCTGCGATTACAGGCATGAGCCACTGCGCCAGCCTGTGCTTTGCTTTGTTGCCCTTTGCAGGTACTGTTTGTCATCGTTGTTTAACAAATTGAAGGTTCGTGGCAGCCCTGTGCCAAGCAAGTCTTATTGGTGCCCTTCATGTCTGTGTCAGCATTTTTAGCAATAAAGTATTTTTTAATCAAAGAATGTACATGTTTTTTTTTAGACACAATGCTATTGCACATTGAATAGACGGCAGTACAGTGGAAACAGAACTTTTCTGTGCACTGGAAACCAACACCTTTGTATGACTCGCCTTATTGCGACATTTCCTTTATTGTGCTGGTCTGGAACCGAACCCACAGTATCTCCTAGACATACCTTTATGTAGGCCTATGATCTTTAAAAAATGTATGCAGTCCTGTAAGAACCACCACAATCAATAGGACATGCTAACAAACCCAAAGCACCTGCCCCATTGCAGTTAAGTGTGTTGTCCCCTGCCCCAAGGCAAACACAGACCTGCATTCTGTCAGTGTAGATTGTTTTTGCCTGTCAAAGAGTTTCCTATACATGGAATCATTATCATTGTATACCTGTTCCTTCTGGTGGCTGGCTTTGTTCCCCAAGCATGTTTCTTTTTTTTTTTTTTTTTTTTTTTTTGAGATGGAGTCTTGCTCTGTCGCCCAGGCTGGAGTGTAGTGGCACGATCTCGGCTTACTGCAAGCTCCGCCTCCCGGGTTCACGCCATTCTCCTGCCTCAGCCTCCCGAGTAGCTGGGACTATAGGCGCCCGCCACCACGCCCAGCTAATTTGTATTTTTAAGTAGAGACAGGGTTTCATCATGTTAGCCAGGATGGTCTCGATCTCCTGACCTCGTGATCTACCTGCTTCGGCCTCCCAAAGTGTTGGGATTACAGGTGAGAGCCACCGCGCCTGGCCCGCCAAGCATGTTTCTAAGACACCCGTCATGTTGCATGTAGCGTGGATTCAAGTATTGCATTGTGTGCGTGTGGCATCATGGGTTTGTCCACTCATCAGCTGATGGACATTGATATGAATTGTTTCCAGTTTGGAGCTGTTATACACATTTGTATGCAAATGTTTGCGTGGATGTGTGTTTTCATTTTTCTTGTGTCAGAAGTTGCTAGACAGGGTAGTAAACAGACATTGAAACCACACTTTTTCCCCAAAGTAGTTGCACCAGCTTCGTAGCAGAGAGCATTTCCCTCCACCTTCACCAGCTCTTGGTATTTTTACCCTTTCTGATTTTAGCCTTTCTACTGGATGTCTGTGACTTCATTTCCATTTCCCTGAAGCGGAGTGACGAACACCCTTTCATGTGCTTACCCGCCATTTGTGTATCCTCTTCTGCCATGTGTCTGGTCAAATCTTTTGCTCATTTAAGTTGGATTATCTTCTTACTGAGTTGTAAGAATTTTCCTAAATACATTATGTATACAAGTTCTTTGTTAGATGTGTGTCTGTGTGATTATGGAATATTTCCTCCCAGTTGATTGCTCATCTTTTTGTTTTTGTTTGTTTGTTTTTGAGATAGAGTCTCACTCTGTCATGCCCAGGCTGGAGTGCAGTGGCACAATCTCAGCTCACTGCAACCTCTGCCTCCTGGGTTCAAACGATTCTCCCACCTCAGTCTCCGAAGTATCTGGGATTACAGGCACCCACCACTACACCCAGCTAATTTTTTGTATTTTTGGTAGAGATGGGGTTTCACCATATTGGCCAGGCTGGTCTCAAACTCCTGACCCCAAGTGATCCGCCTGCCTCCCAAAGGGCTGAGATTATAGGCGTGAGCCATCGCACCTGGCCTTGTCTTTTTGTTTTTGTAATGGTGCCTCTCTCTCTCTCTTTTTTTTTTTTTTTAAGAGATGGGTAAAAGTTTTTAATTTTAATGAAGCCTAGTTTGAATTTTTCCTTTAGGGACACATTTCTTAGAAATTTTTGTCTATCCCAAGGTTTAGGAACATTTTTTTCTTATGTTTTCTTCTAGGCATTTCTCAGTTATAGCTTTTAGGTTTATAACCTGTTTCATGTTAATTAATTCTATAATGTTAAATACAACCTTTTGTTTCGGTATCGACTGAACTTTGACATGATGATTTATTTTTGAACATGTTGCTAGATTCAGCTTGTTAATGTCTTGTTCCTGCCTCTATTTGTAAGTGATTGGCCCACGATTTCTTAGTACTCTTCCTGTCTAGTTTCAACCTAAAGGTTTTGCTAGCCTCATGAAATGAGTCAGGGTGTGTGCCATCTTACTCTGTTCAGGTCAGGTTTGAATTAGGCCAGAATGATTTGTTCTTTGAATGTGAGTAGAACCCACCTTCCCCTCCAATGGAGCCATCTGCACCACAAGTTGGCTGTGTGGTCCTGGCCAGGGAGATGAGGGCCTCCGAAGGTTGGGGACCCTTTGTAATGTCTGGAGAGCGCGGAGGAATGAGCTGTCCTCTTGTGAGAGCTGCAGGGCATCCCTTGTCTTGGGCAGCCCAGAGCAGGTCAGGGAGGTGCCAGGTGAGATTGTGCCCTGGCTGCCAGGTCGGCATGGCAGGGATGGATGCCGGGGCTATGCTGACAGCCCTCGGGGCTGTGCCCTGCCCAGGCTGGATCTCCCAGCACTGTCAGAGGCGGGTGCAGCTTGGTGGAGCCCTCAAAGATGTCACTGAGAGGCTCTGGGCATCTGCCACGGGCACTCCCCAGACCGCAGGTGTTGAGGGCAGGTTAGCTGGATCCCTGAGACCCTCTTCCTGTGGCTGTTGGAGGTGAACCAAGCAAAGCCATTCTGAATAAGGAAAGCCCTCCAGGCCAGCTTGCCTCGACTTTTGGGAAAGGAATGGAAGGAGTTGGCAGATTCTTGCTTCCTGAGAGATGACCGAGGCTCTGCCCAAGAGAAAGACCATTCTAGCCATGCTCCAATCCCAACTCCCTTCAGAAATCTGTCGGTGACTCCCCTGCCCCCACCTTCCCCTGCTGGTGGACTCCTCTCTCCCTCTTTACCACATCCCCTGAGCTGGCATTTCCTGGTAAAAAACCGAGATCTTAAGCACCCCATAGGCCTCTGCATTTCCCTCACATGGGCCTTTGTGGGCAGGCAGTGACCCCAGCTCTTCATATTTGCACTTCATCAGGTGTGGTGTGTGAGGGCAGGCATTTAGTGAGTTGGGTCAAAATGCATCAGAACCCCCCTGAGCTGGGCACAGTGACTCATGCTGGTACTCCCAGCACTTCAGGAGGCAAAGGCAAGAGGATTGCCTGAGCCCAGGAGTTTGAGACCAGCCTGAGCAACATAAGGGAGGCCCCATCTCTACAAAAAAATTTAAAAATTAACTGGGCATAGTGGCCTGGGCATGTAGTTCCGGCTACTTGGGAGGCTGGGATGGGAGGATTGCTTCTGCCTGGGAGGTCAAGGCTGCAGTGAGCAGTAATCGTGCCAGTGTACTCCAATGATAGAGCGAGACCCTGTCTCTAATGAAATAAAATAAAACAACCACCTGAAATGCCAGGAGAGTGCTATGCCAAGCTGGTACCTCTTTGGAACAGAGCTCAAGGCCAGCAGGAGGTTTGCAGAGTGTGTTTCTGGAGGCCTCTCTGTCATGGTGGGGAAGTGGGGGTTGGGGGGTGGAGGGTGGGGGTCATGGATCTCTGTTCACGGAGCCCTGCAGAGCAGCTCCCTTGCATCTAGCAGCCTTCTGCCACTGGAATGCCTGAGCCCCCAACACCAAAACCCCAGTCCCTCCCAGCAGCAAGCATCCGTTTCATACTATGGCTCTGCAAGTGGGCTGAGGTTTGGCTGGGCCCCTGGGTCAGGCTGGACTGGAGGGGCAGCAGCACCCAGGACTCATTTTTCTGGCAATCAGAGGAGCACAGAAGGCCAAGCCAGTCTCACAAACCCCTTGACTGGGGCTACAGAGCAAATCCTAGTGGCCACAGCAAGGCCCACAGCCGAGCTGAGCCACACCTGTCAGTCTGTGTGCACAGTGGGAAGCCGTGCAGAGGCATGAGCGCCTGACCCTACCTCTATGGAACACAAATGTCACAAGCTCTGTTCTCGTCAGTGCCTTCACAGAGCTCCGGAGGTTCTGGAAGTGTCTGTCATCTGCTCTATGTGGCATATAAAGTGCCCAGCGCGTATCAGGTTCTCCCGTGTTTCACTAAATGCACGAGCACAAACGCACTCATGGGTCTAGTTTGCTTCTTTATAGAAGTTGGAAGTCATGTTGCCCAAAGGAGCCACAGGTCTTACAAAATTGCTTTAAAAATAGCATCAGAGGGCCGGGTGCGGTGGCTCACGCCTGTAATCCCAGCATTTGGGAGGCCAAGGCGGGCGGATCACTTGAGGTCGGGAGTTCGAGACCAGCCCGGCCAACATGATGAAACCTTGTCTCTAGTTAAAAAAAAAAATACAAAAAATTAGCCAAGTGTGGTGGCGGGCACCTGTATTCCCAGCTACTCGGGAGGCTGAGGCAGGAGAACCACTTGAACCCAGGAGGCGCAGATTGCAGTGAGCCAAGATCGTGCCACTGCACTCCAGCCCGGGCAACAAGAGCGAAACTCCGTCTCAAAAAAAAAAAAAAAAAATTAGCCGGGCGTGGTGGCATTAATCCCAGCTACTTGTGAGGTTAAGGGAGGAGAATTGCTTGAACCCAGGAGGCAGAGGTTGCAGTGAGCCGAGATCCCGCCATTGCACTCCAGCCTGGGCCACAAGAGCAAGACTCCATCTCAAAAAAAAAAAAAAAATAGCGTCAGAAAAATGTCCTTGTATGCCATTTTCTCCATTTTATTGACATTTTGCCCGACTTTTGTCTTTGTTTCAGGGAAATCGTGGAACACATGGTCCAGCACTTTAAAACACAGATCTTTGGGGATCGGAAGCCCGTGTTTGACGGCAGGAAGAATCTATACACAGCCATGCCCCTTCCGATTGGGAGGGACAAGGTAAGCTCCCCGGGGTGCCCTTGGTGGAGTAACGTACGGTGAAGTAAAGCTCACACATGTTGTAAAGTCCGTCATGCCTGTTCTCATACACGAAACTATTTCACTGAGGAGGAGAGAGCGGGTCGCTGCCACATGCTTCGTCCTGAGAGCCATAAAAACTACCTTCTGTGTATTGTGGCTTTCAGTGATGGGGGTTTAACTTGTCTAGGTCCAGACACGGATATCAAGAACTTGCTGAAACCACCAAACTTTAAGTACAAAGTACACATGCTAAACACAAGCCACAAACCACCGCCAGACAAGAGCCTAGAGTAAGCACCAGTATTATAAAGACCTACAGAGGCCAAGGCAGGAAGATGGCTTGAGCTGAGGAGTTCGAGGCTGAAGTGAGCTATCTCAGTGCGCCACGAATTCCATCCTGGGCGACAGAATGAGACTCCATCTCCACAAGAAGAGCTATGGAAAATTACGTTCATATAGGGGTATGTGAGAGAGAGACATGGCAGTGAGGCCCAGTTAACATTCTGCTCTAGCCAGTGACTCATCTGAAATTAGAATGATGGTGATTAGTCAACCCGGAAGGAGCGGGTATATTAAAATGTCACCTTCTTTTATTACCTTTAGCCTTATCATGGCTTTATTTAAAAAGTAATAAAATTTCTGCCCAGAAGTTGTCACTTCTTGAGAATGTCTTTCAACAAATGTGCTGCCGCAGAGTGATACGGGTGTTATTTGTAAGTAGAAGAAGAGCAGAAACCTGGCTCAGCAATAATCTTTACAGGCCGGGCGCGGTGGCTCACGCCTGTAACCCCAGCACTTTGGGAGGCCGAGGTGGGCGGATCACAAGATCAGGAGTTCGAGACCAGCCTGGCCAGTATGGTGAAACCCCATCTCTACTAAAAATATAAAAATTAGCTAGGCACCTGTAATCCCACCTACTTGGGAAGCTAAGGCAGGAAAATCTCTTGAACCTGGGAGGCGAAGGTTATGGTGAGCTGAGATCGCGCCACTGCACTCCAGCCTGGGCAACAGAGTGAGACTCAGTCTCAAAAAAATAAAACATAAAAAATAATCTTTACACATACTTTAAGAAGCAAACACATCAGAAACCAGGAGTTTAACAACTATGAAAGAAATGCTGAGAATGAAAGGCTGATTCCCTCTGGGAACAACGTACACAGTTTGCTTTTTAAACCCTGAGTTCCTGAGAAGGAAGCCAGCTCCATGTGCAAAGGGTCTCAAGTTGCTGTCAGGGATGTCTGTTTTAGTGGGAGAGCAAGTGGCCTAAAAGCAGCTCTCTCTACAGACGTTCAATCTTCTTCCTTTTCCTTTTGAGACAGGGTCTGGCTCTGTCGCCCAGGCTGGAAAGCAATGGTGCAATCACACTTGCTGTAGCCTTCAATTTCCAGGCTCAAGCGATCCTCCCACCTCAGCCTCCAGAGTGGCTAGTTTTTCATTTTGATGATAATCTTGAAATGAAGAAGCTCCTTTCAGCCTTTCTGGATGGTCAGCAGGGCCCAGCAATCTCAGTGCCCAGTGATGCTTCTCCACGTTATCACGCTCTGACAAGGGGAGAACATGCTGTGACTGAGCAGAGGCCGAGTTTACGATATAGGGCTCTGCATAAAGCGATCTCATGGTTCTAAGAGGGGACAGTGGTCTATGCGTTGTCACGGCCAGCCCAGGGTGATAGACATTGGTTTTCCCAATAGGAGCTAGTCCTAGACCAAATGCACATCAGTCGAGCATGATCACCCCTTGCAAACTAGCGTGCTGTGGAGCTGAAATGTAGTCATTTTAAAGTTCTGTGCTTAATTTGCATTTGTTTTCACTTAAAGTTTTATAAGAAAGAAAAGCATAAGGAGTTTGTACACAGTTTTGTCTGTACATATTTATATTTACACACAAGGCGGGCATCAGGGTAGTTTTTCTGAAAAGGGGCTGAGGGAGTCTATATGGTATTTGATATTTAAATTTGAGACCTGTCATTGTGGAAATTAACTGCGCACAGACTCTGCGGTAAAACCAGATATGGGTTTGAGGCCTGGCTCCACCCTTCCTGTGGTGGGGCCTGAGGCACCTCAACTGGCCAAGCCTCAACTGCCTCACCTGTAAAACGGAGAGATGGCAATAAAAACTACTTCCCAGGGGCTTTGTGAGAGTTCAGTGAGCATGTACATCCCTGTCCGGTGCCTGTGCCCCACGGCTCTGGGTGGTGCATCTCCCACCAGCCCTAGCCGGTGCCTGTGCTGCTGGCCCCATGCCACACATTGAGTAGCGAGGGTTTAAAATTCTTTGTTTAAGGCTAGGTGCAGTGGTTCATGCCTGTAATCCCAGCAATTTGGGAGGCCGAGGCAGGCGGATCACTTGAAGCCAGGAGTACGAGACCAGCCTGGCCAACATGACTAAATCCCGTCTCTACTAAAAATACAAAAAAAATTAGCCAAGCATAGTGGCACACGCCTATAGTCACAGCTACTTGGAAGGCTGAAGCATGAGAATCACTTGAACCTGGGAGGTGGAGGTTGCAGTGAGCCAAGATCACACCATTGCACTCCAGCCTTGGGCAACAAGAGCAAAACTCCATCTCAAAAAAAAAAGGAAGAAAGAAAAGCTCATGTCCCAGAGAGCATAGAGAACCTACTCAAAGCCACTGTGTTCGGTTAGCGTGGGGGTTCCCCGGCTGCAGACCACGCTCCTCCCACTGGTTTGGGGGTTCCGTAGGATCTCTGCAGGGTGCAGAAATTAACCTTCTGTGTGAGAGCCTGCGTAAGGAGGTGTCCCCATGTCCATCTTCTCGCATCGTGTCCCAGTGTCGTCTTTGGGTTTTGTCTTTTTTCTGTGAAGTACTTTTTCGTGCCTCACTTGTGGTAAGAGTGGAATCGTTCTGGTGCTCCATTATCCTGTAGGCTCGTGGGGACTCTGGCAGCTCTGGCCCAGGCCTCTGCACAGAGGGCCCATGTCACATCGCCCTTACACACGAAGCTCCTAAATCTCCTACTGCAATGTTAGCCTGCCTGCCTTCATCCCAGCTCCTGTGTGGAAAGAGAGACGAGTTCTCCCAGGCCCGGGAGATGCTGGGACCACCCAGCCTCACTACCTCACCTCCCAGAACTGGAGGTGGAGACACAGGAAACTATACAAGTTGATCAGCATTTTAGGTTGAACTCCTGGGTTCTCTTTGAAGGCATGATTTGTGTCGTCTGTTCTTCTTGGCTCTGGGTCCAGCTCCATGCCTCCCCTTGTCAGGGCCCATGGAAGGTCTGCAGCTCCCTGGAGTTCCTCTGCTCAGTTGAGTAGAAAATTTAGAAAGGTGGCCAGAAGGAGCACCGTTTAGGAACATATGGAGACAACTTTAAACTCCCTAAATAACAAAAGACAAGTGGCATTGGCCTGGAAGGGATTTGGCTGGTGGAAGATGAACCTGAGAATTTATTCCCACATCTCACTGAATGATCAAGTTGAATGTCTGGGTTGACACGGTCTAGGAGTGGTGGTGGACAGCACCAGTGTCTCCTTCCCAGAAGGAAGTTAGGGCAGATCCACAGCTCAGAACAATAGCAGACCCTGCCTGGAAGCAGCATACCTTGGGGGAAGACAGCCACGCATGGAGTTCACTGTTGAAGGAGATGGTAGTTCGGCACTCCTGCCTGTCCGCCTCTCTGCCCAGCTCAGCCATGCTGTGACCACAGGAGTGCCTGGCTGTTGCCTGCTGACCTGGGATGGGGGGGTCTGGCAGCAAGGGAGGCCAAGGGCTCCCGAGGCAGTGAAGCTTCTGCACCTGAAGGCTTGGGGAGAGAAGGTGGGAGGCGAGGAAGCCATGGGGGGCTCCGTTTGGACAGTGTGCGGCAGGGAGCCTGCTCAGCCTGGGTCTGGTGCAAGCATCTTTGGGGCTGACCTGCTACCTCTCGGGGCCAAGGGTCCCCTTGAGCGAGCCAGGTGCTTTGACCCGAGCCCACCCCAATACAAGCTGGTCAGGAGGTGGTGCCGAGCCCTAACTGAGCAGCCATTCCCTGTACCTGCTCTGTCATCTGCCAGGTGACTTTGAATTCCCACTACACTTTGCAGACATGATGGGTGGGACTGGTTTTGGTGCTGAGGTCTTTTGGGGGTCAGTGATCTGCCTTTCGAGAGCTGCTGCCCTACAGAGTCACAGGATGCCTTTAGACCTCAGCACCTGGCACATTTCAACGAGATGTGAACTGCACAGCCCCTTCTGGGAGGGGCATGTGGCGCGCAGCCTGGCAGCTGTCTCTCGGCCTGGGCTCGGCAGGCATAGTGGGTGTGGTCACTCTTCCTGCCGCCCCAGGGAGGCCCCATCCAGGTCAGGATCCTTGTGGCCAGCCAGACATGCTACGTCTGCAGTGCCTCCCTCACTCCCTCCTCAGCAGCAGTGGACAGGGAGGCCATAGGCTCAGCCAGGGCCATAGCCAAGCTTAGTGCAGGAACAGCCTTTTGAAAGGCAGCTGCGCCTCTGTGCCTTTTGCCCGGCTTCATACACAGTTTCTTTGTGCTCTCTCTTTTTTTTTTTTTTTCCCCAGACAGGGTCTCACTCTGTCACCCAGGCTAGAGTGCAGTGGCACAATGTCAGCTCACTGTAACCTCCACCTCCCAGGCTCAAGTGAGCCTCCCACCTCAGCCTCCTGAGTAGCTGGGACTACAGGCATGTGCCACCATGCCCGGCTAATTTTCTTTTTTGTGTGTGTGTGTGTGTGTGTGTGGTGTGTGTGTGTATTTTTAGTAGAGACGGGGTTTCACCATGTTGGTCAGGCTGGTCTCGAACTCCTCCTGACCTTGTGATCCGCCTGCCTCGGCCTCCCAAAGTGCTGGGATTACAGGTGTGAGCCACTGTGCCCAGCCACTAATTCTCTTTTTGTAGGGACAGAGTTTTGCCACATTGCCCAGGCCGGTCTACAACTCCTGAGCTCAAGAGATCCAGCCCACCTCGGCCTCCCACGGTACTGGGATTACAGGCGTGAGCCCCAGGCTGTCCTCTTTACATTCTTTAGAGTGCTGTTTTCCTTTTGTTGCTGAGTTGTGTGACGACCCCAACAGGAATCACCCCATGACAGTTCTACTTCTCTCGCCCTGAGGATTTCCAGACAGGGAGGCCAGCCTGCGGGTTTGGTTTGTCTGGGGAGATTGGAAGTCACAGCTGCCTCGCTGTGCTCCAGGCCTTGGATCGAGTCCTGGGCTGACATTTTCTATTATCCATGTTCAGAAAATGGCAGTTGGACCTTGGGCCACTGCCTGAGGTCAGAACACAGGAGGCAGCAGCACTGGGAGTGACTTTCAGATGTCGTGTCATTGGGACCGAGCGCTTTGGGCTGTCGAGAGGCGGCAGTGTTTCGGGTGTGGACCACCTGCTGCTGGCAGCCCAGACGCACACGGGGCCTGTCCCTCGGAGAGCCGTGTGCCTCCTGCCCATACGACAGCCGTGGTAAAATCTCCATGCAGCCCTAAGCTGCCGCACACGAGCACCAGCCAGCCACTGTGGAAGTGGGATGCGCAGACAGTTACAGAGCCCGGGGTGACTCTGCCGTCCTTTCTCTGCGGGCCGAGCAGAGGCCGGACTGCAATACATTTACAAATTAGAGTGTATTTTGCTGTGGGAAAATAGACCCCTTGGAATTGCTCCTCAGTTTTGACTACAGAGGTTTTTGAAGGGTGGCATTGACAGGCATCCGATCTGTGCCAGGGCACAGCACTGTAGGCCGGACGCCGAGTGCTGTTGCTGCAGATGTTCTCAGGCCTAAAGTGCCTCCTGGCTGGGGCGTGTGTGAGCTGGAAATGCACGCACTCTCCCACTCCCAAGCGCACTCCATCTGCACGCCGTGACCTGGATGTGCTGTTTCTGGACAAGGGGAATGGCACTCCCTTCTCAGCGACCGGCTACTCCTATTGGGACCCGGTAGCTGCTAGTCCATACTGGAATCGTCCCCCCATGCCCAGCCAAGCCACTTGTCCTGGGCCCATAGAGACTCTGTCTCCCTTTCTGGAGTCAGGAGTCAGACAGTTTGACAGGGGCACTCGCCCCTCTGCTTCCTGCCGCATGGCCCGGGGCGCCTCAGTCAGCCCTTCCAGATCTGTTTCTTTAACTGACAGAGCAGGACTCCTTGCCCCCACCCCCCGCAAAAAAAAAGAAAGAAAGAAAGTAAAACGGGGAACCAGTGAGTTCAGGAATGCCTGCTATGTTGCCAGTGTTATGCCAAATGTGCATTTTCAGTTACTGTTACTTGTGTATGACTTATTTAGAATTTTATTATGAAGTAGCACTAATGAAAAAGAAATATATATACAGTTGGCCTTTGAACAACAAAAAGGTTAATGGTGCTATATTAGCCAATTTTCATGCTGCTGATAAAGACTGGGCAATTTACAAAAGAAAAAGGTTTAATTGGACATACTAGGGAAGCATCACAGTCATGGCGGAGGACAAAAGGCACTTCTTACATGGCGGCAGCAAGAGAGAAGGAGGAAGAAGCAAAAGCAGAAACCACTGATAAACCAATTGGATCACTGTCACAAAAATAGCACAGGAAAGACCAGCCCCCATGATTCAGTCACCTTCTTGGGTTCCTACCACAACATATGGGAATTCTAGGAGATACAATTCAAGTTGAGATTTGGGTAGGGACACGGCCAAACATATCAGGTGCTGATTCCCCGTGCAGTCAAAAACTCATTCATAACCTTTTTTTTTTTGAAACAATTTCTCTGTTGCCCAGGCTGGAGAGCAGTGGCACAATCACAGCTCACTATAGCCTTGACTTCCCTGGGCTCAAGCTATCCTCCTATCTCAACCTCCTGAGTAGCTGGGAGCACAGAGATGGGGTCCCCCTATATTGCCTAGGCTGGTCTCCAACTCCTGGACTCAAACCATCCTCCCACCTCAGCCACCCAAGGAGCTGGGATTATAGGCGTGAACCACTGCACCTAGCTATGTATAACTTTTGACTCCCTTAAAACTTAAACTACTACTAATAGTCTATTGTTGACCAGAAGCCTTACCAATAACATAAACTGTAAATTAACACATATTTTATATGTTACATATATTATATAGTTTATTATTCTTCTTCTTTTTTTTTTTTTTTTTTTTGAGACAGAGTCTCACTCTGATGCCCAGGGCTGGAGTGCAGTGGTGCTATCTCGGCTCACTGCAACCTTCACCTCCTGGGTTCAAATGATTCTCCTGCCTCAGCCTCCCAGGTAGCTGGGATTAAGTCGCCCACCACCACACCCGGATAATTTTTGTATTTTTTTTGGTTTTTGGTTTTTGGTTTTTTTTTTTTTTTGAGACAGAGTCTTGCTCTGTCGCCCAGGCTGGAGTGCAGTGGCATGATCTCGGCTCACTGCAACCTCCTCCTCCCGGGTTCACGCCATTCTCCTGCCTCAGCCTCCCGAGTAGCTGGGACTACAGGCGCCCACCACCACGCCCGGCTAATTTTTTGTATTTTTAGTAGAGACGGGATTTCACCGTGTTAGCCAGGATGGTCTCGATCTCCTGACCTCGTGATCCCCCCGCCTCAGCCTCCCAAAGTGCTGGAATTACAGGTGTGAGCCACCGTGCCTGGCTTTTGTTTTGTTTTGTTGGGTTTTTTTGAGATAGAGTTTCACTCTTGTCACCCAGGCCAGAGTATGGTGTGATCTCGGCTCACTGCAACCTCCACCTCCCGGGTTTAAGCGATTCTCCTGCCCCAGCCTCCCAAGTAGCTGGGATTATAGGCACGTGCCACCATGCCCAGCTAGTTTTTTTGTATTTTTAGTAGAGACGAGATTTCACTATGGGCCGGGGTGGTCTCGAAATCCTGACCTCGTGATCCACCTGCCTCAGCCTCCCAAAGTGCTGGGATTAGAGGTGTGAGCCACCGCGCCCAGCTGGTCTTGTTCCTTTTTATGGCTGCATATTATTTCCACAGTGTATGATATGGTTACAGCTAGTTTTTGTATTTTTAGTAGAGATGGGGTTTTGCCACATTGGCCAGGCTGGTCTTGAACTCCTGACCTTAGGTGATCCATCTGCCTCAGCCTCCCAAAGTGCTGGGATTACAGGCATGAGCCACTGTGCCTGACCCTATATAGTTTATTCTTACATGCTTAAGCTGGAGAAAAGTTATTTAAGAAATCATAAGGTAAAGAAAATATGTCTACTTTTCATTAAGTGGAAGTGGATTATTATAAAGGATCCCCTCTGTCTTCATGCTGAGGAGAGAAAGGAGGAGCTTGGTCTTGCTGTCTCAGGGGTAGCAGAAGCTGAAGGAAATCCATATATAACTCCACTTGCGTAGTTCCAACCCATGTTGTGCAAGGGCCAGCTATGTACATATATTTAAAGAGTGGTATTAAACCACATCCTGTACCCCCCAACCCAGGCCCAGCTGTTCCCTCCTCCCACCCTGAAATCCCCCATGGGCGAAGCCTTGATTGCGTCCCCCCACCGCCACCCCCTCCGCTGTCCTGATGAGTTGAGTGAAGCTGGCCCTTCCCTCTGTTGGTTTCCTCAGCTGTGCTGCGTCCCCCGTGTGTGTGGCTCTGACGTCCAGAAGGAATCGTGCTGCAGTGCCCTTCTGTGGCTTGCTGCTTTTCTTGCTATTCGATGTTTGAAGTCCATCCAGCTGGAAGGATTTGCTCCTTTTTCCCCGCCCTCATCTTTTGCAGATGGTCCTCGGGGCGTGGCCAGTTTGGGGCCGTCGGGCACAACAGTGCTCTGAGGGCTCGTGGGCGTCTGCCAGAGCCAGCCCAGGCCCAGGTGGAAAGGGTGTGTACCTGGGACCCAGGTGTGCAGGTGACGCCGGCAGAGTCTGGTCGTTGCTCCGTGAGGTTCAAACAAGGTGTGGCAAGAGGCCAGGCCCTGGGTGACAAGGATGAGCAGATGGGAGCTGGGCATGGTGGGCAGTGGGCGAGCGAGCAGATGTGCCTGGTGCCACCAAACAACACTGGACCCGGGCATGCCGGCAAGCTGGGGTTTGTGGTCCTGAATCAGGGAGGGCACCTCAGGTGCACAGAGCAGAGGCAGCAGGCCCTGGGCAGGCTAGGAGAGGCCGGTGCTGAAGACCTGGGACCCTGGCATCACACATGGAGTGGGAAGGCCTTCGAGGTCCAGATCCCATCTCTGCCCTTTCGTGGCTTTGTGGCCTTAGGCTGTTTTTTTAAGTCCGGGTTTCTGTGGTTTCGTGTATAAAAAGCGGTGAGTTGGCCAGGCACAGTGGCTCACGCTTGTATCCCAGCACTTTGAGAGGCCGAGGTGGGAGGATCCCTTGAGCCCAGGAGTTCGAGACCAGCACGGGTAACATGGTGAGACTCCATCTCTACAAAATTAAAAATTGAAAAATTAGCCGAGTTTGGTGGCGTGTGGCTGTAGTTCCAGCTACTTGGAAGGCCAAGGTGAGAAAGAGGTCAAGGTCAAAGTGAGCCAATACTGCACCACTGCACTCCAGCCTGGGCCACAGTGAGACCCTGTCTCAACAAAAGTGGAATGAATTTTCCCTTGCTGGGGTCATTGGGCATGTGAGGATAACATATATACCATCCGTAACCTGTCACGTCGGTGTTCCTCAGACACTGGGAAGCATTATCAGCAAATAGCGAAGTTGCTTCACGCGTCACCTGAGTGGGCTTGTGTGTGTCCACATATTTGGAGGTATGAGGGCCAGATCGCCATTTAACTGTGGGTTCTGAGTAGCGGAGTAGGGTTTGCAGGTGACAGCAGCATGATCTGGCGTTAGGTGCAACCCATAGGTGAGGGAAGGAGTGATTCAGAGACTGGGGTGGAGAGAGGTAGTGAGTTCATTGTTTGGGGGAGAAACAAGAGGATACGTTTTCGACCACTGTCAGTGCACCAGCCACTGCCACACGTGGCTCTGTACATTTAAATTCATCAAAAGTAAGTGAGTAAAGTTTAAAATTCAGTTCCTTGGTCATATTTCAAGTGCTCCATAGCCACATGTGGCTAGTGGTTGGCTAGAGGCCTGGGCGGGGACTTCCTCACCCAGGAGTGTCTGGAAGCCAACCACTGCCAGGCTGCGTCCTCCCTGGGGCTTCGCAGGAGGGAGTAACCTTGTGTGCCTTGGATCCTCGCAGGTGGAGCTGGAGGTCACGCTGCCGGGAGAAGGCAAGGATCGCATCTTCAAGGTGTCCATCAAGTGGGTGTCCTGCGTGAGCTTGCAGGCGTTACACGATGCACTTTCAGGGCGGCTGCCCAGCGTCCCTTTTGAGACGATCCAGGCCCTGGACGTGGTCATGAGGCACTTGCCATCCATGAGGTGAGGGCGCCACACAGGACCAAGGGCGGGGGAATCCCCTGCGGCTCCGAGGGCCCCCCCCACAGGGTCTGAAATCTGTCCGAGGAACGGCTCATTCTCGGATCCAGGGTGGGACTGGTCATGTGGGTTTTCTGTGATGAAGATAACACAAATGGTGCTAAGGTGGAAACAGTGTTAATATAAACATAAGTCACCAGCATTCTTGGCCTGGCCCGGAACGGTGGCCTCCCTATTTGTGTGCACGTTGGTGCCTTCGTGTTCCGCGCAGCCCTCTGCGCCCGCACTTTTCTGCCGCTCTCTTGCCCTTGGGACTCGTGATAGGAGAGTAATGCTGTGTTCCCAGTTTCGTGCTGCACGCATGTCTGCAACTCTAGGGATCGTCACCACTGCTTTTTGTGACTGTTGGGGACGTCCTTATTCTCAGGATTACTCTTTTACCACAAATTGCCATACTTGCGATTGCTGGGAGAGGGTGTAGGGGAACAGTTTAAGGGCTCACAAGCTGCCCGGTTGCTGGGCAGAGGGTTGTGCTAATTTCCTGAGTGGCCCGCTGTTGGAGGAGCGAGGCCAGCTCAGCACATCAGCCCTCAGCACACCTGCCCTCACACTGGTGCCTGGGAACAGTTTGAGTTTTCAAGTTTTATCTCTTTCGAACCAAAGCCTAAACCGAAACAAACCCCACAGTGACAAACCCCAGGACTGACCAAAGCTTTAAGATTCTAGGAGAGAGTTGGGGCTTCCCTCATAGAAGAGAAGGTGCTTTGAGGCCTTGTGTAAGATTTTTAGAAGGGACCATGGTGTTCTCAGTCTTCAGGCATGGGAGGAGGTGAGCAAATACAGGACAGGCCGTCACTCCCGGCAGGAACACACCTACCCCCATGTGTAATCTGTCTCTGCTTTGAACTATCGGTGGAGGAAGGTCGTAGGTACGTGGAGAAACAGTCTAGGAGGATGGTTGCCAAAATGGCATCTACCTTTTTAATAGAGTTGCAGAAATGACTGTGATTCTTTTCTGAATTCTTTTGGATTACTTACATTAATTGTATAATCAGGGAGGAAACTGCTGTTTTCATTTTGGGAAAAGAAGAGCAGTAGAGGCGGGATTATAGCACGTCTCAGGTGGAAAGTGAAAGGGCCGTGTGGGTGATTGGATCAGCGCAGCCCACAATTAGGGAGCATCGAGGCTCACAGCGTGTTTTCCCTTCAGAATCATTAGTGACGGTGCCTCCTAGGCCACCAGACCCCACGGTGCCCGTGCAGCAGGTGAGGCTGCTGTGCTGGAGAATGTGTCTGCTTCAGTCGAGTAGCTCCAGCCGGGTCAGCACAGCATTCCTTGCAGGCCCGGAAGAGGTTGTGAAGCCCTCATGCTGGCCCTTCCACCTCCTACGGGGGAGCCCACAGCGGGCAGCTCCGGGGCCTTGGAGCCTACCTGGGGAGCCCATGGCTAAAGGAGCCGGCAGATGCTGGGTCATGCTTGGACAGCCACCGGCCAAAAGCAACATGTCTCCCCATGGCTGGGGCTGGGCCTGGCTGGGGCTGGCACTTGGCAGGTGCCCACTTCTATCTGCGCTTGGGGACACAGGCCCCGAGACGTGAAGAGTAGACAGTGAGGACAGTAAGGCGAGGCAAAGCCAGGACAGGGAGCCTGGGCCAGAAACACGCCAGGTCCTGGGGGTTTGTGCTCCACCTGTGCGGTGTGTTTAAACATCTTTCACCATCCCCCAGTGAGGCCACGGGTCCCCCAGCCTGCTGCTGTCACAGCGTCCCGCACAGCAGGCCACGCACACAGGCTGGAGTGCCGTGTGGTAAACGCAGATTTAAAAGGAGGGGAAACGGAACTCTGATGAGGATGTGGTGGGCGCAGACGAAGCCCACCCAGAGGTGGCTGTTGCTTCTGGAAGACGACGCATCTGACGGGAGGCGGGGTGGGGTCTCTTGGTTCCAGGTACACCCCCGTGGGCCGCTCCTTCTTCACCGCGTCCGAGGGCTGCTCCAACCCTCTTGGCGGGGGCCGAGAAGTGTGGTTTGGCTTCCATCAGTCCGTCCGGCCTTCTCTCTGGAAAATGATGCTGAATATTGATGGTGAGCAGCGCCCTGGGGTCTTCACTGCAGAGCAGGGTTGGGCATGGGCTGGGGGGTCAGGACCCCGGTGGGCGGGTGGCATGTGGCCAGCTCCATGCATGGCCTCTGTCAGAGCCGGCACTGCTGCGTGACACCTGGCTGGTCTCACCTGCAGTGTTGGGTGGGTTAGGGCAGTGGCTCTCAGGCCAGCGTGAAGCCACGAGGAGGTCGCACCCTCAGAGGCTGTGGCCAGGGGCTGAGGCGGGCCTGAGGATCCGGGGCTTCCTTCCTGCTGGCCTCCTGTAGGCCTGGGTTTGACTGTAGCCTGGGTGCGGCCTGTCCCTCTCTTGGGAGGCTTAGTCGCTAATCTGTGCAGGACATCCGCTGCCCTCTCCATGAAAAAGATGAGAGTGAAGGCCAGCGAAAAGGATCTGTCTTCTCATTTGGGAGCTGATTATTATGAAAAGCTCTAGAAAGGAATGAGAATTTGATCTTGCTCAGTTACACATTTATTGAAAAAGAATTACATAAAAGGAAATGGTGAATTTCAGAAATATCTACACCAGACGGTAACCAGAAAATCCTACAACACTGGCTTCATTCTCGGAGGGTGACTTAGTCTTTAAAATCAGCCAGCTCCTTTCTGTCACCCTGACCAGAGGGAGGGTCAGCAGCTGGGGCCTGGGCTTGTCACTGCTGGCCTGCCCGTGTCTGGGCCTGAGGCTGGCCTCGGTAGGGAGTGAGAACCCCGGCTGGGTGTCCCCACCATGGCTGGCCTGGCCTGTGAGGCCCCTCCAGGACTATGGGCCCGTCCAGCAGCCCCACGGTCACGCTTAGGCCTTTGCCTCTTTTCTCGCCTACAGTGTCGGCAACAGCATTTTACAAGGCACAGCCAGTAATCGAGTTTGTTTGTGAAGTTTTGGATTTTAAAAGTATTGAAGAACAACAAAAACCTCTGACAGATTCCCAAAGGGTAAAGTTTACCAAAGAAATTAAAGGTAATGAACTGTCCCAGCACACCTGGCTGAGGGCTGGGAGGCCCCTTCCCAGTCCGCCTCCAGGACCGCATTTTGCAGTTCTGGTTCTTGTGTGCATTTAGGGAGGTGGGGATGGCAGAATTTAGCCATCAGATGAAGTAGCATGGAGATGAGTTAGACCCATTTCCCAGAGCTGGAGTGGGGGTTTCCTAAATAAATACAACCCCGTGGGGTGAGGATGAGGTTGGGGAGTCAGTCACGTCTGAGTCATGATGTCAGGACTAGAAGCAGCAGCGTGGCTGTGATCAGCATTTCATAACGCTGGAACCTAGGATGCATTTTCTTTTGTCTTCATTTAATCCTTACACAGCCCGGCAGGCATCTGTACCCGGTCAGCCTGCTTTCTACTCCAAGAAACTCAGATTGGGGGTGTCTAGGACTTGCCTGGGGTCCTTCTGCCCATCAGCAACAGAATGGGGGCCCACCCCTGGCTCCACAAGCCCTGCCCGCTGAACCCGTCCTTTTGGAAGGCCATTTGCAGGGCCATCCACAGTACCCCGTGTTATCACGATGATCCATGGGGGGCGCAGAACAGCACGAGGGTGGACACCTCATGCTCTAAGCCTCCCCTCCCCTCCACCACGTGGTACTCTTGTAGGTGAGATGGACCCAGCTGGGGTGGCCTGGGGGTGACCTGTGGGTCACCCTCCCTAGGGGAGCCCTGCAGCCCCCCATAACTTGGGTCTGCAGCCACATTCCTATGAAAACTGGTTCTCGGGAAGTGCCGCTTGCACTCAGGTCGGAACAGCCCAGATGCTGATGCCTGTGTTCTGTGTACCCAGGTCTAAAGGTGGAGATAACGCACTGTGGGCAGATGAAGAGGAAGTACCGTGTCTGCAATGTGACCCGGCGGCCCGCCAGTCACCAAACGTAACACGCCCTTCCTTTCAGACTCTCTTGGCTGGGTCCCCCACTGTCACTCCGATGGGCACACTCTGGAGCCATGATTCTGTGCCCATTCTCCAGAAAAGACCAGTTCATGCTGTTTTTCAATCCCAAAATTGTCCCTTATGTGGCTCAGGAGATTCCACACTTCACCTAAGAAAATACTCAGATCATGAAATTCCACCTGGGTGCTGGGAGGTCCGGCCCAGGCGCTCTCTCCCTCTTCCTTCCTGAGCCTCATAGAGGAGAGAAGGGTCTTTTGCGTTCGTTGTCCCATCCTTAGTGATGGAGGTGGCGGGTCTGTGGCCCTGACCCACGCCCCCTTCCCTGGGCTAGTCCGTGTGTCCCGTCATTACGGCAAGAGCACAGTTTGGTATGCAGGCCAGAGTGGGGGTGAGAGTATGCCGCTGTCCTGGGTTGTACTGGTGTTCCTTCGCGGGAGGAGGTGATAGATTTGGCCCCTGTGCCCCAGTTAATGTCTCCCAGGCCAGTAGCGTTCATTTATTTCATGGATCATTCCATGGAAAGTGCCAGGCCTGTTGCCAGGCACTGGAGGTACCAAGATGCCCGTGGCTCAGGGAGCAGAAGGACGAGAGGGACTGTGGCCTGGCCCTGACCCGGCAGAGGCCGCAGGTGGCCCGGCAGTCTGGATCAGGGGAAGGGGTCGGTGCAGCAGAAACTGAGCCATGTGGCCCTTTGCCCTGCACTGGCAGCCCCTGTGCCCGCATCCCACACAGAGGCCAGCCTTCCTGTGACTGTGGGCCTCCCCCTCATTCACCCACACTGCACCCAGGCGTCTCCTGCCATCACCGTGCAGAGGCCCTGGCTGCCGGAACCAGCCTGGCCTGCTTTCCTCGTCCTGTCCTGGGGGCTTCAGGCCTTCTGGGCACCGGGAGTGCGCGGCATGTAAACGGCTTCCAGGGTCACCACGGTCTGCTGGAAGACACACAGACCTTTCTGGTCGTGTCCATTCGTCCTGACTCCTTTACACACACTGTGACGTTGTGGATAATTTATGAGTAATGACGCATGTAGGTATTTTTTCTTTCCCAACTCCAGAAACAAAATGAGAATTTAGGGGCTCAGGAACATTCCAGATAACCCAAAGCATGTGACATGGTTTTCACTCCCGGAGGTGCTCTGAATGTTTGCTCCTCACACGTCACCCTAAAAAGCAAATGCAAATATAAAGCAGCGCAGGGGAAGGGGCTCCAGGATGACCTTGGCCTGAACAGCCCCTTTGCTCCTCAGATTCCCGCTGCAGCAGGAGAGCGGGCAGACAGTGGAGTGCACGGTGGCCCAGTACTTCAAGGACAGGCACAAGTTGGTTCTGCGCTACCCCCACCTCCCATGTTTACAAGTCGGACAGGAGCAGAAACACACCTACCTTCCCCTGGAGGCAAGTCACCCTCTTCCAGTGCATCTCTGGGGGCTTGGGAGGGCGGCGTCCCAGGCTAGGGCATGCAGCTTCGAGAAACCGCCGAGGCCCCAGTCAGGTACAAATGGCACTGCCTCTGCTGCTGCAGGAACGCGGGTGAGTTAATGGGCTTTGTTACACCTCGGTTTTGCCTTCAGTAAAATGGGGTCCGCAGCTCTCTTGTGGGATTGGCGTGAACCTTGCCTGAGGTTGTGTGTAACGCGCCCAGCAGGCCCCGCAGCGGGAGGCAGGTGCTCCGTCACTGCACCGTTGCATCATTCACTCTCCTCTAACATCACGACTCTTTGAAAAATCCTTGCCTTGGGAAAGGATCAAATTCCAACCCTGAGCCATGTGCTGTAACTCTTCCCTCAGTGTTTAGATTCTGGCACTTTCCTGTCATTCAGGTAGGGCTGGGTGGCTCCAGCACCTTGTCCCACAGGTAGACGTCTTTCGCACCTGCAGCCGCTTTCACGCCCACAGCCACCGAAGACTGGAGAGAGCCCAGAAGTGCCGGTGTCAGGACACAGCCCCGCTCACCTGATGCACTGGGCACAGAGGCCGTGGGGTCTGTGTGTTCGCGTGACGTGGGGTTTACTTAGCAGGGATTTCTGTTGTGAAGCGGAAGGCTATGGAGCAGCCCCCGCAGCAGATACCTGCACAGCGCTTCATAGCCCAGGGATGAGGCAGAGACAGTCCCAGGCGGAGCCAGGCCACCAACCCCTGAGCCCCCTGCCCGCTCCCCTGGTCACACCAGTGCGGCACTGACGGCCTGTCTCTACGTCCTCTTCACAGGTCTGTAACATAGTGGCAGGACAAAGATGTATTAAAAAATTAACGGACAATCAGACCTCAACCATGATCAGAGCGACTGCTAGGTCGGCGCCCGATCGGCAAGAAGAGATTAGCAAATTGGTGAGCGTCAGTCCCGGGCAGGGCTGCCCTGTGGAGTCCAGTCCGGTTGCCCTGGCACAGAAACCTCTGATGCTTGGAATGGACGCAGCTGCTAGAGAGATGGCAGGCCTCCACCCACTCCATGCGTTTTCTTGTTTCCCTTTGCCAGATGCGAAGTGCAAGTTTCAACACAGATCCATATGTCCGTGAATTTGGAATCATGGTCAAAGATGAGATGACAGACGTGACTGGGCGGGTGCTGCAGCCGCCCTCCATCCTCTACGGGGGCAGGGTACGTGCGGGGCGGCGGGGAACGTGTGGCTGTGGGGCGTGTCTCTGCCCCGCGACCCCTCTCAGGTACTGAGTCATCACCCGCGGTGTAGACTGTGTCCCATGCAGGAGAATCCTTTCTACTCCGGGCTGAGCCTGTAAAAGATGTGAGACTTCATAAAGGAATGGCTTTCCTTGGTCCTTTTTAAAGTTTTTCAGAATTATCGTTAATGTTTTCAGAAGATAATTTTTATTATCCCATGAAAGTTTAGAGAGCACCATTCTTTGCGTGACAGACACTCGCCGAGGGTTGAATTATTTCCCAGAGGGCTGTACTGCTTTTCTATTCTTTAACTTTTGCTTTGGGGATGTTTGGTAACAGTTTTTTGTCCTTGCTAATTTAACTTCTAGTTTTGTTTGTTTTGAGGCAGGGTCTTGCTCTGTCACCCGAGCTAGAAGGCAGTGGCATGACCATAGGTCACTGCAGCCTCTAACTCCTGGACTCAAACAAATCTCTCACCTCAGCCTCCCAAGTAGCTGGGAATACAGGCGTGAGCCACTGTGTCCAGCCCTTAACTTCTCCTTTTTATTAGTGTGTAACCAAAGGTGTCCTGAGCACTGAGCCCTCCAGGGTCTCCTCTCATTTCCTCCTGGGCTCGCCTACCACGGGTGCAAGCATACCACGTCTGATGGGAGGGCCCAGAGGTGACCACGCTGGGAGGGACACCAGGGCTCTGCAGGGTCTTAGTGTCAGAGGTCACTGACTTTTTTAAGCACCTGGCATCTGTGTAAGGGTCTGCCTAACCTTTTACACCCTAGTTTCTACCTAATGGAATTTTCTCATCCTCAAGACCTGTAGCGAGGTTTTGGTTTGTTTTTTGTTTGTTTGTTTGTTTTTCCTGTCTTATTTTAAAATATGGGTTCTGGGCTGGGCGCAGTGAGTGGTTCACATCTGTAATCCCAGCACTTTGGGAGGCTGAGGTGGGTGGATCGCTTGAGGTCAGGAGTTTGAGACCAGAAACCCTGTCTCTACTAAAAATTAGCCTGGAGTGGTGGTGCGCACCTGTAGTCCCGGCTACTCAGGAGGATGAGGCAGGAGAATCCCTTGAACCCGGGAGGCGGAGGTTGCAGTGAGCTGAGATCGCACCACTGCACTCCAGCCTGGGCGACAGAGCAAGACTTGTCTCAAAAAATAAAAAATACTTAAAAAAACAGTTCTGTTTTTTAAATGTTTCAGAATTCAGAAGATATAAAAGAATTAGAGGAAAAAGTATCTTTTTTCCCCAGTTCTCAGTTGCCCTCTCAGGAAGCAATTGGTGTTCTTTCTCCTTTGTAAAATCATCCAGGGATGATTCACCCCTTTTTGTGAAAATAATAGCATTACCTATATTTCTGTGCCTCACTGTTTTCTAGCTAATATTTCCTTAGAGCTAACTGAGAGGCTGCTGGCCGTTCTGTGTTGCTGTTCACGCGTGTCTTGTCCTCTAGCACTGTTGCGTGGCACCCCATCACGTGGGGGTCTGTGTCCCTGGTGGGCACGGCCACTGCTTGTCTCTCTGAAGGGAGTCTGAGCAAGGCCCTTCAGCCCCTCCTTGGCTCGCTTGTCCCCCGAGGCCCCAGATGCTGTATAAACACAGCCCAAGCCCAGGAGGAAGAGCACGTGATTCCCCTTCAGGAGTCAGGGAGGAGACGCCCCGGGTGGGCAAGAGGAGTGCCTGGCCCCTGTGCGGGGACAGGGCTTTTGAACCCAGCGCCGCTTCACAGCGCTGCTAGCTTCTGTTCCCTCGGGCTTCCAGCTCTTAGCAAGGGCAGTGGTTGTCTGAAAAACAGAAGAGCTTGTGTAAGCCAACCTTGCAAAAATCTCAGAATGTAGGGATTAAGAGAGCTTGTAGGCTGGGCGCCGCAGCTCATGCCTGTAATCCCAGCACTTCGGGAGGCCAAGGCAGGAGGATCACCTGAGGTCAGGAGTTCGAGACCAGCCTCTGGTCAACATGGTGAAACCCTGTCTCTACTAAAAAATACAAAAATTAGCCGGGCGTGGTGGCACGTGCCTGTAATCCCAGCTACTCGGGAGACTGAGGCAGGAGAACCGCTTGAACCTGGGAGGCAGAGGTTGCAGTGAGCCGAGATGGTGCCACTTTACTCCAGCCTGGACAACAGAGTGTGAGACACTGTCTAAAAAAAAAAGGCCAGGCGCAGTGGCTCACACTTGTAATCTCAGCACTTTGGGAGGCCAAGGCGGGCAGATCACCTGAGGTTGGGAGTTCGAGACCAGCCTGACCAACATGGAGAAATCCTGTCTCTACTAAAAATACAAAATTAGCCAGGCGTGGTGGTGCATGCCTGTAATCCCAACTACTCGGGAGGCTGAGTCAGGAGAATCGCTTGAACCCAGGAGGCGGAGGTTGCGGTGAGCCAAGATCGTGCCATTGCACTCCAGCCTGGGCAACAAGAGCGAAACTCCGTCTCAAAAAAAAAAAAAGCTTGTAATTTGTTTGAGACAGAGTGTTTCTCTGTTGCCCTGGCTGCAGTGCAGTGACGCGGTCATAGCTCATTACAGCCCTGACCTTCCAGGCTCAAGCGATCCTCCCACCTCAGCCTCTCAAATTGCTGGGGCCACAGCCACACCACCACACCCAGCTAGGTTTTTAATGTTTTGTAGAGACGAGGTCTCACTATGTTACCCAGGCTCGTCTTGAACTCCTAGGCTCAAGCAGTCCTCCCACCTCAGCTGGGATTACAGGTGTAAGCCACCACACCTGACTGAGCATGTAGTGCTTCTGTTAATACATGAATACATTTTTCCCGATCTCTAAGACATCATAATGTGAGGAAACATTCCTGTCCCCTGCTCTACCTATCCCTGGTCCATTGTTAGTGCAAAAAAACAAAATATCCCTCAGAAAGCAATGTGTACAGCAGGAGTTCTCAACCAGGGATGATTTTGCCCCCCAGGGGACGTCTGGCAGTGTCGGGAGACATTTTTTATTGTCACAACTTGGGGGTGAGTGGGATAGCCTACAGGGCACAGGACAGCCCCCTGACAAAGAATCATTGAGCTTCAGATGTCAGTTGTGCCGAGGTTGAGAAGCACCTGTATAGTAAGAGCCTGTGTGTGTGTGTGTGTGTGTGCGTGTGTGCGTGTGCGTGTGTGCATGTGAGTGCGTGTGTGTGTGTGTGTGTGTGCACTCCCTGTCTGGAGCCCCAGGCTGTCTGTGAGACTCTTGCACACAGGGAGGCTGGTGGGAACAGGCAGTAGTTATAAAAATATAGGAAACAAAGCATTTATTTCTATCACATGTCTGATTTCTACAGCAGGCTTGTATTTTGTACGAAAAACGCTTCCTGCTAAAAAAAAAAAACCTTTCCAGAGTAAATGACAGCAACTCAGGCACAGCCACATCCTTTAGCAATGTCCCCAGGCCTAGGAGTGCCCGTCCCTCCCACACGGGACCCTTCCTGGCCCACCCTTCTCTTGAGAATCACTTGAAGCCAGTTCAGATTCCTTAGGTGACAGTGCTGAGGGCTGGCTGGTCCTGTCTGGTTGAGAGCTGACAGCATATTTGCACAGCCCGCCTTTCTCTTCTCAAGTGGAAGTAGCTCCCGTTTCCGACACAGCTGCAGGCAGTGGCATGCTGAGTGGAAAAAGCTGTGGGCTCAGTCCCAACTAAAGCTCTGTATAGAACAGGAGGCCTTCCTGTAGCTTGGCAAGGCACTTCTGTTCCTCCAGGCTACTCATGAGGTTGGATGGAGCTTTGGGCCTTCCTCCTCCTGGCTTAGCCCCCATCTGTCTGTTCATTACTTACCCATCCATCCTCCATCTAACTCCATCCATCCGTCCATCCATCTCTCCATCTCTCCGTCCACCTACCTACCTTATCCACTCATCAGCCATCCACCCACCCACCTTATCCACCCATCAACCATTTACCCATTCACCTTATGCACCCATCAGCCATCCACCCACCCACTTTATCCACCCATCAACCATCCACCCACCCCTCTTATCCACCGATTATCAACCGACCACCCACTACCTTATCCACCCATCAACCATCCACTCACCCATCAACCATCCACCCACCCATCAACCATCCACCCACCCATCTTCCACCAGCCCATCCATCTACCGATCCTGCCAGTTGTCTGCATCATTAGGCAGGTCAGAGACAGGAGACAACACAAAAGTTCTTTCCCTGAGAAGCCATTGTTGGTCAGGGGGACCAACAGTGAGAGTGACAAAGTCTAAGGTTGAAGGAATATGTTTTCCATTTTTTTCTCACCCTGAACCTTTTGCCATTTGCAGAATAAAGCGATTGCGACCCCTGTCCAGGGCGTCTGGGACATGCGGAACAAGCAGTTCCACACGGGCATCGAGATTAAGGTGTGGGCCATCGCGTGCTTCGCCCCCCAGCGCCAGTGCACGGAAGTCCATCTGAAGTAAGCCCGCCACAAGCAGAGGCTCCGGCCTGGGGGTCCTGCCCGATGGGCAGCTCGAGTGACCACTTGCAGGACTGACTCTGGTTGGGGTGGGGGTGAGGGCGCTGGTATGGGTTTTGATGTCAGGGTTCATCAACCTTTCCCTGTCAGATACCACTGGCCGGGCCAGGGCAAGACATGCTGGCCCCATCGGTGCCCCCTCACTCCTGGGACCCACCCTTGCAGTGAGCATGGAGAAGCAGCGCAGACCGTAGACAAAAACAAACAGGATCTGAAGGAAATTTATAAGTAGGGGCAAAAGAGAGAATTGGATTCAATGAACTACAGTTACTTTAAAAAAAAAATTTAGCTCCATATTAGTGTAAATTAGAAGGAGAAAATGAAGACAGAATCAGGAAGAGATGGGTCGGGCACAGTGGCTCATGCCTGTAATCCCCAGCACTTTGGGAGGCTGAGGCAGAAGGATCACTTGAGGTCAGGAGTTTGAGACCAGCCCATCTCTACGAAAAATAGAAAAATTAGCCAAGCATGGTGGTGCACCTGTAGTCCCAGCTACTCGGGGCACTGAGGCTGGAGAATCGCTTGAACCCAGGAGGCGGAGGTTGCAGTGAGCCGAGATCACACCATTGCACTCCAACCTGGGTGAAAAAGCAAGACCCCATCTCAAGAAAAAAAATAGGAAGAGATGGTGAAATAGAGAGATGGAGAGGCTGGGAGTATTATCTTCCTTCCCAGACAAGGGGAGTGATTAAGAGGAGAGAAGTTTTGGTTCAGGTCTCTGCCACCTGCCCAGGTGAGCGCCGGGCCCTCTAGGAGGCCCAAGTGCCGTGGAAGGGCCTGCCCTCACCCAGGACGCTCACCTCGGCCAGCACAGCTGTGCCAGGTACGGGCCCAGCGGGACTGTGTTGGGAGCACACAGCAGGGTGGCTCGTGCCTTTGTGCCAAACTTCAATGGGAACATAAAGTCTTTGCTTCCCTGCTCTGTGGGGGCAGCAGGGGAGAACTCCAGCCTGTGAGGTGTGTAGCCGGTCCCTTAACAGTTCCAGCAAGGACTGGCTGTGAACGGGCATGGCCCTCAGAGCTGATGTCTTGCTGGCGAGTGGCCATCTGTCCTTCTGAGGCCACCTTGTGTCCACACTGCTGGCAGAGGAGGTGGAAGCCTAGAGAGGGGGTTTGGGAAGCAAGCTGAAGTAGGTTAGTTCTGAACACGGTCGCCTCCTGTCCCTTCTTCTGTCCTTGGCCCCTTCCTTCACTTTGGCCTGGAGCTGAAGATACGGGTGGACACACACATGTTTCTTGACCTGATCTAATGTACAGGAAATTGGACACTGGCTGGGTTGGAGTGCCGTGTCCTCGCCCTTATTGTAGAAGGTGACATGATTCTTAGTCTTCAGCTTAAAATAGAAGCCGCTGCCCTGCCTCCCACCCCACCCCAGCTTCACAAGGCTGGCCGTTGCCAGCTGCTGCCACTCCTTAGGCTGCGGGCTGTTTTCTCTCGTGATGATGTCATACAGTCCGAGTTATGCCCATCAGAACTACTGGGGGAAAAGATCCAAAAGGACAGTGAGCTGAAAACCTCCCTCACTCTGACAGTGCCTGGCCTGTGCGTGGGGAGAACGCTGGCCTCCTTCACAGGAGCTCCAGGGGCTGTTCAGCAGCTTTACAGGGACAGCATCGCATCACCGCCCTGGGGCCACCACAGCCATGAGGCAGCGTGAGCACGGTTTAAAGGCTGCTGTGTTACGGTGGCAAGTTAGCCGCACGTGACTTTCGAGTGCGCTTACATGTATGTTGAGCACACTTAACCTTTCTCATGAGTTAGTATGTGTTAGGAGATGTAGCTCTGAATTCTGGCCTCGTCCAAGACTTTAAGAACAATTTTGACCTCAGTGAAAGTGCTTTGGGCTTTGTAAAAATGACGCCCCTGTGTTAGAGCCTCTGGTCGGCCTGAGTTCTCCACCATTCTCAGTGCACGGTAGTGAACTGAGCCTCCTCCTGCAGGTCCTTCACAGAGCAGCTCAGAAAGATCTCAAGAGACGCCGGCATGCCCATCCAGGGCCAGCCGTGCTTCTGCAAATACGCGCAGGGGGCGGACAGCGTGGAGCCCATGTTCCGGCACCTGAAGAACACGTATGCGGGCCTGCAGCTGGTGGTGGTTATCCTGCCCGGCAAGACGCCCGTGTACGGTAGGTGTGGGCGCTCCCGCTGGCTGTGGGGAGCCGTCGTGGTCTCCATGGGTGTTTGTTCCTGCCTAAGCCCCTCTGTGTTTCTGCTGCACTGAGAAAGGTGCTCCTTTCGGGCCTTTCAGGAGGCTGAGGAAGAAGAGGTGGCTTGTCATCACTGCCACTTCTGATCACTGTGTTCAGGGCCTCCCCGTCGTCCTGTATGACCCCGTGGTCCTGGGCAGTCAGCACCCTCAGGTGGCACAGGCCTTCGCACATGGGTGGGCACCCCATCATCATACAGCATGTGTGTTGACTTGATGGGGGAGCATTTGTTTAACGCATAGAGCGTTGCAGCGGGGTCACCTCCTGCCTGGGACTCAGCCTATGTATAACCACTCTGTGCCCACCTCAGAATTTTGTGGAGTTTTGCCAAAGTCCATGCCAGGGGGTCACCCACAGGGCCCCACGCCCAGCCACAGACAGATTATTGACATGTAAAAACCACACTTCTCTAAGTTCAACATCCCAAAAAAAGAAGGGAAGAAAAAGCTGTTGGTGTTGACATCCTGCTAACACTGTCCCAGGGCCACTGTTTCCCCAGACCTGCCCAGTGAGCAGCTGATCAGTTGCTTCATGAAAGAGACCAGGAATAGCCGGGGGTGGGTCCATGGAGCTCTTTGATGTCAGGTCTACATCTGCCAAGGATTTTGAGGGTGCCAGTGTTTTTATTTTTAACCACCCAAGCATTTGCTTGCAGCCAGAGCACCGTGGTATGAGTGACCTTCCTTTTTTTTCTTTTTTTCTTTCTTTTTTTTTTTTTTTTTTTTTAAGACAAGGGCTGGCTCTGTCTCCTAGCCTGGAGTGCAGTGGTGTGATTTTGGCTTACTGCAAACTCTGCCTCCTGAGTTCAAGCAATTCTCCTGCCTCAGCCTCCTGAGTAGCTGGGATTATAGGCACACACTGCCATGCCCGGCTAATTTTTATATTATTAGTAGAGACAGAGTTTTGCCATGTTGGCCAGGCTGGTCTTGAACTCCTGACCTCAGGTGATCTGCCCGCCTCGGGCCCCCAGAGTGCTGGGATTATAGGTGTGAGCCACCGTGCCCGGCCAGTGTAAGTGGCCTTCCTAAGCAGGGAGCCAAGTCCTTCCTTTTAGTTGGGCTCTTTCTCTCCTGCCCTGGGGCCCTAGGTGAGGCATTTATATGGTTTTGTTGATAAATTGGAGGGATGAGATAGACTCACTCAACTTCCCTTCCTGAGGGAGGGGAAGCCTGGCCTGGGCGAGGCGGGCACAGCCGTGCTGGAGTCTGGACTCCAAGGAGCTTGGCGTCCCCCTCAGGGCCAGTGACCCTCTTCTATCGCCGACCTTGGACAGAGGGGGACACGCAAAGCTCAACACAGCTGCCATGGTTGCACTTGCCAGATGGGGGCAAGAGGGCTGGTGGCTGCTGCCGCTCTTGGGGCCAGCTGAGGAAGGGGCACCAGCAGAGCTGTGTGTGTGCCTCTCGTGTCCCTTAGCCGAGGTCAAGCGTGTGGGAGACACGGTGCTGGGGATGGCCACACAGTGCGTGCAGATGAAGAACGTGCAGAGGACCACGCCGCAGACCCTGTCCAACCTCTGCCTGAAGATCAACGTCAAGCTGGGAGGCGTGAACAACATCCTGCTGCCCCAGGGCAGGTAAGGCCTGGCCCCTTTACCTCTGCCTGCCGACCAGGGCATGGTGGGATACCTGGCAGGGTGGGGTGCAGTATGCAGGGGGCAGGGGGGCAGGGTCCCCTCACCTGGGCCCAGCACCGTCCTGGCCACAGCAGAGCAAAGATGTCAGACATAGATCTGGCTGCTCACGCTCTCCTGGGGACCAGGGACGTCTGCAGGAGTTTGAGCACTGTGGCCGGGTTTCCAGACAGAGAAATTTGTGCCTTGAATCCCAGTGGGCAAGGCAGAGCAGGGCATGCCTTGGATGGCCAGGAGATGGAGATGGGCTTCCCTGGCTCAGCAGCAGCAGCTACCATGTGGACCAGGGCCCCCCCATGCTTCCCACGCCAGGCTGGTCATGGATGCTGCGTCGTGCTGGGACTTTAGACTGAAAAGCTCCTCATGGGAGCACACTGTTGGCAGCTCCCGGGCTGGGACAGGATATGTGGCCAAGCGCTGGCCACCTGCCAGTCTCAGAGGCCCAGGGCTGACCGCCGGGGACGGGGGTTGGGGGTGATGGAGCTGCACCCTCCTCTGGCACCTCCTGACCGGCTGAGCATCCAGGTTTTCCAGGGCAGGGCCAGGGTTTGCTTCTTCCCCTCCTCCAAAGCCACCAACCTGTGATGTAGGCAAGAAAGACGTCTCCACACAATGACAGGCATCTTTGCCAACCCTGGCAGTTGTCTTAACATTTGGACGACAACAACGGAGAATATGTAGAATCAGATTATTTGTGCGTTTGGGCAGGAGGGAACTGGAGGCTATAGGCAGCCCCTGTGGCGTGGATCTGTTGGAGCTCCCAGTCACAGTGGGGCTCAGCTGATAAAGCCATCCTAAGCCAGGCAGTGCGCTAAATCTGCATCACTGGCACGCCGTCACAGACCTAAGAATCCTAAATCGAACTGCCTTAAGGCAGTGACCCTCTGTATTTGGAAAGTGGGCGGTGGTGAGCCCCTGCTGTATGCACAGGCCTGTGCTGGGTCACCACAGTGTCCTCACACCTGAGCAGCTCTTGAACCCCAGCGGGGCTCGTTCCCGGAGTGTCCTACTCAGCAGGACTGATCGGGACCAGGAATTTCCACCCCTAGCAAGTGGACACACACAGTGCCGATGCTGCTACACGGGGGACCAGGCTTTGAGAGCCACCGAGTTACACGCACCCAGAAACAGTCCGTTGAATTCATCAGGGAGCAGGGTGATAACATGGGAAGAACCTGGATTCTGAGTCGAATGGCCGTGAGCGTGGGCGCGGGCTCTGCGGTGAAACAGGTTCATGGGAATGAACAAAGACCAATCCAGAGCTGGCTGGGAACTGAAAGTGCTGTTCCTCAGTCAACAGGTTCTGTATGTATTGAGTACCTACTGTGTGCAGGGAGTTTGGGCCATAAGCGGGCAGCACTGGGCCGGAAGTCCTGGTGGAGGCACCCAGGTCATGAGCCCATCGTACAGGCGGCAGGTGCATGCCAGAGCCGTGGGAGGACTGTGAGAGCAGACAGGAGACAGGCCCGCCCCCGTGCAGCCTGGGGAATGCTGGGGAACGAAGGCTCCCTCTGGTGAGCTGGGGTGAGCTGGGGCCGTTGGAGGCACCCGACTAACAGTGTGGCCACCTCTGGCTCCATGAAGCTGAGAGGGGCTGGTGGCCTGGGCCAGGCCAGGGCAGGGGCACAGAGTGGGAGCACCTAGACTCTGAAATGTTTTGAAGATAGAGCCCTGGGACTTGCTGGCAGGTGGGATTGGGCTGTGTGTGAAGGAAAAATCAAGGACCTTGGCCTGGGCTGCAGGAGAGACCCCATCGTCATTAGACAGGGAGGCTGTTGGGAGGGTGAGCACTGGGCATGGGTGAACTGGACCCCGCAGCCTCTGCAGGGCATCTGAGTGCAGCTGATGAGTGGACGGTGGGAACCAGGAGGCTGGCGTCAGGCGAGACAGGATCCAGGAATCCTTAGCAGACAGGTGGTATTCCAAGCCCTGGGCCCTGGAGAAGGCTGGAGTTCAAGGCCTGGAGAGGGAGGAACCAGCAGAGGAGATGGGAGAGGCTGGGGCAGGGAGGCCGGCCGCAGGGCCCTAGGCACCAAGGGAAGTGTGTCCTGCAGCGGGCCAGACGCAGCGAGGCCTGAGGCTCGGCCGTGGGTCTGGGTGATGCAGAGGTCATCGGTGACCTTGGGAAGAGGAGCCTTGTTGCTGTGGCCGTGAGAAGTCTGACTAGAAAGGGGCCTGGGAGCCAGCGCAAGCAGTGATGGGTTCGGCTGAGTCAGGGAGCTCTGCCGCAAGGCAGGCGATGGGAGAGAGAGGGTGTGGGCGGAGAGTGAGTCACAGGCCTGTGGGGAAATGGATGCGGGGAGAGGGCAGCAGAGGCGAGGGCCGCATGTACCCGGTTTCCAACAGGCAGGGCTGGCAGAACGGCCACTTCTGACACTTCCTGATGTTGCCTGCAGCAGCCAAGCAAGGCTGGGTAGGGTGTGGGGTCGTGCACTCTCAACCCGGGAGGGAGGTGCTGTCACCACCTCCACCTTTCCCCGGAGAGCCCGAGGCCCACATGCCTGTCCCTGCCCCTGTGCGTGCTGCCTCCCGGGGAAGTCACCGTTGGGGTGACTTCCGGGGAAGTCACCACTCAGGGTCTGAAAGTTCTCCATGGGGTGGTTTTGCTGCCAGGGAACGCGTGGTCATGTCTGGAGACATGTTGGGGTGTCAGGCTAGACGGAGTGCTACTGGCATCCAGTGGGTGGAGGCCTCTCAGCGTCTGCCTATGCTTGGGACAGCCCCCTGCCCCAACAAAGAACGAGCTGGCCCCAGGCATTGGTGGTGCCAAGGGTAGTGGTGAGAAACCCTGGCGTAGGTGTGGCTGCAGAGGGAGTAGAGGGTGGAAGGGTGAGCCCTCTGGGGCCTGAGCCCCAGCCTCAACAGCTGTCAGCCCCCCAACCCCTGGCTCTTCTGAAGCAGATTTCAGACCTTGTGTCATTTAATCTGCAAGGAGTTTAATATTCCTGTTAAAAGATAAGGATTCTTTTCAAAAGCATTACCATGATACACTGAGCACCTCCAAAAGGTGATGGTGGCACCTACTAGGGTCAGAGGTCCAGGCATGTCTCACTGTGGCCCCTGACGCCACTCCTCTCCGCAGGCCGCCGGTGTTCCAGCAGCCCGTCATCTTTCTGGGAGCGGACGTCACTCACCCCCCTGCCGGGGACGGGAAGAAGCCCTCCATTGCCGCCGTGAGTGTCAGCGCTTCCCCATGGGTCTTCCATTGACAACATGCAGGACCCTGTCGAAGTCCCACTGTCACAGCGTGGCCAGGGGTCCTTCCTGAAAGGCATGGGGTCTCACTAAGCTGCGGTAGGGACGGCCGGGGTCATGCAGGAGAGAGGTGTTTGGAGGGGACACTAGAATGACATAAAATAAGTTCTAAGCAGCAGTCAGAGGTGGGGCATAGGGGCTCATGCCTATCCCAGCCCTTTGGGAGGTCTGAAGGGCAAGGAGGCCCCCTTGCACGTGGCCTGACTGGCGGGTGGTAGCCTAGGGTGTGATGACACCTGTGCCCCCCCATCATGAAAACTCCGGCCTTGGACACAGCCCCGAACCTCAGACAGGCCCGTGCTGCTTCTATTTTCTTGTTTTTCTTGGACAATGAGCTTAATGTTTCAGAGCTTTCTTGGGTGTAAAATGAGGAAACAAATGTTGACCTCATGGGAGAATCAGGAAATGATGTAGTTAAGCCCCTGGCATGGTGCCTGGCACATAGTAGATGCTCGGAAAATGCTTACATTCCAGCCTGGGCAACATGGCGAACGCCCGTCTCTACAAAAATAGCTGGGGGTGGTGGCGTGCGCCTGTCGTTCCTGCTACCTAGGAGGCTGAGGTGGGAGGATTGCCAGAGCACAGGAGATCGAGGCTGCAGCGAGAAGAGATTGCGCCACTGCACTCCAGCCTGGCCAACAAAGTGAGATTTTCTCTCAAAAAAGAAAAAGAAAATGCTACCATTATTATTTCATCAGTTGGGAGAGAATATGGAGCAAGAGAGTCTATCTGGGACGCAAGGAAGCCATTCGAGCTGCCCCAGGTGGAAGAAAAGCAACATGAGATGTGCTCTGGTGTTATTCAGGGCACACTTCCTTTAGGAAATTCACATGCATCAACTAATTCTTGCCACTTGGCCCGATAATCACAACCCCACCACTCCCACACATAGACCGCTGCTCACGTTGCTGAGTCTTTTTTTGTTGTTGTTGTTTTGTGGGTTTTTTTGTTTCTATTTTTGTTTTTTTGTGTTTTTTGAGACAGAGTAACTGTCGCCCAGGCTGGATTGCAATGGTGCGATCTCAGCTCACTGCAACCTTCGCCTCCCAGGTTCAAGCAATTCTCCCGCCTCAGCCTCCCAAGTAGCTGAGATTACAGGCACCTGTCATCATGGCTGGCTAAATTTTGTATTTTATAGAGATGGGGTTTCACCATGTTGGCCAGGCTGGTCTTGAACTCCTGACCTCAGGTGATCCACCTGCCTCAACCTCCCAAAGTGCTGGGATGACAGGTGTGAGCCACCGCACCTGGCCATGCTGAGCCATTTTCAGCCCTTTCCTCTGATGGTGAAGCACCGCATGGCCGTCACCAAGCCACAGCTGGGCACCAGTGTGCCCAGGAGGGAGCCAGGGCACAGAGGGGAGCCCCCGAGGGTCCTGCAGCTGGAGAAAGCCCGCAGCACAGCGGGCTGGCGCCCTCCCCTGTTCCCACCTCACCTGGTCCCCGTTAGCTTTGTTTTTTTCTATACAAATGTTATGAAGCATTCAACTATATCTTGGGTTTTTGGAGCCTTAGGCTGGTTTTTTTTTTTTTTTTTTTTTTTCAAGTTTTCAGGAACAGAGAAATCTGTGTTTATCCCCTATCCCCACAATTCTCAATCAATAGGAACAGATTTCTGTTTATGTTAATGTATTTCTGTTTATACCAGCTGGAAACATTACAGAGTTTATTTATTTTTCTCTTGGTTTAAGAGAAAAATTATAGCCCAAGGCAGGACAAAGGATGTGGAATAGTGGGAGAATTAACTGGGAAAGAACTTGTTCAGTAAGGATTTACGAAGAAGGAGGCAGATTGCCAAGAAGCAGCTCCTATTTTTCAGTGACATGAGAGGTTTTATTTCCATCAGTGTTTTTCAAAATTCAAGGACCTCGCCTTCCCCAGCCAGAGGGTGGAGCGGCACGTGGGGATCTACCCGGTTCCCTCCGTGAGCTGGGCCACCTCATCCCTCACGCTCCCTTGGCCCCCGACAAAGAAACCGCAGAGCCGTGCTGGGCTCTCTCTGTCTGCCGTCTTTGTGGCTGGCACCTTCCGGTGTCTGCTCGCATGGCTGGTGTGCCTTCAGGATGCTCTCTGTTGATGTGCTTGTAGTTTCTTTGGAAGAAATAGGGACACCCCCACCCATTGCCTTCTTTGGACTGATTAATTCAGCCACATCTGATGCCAAGCAGAGGATAGTTCTAATCTGTCTTTCTGTTTTTGAGATAGAGTCTCACTCTGTTGCCCAGGCTGGAGTGTGTGGTGTGATCTCGGCTCACTGCAACCTCCGCCTCCTGGGTTCAAGCAGTTTTCCTGCCTCAGCCTCCCAAGTAGCTGGGATTACAGGCACGCACCACCACACCCAGCTCATTTTTATATTTTTAGCAGAGACAGGGTTTTACCACGTTGGCCAGGCTGGTCTCAAACTCCTGATCTCAGGTGATCCGCCCATCTTGGCCTCCAAAGTGCTGGGATTACAGGTGTGAGCCACTGCACCCGGCCTGTTTTGTTTTGTTTTGTGTTTTTTAAACTATGTAACTTGGCAAATTTTTGTACTTCAGTACGTATTTACGAACACTATTGCCAGACACCAAAAGCCTAAAGGCTGAGTTCACACCCAGCCAGCCATTGTCACTTGACTGTGACATGAGTTCCAGGGTGGGGACACTTCTCGTCCCCATCTTCCCGAGAGTCCAGGCACATGCCCAGAAGAGGAAAGTTTTGGGAACCCCTGACCACACTCACTGCCTGTTCCTGCAGGTGGTGGGCAGCATGGACGCCCACCCCAATCGCTACTGCGCCACCGTGCGCGTGCAGCAGCACCGGCAGGAGATCATACAAGACCTGGCCGCCATGGTCCGCGAGCTCCTCATCCAGTTCTATAAGTCCACGCGCTTCAAGCCTACCCGCATCATCTTCTACCGCGACGGCGTCTCTGAAGGCCAGTTCCAGCAGGTGGGCGCCTCTTGGAACCTTCCCTCCCCTTCTCCGGGGTCTGTAATTCACCTGTTTGTGCAGCAGAACCACACTCGATGAATGGCAACAATGATGTGGCTTTCATTCGGCCCCAAGGCTGATCTTGGGGCCGAATGAAAGGGGTCACAGCATGGAAGGGGGTCCGGGGAGGAGATGGGACACGGGGCTGTCGAGACCCTGACACGTGACACTGAGGCAGGACAGAGGGAGAGGAGGAGGGGTGGGTGTGGGCCTAGGGACCGAGAGATGAGGGAGAGACACTTGAGTCCCGCTGACTTGCAGAGCAGAGCTCCATCTGGGGGCTTCCCGAGGGCCTGGCTTTGCCTTGCAGGCTGTGGAGAGCTGTCGGGTGTCCCTGCGAGGTGGGGAGCTCATTGTGCCTGGGGACGCCTGTCTGCAGTGTGAGAGGTGTGGAGGCAGGGCCAGGAGGAGGGATAGGTGGCAGCTCTGTTGAAAGTAGGGTCGCCAGGACGCGGCCACTGTCTGGATGTAGAGAGAGACGGCCACAGTGGGTCACTGCTGGGTCTGGACAGGCAAGGAAGGCATCACAGAGGGGTGAGGGGAGTTTTGTTGCTGTCTTTGGTTGAGAGCACACACAGCACCCCCAGATCAAGGTGACCCGTGGGCAGGAATGAGTCCATCTTGGCCTGGAACCTGGGCAGTGGGTGCCCTGAATGTTTCTCCCGTTGGCTAGAGCCGATTCCTCCCCACCCCTCGCCATGCCACACAGTCGCATCTTTGGGAGGTGTTAGCAAGAAAAGCAGAAGAAAGCCGCCCCGGGCCTGTTGGGGGAGGAGCCCCACCCAGTGGGGTGGGAAGACATCCTCGGTGGCTGCCCCAGGAGCTTAGGAACTCCCCCGCCTTGATCAGGAGGCGGGATGGCACGCAGCCCAGCTCCCGCATTTGCCTTCCCAGTCCAGAGTGGAAGCAGAGCTCGTTCCTGAGACCCATGGCCTCCTAGGAGGACAGAATGGATACACCTTGACCTGCCGGCACCTCTGGCTGGAGCCTGCCCTGAGCTTTTTTTTTTTTTTTTTTTTTTTTTTTTGAGACAGACTCTCGCTGTCACCAGGCTGGAGTGCAGTGGCAGGATCTCGGCTCACTGCAACCTCCACCTCCCGGGTTCAAGCAGTTCTCCTGCCTCTGCCTCCCGAGTAGCTGGGATTACGACAGGCGCCCACCACCACGCCCAGTTAATTTTTGTATTTTTAGTAGAGACGGGGTTTCACCATGTTGGCCAGGATGATCTCGATCTCTTGATCTTGTGATCCGCCCACCTTGGCCTCCCAAAGTGCTGGGATTACAGGCGTGAGCCACTGCGCCCAGCCCAAAGCCTGCCCTGAGCTTCTGCAGGAGCTTGGCCTCTGCGTGTGCCTTCTCAGCACAGAGCCCAGCCTGCATCCCTGGCGTTGGCTGCGCCCCTTGCACACACACAACCTCCTGCGCCCTCCAGGGGAAGTGTTCTTCCCATTCCTGAGTGCCAAGCCCCCTCCTCCTGCATCCAGTCCTTTCTGCAGAGAGGATGGTTTCTGCCCTCCTGTGTTTTCACCTCCCCGTGAACATACTCATTGTCTCTTAGAATCACCACGGCTGGGTGTTCTAAACCCAGAACCCACACGTGGGACCGTTGCTCACACGCACTACCATCTTTAAGCACAACCTCCTCCCTCCCATACCCCTAGGTTCTCCACCATGAGTTGCTGGCCATCCGTGAGGCCTGTATCAAGCTGGAAAAAGACTACCAGCCCGGGATCACCTTCATCGTGGTGCAGAAGAGGCACCACACCCGGCTCTTCTGCACTGACAAGAACGAGCGGGTGAGTTTCTGCATGACTCCAGGCAGGGGGCACGGTTCTCCCCTCAGCCCCACACCCCGAGCACACTCACAGAGAACCTACTGGCCACAGTGCCACTGTCCCAGGCTCTAGGGTGACTCTGTCCTCCAAGGGGCTTTGTGGGGACCCAGGTTTGGGCACTAGAGAAGGCTGTCCTTGATTTGGTGAAGTTTTTTTGTTGTTGTTTTGGAGGGTTTTGTGTTTTTTTTTTTGTTTTAAAATGGGGTCTGGCTCTGTCACCCAGGCTAGAGTGCAGTGGTGCGATCATAGCTTACTGCAGCCTCTAGCTCCTGGGCTCAAGTGATCTTCCCACCTCACCCTCCCTGGTAGCTAGGACTAAGGCATCCACCACCACACCTGGCTAATTTTTTTTTTATTTTTTGTAGAGACAGGGTCTCACTATGTTGTCCAAGCTGGTGTCAAACTCCTGGGCTCAAGCCATCCTCTTGCCTTGGCCTGCCAAAGTGCTGGCATTACAGGTGTGAACCACTGCGCCCCACCAAAAAGTCTTAATTTATAAATCCCATAGGCCTAGACTAGTTCTAGGCACAAGATGTCACTTATCTAATAGATTACCAAAAGAGGTGGCTCTGAAAAAGTCCCATTTGGAAACCACAGCAAGGAGCTGTGCAGTCGTAAAGAATTGGCAGAGTGGTGCAAACTTGGACCCTCCCGGCAGGTGCCTGTGGCAGGGCTGGAAGGTGGTGCTGAGAAGGGGAGGAGAGGTGGCGGCGTTGAAGCGCCACGGTTCATCTCACAGGTGTTCCGGAAGGACAATGAGGAGGAGCAAGAGTTGTAGACAGAACAGCTGAGAATTCTCCACAGCTGACGAAAGATAGGAGACCCAGGTTAAAAGTGTTTTCCGTATTCCTAGTAGGATAAGTAAAAATAAACTCACACCTATCCACATTGTCCTAACTGCATAACATCAAGGTAGCTGCCTAAGGAAAGAGACCTGCCCAGAAAGGAGGCCTTGGACTGAACCAGAAGACCTTGACCTGGTCAAGGCAGGGCCGGAAGGCAGAGGGTTATCATCCACTTGGCACCCCCAGGAAAGAATACTTAAGAGTGTTAGACTCCCTACAGGCACACCTGTGCAAGGACACAGGGAAGGTCTACTGTGCAAATGGAAGGCGAAACAGAAGTTAAGCATCACAGTGAAGAAAAAGGATATTTTATCACAGTAAAAGGAATCATTCACCAGGCCAGGCACGGTGGCTCAAGCCTGTAATCCCGGCACTTTGGGAGGCCGAGGCAGGTGGCTCACCTGAGGTCAGGAGACCGAGACCAGCCTGGCCAACATGGCGAAACCCCATCTCTACTAAAAATACAAAAAATTACCCAGGCGTGGTGGTGGGTGCCTGTAGTCCTGGGTACTGGGGAGGCTGAGGCAAGAGAATTGCTTAAACCTGGGAGGCAGAGGTTGCAGTGAGCCGACATTGCGCTACTACACTCCAGCCTGGGGGACAGAGTGAGACTGTCTCAAAAAAGAAAAAAAAATACCCAAAAATAAATAAATAAATAAGTGGAATGATTCACCAAAAAGATAAAGCAACTAATGAGCTTGAATGTACCTAACACCAAATTATGTAAAGAAAAAAAAGTAAAGCAAAAACTAACAGAATTTTAAGGAGAAATTGATGAACACGCCATCAAAGATGGATATTTTTACACAGCTCTTATTATACTGTTTCCAGACAAAAATGAAAAACTAAGGGAAAAAAAACTGGGGCCAGGTGTGGTGACTCACACTGTCATCCCACCACTTTGGGAGGCCAAGGTGGGAGGATCGTATTAGTCCAAGAGTTCAAGACCAGCCTGAGCAACAAAGTGAAACCCCATCTCTAAAAGAAATTTAAAAATTAGTTGTGTATGGTGGCATACACCTATGGTCCCAGCTACTCAGGAGGCTGAGGCAAGAGATTTGCTTGAGCTCAGGAGGTTGAGGCTGCAGTGAGCTATGATTGCACCACTGCACTCCAACCTGTCTTAAAAAAAAAAAAAAAAGAAGAAGAAGAAAAGAAACCCTGAAAATTGGAAGAGTGAAATGAACAAGCCAAGCCAGGTCTAATAGCTAGATAGAATCTTCCTTACAAATAGCTGCGTTCACATGGAAGGGTTATAAAAGTTCTACCAGGACAAAGGAAGTCTCAGGAGCTTTCCAAACTTCAGTCTCAAGCCATATTTTTTTAATAATTATACAATTAAATTTTAAATCAACAGTAGAAACGAAGTTGAAGAATGTTTTCAACTTTCAATTCACTGCTGAGTAGCTCATGCATTAAACATGTAACAAGAATAGAAATCACAAAGTACTCAGAACCTAACAGAATCGGGAATGTCCTGTCAAGCCTTATGCAATGCAGCTAAGACAGTGCAGTCTGTAGATTTAGATGAATTTGTTGTACAACAAGAAAGAGAGCAATAAAAGAAGCCTAAAGACATAGGGATGGGAATAAGAGATCTCAGTCCCCAGGAGTCAAGGGAAGGCTGAGGCACTCATGGCCTTGGGTGTCTTCCCCTGTCCCCCTTCCTCCCCGCTGCAGCCCCCAGATCTCTGTTGCAGGAGGCAGGAGGGCTCTGAAGTCAGCTTGCTCCTGGTGACACCTACACGCCACTTCTCCATCCTAGAATGGAATATAATGAATGAGGTAGAAACTGAAGAAGAAATAAAGCAGATGAACAAAATCCAACACTACTTTGAAAAGAGATATTAGGGCTGGATGTGCTGGCTCATGCCTGTAATCCCAGCACTTTGGGAGGCTGAGGCAGGCAGATCATGAGGTCAGGAGTTCAAGACCAGCCTGACCAACATAGTGAAACCCCGTCTCTACTAAAAATATAAAAATTAGCTGGCCGTGGTGGCACATGCCTATAGTCCCAGCCACTCGGGAGGCCGAGGCAGGAGAATCGCTTGAACCTGGGAGGCAGAGGTTGCAGTGAACCGAGACTGCGCCATTGTGCTCCAGCCTGGGTGACAAAGCAAGTCTCCGTCTCAAAAAAAAAAAAAAAAATTGCAAAGAAGGGAACACACTGGAGATTCTTTTTTGTATGTATATTTCAAATGTGTACAACTAGGAAACATTCATCAGGGACCCTGCTAAATGCCGGAGCAGGGCTTATGGGGTGGGGGTTTGCTGCTGTGGTGGCCGTGCCTGCATCTTGGCTGGCTTTTTGGTCCATGCTTGTGACCTTGTAATTAAACCATTGAATGGTTATATGTACCACCCCTGGCCTCTGGGACAGTCTCTGATGGAGCCACCCTGCTCTCTCAGGTGCTGGGAGCAAGCCACCAGCAAAGCACAGGCGCTCCTGACAGTGTTCAGAGCCTCCCAGCTCCTCTGCCTCGAGCGCCGGTGTGCTTGTGCTCGGATGATGGCCCATCTGCAGCCAGTCACCTGGTTTAGCTTTAGATTTGTATGTTGGTGACAGTTTCCATCTTGACCTCGAATCAAAATAGCACCAACAGTAGTGAGGGACTCTTAAGGCATTAAAGGCACGTTCTGCAGTGAAAAGACTGCATTGAACTCACGGGCGTTCATGAGAGTGGGCGGAAAATAACCCCAGCCTACACAGAACATTAACTCATTTAACTTGGTGATCAGCACTTGTTAAATTTTACGTAACACTAAACTACCGAGGACCTGTATTAGCCAATTTAAAAACTTCAAAATAGGGCACCCTGGCCAGCGGGCGGTGCGGCTGCCTGGCCCGCCTGCTTGGCTCTGCCAGTCCCTGGCCGTGTCTAATGAGATGCCTGTGTTGCCGAAGGTTGGGAAAAGTGGAAACATTCCAGCAGGCACGACTGTGGACACGAAAATCACCCACCCCACCGAGTTCGACTTCTACCTGTGTAGTCACGCTGGCATCCAGGTAAGGCCGGGAGTCCCCTTTGGACAGAGTCTTGGCCGTCTGCCGTGTCATCCCCCACATTCAGCAAACACTTGCGCTCTGGCTGGCACGTGGGATGTGGTGTGAGGGGCCCACACAGGCAGTACCAGGGAACCGGCGAGCCCAGGCTGTGCCAGGCCGCTGGGGTGGGGAGAGGGGCCTGGGGGGGCAGGTCAGCATGGGCCTCCCAGAAGAAGGAAGTCCCATTTAGTAGGACTGAGGAGCAGGGAGCACCAAGGGCCTTGGGGAGCCGGGGATGTGGTGTGGCTGGAGCTTGGTGAGGTCTGAGCAGGAATGAGGCGCTGGGGCTGCCATGGGGTGGCAGCTAGAAGGCCACTGGAAAGCTGCTATAGGGACCACATGGGGCAGCCTCCGTGTCGATTCACGAGCACTTGGCGCAGTCAGCCTTGCCGTCCCCTCCTCGCACGATCACTGGCCAGGGCCAGGCTCCAGCCAAGGACTGGGTGCTCAGAGAAGGTTGCCATGGTGTTGGTTATCACCTCAAGGCTCTCCTGGGTTCCTTCATGAGGGGACCCCCATCTGGCCCAAGGCGATTCTTGTGAGCACTGACAGGAGCAGGAGCACCACGTCCATGGTAGGAGCTGCCCCTCCCCAGCTCTGCAGAGCTTCACCCTGGGGACAGGAGGAACCTTAGTCACGTGCCGTCCCTGCCTGCAGAGAGCTTGATCAGAGGGGCTTTTGGTTTTTCAAAGTATAAGTAAGGACTTGAATATCCCTTCCTAAAGGATTTGAACCCTAGAGTTTGAAGATTTGCTATGAACTTTGTACGTACCTTTAATATTCCATTGGAAATATTTAAAAATGTCATGTTGTTCACATGCCTGACAGAGAAGGAATGGGGGCTGGTGAACCGTGGCCTGTGGGCCAGGTCCAGCCTGCAGCCCGGGAGCTGAGAGTGGGTTTTGCTGTTCGAAGGGTTGTTGAGAAGCAGGCGATGGAGTGCGTGCAGGGTTTGTGGCACTTCTTGGTGCAAAGCGCCTATCCCAGTGTTGGCTTGCTTTGCCAGGGCTGGTGAGATGGGTCTGGAGCCGTGCCCTGCCTGCGTGTGCCCTCTGTTCAGTCTTCCCTCCTGGTGGGGGAGCCGCACCCACCAGGGCCTCCTGGGCATGTTTCCTGGGCAAACTCTTCTCCCTGAACTTTCTACCCAAAATCTTTCTAACGGGGGTTGCTTCTCTGGTGAGCTATTTATGGCCCAAGGCTGCCACTGCTGCTGTGTCCTTAGCAGACCCATGGAGACAGATGCCCTCACTCCCCTGGGCCCCTGTGACAGCCACCAGTCACACGCCAGGAAAGGGGTGCCGGAGCATGTGCGGTGGAGCATCAGGGATGAACGTTCCAATGCCCACCAGCACCAGGGGCCTCGGCACAGGGCTAGACACAGAGCAGGTGGCAGGGACTGTGCTGGACAGGTTGTTGTCGGAAGGGCCTGGGAGGCTGGCAGGTGGAGCAGGCGGTGAGGCGGGCAGGCAGGCAGGCAGAGGTGGCAGAGAGGCCTGCAGTCAGCAGCTGGTGCTGCTTTCATTTCAAAGGATCTCCAACCACAGGAGGTGTGTAAAATGGTACTCACGTTCACACTCTCACTTCTACAATGTTACTGCTAATGTGTAATTTTTTTTTTTTTTTAGACAGAGTCTCACTCTGTCGCCCAGGCTGGAGTGCAGTGGCGCGTACTCAGCTCACTGCAGCCTCTGCCTCCTGGGTTCCAGCGATTCTCATGCCTCAGCCTCCTGGGTAGCTGGGATTACAGGCGCACGCAACAACACATGGCTAATTTTTGTATTTTTAGTAGAGATGGGGTTTCGCCATGTTGGCCAGGCTGGTCTCGAACTCCTGACCTCAGGTGATCTGCGCGCCTCGGCCTCCCAAAGTGCTGGAATTACAGGCATGATCCACCGCACCTGGCCTAATGTGTAACTTTTATTAGAGGTCTTTTTCTTGCCATTATAAATCAATTATATAAAACGTAAGATACACAAATGGCACTGTCCTTGTTACGTCCACTTTCAATATTGCTTTATATCTTTTTTTTTTTTTTTTTGGAGACGGAATCTCACTCTGTCCCCTAGGCTGGAGTGCAGTGGCACAATCTCGGCTCACTGCAAGCTCTGCCTCCCAGGTTCATGCCATTCTCTGGCCTCAGCCTCCCGAGTAGCTGGGACTACAGATGCCCACCACCACGCCCGGCTAATTTTTTGTATTTTTAGTAGAGACGGGGTTTCATCCTGTTAGCCAGGACGGTCTTGATCTTCTGACCTCGTGATCTGCCTGCCTCGGCCTCCCAAAGTTCTGGGATTACAGGCGTGAGCCACCGGGCCCAGCCTGCTTTATATCTTTGCTATGATTTTTCTGTGTGTAAATAAATGTATACAGTTTTACAAATATGGGGCCATTTACTATATGTAGTTATGATGCCTTTTTTTTTTTTTTTTTTTTTTTTTTTTGAGATGGAGGAGTCTCTCTCTGTTGCCCAGGCTGGAGCGCAGTGGCGTGATCTCAGCTCACCGCAACCTCCACCTCCCAGGTTCAGAAAGCAGTTCTCCTGCCTCAGTCTCCTAAGTAGCTGGGACTACAGGCGCGTGCCACCACGCCCGGCTAATTTTTTTGTATTTTTAGTAGAGACGGGGTTTCACTATGTTGGCCAGGCTGGACTCAAACTCCTGACCTCGTGATCTGCCTGCCTTGGCCTCCCAAAGTGCTGGGATTACAGGCGTGAGCCTCCGCGTCCAGACTGTGATGCATTTTTAATAATATAACTATAAATCTTCTCCACAGTATCCTTTTAAAGATTTTATGCGAGTCCAACTGTCTACTCTTCTGATCTCTTTTAGGGGACAAGCAGGCCTTCGCACTATCATGTCCTCTGGGACGACAATCGTTTCTCCTCTGATGAGCTGCAGATCCTAACCTACCAGCTGTGTCACACCTACGTGCGCTGCACACGCTCCGTGTCCATCCCAGCGCCAGCGTACTACGCTCACCTGGTAGCCTTCCGGGCCAGGTACCACCTGGTGGATAAGGAACATGACAGGTGAGTGGCATGCCTGGCTGGAGGTCACAGCAGGGGTGGTTTTTGTCACGGGTATTGGCAGCTGCTTTTCCAAAAGGGGAAGGGGCAGGGCCTCAGCGGCTGGAGCCGGCACCCGAGAAGGCCTGTTAGTGGCATGGCCGTCAGCATGGGACTCTCCCCTCCCCCAGGTTCCCGCCATGCCATCCCGACTTAGTGATCGACGCGCCGCCTCGTCGTGCATTAAGGCTGCACATTCTCATTCTCTCTCTGTCTCATCCCTGCAGTGCTGAAGGAAGCCATACCTCTGGGCAGAGTAACGGGCGAGACCACCAAGCACTGGCCAAGGCGGTCCAGGTTCACCAAGACACTCTGCGCACCATGTACTTTGCTTGACATGTTTTAGTGTTTAGCGATTGTGTACCGAGTGGGATTCACGAGACCAGCTACACTCAGACCAACAGATGGCCAGCCCTTCCGTGACAGCCAGCATCGAACATGAGACGTCATTGATTTTATTAGATTCTCCGTTTTCCAGAATGCCTTCCGTCCCAGATTTCAAACTTGGATTTTGAACTGCAGACCTGTATGAGAACCCAGTGTCATAGGAAATATGGTTTGCTAAAATCTATAAGCTGCTTATTAAAACAGAGTCCCGTGTATCCTAAAAATCTCCTAAAACCAGTCTATGAACTCAGGGCTTTAAAACATTTTTAATTTATTTGGTCATTCAATTTACTTGTTTTTAATACATGATTCTCTATGAAATTGATGGGCTCAAACTAGCTGTGAATCTTCTGAGAGTGAAAGCAACACAAAACACAAGTGTGGTTTTAAAGCCTTGAACATTCTGATGTTGTCACTAAAGTTGATTTCCAGGCGATGCTCGTGTGCCCCTGGCGTGGCTCACCCAAGTTCCTCGACTGAGGGCCGGTGGCCATGCAGAGGTGTCCGCAGGTGCCGTGTTCTGCCAGCACCGCCCTTCACCCGGCCTGAACTAAGGAACAGTGGCAGAAGGTGGGCCCCGTGTGTTTACAGCATTTCCAGGTCCAGAGAGGTTGGCAGACAAGTGCCATTTTAATAAAAAATGTATTTAAAAAAAGAAAAAAGACAATATACTGACAGTCTAATCATCAGATTTGTCCTATAGGACTGTGACATTTATTTTCCAAAGTTTTTAAAGAATACGGGTCTGTGGCGATAAATACAGTACAATCCTTTTTCACTGTTATGTCTTTAATGTAAGAGAAAAATATATATATCTGGTTTGCAGTATTAATGTGATAGATAGATGCTGTTTTTTCATTTTATTGACTATGGGGTGCTTCTGTGATCTGTTTAGCCTATCAAGAGTGTTTTGGAGCCTGGAGATGGGACCGCCTCTCAGTTCTTAGTGCTTAAGGACAGGAATATGCAATTGACTTAATGTGACAGCAACCCGCTTCCCCCCGTGGAGACTGTGCAGCGTGTACCCACGGGAGGGGCGGATGTGCCCTCCGTGCCGCTTGCCACCCTCCCTGCCGCCTCATCCCCGTGTGTCACTCACTCAGCTGATGAAGCACAAGTGGAAATTATTTATTCTTGCATTGCTGGGAAACATGGATGTGTGGGGACTCACTCCTCTCCGTGTGCGCTTTTGTCAGATGACTTTCATAGATCTGTGCACTGAGATTAGTAGAAAGCTGTCGGTGGTAGCTCTGCTGGGCGTGAGGCCGTCAGTCACAGCAAAGGAGCCTGCCCGGCCCTGGGAGGCCCAAGGATAGCAGGGCCAGCAGAGGGCATGGGCCATTCTTCTGGGGTTTGCATTTGGGGCCCCAGACATGGGTTTGCCAATCTAGAAACTGTTGCACTAAGAGTGACACCACGGACGATTTTGAAGGCTAACAACAGACAACTCTGTTTGTGCTGAGTGGGCTTTTTTGTCTCTGTACAGTTTTAGTAAGACTCAAATCCATGTTCCGTGTAGAGGCGTCAGGAAGGAGGCGAGCCTCCCCTAGTGCTGCTGTGCGCTCCGTAGGTCCCCTCTTCCTGCTGCTGTTCCCTCCCCGGCCCTGCGCGACACTTACCTCAGCACTGTGGTGGGGTGGGGTGCCAAAGGAGCTGCCTCCTGCTGAGCGGCACCCCCTCCACCTTTGTGCTCAGCTGCTTTGGAGGCAGCAGGAGGGGCAGCAAGCCGCAGGTGGGGGGTCTCCGGATACCTCGCCTGGATATTGGCGGCAATGACAAAGGGATGACTATTATTTGTGAAGATGTGTACTCAGAGTGGTTGTGTGTGTGTGTGTGTGCATGCGTGTGTCCCTCTGTGTGTGTGAGTGTCTTATTAATGGCATTAGTCTCTTCTGGCTGTATTATTTTTTTTTTTTTATCTTTTTAAATGACAGAAGCTCCCACTCTAAGAAATGGCAGTTCCTTTTGTTTTATTGGCAAGTGGCACTTTCTCCTGTTTTTCAGAAGGATACAGACATGCTCATAGCTTAAATTAATGGATGCATTCAAGCTAAGGAGGGAATCTTGTGACTAATAACTTTTCAAATCTGAAATTAGATTAGTTTCCAGCCATTTTTAGAATCATCTGGAACCATGTGTCTCAAAGGTGTGTTTCTTCCCCCTGCGTCAGGCTGTCTGGGGGATGGTGGTTCTTGTTTAAAATGCAGATTTGTGGGCCTGCTGCCACCTCCTGCGTGCGGTACTTCAGGGCTGGCCTGGGCATAAGCGATGGCCTGCAGCCCTGGGCTCCCTGGGGTCTGAGGACCCAGCTCTGGCAGCACCCGGCAGGGAGGAGGTGCTTCCTGAGCGGATGCCTGAGACAGACTGGGCTGGCAGAAAAGTAGGACTACAATTTTTTTTTTTTTTTTTAATCATTTTGAAGGAAAACGTTTATTTTTAGTGGGCCGGAGTACTTTGAGAAGGGTACTTTTTTACAGCCCTGTGCTTGTTTTATAAAACTTTTAATACTAAAAACATTAATAGACCAAACATCTCCAGCTGGGTCAGCTGCACACCTTTCTACATGTCTGATGATTCAGAGTTTAAATGGCTGTAGTTACAATTTCTCAGGTAAACAATTGTTTTCTCAAATTTTTACCAATCCCTGCATTATTAGGATAAATTTTGAGACAGTGTAAAATCTCAAAGTACAGTAGGGTGAGTCCCAGCCCTGTTCACATGAAAGCCAGAGGTGGCCCCTTCCCCGGCGTCTGATCGTCTGATCATGTGGGTGCCTGAGGCCTCGCCACCCTTCCCTGTCCACTGCTGCCCCCCTGGGCCTGTTAAGATCTGAGGGGTGCCCACTCGCTGGCTTTGTCCCCATCCCACTGTTAAGTAAGGTGTGCCTTGCTTTAAGCAAACTGAATGTGAAAATTATGTTGTAGAAGTCTGGGTTTGTTTAAAAGAAAAACTGGGATTGTATCTCATCTCTTTAAAAGAGGTCTCCCAATTCGATTCCTGTACTGGGACTCTTCCTGGTACGTTTTTACATGTTCACTTTTTGAAAACATTGATATACTCACATCCATTTACCGCTACCCTATCACATTTGACAAGTTCTTGCTGTAATGACGAAGCAATTAACGAACACCAGGGGAGCAGTGGAAAGCTGCCCTCGTGCGTGAAAGCCCTTCGGTGATGCAAAGCCACTGTCCTGTTGTTTGTGTGTCCTAAGCTCAGATTTTCCTGGTTTGGATAAATTTTGTAAAACTGGGCATAGCTGTACTTTTAGAAAGGGATCGTTTTCCTTAAGTTTTGGTTTTCTCTGGTTCAAGCAGTCTTTACATGCAGACTTCTTATTGCACATTAGGGTCTCCCTTTTCTTTTCCAGATGATGTTGCTTTTCGGTGGTGGTCTCACACTCCTTTGAATGAATGTTTGCACTCTAGAACCACAAACGGTGCGTGACCATTGTACAGCTTGCCCAAGAGGGAACTGTTGGAAGCAGGCAGTGACCTCCACGCTGTTTGTTTGAGGCTGAGCTAAACTGCTATCACTAATGTTTACCCCGGTGACTGAGTGCCCGTTAGAACAGATCATGTCAGTTCAGTTCCTGTAGTGGGGTTAGTAGGTGGGGGGTTTTATTGTTGTTGTTATTTGTTACTTTTATTGCTGTTAAATGCAAATATTGCTATTTATTTTTTCCTTTCTGCTCTGGTTTGATTTGGCCGACACAGATATTCCAGTGCATGTGGTACCTAATGGATATGATAGAAATTATTTCCCCAACTTTTATAAATTACCTAATGTTTACCTTCAAGTTTGCTGGATGATTTATTTTTGAAAGCCACAAATGTGATTTTTCTGGATGAATTGTTTTTCTTATATATGCAGCAATGTAATTTTACATTGATCTGCGGGGTGGTTTAAATTTTATTTTTACAAGGCAGTTTTTCAGTCAAATTATATATTTGATACAATATGCTAAGGATAGACCGGCCACATGTCAGGCAGCCGGGACACCGGAGTGTCCCCAGGAGGCCTTTGGGGCTGGGGTGGCCCGTGGCTTGTTCCCTGCGCCTCTGGGAACTGGATGAGTCCTTCAGCGGGACTGTGACCCGCTGGACAGTTAAAAGGATTTTTCATGGGCATTTTCCTACACATAAGGCAGTTCCATTAGGAGGAGCTTTAGAAGTCGACATAATCCAGACAGTGGACAATCCCAGTGGCCCAGACAAGCCATACAACGTTTTCCTGTGACCTCTGTCTGACCCATCTCTCACGCTCACGAGAAAAGGAATGTACAATAAATAGAAACAGAAACTTCCTCAGTGCTCATGCGCCTCGCTTGCAGAACGTGAGTATTTTATTTATGTTTGAAGCCCTTCCCCAAAGTGACCGAGGAGTTGCGCTCTAGCTGCCGTGCCAGCAGTCTCGTCTGCTGTGACGCTTTTCGGTGCGGATGCAGTGCACCTGTGACTTTGTCATGGGGGTACCCCTGTTACACACACATACATGCTGACTCTTTTTTTATGAGGAAAATCTTCGACTCAAAATAATTGCACTGATTTTTTGACAACTTCTTTTTACGATGTCCCACTTCGCATCTGCTGTACTTGTTTGAGATGATTGTAAATAGATTTGTGGTAGGAGAAGTGATATGAATGCAACACGTGACTCTGTTGTGGAGACACCGCCTCGTATTCAGTATTATGTGTTAGAGTTGTGTGGACTGAACTCTGTTCCGCCCCTTAGCTTCGTGTCTGTGGACCGTTTATGAAGGACAAGTTCGCCTCATTTTCTTTTTCTTCTGAAGGGAAGTTCTAGATCTGTTACTAGGAGAACATGGTCTCTTGGTGCCTGATGATTTAGTCCTAAGCAGACTCGTTGCAGTCTTGTGAACACTGTTGTGGTCTGTTTGATTCCTCGTCGCTTACCGTCGCTCTCCAAAGCATGGTCTTTGAGTTCCACCCAGCCTGGGACAGTCCGGACGGGAGGCATCTGCTCCGCCTGCTACTAGGACGCCAGGGCCTCGTTGCGTCTCTGTGGTCAGAGTCATCTTAAAGCCATGAGGTCACTGTCGTGTCAAAGCCGTCATTTGTGCCCGTTATTTTGCTGGAGTAGCAGCGTGTACTGTAGCCCCCGTGTGTCACTCTGTGGTCAGGCTACCCTGTGTCACACCCAGCAAGAAGTTTTTCAGCCCCAGACCAGTCTGTGTGTGTGTCCGAGTCACACCAGTGCCATTACGGTGCCCTCGCTTAGGCTTCTTTCAGTTTTGCCATGTTATTGTCTAAAGTGAATGTATTGGCTTAGCCAAATCACTACAGAAGGTGGTTCCTAAATACCTTTTAGTTAAAAAAAAAAAAAAAAAAAAAATGCAGATAAAGGCTACCTCTGAATTCTCAATAGATTCATCATGTTTGCTCTTAAGTGTAGCTGTCCACACTGAAAACAGCCAATATGTTGCCTGAATAAACTGAATTGTGAACATCTATCTGTTCAGTTCTGGCTTGAAAATGTGTGTGCCATAATGTGACCCACGGGCAGCCCCTCCTCCTCTGCTGTGTCAGGTGGACCAGGGTCACCTCTGTGCTGTGCAGCTTTGAGATTCTAGGATTCTACGGCCGGCACGAATGGCATGGGAGGGTTCTCTGCACGGGACGGCATGCTGTCCATCAGGCTGGCAGGAGCCTGCGCAGGTGTGGCAAAATCTGGAAACAGCCTGTGTCCTGCCTGGCTTTTCACTTTCCTGTTTAATATAAGAAAGCACTTTTTTTTTCTGCTTTACCTACGAATGGGTTGAAAATGGCCTCCTCTGTCTTCTCCTCTCTTTTATACACTCTGTGAAATCACAAAGGTGCTTCAACACCGACTGTCGTGCAAATAATACATTTAAAATAGTTGCATGGTTTCAAGGACAATGCAGACGTAATTGGCCTTTGACTTTGGGACCTCGGGTGACTCTCACTCCCTACTGCAAAACAAACTAAGGGTTGAAAGCAAAGCATTCTGTTCAAATCCAGGGCCCTTTGTTTGAAAAGAACACAGGGCCCACAGCTGGTGTTTTGAAGTAGAAGTTCCCACTAGTGGCGCGGTGGACCGTCTGATGCAGACTGGCAGGAAGTCAGTCCTGGGAGGCTCTGAACACCCCTCCCTGTGATTAACCACTTTGCTGTCAGAAATGTCATTTTCCCTTACACTGTGCTGTGGGCCCGGGCCTCCTTCGCTTCTTTCTTTGGGTTCCATATGTTCCCCGATTTTCAGGTTAGCGCTCGCCCCAATTTCTCCATGAGTTTACTTCTGAGTTAACAGGCGATGGTCTGACAGTTGGAGGCGTCTGGGTGTTTGGAGGTGGCCCTGCTCTCATGTTGGCTGCTCATCAGACATTGAGTTTGGCTCCGGCGGTTCTACTACGTCACTACCTGGAAGCAATTGCCTTTAACACTCTGCTGTTCGGGGTTTCGATGCTTTTTATGCTGCGTTGCGTGCTTTCATTCCGGAAGAGCTAAGTGTCCTTTGCAGTCTCTCTCAGAATGTTTTGTAATTCCGCCACCACGCTGTTCTGTGCGGACAGACCTCAAGAGGCTTGGGCCCTCGTGGGTGTCCCACTGCCTGCCGGCCCAGGGTACAGGCTGCTTGGGTCCGCTGGGCTGGCCTTGGGCTGTCAGAATCTGGTCCAGGGTGTTTCGAGGGGACACTGCACAGCCGCTCGCCCCTCGACTCAATCACGGGAGCTGCAGCACGCAGATCTACCGCAAGCTTCCTGCATGCGCATCTCCGGAATGGTGCGCCGGGCCCTCCCACCATCTTCGCGTTTGTGAGAATTTACTCAGAAGTGAGAGAACTGAAGATTCCTGGTGCTTTTGTTAACATGTTTCTATCTTATTGGTTGGTGTGGAAATGTTAGATGTGTTGTTAGGTCTTTAAATGCTGTGGGTGGTATGACTAAAGGGTTAAGTCCTCACCTCACCCCCCAACCCCCTTTTGGGGGGTAGGAAGAGGCTGAATTATCTCCTATTTAAAACCTCCTTGGATTTAAGTAGTTCAGAGTTAAAGCTAAAACACCAAATATTAACTCTTTCCCCCAAGTGTCTCCAGGAACTGGACATTGGGGCCATTCTCATTCAATTCTTTCTGCAGCTTCAAAGTCCTTAAAATGAGTGAGCTGATCCCAAGAACACCCCACAGCACCAACCAGCAGGGCACAGTGCAAGCGACTTCATAGATTGGGGTGCTCGTGTAGGGGTCCAGGGCTCCTTTGAACCCTGGGAGTTGTGTGCGCAGTCTTGGGTGGGAGACGGCAGGTCCCTCTGTCCCAAGAAGCTGGTGGTGCCAAGGCCTTCCTCTGTTTCCACCGGTGCCAGCCTGATCGCGTTCTGGAAGACCCAGTCTCAGACTCTGTGCCTTTAAAGTCCGGTCCTCAGTGTCCTTTCAGAATCATGTTGGGGCTGCGTTTCTCTGGGGAACTAAGCCTGTGCCATTCCACAAGGCAGGCGTGGACCTCCAGCCTCGGAAGCTTTCTTTCTGCTTCTCAGCCCCTGACTTGTAAACTGTGATGCCATGCAGTCTGGAGCCGCGGGGGACGCACTTGGTCTCATTGCGGAAAACACTTGGTTCTAGTCGTGTGGTTTCTCCCATAGTCTGACCAAGTCCACCTCTGCCAGGATTGCAGGAGATTGGTGCAAGACCCATCTCTTACACATTGACCGTGACCATCAGCAAAGCCTGGTGGTCTTCTCATAGTCACTTGAGAAGAATATTTATTGTAATGGAAGTAGATTTTTTAAAAAAGGAATTGGAATCATGTCTTTGTAGAATGTGTGTGAAGTCCTCAGCTGTAAGGTGCTATTCAGTCCTGTGACCCTTATTTTCGAATGCTCTTCATTACTGTTGCTCTGTTTTGTGACTTCCTGGGAAACCGCTTACTTTGGTGTGTTGTCACCTTGAGCTGTGCACATAGGACACCAGTTTTGACTTACTTAACAGGCAGTTTTTATCTCTAGCTTTTTCAAGCCAAGTATTGAGCAGTTTCTTGGCCAATGGCCTGAGAAACCACCTTTCCCTGTCAAGGGGTGATTTTATTGGTTTTAAGTGGGGAAGTAATCCCATGTACTTATTTCTTAAATACCTAGGAAGTTCTTCTTGGTGGCTCCTCTTGGCCCTCCCCTCTTTCTCCCCCAACCCACCATCCTGAAAGGCAAGGAATGGCCTCTCCTTCCGCAGAGGCAAAGGCTGCAGAGGGAGCACTGTGGCGGCAATCCCAGCTTCTCTTCAAAGCCAAACAGACACGCGCAACTCAAATCCTACATGGAGGGTGGCGTTGCGTTGAAATTCCAGGCCTGAGTTTGATAGTGGATTTTTATGTAGTTGTTAAAGGTATGAATTCATGTTTTATAACTGTAGAGGCAAGCAAGTTTTTATTTTTTAAAAAGTTTTGAGAGAATAATTTATAAGTTTCTGTGCAGCAAAGTGGCTAATTACTCATTAAATACAGGAAAAGAATGTAGTATCTAAATCCAGCTTTTTCTTACCTCTGGTACACTTCAGATTACTTACCTAATACATATTGAGGGGTTTTAACCCTTAGTTTTATCAATTTTTCTAGTTTTATTTTATTTTTATAAAATAATGGAAAAAGAACCAAAAATGAATTCAAAAGTTCCATAGATGGATTTTTGCCCCTTCTTAATTTTCTCCCACAATGAAAACATTTTAGAAGACATTTTGAATCAAAATGTATTATGACCATTGAAAGTTCTCTATTTTCTAAGAAGCTGAGCAGCTCCAAGGGCCTCGTTTCAGGTGGTACTCTATGTATTGTCTATGGGCTTGTTTCTACCTGTACAGTGGAACCATGTGACCATGTCTTGTGCTTGCAATATAGAAACCATGCAGTGCTGTTTTGTGAATTGACAGTTTCTGTATAAACTCTTATTTATATACATTGGCCTCTCTGTATGATTTTCCATTTGCTACATGAATTGTAAAATTAATTATAAAATTATAGTACCTGCTAAATACAATTCTGAGGCTTCATGTCATTGTCTTTAGTTGAATACCATGCTGTGTGTCTTGAAGATGTCCACGCCTGCATGATGCTAGGTGGCAATGCCACTTTAAATTAAGCCTTAATCAGATGTTAAATTTGTGAGTTTCAGAGTATGCAAAAATATTAGGCAGAGTGAGTGTAAACTGTTCAGATCAAGATGCTGTATCATAATTCAAGATATTTTTTCTGGAGTTAAAGGGAAGCATTCAGTGACACCTCTCTCTCTCTCTCTCTCTTTCCCTCTCCCTCTCCCCCCTCCCCCTCCCCCTCCCTCTCTCTCTCTGTCTCTGTCTCTCTTTCTCTCTCTTGTCTAGCTTGGCTGTGGCCATAGCTTGATGAAAATGGACCATTGTGCATTTCTGTGACAGTCAAAAAGACCTGTTATAAAAGTCTTGCGACTTTTTCAGGGTTTTTGTTTTGTTTTGTTTTGTTTTGTTTTCATGTTTCTTTTTTTTTTCCCCTCCAGTCTGAGATTTCTGTGTGGCTGATGGAGAGTGTAATTTGGGTGTAGGTCTTATTTGCAAACCTGCTCATGTTCTAAGCTTTCTTCAGGTAGTACCACCTGTCATCGCTTCTGCATATGATTTAAATGGATTTTTGTTTTTATAAAAGTATCATAAATTTAGAGATAAAATGGAGGGGACCCAGCTTTCTTTACAATGTGGATCTACCTCAGTTAAACAGTTGGGTGCTATTACTAAGTCTGTCAAATTAAATTGGAAAAAGTAACCAAACAGTGAGATACAACTCCACATGAAACTTGAAATTGTAATTTCCGTTTATTTAATGATATTTTTATTTATTTGTGCCTTTTATGTTGAACCCCAATGCATTGAAAAAAATCAGTATGAAACAGTACATATTTTATTTATATTACAGGTGGGGAGAAAAGTCCAATTGGTCATGGAATTTGATAGACTTTTCCCCAGCCAACTGCTACAGTGTATTATAATCCCGACTGCCCCCCTGTGAAAAGAAAAAAAAAATGTCCAAGAGCAAATTTAACATTTTACAAACAATAAAGTCCGAACTCCTCTATGCACATATTTATAGCTTATCACTTCATTTTCTGTGCCAGTGAAGGGGTGGCCAAAAAAAAATCCCAAGTACCCTCATCATTGCTTTTCTAGCCATTCATGCCCCCTCTTCCTCTGGCACATTTTCTAAGAGTTTATTTCATAAGCAGCAAACGGACTGTTGTCGATTTCATCTCTCCTGACCTACCTGGTGGAGGTGCTAATGGCCATGGACAGAAAGGGGCGAGCCAGAGCTCGTGGCTTGGTGGAGGCAGAGGCCTGCATTCAGCAGCGGCCCTGTGTGCCTGTAAGTTAGGAAGGCTTTCTGACAGGTAAGAAAATGAGATAGGTTGATGACTTACCATGCTTTTATATTTGGCAGTTTACAATTCTAGACTTTTCCTACTATGGCGATCTTTTTTTACTTAATTCTTTGGAGGTAACAATATTTTGGAGTCTTAAGAATTTGATTTTATACCGATAAGAAATAAAAATTAGGGATCTTTCCTGTAGTATATAGTTTTACTATTTTAAAGAGGTCTCTGAATTTTACAGGAGAACCAACATTCCTTAATGGCAGAACTTTGAAAGTTGATTTGGGAGGCTTTTTGCTGCAGGATCTCAAAAATAAAAAGAGAGAGAGATGATTCTACTTAAATGTTTTTAATTTTCTAACTTCCATCAGGTTGATACTTAAGCTCTATTTTGTAAAGAGTAAATCATCCTTTAGTATGCTGCATAAGATGATCAGCATTCTTGCACTTTCTCAGTAATAAGACGTGCCGGGCAATTGGCTCCCCAGGACGCATTGTGTTTTTAACCTAACGAGAGGACTTTGGGGCAGGTGATTAAATTTATATAGGTACCTCAAGAAAAAGAACCTGAATATGCTGCATTTTCTTTCTTTAGCTTTTTACATGTAGCATTTTGTTTTGCTTTTGTTATTTTTGTTTAGATATATGCTTTTTGGACCCCAATAGACTGTTGAAAGAAATTTAAAAATTACTCTTGTAGGGATATAGTATCCTTAAAAAATAAAAATTAAAAAAATTAAAAAAAAATTGCTGCAATATCTGGCTCGAAGGTTGCCCTATATTAGAATAATACTTTAGCCAAATACACCCAAGGAGGCAGACACTATGTTTATAAGCAGACAATAATGTTCTGAATCCTTCCTGTTCATGCTGCTTTCTTAATTCGTTTCTCCATGTTATCAAGAGGTTGGATAACTTACTTCTAAGCTCAAGGTTAAAAATCATGTCACCTTTTTTTTTCCCCCAATACAGACCTCAGAAAAATTGCGATTGAGGAAGTAGCATGATCCTAAATGTGTTGCTGAAATCAGGCAGCCCGAGCCTCTGGTCTCTCCAGAGAGCCCATCTTCACATTTCTCTATTCCTCAGCACTCACCCGAAACTGAACAGATGGGGAGTGGTCTTGTCAAGATAAAACTGGTGAAGAAAGCTAAATGCTGAGAAACTGAGCATCTATTGTCGTGTTTAAGCTTAGCTGGGTCCTTTCTAGTTTGTTTTTACAGCTTACTAGGTTAAGTAGTTTGCACTATTTTTGCAATAAATTCATGGAAAACCTAACAGTTACTTGTTTTGTTTCTTACTGTGTGTATATAAACTAATACTAAAAGTTTGGCATAGTGTTTTTTCACCTCCTTACATAACCCCTAACATGCACAGAATGCTGTAAATCTGATAAAATATGATGTGAATGATATTTTATAAAGTTATTTTGTATGGTGTCAATTTTGTTTTGCCTCATAGTATGTCAGCAAAAAATTAAATAAAAGTCCTCCTATTTACAGCTGCCTCTTCCAAAAATCTTTAATTCCTCACCTACTTCTTTAGGCACTTCGTTCTGCACAGGTTATGTATGATTCCAGTTCCCGAGGCAGAAGCGTGCCTTCAGGGATGGAAGTCCAGAGCCCTGTTCCACAAACAGGGGGCTGTTCCTTGAAGAATGTACTTGGCAGAGCTGAGCATTACCCGAGGATTTGGGTTTGGGGGATGAGAACCACAGGCATGAGTTGGACGAGTGGGAACAGCCATGGTGTGTCAGACAGTTGGCTGTTTCTGCTCTTGCAGCATGAGAAAGGATCAAGAAGCCATTCAGCTAAGCCTGTCATGAGCAAGGTCCTGAGTTCTGTGTTGAGTGTGGGAACCTGAGCTGGCACCGTCCTGGTTCTCAGCCTGGCCAGTCACTTTGCTACTCTATCCTGGCTAGGCTTACGCACATTGGCGCTGCTCTCAAATCCCTGGTGGCCTCACCCTGACTGGGCTGTTTTTGACTTCTGCTGTCTTTACTGAGAAGATGACGTGCTGGGAAAGGAAAAGGGGGCTTTTCCTTTTTCTTTTTTTTTTTTTTTTTTTTTTGAGATGGAGCTTCACTTTGTCACCCAGGCTGGAGTGCAGTGGCGCCATCTCAGCTCACTGCAACCTCTGCCTCCCGGGTTCAAGTGATTCTCCCACCTAAGCCTCCCGAGTAGCTGGGACTACGGGCCTGCGCCACCACCATGCCCAGCTAACTTTTGTATTTTAGTAGAGACAGGGTTTCATCATGTTGGCCAGGCTGATCTTGAACTCCTGACCTCAGGTGATCTGCCCGCCTCAGCCTCCCAAAGTGCTGGGATGACAGGCGTGAGCCACCGCGCCCGGCCGGGCTTTTCCTTTTCTTAAGAAAGCCCCAAAATGGCAGCAAATCCCTAGGCTGTACATCACTGCTGAGGCAGGCTAAGATTTTATCCTTATTTTGGGTTTCCAAATTTTAAGAACAATGTTACAGGAAAATGTGAAAATTCAGATAAAGAACTATCTCTAGTCACAACACATAGGTAATTAACCTTAACATTCTGATTTATCTTGTTCTGCAGTCTTATTTTTTTAAACAAAAATCAAGATTTACTTTTTTCTTAATGTATCTAGAACCCTTTACTACTTCTTAGTATACAAAGCACCTCTGTGCCCACTGGCCCTGGGACATGCTAGTCAAAACCGGAAGAATACACAGAAACTCATCTACAGCAGTATAGTCACTCGATGTGGCCTTTGTTATATTCTCACTATTTCACCATCATTTACTGAATGGCCAGAAGCAGTAATGATTTAACACTTGAAACCGGGAGCAAAAGATTCATCTTCATAAAATCATTTTGATAATCTGACAGCAGTATGCAAGGTGGAACGAGGAAAGGCTATAGGCACTGTGAGGAAACCACTTAGGAAGCTACTGTAACAACCTGGCACCCGGTTCAAGGAGGAACCGAAAGGGTAAGTGTTCCCTGAATGATCAGATCTCAAACACTTATGGTGCCTTAAGAACGCTTCAGGCCGGGCGCGGTGGCTCATGCCTGTAATCCCAGCACTTTCAGAGGCCAAGGTGGGTGGATCACTTCTTGAGGTCAGGAGTTCAAGACCAGCCTGGCCAGCAGGGTAAAACCCCATCTTTACTAAGAATACAAAAATTAGCCAGGCATGGTGGCACACACCTGTAATCGCAGCTACTCGAGAGGCTGAGGCAGGAGAATCACTTGAACCTGGGAGGCGGAGGTTGCAGTAAGCCGAGATCGTGCCATTGCACTCCAGCCTGGGTGACAGAGCAAGACTCAGTCTCGAAAAAAAAAAAAAAGATGCTATTAAGAGAATGAAAAGTGGCTGGGAGAAAATGTTTGCAAATCTCCTGTCAGGCAAATAACTTGTATTAAGAATATATAAATCTCTCAAAACAACAAAAACTGACACCAATTTTTGTAGAGGCTGCAGAGCCACTGGAACTCACTACTGGTGGGACTGCAAAATGGCACAGTCACTTTGGAAAACAGTTTGGCAGTTTCTTATAAACTTCTGTATCCCATTCCACTCATAAGCATATCCCCAAGTAAAATGAAATCCTATGTTCACACAAAACCTGTACATAGGCCATGCACAGTGGCTCACACCTGTAATCTCAGCGCTTTGGAAGGCTGAGGTGGGCAGGTATTGATTGAGCTCAGGAGTTCGAAACCAGCCTGGCCAACATGGCGAAAACCCATCTCTACTAAAAATACGAACATTTGCCAGGTGTGGTGGTGGGCGCCTGTAATCCTAGCTACTCAGGAGGCTGAGGCAGGAGGATGGCTTGAACCTAGGTGGGAGAGGTTGCAGTGAGCCAAGATCACACCACTGCACATCACCCTGGGCAGCAGAGTTTGTGAGACTCCATCTCAAAAAATAAAAACAAAACCTGTACACAAATACTTACAGGGCTTTATTAATTATAGTCATCAAGGCCAGGTGTGGTGGCTTATGCCTATAATCCCATCACTGGGAGGCCGAGGTGGGCGGATCATTTGATGTCAGGAGTTTGAGACCAGCCTGGCAAACATGGTGAAACCCCATCTCTACTAAAAGTACAAAAAAATGAGCTAAGTGTGGTGACGCCATGCCCGTAATCCCAGCTACTCAGGAGGCCGAGACACAAGAATCAGTTGAACCCAGGAGGCGGAAGTTGAGTAAGCCATGATCATGCCACTGCACTCCAGCCTGGGTGACAGAGTGAGACCCTGTCAAAAAAAAAAAAATTACAATCATCAAAACTAGAAACAATCTAAATGGGTAATTAGCCATATACCTGGAAAATGGATAAACAGATACATCCATACAATGGAATCCTACTCAGCAATATAAAGGAATGGACTGCTGATACCTGTGACAACACGTATGAATCTCAAATGCATTCTGCTAAACAGAAAAACTGCCGACTCAAATGCTACATACTGAATGATTCCATTTACATGACATTCTGGAAAAGACAGGCCAGCAAACTCTGGTCTGTAAGCCAAATCAAGTCATTTTTTAATGGCACATAAGCTAACAAGTATTTACATTATTAAATGGTTGGAGAAAACAATATTTCATGACACATGAAAATTACACAAAACTCAAGTTTCAGTTTACAGAAATAAAGCTCTATTGAAACACAGCCACCTGCATTCCTTCATATATTAATTATCTGGCTTCTTTCGTACTACAACAGCTGAGTTTAGCAGCAGGAACAGAGACTATAAAAGCCCACAAAGCTTGAACTATTTACTGCATGGCCCTTTCCAGAAAAAAATTTGCTGACACCTGCTATAGGGACAGAGAATAGCTTGACGGTTGCCAGGGTAAAAGGTGGGGAAGGAGTTGACCACAAGGGAATTTACTGGAGGGTGATATAGTTGTTAATTGTGGTGGTGGTGGTGGTGACTTGACTGCATTTGCCAAAACTCAGAACTGTACACCAAAAAGTAGATTTTAAAATATTTTATTTTAAAATAAAAGTTAATGAACAAGAGGGACAGAAAACACCAGTGGTTGCTAGGAGGCAGGAGAAGAGACTAAGTACAGGGAACAGAGGGGAATGTCCTGGGTGACGGAACTGTCCTATCGACTGGTTACAAAACTATGTATTTGTCAAAATTCACAGTAAATCACTAAAAAGGGTGATTTTACTGAATGTAAATTATAAACTTTTTTATTTTTCAAAAAGAGATAATGAAGGCCAGGCATGGTGGCTCACGCCTGTAATCCTGGCACTTTGGGAGGCCGAGGCAGGTGGATCACTTGAGGTTAGGAGTTTGCGACGAGCCTGGCCAACATGGTAAACCCCGTCTCTACTAAAAATACAAAAATAGGTTGGGCATGGTGGCACATGCCTGTAATCCCAGCTACTCGGGAGGATGAGGCAGGAGAATCACTTGAACCTAGGAGGCGGAGGTTGCAGTGAGCTGAGACAGCGCCACCGCAATCCAGCCTGGGCAACTGAGTGAGAATCTGTCTTAAAAAAAAAAAAAAAAAAGATAATGAAATGAGAGGAGCCAAACATTTACCCTAAGTGGGAAAAAAAAATTGGGCTTATGATAGGTTTTCTCTTATAGACAGTAAAAAGAAGTGCCAGGAATTTAAAGCAAAGAACAGTAAGATGAGAGAGATCTTCAATATACAAAATGTTTCAAAATTTTTTTTTAGTACAACATGCTTATACAAGAGGTAACACTTATTTTTGTATTTGATTTGATAATTTGACTCGGAATTTTTCTGCGGGAATAAAAGTGTTAGAATGCTTATTTTAAAATTTCTCAAAGTTTGCAGGCAGTAAGCAAGGCCTTAAAGCCATAGAGGGCTCTAAAACTAGTTCCATAAAGCATTTTACTGTAAAAATATGTACAGATCTTTAATAGAAAAGTATATTTCTTTACAGTAGAAAAATATCTGAACAGTCAACTTTTCTTAAGACAAAAATTCAAATGTAACATACTACCTATAAACTATAAATTTAGCTAAAACTGAATCAAGCTGTTTATAAGAACTGATTCCAAAATATACATATATGAATTTACATAACTGATATGTAGAAGCTCTTCAAAATCGACTGTAAATTGAAAAGTTAAAATTGGCCTTGCCTCTGCAGTTTGGAGCTGCAATGGCTGCCAGTATCGGCTGTTTTCTTGGTGCCTGAGCTACAGGGTGGGCCTGTCGAGGAGGGGCTGCTGTCTGGGTCGCTTTCCCTCCGGCTGTTTGTGGCGTAGGTGCATGAGGTGCTCAATCTCGGCCTGGAAAGAATACCTCGAAAGAATACCACGCACTGGAAGTCTGTGAAGAAGTAAAGACGCTAAAAGCAGGCAGTGCTGTGTTTACTTAGAGACAGTGGAGTGGGTCCAGGGCCGTCCTCGCCAGGCTTGTTTTTAAAGCACTTTTTTGGTTTAGGAGTCCGCTTCATAATGGTCACTTTCATTATCATTGTCATTCTCCTCATCTTCTTCCCTCTTTTCCTCTTTAAGCATTTTCAGGTACTTACTAGCTAAAATCTTCTTTGGTAATATATCTTAAAAACATAAAGCGTACATCAGCAATTGGTTATGGTAGACTATGAACACACCAATGCACATTTCAAAATGTACTAGTTCCTGCTTTGACCTCTATAAGAGGTTCCAAAACAAGATGAAATTCAGGCTACATTTCTGGGTAAAATATCAGAGAAACTAGCATTGTCTCCTAACGAACGCTATAGGCCTCTTTCCATTCCAATGAGTACAAACCATGGTGTCTCTATGAGCTGCTTTTATGAGCAACCCTGCCCGACTACGTGAGATAGCCTCGGCTAGCCCCAGGGTAGACTTAAGCTCTAACTACGGGCATGTAGACCCACCCTGAGTTTTCCCTTCAGTGGCAGGAAGGGTCCCTGTAGACAGTAAAGGACTGCCCAGCACACGCGGCCAACCAACATCTTGTGAATGTTGTTGGCTTCACTATTGTTCTAGGTGGACCACATGACAAACACATTCAAACAGAGAGACTAAAAGCATCTTCCTGTGACAGCTCATAGTACTTTGTGGCTTGGAAAAAGTAGTAAAAAGTCTAATTCTGGGAGAGCAGAAGGGAGGCAAGGGGTGGGGAAAGAGCTATTGATTACTAATCATTTTTTAACCAGAATGTTTCAAAGACTAAGTACCTGCAAGAAACTGAAAAGTTTCTGATTCCTGTGCAGTATTTGCTAAATCACTGTAAGTCAGTACTTTCTTTTCCTTTCCACTGCCATGTCTGTAGGAATAGGTGGCTAGGCATTGAACAAAGAGCTCCTAAAACAAAATGAAAAATGAAAATGAAAGGTGTGCTTTGAAAATGTACCACAGAGCTTAATTTTTAAAATTACATTGCTGATTCCTTAATCAGACTTAAAAGTATATTAAGACTTCAGATTCTCTTGGTTTCTCAAATTAAATTACAAGAAATCACTGGGGAGGCCCGGCGTGGTGGCTCACGCCAGTAATACCAACACTTTGGGAGGCTGAGGCAGGCGGATCACTTGAGGTCAGGAGTTTGAGACCAGACTAGCCAACACAGTGAAACCCCATCTCTATTAAAAATACAAAAATTAGCTGGGCATGGTGGTCGGTGCCTGTAATCCCAGCCAGTTGGGAGGCTGAGGCAGGAGAATCGCTTGAACCTGGGAAGTGGAGGTTGGAGGTTGCAGCACTCTGGCCTGGGCGATCAAGCAAGACTCCATCTCAAAAAAAAAAAAAAAAAGAAAAAGAAAAGAAAAAAAAAAGAAATCACTGGGGAAAAGAAAAACATGAGGTCAGAAAGAAAGCAAAGCCAGTATCAAAATTGGCGGAGAAGCAGGCATTTTCCAGGCTTATTTTAGATGTCTAACTTACGAAAAAGATGAATCGTAACTGTTTAATGACCAACCTCTAGAGTAAAAGAAGCGACCGGGAGCTGTGGCTCACGCCTGTAATCCCAGCAGTTTGGGAGGCCAAGGCCGGCGGATCACGAGGTCAGGAGATCGAGACCATCCTGGCTAACACAGTGAAACCCCATCTCTACTAATAAAAAAAAAAAAAAAAAAAATTAGCCAGGCGTGGTGGCGGCTGTAGTCCCAGCTACTCGGGAGGCTGAGGCAGGAGAATGGCGTAAACCCAGAGGCGGAGCTTGCAGTGAGCCGAGATCGCGCTACTGCACTCCAACCTGGGCGACAGAGCGAGACCCCGTCTCAAAAAAAAGAAAAAAAAATAGAAAGCAGCAAAAAGCCATTCAAAAATTCTATTTGGCTCAGGAATACCTTTTTAGTCTTCTATTTGCATACACTGTTTCTAAGGTGTATACACTGTTCTAAGGTGGTCACCTACAACTATAGTGACCACAGCTCACATTTTGCCGAAACTTTTCTATTCTACGAACTGACATACAACCCTCAGACCTAATGAAACAACCGGAACTGATCTTCTCCCTCCTGCACCCCAGTTCTTATAGCAGGGCCAAGTCTTCATTTTTAGAGGCTGAACTGAGCCTCTTTCTCAAGGTTTTGACTTTAATGCATCTAGTTCAGTTAATAAGGAATGAGAAAGACGGGCGTGGTGGTTCACGCCTGTAATCCCAGCACTTCGGGAGGCTGAGGCAGACGATCACCTGAGGTCAGGAGTTTAAGACCAACTTGGGCAACATGGTAAAACCCTGTCTCTACCAAAAAATACAAAAATTAGCCGAGTGTGATGGCAGGCACCTGTAATCCCACCTACTCAGGAGGCTGAGGCAGGAGAATCATCTGAACCCGCGAGGCAGAGGTTGTAGTGAGCAAGATAGTGCTACTACACTCCAGCCTGGGAAACTCCATCTCAAAAAATAAAATAATGGGTCAGAAGTGCCTGTATAAATCCTCATTCCTTAATACCAATAGAAAGAAATTGTATAGGAAAATACAAATGTCCCCAGATGAAATGCTGAATATGCAATTATTTCCCTGGGCTCTAGGAAAACATGGCTCTGACATAAAGCGGGCAAGAAACCTGTAATTTCCCACTTCCCTTAGTTCTAGTCCAACACTGCAGGGACATAATATACTTAACTCCAAGTAGGGACTGGAAAATAGAATCCAAGACAAGCTAAAGCATTTAACTGTGTAGCTGAAACATGGCCCAGTATCAGAAAAGGAAAACATCTGGCCTAACACTATCAAGACGCAATTTTTTAAAAAAAGACAAAATTATCTATTTTGCATCCAGGAGGATGCTAAGCAGGCTGTAAAACTAAGCTCCCCGGACTTCCTTAAATTCTGGTTGGGGGATGTGCTGCCTCTTAGACGAGGGGCCAGGTGTGGCGGGCGGGAGGGCTCGAAAGCCTCGGACCGCTGGAGCTGGCACCGCACCCGCGGGAAAAGAGCCTCGAGTCGCGGGTGAAGCGCCCGGCTGCCCCTCCCACGGGACACTGGAGGACTTAGGGCCCTCAAAGCACGAAGCAGGCCAGTGACAAGAAAAAGGCAGGCCGGGAGTAGAGAGTCGCGGGTGAAAGAGCCCTCAAAGAACCCAAATAAGAAGAGCACCACTAGGCGCCGACGCCCACGGGCAGGGCCGGAAACGGCGCCGCACGCGAGGGAGGACGGGAGCGCACAGGTGGGAGGGACGAAAGGCGCGCAGAGGAACGCGGGAGCTTACGGGTTTGCCGAATGAAAGCGCGAGAGAAAGGGCGGGAGGGCAGTGGGGTGGGCGGGGCGAAGGTGCGAATGGAAGGAAGGGGCGGGCGGAGCGAAGGAAGGCGACAAAGGGCGGGAGAAGCGCGCGGTAGGCGGGACGAAGAAACTCAAGAACATGAGAGAGCGGCGCGGGGTGGGCGGGGCGAAGACGCGCGAGAAAGTGCGGGGGCGCGCGGGCACCGAAGCGCGCGCCGGCGTGGGAGGGGGACAGCCGGGCGAGCGCGAGCCCGGCAAGGGCAGCCGGCGGCGCGCGGGCCCAAGGGGACTAGGCAGTGCCTAGAGCCCGGCGGGGCGGGGCGCGACGGGTAAGGGCGGCCCACACCCCCGCCCTGCCCCCTCACCGTGGCCTTGGCAGTGAGCACCAACGCCTCCTGGTTGATGCTGGACACCTCGGGGGAGCTCTTCATAATGACCCGGATGCGGGATAGAGGCAGCGAGATGAGCCGCTGCTCCCCGCACTTATCTTTGCCCACGACCACATCCGCCATCTTCCCGCCTCTCACGCGAGCGCCCGCAGCCGGCGGGCCTGACCGCGAAGTGGCTGCCCTGCCCGGCCAGCCGGTGGTTGCGGGGAGCTGCGCCCGCTGCCCCGTGGGAGTTGTAGTGTGGGGAGGCGCGGCCGCGAGGCCGGGAGCGGCCCGTCGGGGAAACTACGAACTCCGTGATGCCTCGCGCGCCCAATCTGCGCATGCGCCGGCGCTCGGACACCGCCTCCGACTGCGAGGCCCGGCGCGGAGCCGGGAGCCGAAAGCCTAGTGGGGGCGGGGCACGCTGCGCTGCGCCGCTCTCGGGAGTCTCCGGGCTGCGGTCGCGGAATACGACTTTGATCCGCGGGTGAGGGCTCTGTGAGTGGGCAAGCAAAGCCCTCTGACTCCGGGCCTCGTCGCTGGATGCTGTGTGTTAAGCGCCTGCGCTGTACTAGGACCGGGCGTGCCGCCGTGGGCAAAAAGTGACGCTTTCCTGAAGCACAAAGTCCAGGGGGGACGACCAAGCGGACAGCGGATGCGTCTTGCGCCGGTAGCCAGGCGACCGGTGGAAGAGCAGAGACCAGCGCTGGCGATGTGGCGGGGCCAGGCTTGCTGCGCCGCGGGGTGATTGAGAGAAGCGCCTTCCTGCAGGGTGGAGGAGGGGGAGCTGTCCTGAGGAGGTCCCGGAGTCTGGTGGGAACGGCCTCTTCGGGACTGCTCCAAGAGACGGTGTGCAGAGCCTGGCGTGCTCGCCGAGGTCTGACAGGCAGCCCGGGGCTAGGTCCTGTTGGATTTTTTTTTCTAAGGAAAATGGGAAGTTGTGGTAGGGTTTGAGCGAAGGAGTCCCGGGAAGTTTTAAAAGGATCCCTGCAGCTGCCGGCTGGGAGGGCGTGGGTGCGCGTAAGGCCGGAATCACAGAGACCAGGTAGAAGATGATTAGGAGAACCCAGGAACGTGGCCCTCAGGAGGCCGGGAGTACCAAGGGGACAGCAGCGGGGAGGAGAGAGGCAGGAGATGGTCAGGGGCCAGACCAGGGAAAGCCGTGGATACCGCAGAATTCTCTCTGAATCAGTGGGGAGGCCCTTGGAAGAGTAAGGGGTCCAACTTCACTTTTTTTTTTTTTTTTTTTTTTTGAGACAGTCTCGCGGTGCGGTGGTGCGATCTCGGCTCACTGCAACCTCAGACTCCCCGGTTCAAGCAATTCTCCTGCCTCAGCCTCCTGAGTAGCTGGGATCACAGGCACGCGCCACCCAGCTAATTTTTTGTATTTTTAGTAGAGACTGGTTTTCACCATGTTGGCCAGGATGGTCTCGATCTCCTGACCTCGTGATTCGCCCGCCTCGGCCTCCCAAAGTGCTGGGAGTACAGGCGTGAGCCACCGCGCCTGGCCACCAGCTTAACTTCTGCCAGGATCATGGGAAGTGGTAGGGTTTGGGGTCTGATTTCAAGAGGGAGCTGCTGTGGAGTATCAGCGCAGCTTACTGAGATAGCAGAAAGGCCTTGGTAAAGAGCCATTTACTGAGATAGGGAGCACAGTTTGGCAGAGGTTTGAATTGGAGCGTGTTAAGTGTAGTGTCTTCTTCACCATTGTGACCTGAGGTCCTGGCGCAAATAGTTGAGCACAGAAATACATGTCAGGCATTGCTAGGCACAAGGGTACAGCCAGTGAGCAGGGCTGCCATGGTCCCTGCCCTCTTAGAGCTGACTTTCAGGTCTGAGGGAGACTGAAAAATAAATAAGAATACCTCCAGCCGGGGGCTGTGGGTCACGCCTGTAATCCCCGCACTTTGGGAGGCCGAGGTGGGTGGATCACCTGAGGTCAAGAGTTCGAGACCAGCCCAACCAATATAGTCAAACCCCATCTCTACTGAAAATACTAAAATTAGCTGGGCGTGGTGGTGGGCACCTGTAATCCCAGCTACTCGGGAGGCTGAGGCAGGAGAATCGCTGGAACCCAGGAGGCAGAGGTTGCAGTGATCCGGGATCGCGCCACTGCACTCCAGCAGCCTGGGCGACAGAGGGAGACTCCATCTCAAAAAAAAAAAGAACACCTCCAATGCTGAATGCTACGAAGGAAACAAAACCATGTGTAAGTGATAGGACAGCCCCTCTGGGAAGTGACATTTGTGCCCAGAACTGAAGAAAGAAAAGGAGCCACTCATACAGAAAGACTGAGACAAGATGCGCTTTCGGAACAAGTCAGGCTCTAGGGAGAACACCTGACGAGGAAAATGGGCAGTTTGAGGAACTGAAAAGCCAGTGTGTCTGGAGCTTAGGGAGGCAGAGAGCACGGGAGGTGTGGTTATCGAGGTAGGTGGGACTGGCTCCGGCCCTGGGTAAAAAGTTTGGCTTTCATTCCAAGAGTAATGGAAAATAATGAAGAATTTTGAACTCGAGGTGGTGGACGCCTGTAATCCCAGCACTTTGGGAGGCTGAAGCGGGCAGATCGCTTGAGCCCAGGAGTTTGAGATTAGCCCGGGCAGCATAGCAAGGCAGCATCTCTACAAAAATTTTATTTTTGGCCAGGCGCAGTGGCTCACACCTGTAATCCCAAAACTTTGGGAGGCCGAGGGGGGCAGATCACCTGAGGTGAGGAGTTCGAGACCAGCCTGACCAACGTGGAGAAACCCCGTCTCTACTAAAAATACAAAAAATTAGCCGGACATGGTGGCAGGTGCCTGTAATCCCAGCTACTCAGGAGGCTGAGGCAGGAGAATTGCTTGAACCCGGGAGGCGGAGGTTGCAGTGAGCCAAGATCACGCCACTTGCACTCCAGCCTGGGCAACAAGAGAGAAACTCCGTCTCAAAAACAAACAAATCCAGAGCAGCCTGGCTAACATGGCAAAACCATGTCTCTACTAAAAATACAAAAATTAGCTGGGCATGGTGGTAAGCACCTGTAATCCCAGCTGCATGGGAGACTGAGGCAGGAGAATCACTTGAACTCGGAAGATGGAGGTTGCAGTGAGCAGAGATCACACCACTGCACTCCAGCCTGGGCAACAGAGCAAGACTCTCAAAAAAAAAAAAGGTTTTGAAGGGAGCAGATCTACTTTAAAAGCACACACTGGTTCTTGAGTGATGACCAAATGGCACTGTGCCTTATGCAGAGCCGACTCCTGGCAGTTTGCACAGGCTGGAGGGAGAGCTGCAGACTCCCTCTCCCTCTCGGCCTTGCCTCTGTAAATGGGAAAGCCCTTGACATTCACAAAAGACGGGCAGGGAACTGCTACACAAGAGCAGCTACACAAGAGGGTCCTTTGGTCCACACAAGAAACAAGCCATAGTGATGACATATTTTGAAGCTGTTAGATGTTTTGTTTCTCTAGCTGGCTGTTATTTTTGTATGGCTTGTCTTTCTCTTTTGAGTATGTGTGAGAACAGGATGGGTTAACATTAGGTAAGAGCACAGAAGAGGGAGGGAGGGAGGGAAAGGAGAGAGAATAGAGATGAGAAGCTCAGCTTGTAGAATTGGCAGGTGATGTTTGCAGTCATTAATCATTTGAGAAGTAGAGAGAGAAGCCAAGCAGGAAATCTTCAGACTGAAAAGAAGTGCTCACCATTTTAAAAAAAACAAAACAAATCCAGTGTGGTTCACAGCTGTAATCCCAACACTTGGAGGCTGAGGCAGGAGAAATACGTGAAGCCAGGAGTTTGAGACCAGCCTGGACAATATAACAAGACCCACATCTCTACAAAGAGAAAAAAATGTAAAAAAAAGAAACAAGCTTTAAACCTAAGACGGCAGAATTCAAGACTGTTATCCTTGAGAACTTCCCGGCTCTGGAAAAAGCTCAGTGAGTTAGTCTCATCCTGTCGTTAGCTGTGTTTTTTAGGGGCTCACTTTGTCTTCATGACAGTACCTTGCACCATTCTCATGGGTATCCCAGGGTGGTGCAAGGCAGTTTTCTGCACTTCCCAGAATGCCCTGTCAGCTGGCTGCTGGGTAGATTCTGCAAATTGGAGGCCCCTGTGAAAGATCGCTGTGGGGTGGGAGGAAGCAGCCTTGTTTATCAGCCTGCTGGCTGCAGGGTAGAGGACTGCAGTGGGGTTATAGGGATCACCACCTGCACATGGGGAGCTTTGAGCAGCTTCACTCTTAAGTTTCTGCTCAACGGTGGCAGCCCTGGAGTCCTTTGGGGGCGAGTGTGGGCTCCTGGGCTCCAGGCCAGGGGCAGTCCCAGCTTCCTGATCTCTAGGTAGCATCTCCCTTTTGCTCCATAGCACCTCGCCCTTCTCAGTCACGTGCCTCCTTCTCAGTCATGCGCCTCCAGCTCTAACAATGTCCTTGAAAACAATTCCTGACCATGCGCAGTGGCTCAAGCCTCTAATCTCAACACTTTGGGAGTCTGAGGCAGGCAGATCACTTGAGGTCAGGAGTTTGAGACCAGCCTGGCCAACATGGTGAAACCCCATCTCTACTAAAAATACGAAAATTAGCCAGGCCCAACGCAGTGTCTCACGCCTGTAATCCCAGCACTTTGGGAGGCCAAAGTGTGCAGATCACTTGAGGTCAGGAGTTCAAGACCAGCCTGGCCAACATGGTGAAATCCCATCTCTACTAAAAATACAAAAATTAGCCAGGCATGGTGGCACACACCTGTAATCCCAGCTACTCGGGAGACTGAGGCAGAAGAATCACTTGAACCCAGAAGACAGAGGTTGCAATGAGCCAAGATCATGCCTCTGAACTGTAGCCTCTCAAAAACAAAAAATTAGCCAGGTGTGGTGGTGCACGCGCCTGTAGTCCCAGCTACTTGGGAGTCTGAGGCAGGAGAATTAACTTGAACCCCGGAGGCAGAGGTTGCAGTGAGCTGAGATTGCCCACTGCACTTCAGCCTGGGTGACAGAGTGAGACTCCATCTCAAAAAAAAGGACACTATCAACAGTAAAAGGGCAACCCATAGAAGTGGAGAAAATATTTGTAAATCATACTTCCAATAAAGGATGATTAATATCCAGAATATAGAGAGAACTTCTAAAACTCAGCAACACAAACAATCTGATTTAAAAATCGGCAAAGGACTTGAATAGGTATTTCTCCAAAGAAGATATACAAATAGCTAATAAGTACATGAAAAGATGTTCAACATCACTATCAGGGAAATGAAAACCAAAACTACAGTGAAATATAACCTCACACCTATTGGGATGATGAGTACTATCGAAAAACCAGAAAAAGTCCAGTGTGGGGCATGGTGACGTGCCCCTGTAATCCCAGCCACTTCCTCCACTTGATTTGTGTTCCTTGAAGAAATTTGCATAATCCCTGTATCTGGTTGCAGATAGCAGAGATGTAGCCTCAGTCTTTCCTTTAGAAATTTTGCTTAGGCAGGGCACGGTGGCTCACACCTATAATCCCAGCACATTGGGAGGCCAAGGTGGGCAGATCACGAGAGCAGGAATTTGAGATCGGTCTAGCCAATATGGTGAAACCCCGTCTCTACTAAAAATATAAAAATTAGCTGGGCGTGGTGGCACAAGCCTGTAATCCCAGCTATTTGGGAGGCTGAGGCAGGAGAATCGCTTGAATCTGGGAGGCAGAGGTTCAGATGAGCCGAGATCACGCCATTGCACTCCAGCCTGGGCAATAGAGCGATACTCCATCTCAAAAAATTTTTTTTTGCTTTAGGGCCAGTCGGGGTGGCTCACACCTGTAATTCTGGCACTTTGGGAGGCCGAGCAGGTGGATAATTTGAGGTCAGGAGTTCGAGACCAGACTGGCCATGATGGTGAAATCCCATCTCTACTAAAAATACAAAAAAATTAGCCAGGTATGGTGGCGTACGCCTGTAATCCCAGCTACTTGGGAGGCTGAGGCAGGAGAATCACTTGAACCTGGGAGGTTTAGGTGGCAGTGAGCCAAGATTGCACCATTGCACTCCAGCCTGTGTGATAGACTGAGACTCCGTCTCAAAAAAAAAAAAAGGCGGGGCGTGGTGGCTCACGCCTTTAATCCCAGCACTTTGGAAGGCCGAGGCGGGTGGATCACCTGAGGACAGGAGTTCGAGACCAGCCCGGCCGACATGGTGAAACCCCGTCTCTACTAAAAACATAAAAAAATTAGCTGGGCATGGTAGTGGGCGCCCGTAATACCAGCTACTGAGGAGGCTGAGGCAGGAGAATTGCTTGAACCCAGGAGACAGAGGTTGCAGTGACCTGAGATTGTGCCACTGCACTCCAGCGTGGGCAACAAAGCAAGACTCTGTCTTAAACAAACAAACAAAAAGCCCAGTGTCGTGGTGTATATCTGTGGTCCTAGCTACTTTGAAGGCTGAGGTGGGAGGATTGCTTGAGTACAACATGTAGAGGCTGCAGTGAGCTGTGATTGTGCCACTGCACCCCAGTGTGGGTGACAGAGCAAGGCCCTGTCTCAAGATAATAAAATTTAACATTCATTAACAATATAATAATGTTAATATATATGTTAATGTATAATGTTAATCGTAATGTTTATATTATATTTTACCATGATAAAAACATTTTAAAATCATATATCAACTCTTGCCGTTCTCCTGTTGAAAACTCTCCAATGGCTTCCCACTCCATCATCCTGTGGGATGGGTCCACCATGCTGGACCACAAGGCTCTGCACAATGTAGCTCCCACCAGCCTCTCCCCTTGGCCCAGATTGCTTCCTCCTACCCCTTTCTCTAGCTGCCAGGCCCCCCAACCCCTGCATGGAGCCCTTCAGCAGCTCTGTGAGCTCCCTGCCTGTTGGCAGCCGTCACAGCAATGGGCTCTGGTGTGCCCCTTGTTATCCCTGTATTCAGGCCATTATCTGTAATGACAGCCTGGCATAATTTTATTTTCACAATTTGTATAATTATATTCTATTGAGCTAAATGATCATTATAATCATTATTAAATATTTATTAAGCACTTCTAGCTGTGCAGACATAATAAGATGTGGCCTCAGCTCTTAAAATCTTTCTTCCTAATTCCAACCCAAATTCATTTCAACTTAACCAATCTTCCTTCTTGGAGAAGGAGGGAACTTCTGCGTTTTGTCTGGGGTTTGCATGCCTGAGCTTATAGGTGCTTCTTAGCAATGCTGTGGAGCAGATGCTATTGACTTCAGTTTACACATAAGGAAACAATCAGGCTGAGGAAGCTAGTATTAGTAAGTAGCAGAGGTTAAGATTTGCCTGTGGGTCTTTTTTACACAAAGCCTCTCCCACTCCTTTCATGCACTATGTTAGCCAAGTTTACTAGAATAGGCAACTTCCTTTTTAAAAAATCCTGTTTACACTTTAGGTGCCAAACACTGTGCTAATCCAGTGGGGGAAACATATGCTCAAAGAGATCACCCTGAGACCAGGCGATGAGCCAGTAATCCCAAGCCTTTGGGAGGATGAGGTCTGAGGACTGCTTGAGGCCAGGAGTTTGAGATGAGCCTGGGCAACATAGTGAGGCCCCTTCTGTACAAAAAATTTGAAAACTAGCCAGGCCTGGTGGCATGTGACTACGGGCTGCAGTAAGCTATGATCGTGCCACTGCACTCCAGCCTGGGTGACAGAATGAGACCCTGTCTCTAAAAACAAAACAAAACTCAAGCACTATCCTAAGTCAGGATCCAAGCAGTAATGGAAATGGGTGAAGCTGACAGGTGAGTGATAGAGAATGGAGGGGTCTGTAGCAAACCTGATGGCTCTGGCTTATCTAAGAGGGCAGCCAATTTTGCCATGAGGCAATGTGGGATCAGTGAGTGCTGTTCCAGTCTTCAATTTGGATTTATAAGTAAAATCTCCAATATTTTATATGTTGGCAACTTTGGCATTCCTTGCCTTAAACCTCACTGCCCTCCGCACCCCAATTCATTTCAGTAGGGATCAGATATCCAACATCCTTATAAAATCAAAGGATACAGGCTGGGTGCAATGGCTCACGCCTATAATCCCAGCACTTTGGGAGGCCGAGGTGGGCGGATCACGAGGTCAGGAGATCGTGATCCTGGCTAACATGGTGAAACCCCGTCTCTACTAAAAATACAAAAAAAAATTAGCCGGGCGTGGTGGCGGGTGCCTGTAGTCTTAGCTACTTGGGAGGCTGAGGCAGGAGAATGTTGTGAACCTGGGAGGCAGAGCTTGCAGTGAGCTGAGATCGCGCCACTGCACTCCAGCCTGGGTGACAGAGCGAGACTCCATATCCAAAAAAAAAAAAAAATCAAAGGATACAAATCTTAATTGGCATAAACCAGTCCTAGTAATATCATGCCCTTTGGCCAGTCATTAGTCACAGGGTGAGCTAATGACCCAACTCTGACAAATGAAATGTAAGAGGAAGACTGCTAAAAAGATATTTTCGGCCAGGCGTGGGGGCTCACACCTGTAATCCCAGCACTTTGGGAGGCTGAGGCAGGCAGATCACTTGAGGTCAGGAGTTTGAGACCACCCTGGCCAACATGGTGAAACCCCATCTCTACTAAAAATACAAAAATTAGCCAGGCGTGGTGGTGGGTACCTGTAATCTCAGCTACTCGGGAGGCTGAGGCACGAGAGTCACTTGAACCCAGGAGGCACAGGTTGCAGTGAGCCGAGATCATGCCACGGCACTCCAGCCTGGACGATACAGTGAGACTCAGTCTCAAAAAAAAAAAAAAAAAGAGTATCTTTTCTTCAGTAAAAAGACAAAGCTGTTTGGGTGCAGTGGCTCACACCTGTAAGGAGAATTGCTGGAACCTGGGAGGTAGAGGTTGCAGTGAGCTGAGATTGTACCACTGCACTCCAGCCTGGGTGACAGAGCAAGACACTGTCTCAAAAAAAAAAAAAAAAAAAAGACAAAGCCTTGAGGCCTGAGGAAGAAATGCGGAAACTGCCCTTTCCCTTTGTTCTTGTCTAATGCAGTCACAAAGTCTGGAGCAGTAGCAGCCATTTTTCGACCATGAGGCAGTAAGCATGAAGCCTAAAACCAGCTTGCCAAGAATGACAAAGCAGAAAGACTGAAATCTCTAAGGCCCTTGCAGACACCCTTACTGCGTCAGTTCCAGACTTGGCTCCCACAGCTCCAGATGTGGCCATGGCCACTTTATACGTAAGCTTGATGGAATAAGCACTAACACAGCACCTTAGAGCTGCTGGAAAAGAGACCAATGGACATGTACGAATGGGGGATCCTGCCACTTGCCGAGTAAAGGCCTCCTGTGTAGAAGGTGTCCTTTGATAAGCATTCACATGGAATACAAATCTCTGCTCATCTCTCGCCAATCTGAAAGGTTCATCCACACCCCCTCCCCAGACCTTCTTGTCTTTCTGCCTCCAAACATGTTATTTCCAAGTTCCTGAACCTTCAAAGTGTTAGTGACTGTTCCTGAAATGGAGTAGACCCAACCCTTCTGGCTTTTTTTTTTTTTTTTTTTTTTGAGACGGAGTTTCATTCTTGTTGCCCAGGCTGGAGTGCAATGGCGCGATCTCGGCTCACCACAACCTCCGCCTCCCGAGTTCAAGCAATTCTCCTGCCTCAGCCACCTGAATAGCTGGGATTACAGGCGCGTGCCACCACACTCGGCTAATTTTGTATTTTTAGTAGAGATGGGGTTTTTCCATGTTGGTCAGGCTGGTCTCGAACTCCTGACCTCAGGTGATCCACCCGCCTCGGCCTCCCAAAGTGCTGGGATTATAGGTGTGAGCCACTGCACCCAGCCCTGTTGATTCTGTCTCTCTGGAAGAACCCTCACTAATAAACCTTACTTGACCTTCAAAATAATAATGCTCAAAAGACACCCTCATTTGGGGTCCTAGAGTCTGGCATTTGTTTTCTAACAGTTCCTGGTAGCAAATCTGAAGCTGTGTAATGCTTAAATGGAGAATAATCATTTTCAGAGGAGGGTGTATCTTTGCTCTAAACCCCTTGGAGTCTGTGCTGTGACTTTTTTTTTTTTTTTGAGACAGAGTCTTGCTCTTGTTGCCCAGGCTAGAGTGCAATGGCGTGATCTCAGCTCACTGCAACCTCTGCCTCTTGGGTTCAAGCGGTTCTCCTGCTTCAGCCTCCTGAGTAGCTGGGATTATAGGCACCCACCACCATGTGCAGCTAATTTTTTGTATTTTTTAGTAAAGACTTTAAATTTAAAGACATTTAAATTTCACCATGTTGGCCAGGCTGGTCTTGAACTCCTGACCTCAGGTGATCCACCTCGCCTTGGCCTCCCAAAGTGCTGGGATTACAGGAGTGAGCCACCGCACCCAGCCTGTGCTGTGACTCTTATACTGGTCCCTGCCAGAACTTACAGGAGCATGACCTGTCACGGACACCCTGAGCACCACTGGATCTGCAGGATTATCTGTCAAATGGGTCGGAGCAGCATACTCAAATGTGGTTGCTATTATCTCTAAAAGTCAAGGAAAGCCAGCAGTGCAGGACACTCAAATCCAGATGTCATTCCACTAGCTTAGCTAAGCAAACAGTTGGAGCTATCCCAGCTGTCGAAGCTAACACACTGGATTCAGACTCTTGCAAGTCAGCTATGTTGGTAACTAGAGGCTCTGGACTGACCCATTAGAATCCACTCCCATATATTCCCCAGGTTTCTGCTGGTAAAAATTGATTGATATCCCACAATTCCTTCAGTGTGTGAACGTCTCCCAAATCAGGTGTTTTGTTTTGTTTTGTGTTGTGTTGTGTTGTTTTGTTTTGTTTTGAAACAGAGTCTCACTCAGTAGCCCAGGCTGGAGTACAGTGACATGATCTCAGCTCACTGCAACCTCCACCTCCCAGGTTCAAGTGATTCTTATGCCTCAGCCTCTCGAGTAGCTGGGATTACAGGCATGTGCCACTACGCCCAGCTGATTTTTATATTTTTAGTAGAGACGGGGTTTTGCCATGTTGGCCAGGCTGGTCTTGACATCCTGGCCTCAAAAGATCCACCCACCTCGGCCTCCCAAAGTTCTGGGATTACAGGCGTGAGCCACCACGCATGGCCTATAGTAAGTTTTGAAATCAGGAAGTGCGATTCCTCCAGCTTTGTTCTTTTTCAAGATAGTTTTGGCTGTTTGGGGTCCCTTGAATTTTAAGATGGATTTTTCTGTTTCTGTAGAAAACACTGTTGGCTGATATATTATTTTAACTTAGGATGTAGTAAGCATAGAAGCAGGAGACCACGTAGGAGGCAGTTCAGGGAGAAATTGATAGTGCTTCTGAATGGAGAGGTGGCATTGGATGCAGAGAAGCCTGGGCAATTTGGGAAGTGTTTGGATGGTGAAATCAATAGGATTTAGTGATGGATTGGATGGGTTAGGAGTGAAAAAAGGAATCAAGAATGACTCCGCATCCTGGCTGCGGTGGCTCACGCCTGTAATCTCAGCACTGTGGAGGCTGACGCAGGCAGATCATCAGAGGCCAGGAGTTTGAGACCAGCCTGGCCAACATGGTGAAACCCCTTCTCTACTACAAAAAAATATATATTTTTTAATGTATGTGTATCTGTATGTATATATAGATATACAAAATTTTATATATATAATTTATATATATAATTTTTTTTTGTATATATATATATATATATATATATACACACAAAAAAAAAATTAGCCGGGTGTGGTGGCATGCGCCTGTAATCCCAGCTACTGGAGAGGCTGAGGCAGGAGAATCGCTTGAACCCAGGAGGTAGAGGTTACGGTGAGCTGAGATCACGCCATTGCACTTCAGCCTGGGTGACAAAAGCAAAACTCCATCTCAAAAACAAAAAAAGAATGACGCCTTAGTTTGGGGTTAGAACAAATGGTGCTGCCTATTTCTGGGATGGGGAAGACGAGAAGAAATAGAGTTGGGGACAGAGGTATCAAGAGTTATATGAGGGCACAGAAGTCCAAGATGGCTATAAGACAGTCAGGTGGGAAGGTCAGTGGAGGCTCAGGGGGGATATGCAGGCTGGGATAGAAATGTGAGCATCCCCAGATAGGTGGCCTATAGGACCATGAGACTGGTAGGGTGACTGAGCGAGGAGAGTAGCCAGAGAAGGGGAGGTCCAAGGACCCAGACCCACCTGGTTATTTCACATTTGGGGCCAGACTTGCTTTGTTTACCACTGAGCATGAAAATCAAGTGAAAATCAAAAGGAAGCCGGGAGCCACGCCTCCTCCATGACTGCGGATCCTGGGCGGATGTTTCTTTGCTGCAGTGAGACCCCTGACTTTGTGTGGGCAGTGGGACCAACTGGGCATGTGCAGTGATCAGTTGCTAAATATTGGCACTCTCATTAGCCTTGGGATCTGGAAACCCCCATCCACCAGACACAGCCCACTTCCAGCTCACCCGCTCTCCACACTAGGACTCTGAACACCCCCCAGCTCTCCACGCTAGGACTCTGAACACCCTTTCTTCATGCCTCTCCTCCTTCCTAACTGCCTGCTCCAGCGGGCCTCAGGCCACTTCTTTTTTGTGTGCCACCACACCCAATGGTGTATTTAAAATAACAAAAGCTGGAGGAACACGGTGGCACATACCTATAATCCCAGCACTTTGGGAGCCTGAGGCAGGAGGATCACTTAAGCCCAGAAGTTCAAGACCAGCCTGGGAAACATGGTGAGACCTCAACTCTAAAAAGTTTTTTAAATTAGCCAGATGTGGTGCTGGGCACCTATAGTCCCAACTACTTGGGAGGCTAAGGTGGGAGGATCACTTGAGCCAGGAGTTTGAGGCTGCAGTGATCTGTGATTGCACCCCTGAATTCTAGCCTGGGTGACAGAGCAAGACCCTGTCTCTAAAAAACAAACAAACAAGACAAAACAAAAGGCTGGTCACAGTGGCTCACACCTGTAATCTCAGCACTTTGGGAGGCCGAGGCAGGTGGATCACCTGAGGTCAGGAGTTCGAGACCAGCCTGACCAACATGGTGAAACCCTGTCTCTTAAAAATACAAAAATTATCCAGGCGTGGTGGCAGGTGCCTGTAATCCCAACTATTCAGGAGGCTGAGGCAGGAGAATCACTTGAACCTGGGAGGCGGAGGTTGCAGTGAGCCGAGATTGCGCCATTGCACTCCAGCCTGGGCAACAACAGTGAGACTCCGTCTAAAAAAAAAATAGAGTGGGCACCCACAGTGGCCAGCACTGGGCCAGGATCCAGGATGTGCGCTGTACAAGATTCATGATGCAGTGGTACCCCATGTTAGAGAGTGAGGTGTGGCCCCAACTGCTGCCCTCACACACTGCTGGTGGCAATGCTATATGTTCCAAACACTTTGGAAAATAGGTTACAGTTCTTAAAAAGCTAAACATCCTCTTACCATGGGAGCCAGCACTTTTACTTCTGTTATTTACCCAAAGAAACAAACAGGTATGTCCACACAGGATTGTCCCTGAATGTTCATTTCAGCTTTATTCATAATAGCTATGGGTGGAAATAACTCAAACACCCATGAGCAGAGAGACTGTTCACAAACCATGGCACATCCCTGCGTGGAACACCAACAGCGGGAGAAGCAACAGGCACACACCGTCGCCAGGATGACTCAGAAGCACTGTGCCAAGGGAAGCCAGACAGAAGAGCACTCCCTGCAGGACCACGTTACACGAAATTCTAGATCAGGCTGAGCACATTCACAGTGACAGGAAACAGATCCTTGATTGCCTGCCAGGGTGGGGATGGGGGCTGACTGCCAAGGGGCATGGTGGAAATGTCTGTATTTTGATTGTGAAAGTGGTTATAAGGGTGTATACACTTGTCAAAACTCATTACATTGTACACTTAAAAGGGATGCCTTTTACTCTATGAAATTATGTCATGATGAAGTTGATTTAAAAGAAAAGGCCCTGTTGGCCGGGTGCGGTGGCTCACGCCTGTAATCCCAGCACTTTGGGAGGCCGAGGTGGGTGGATCATGAGGTCAGGAGATCGAGACCATCCTGGCTAACATGGTGAAACCCCATCTCTACTAAAAATGCAAAAAATTAGCCGGGTGTGGTGGCGGGCCTCTATAGTCCCCGCTACTCAGGAGGCTTAGGCAGGAGAATTGCCTGAACCTGGGAGGCAGAGGTTGCAGTGAGACAAGGTTGCACCACTGCACTCCAGCCTGGGCGACAGAGCGAGACTCCATCTCAAAAAAAAAGAAGAAAGAAAAGGCCCTATCACTGCTCTCATGGAGCCAGGGGTTGGGGACGGGGTGAGGGGTGTAATTCAAGTTATGACAGAAATGCACATGGAGTCACAATCTGTGATGAAGCCGCAGGGACTCTGAAGACACCACAGCGTGAGCTGACGGCGTTTGGTTGGCAGTGGGGCGGGGGGCTCGGGCCGGAGGGAGAGCCCTAGCGCGGGAGAATTGCTTGTGCAGATGCTGTGCAGAAAAAACAAGGACTTGTAAAAAAGAAAATTTAGGCCTGGAGCGGTGGCTCACGCCTGTAATCCCAGCACTTTGGGAGGCCGAGGCGGGGGATCACCTGAGGTTGGGAGTTTGAGACCAGCCTGACCAACACGGAGAAAACCCATCTCTACTAAAAATACAAAATCAGCTGGGTGTGGTGGCGCATGCCTGTAATCCCAGCTACTCAGGAGGCTGAGGGCAGGAGAATCGCTTGACCCGGGAGGCAGAGTTTGCAGTAGCCAAGATCGCGCCATTGCACTCCAGCCTGGGCAATGAGGGCAAAACTCTGTCTCAAAGAAAAAAAAAAAAAAGAAAGAAAGAAAAGGAAAAATTAGCTGGGCATAGCGGCATGTGTCTGCAGTTCCAGCTACTCAGGAGGCTGAGGCAGGAGGATCGCTTGAGCCCAGGAGTTCCAGGCTGCAGTGAGCTATGATCGCTTTACTGAACTCCAGCTTGGGTGACAAAGTGAAACTCCATCTCTAAAACAACAACAACAAAACAACAAAAATAAGGACCCGATGCAGGAGCCCCAAGAAGCCAGCCTGCTGAAGACAGGGGTGGGAAAGGCGGGGAGGGGAGTTTCATGACAGAGATGGGGTCCGACCCGGGACAGATCGTTACGCTCCTTGCTAGCATCCTGATCATCACTACGGTCTTCTTATCACCAAAGCAACACCTCTCCAGTATAGAAAAAGAAAAGCAGATAGGCAAAAAGAAGGAAAAGAGTCCAGGCACAGTGGCTCATGCCTGTAATCCCAGCACTTTGGGAGGCCGAGGGAGGCGGATCACTTAAAGTCAGGAGTTCGAGACCAGCCTGGGCATCATGGCAAAACCACTTATCTACTAAAATTACAAAAATTAGCTGGGTGTGGTGGCACACGCCTGTAATCCCAGCTACTCAGGAGGCTGAAGCAGGAGAATCGCTTGAACCTGGGAGGCAGAGGTTGCAGTGAGCCGAGATCGCACCGCTGCACTCCAGCCTGAGTGACAAAGCAAGACTCCGTCTCAAAAAAAAAAAAAAAAAGAAAGAAAGAAAAACCTCATGCTTCCACTCACAATCCTGCCTCACTCAGATTTCTGGTGTGTGCCCCTCCAGACCTTTCCTATTGATTTAGGCCTTGAAGGACAAGGAGGAGCTCACCAGAGAGGGAAGGTGCTTGGGCCTGAGGAGCAGCCTGGAGGAAAGTGGGCGGCGGAGTGAGCTCCATGCAGAGGATCCTGCTAGGAATCCCGCTCCTCTATGCCCTGTGAGTTCCCCAGGGCTAGGGAGAGAAGGCCAGGCCACAATCTCAGCCGCAGTTAGGGGTGCATAGTGACTGGGAGGAGGGAGAGGGGGAGGGGTTCCAGGATTGGGGCTTTGATGTAGGAAGGTGCCACTGTCCCCCTGGAGTCATGCCCTTAGGCTTACTTGCTCTTGACTTGCAAACCACAAAACAATTTTTTTTTTTTTTTTGAGACGGAGTCTCCCTCTATTGCCCAGGCTGGAGTGCAGTGGTGCGATCTTGGCTCACTGCAACCTCCACCTCTTGGGTTCAAGAGATCATCCTGCCTCAGCCTCCTGAGTAGCTGGGACTACAGGCACACACCACCATACCTGGCTAGTTTTTGTATTTTTTAATAGAGTTGGGGTTTCACCATATTGGCCAGGCTGGTCTCAAACTCCTGACCTCGTGATCCGCCCACCTCAGCCTCCCAAAGTGCTGGGATTACAGGGATGAGCCACTGCACCTGGCATCAAACCACAAAACTCTTAATCCTATCCAGCAGAGAGTAGGCTTAGACATCTTTCAGGAATCAGCCCTCACCCCGGGCACTCATGTGTCTTCCGCATGGCCAGATTCCTCTCCAGGCAGTGCCTGCTAAATGTCTCCTGGTGTGTCTGACACCCCTATTGTCCTTCCCTCTGCTGGTCACCATCACAGTAAAAACCTTCTGTGTTTCTAATCAGTGCCTTGGCGCTTTCTTGGCCAGCTGGAAACCAAGAGCAGCAGCAACCTGGGGGGCCTGGAGGCAAGAGCCTGGTTTGGGCCCCACTCTGCGGCTGACCTGCCAAGAGACCTGGGGGACAGCTGCCTCTTGGCACCCCGGGTTCTCCTCCACTGTGGTACTGTCAAGGAGAACTAAAGCCTGGGGCATGCTTTCACTTGGCAAAGACACTTCACGCACTGATCAACCTCCCGCCCCAGCACGGGGGTACTGAACTCAGCCCAGCTGCGGGGCATGTGCAAAGCCCTCCCCCCATCAGACCCAGTAACCCACTCAGGTGTGGATACCTTTCAACACAGGCCCCTTGGTGACTCTTCAGGGCCCTCGTCCAGCCCTGCCTTCCAACAGGCTCCCCCCGACCCAAACCCCCTCCCCACTACCCGAAGGCTTTTTGTTGGGGCTGCTGATTTGGCTGCTCAGTTTCATTCTTTCCATCTGGGGTTTTGGAAGAACAGGTTATCCGGTAGTGCTTGTTAGAGCACAGTAAGGCAGATTTGTTCAGGCCCCTTGTAATAGGTGCGGGAACCATTGCAACCACGACTTGCAGCTGGGGAGAGAGTGGGCTCAACCCCGAATACAGCACAGGCAAGTGAGGATTTACATACAGCCAGGGAGCAGGGCGGGGAACAGCAGATGCAAAATTACTAAGAGAAAGCACTGGAGTAAGGGGATGCAGGCTAAACCAGCCTAGCAGGATGCTTGCTGAAGACAGGCCAGGGTGCTCAGACACCACCTGGGGGGCAGAGGGAATGAGTAACCTAATTGGTTATCGAGGGTGGAGTAAACTGACTTAGAAGAGTTCTTTGCTAAAACTTAGCCAGGCGCAGTGGCTCATGCCTGTAATTCCAACACTTTGGGAGGCTGAGGCAAGTGGATCACTTGAAGTCAGGAGTTTGAGACCAGCCTGGCCAACATGGTGAAACCCCATTGCTACTAAAAATACAAAAATGAGCCGGGCTTGGTGGCAGGCACCTGAAATCCCAGCTAGTTGGGGTGGCTGAGGCAGGAGAATCCCTTGAACCAGGGAGGTGGAGGTTGCAGTAAGCTGAGATCATGCCACTGCACTCCAGCCTGGGCGACAGGAGTGAGACCGTCTCAAAAAAAGAGGAGTTCTTTGCTAAAACTGGATTTTACAAGGAAGTGCCCAGATGGGCCTTGGAGAAGTTTCTGAAGTTGACTAAAGATTGGCCAAGCAAAAAATCTTTGTCCATTTTCCTGGTCTGGTGGCATTAGGCAGTTGCTTTAGCTCTCTGGGCTCCTCTTTCCCCAGCTGTAAAAGAAGAACAGAATCTACCTGCAGGGCAGAGTGAGAATGGAGCCAGCCAGCATGAAGAGGGACTCTCCAGAGCCTGGCACAGAGCTCACAGCAGGTGAATGTCTATCCATCCATCCATTCATTAATTTTGCCCATGTGTGAACAGCTGTGTGTCTGAAGTTTGCCAGGAAAGGAACTTTAAACCAGCATAATTACTAACAGATTTCCCTTTCACTCTCAGAAATGTTCTGGCTTGAATGACAAATGGTATTGTTACCCCATTGCCAATGAATCACCTCAATCCTTTCTCACTTTCTTTTTTTTCCAGACAGGGTCTCGCTCTGTTACCCAGGCTGCACAGGCGTGATCTCGGCTCACTGTAACCTCCACCTCCTGGGTTCAAGTAATTCTCATGCTTCAGCCTCTCAAGTAGCTGGGATTACAGGCGTGTGCAACCATGCCCGGCTAATTTTTGTATTTTTAGTAGATACAGGGTTTCACCATTTGGCCAGGCTGTTCTCGAACTCCTGACCTCAAGTGATCCGCCTGCCTGGGCCTCCCAAAATGCTGGGATTACAGGCATGAGCCACCGTGCCCGGCCCCCTTTCTCACTTTGGAAGGAACTATTTATGTAAGTGCTTGTTTTATGTCACTTTACAGATTGGCAACCTGAAGGCGGGAGTGAGTGGGAGCGGGGAAGGAACCATGCAGATTCCAGACGCACCTCAGGTCCTGGTCGGTGTGCTTAGAATTCATCCCAATTATGTTTACATGTCATTCATTCATTCATTCACTCATTTTTATTTTTTCCTCTGTTTTCATACACCATTTCTGGCACCATATTTTTATTTTTAATTGAGACAGCGTCTTGCTCTATTGCTCAGGCTGGAGGGCAGTGGTGCAATCTCAACTCACTGCAGCCTTGACCTCCTGGGCTCAAGCAATCCTCCCACCTCAGCCTTCTGAATAGCTGGGACTACTGGTGCACGCCACCATGCCCAACTAATTTTTTTGTTTTTTTAAAGATGGGGTCTCATGGCTGGGCACGGTGGCTCATGCCTGTAATCCCAGCACTTTGGGAGGCCGATGCGGGCGGATCACAAGGTCAGGAGATCGAGATCATCCTGGCTAACATGGTGAAACCCTGTCTTTACTAAAAATACAAAAAAATTAGCCGGGCGTGGTGGCAGGCGCCTGTAGTCCCAGCTACTTTGGAGGCTGAGGCAGGAGAATGGCGTGAACCCAGGAGGCGGAGCTTGCAGTGAGCCGAGGTTGCACCACTGTGCTCCAACCTGGGCGACAGAGCAAGACTCCGTCTCAAAAAAAAAAAAAAAAAAAAGATAAGGTCTCACTACGTTGCCCAGGCTGGTCTCGAACTTGTGGGTTCAAGTGATCCTCCCGCCTTGGCCTCCCAAAGTGCTGGGACTGCAGATAGAAGCCATGGCACCCAGCCTTAAGTTTACGTTTCTTAAATGACAACATGTTTAGCCCTTTGTGGATCCTTCCTTTTTTTTTCCAAGAAGTCTTTTGAGCATTATTATTTTGAAGATCAAGTAAGGTTTATTAGTGAGGTTCTTCCAGAGAGACAGAATCAACAGGAAATTGGGCTGGGTGCAGTGGCTCATGCCTGTAATCCCAGCACTTTGGGAGGCTGAGGCGGGTGGATCACCTGAGGTCAGGAGTTCGAGACCAGCCTGGACAACATGGTAAAACCCTGTCTCTACTAAAAATACAAAAAATTAGCCAGGCATGGTAGCAGGCGCCTGTAATCCCACCTACTCAGGAAGCCGAGGCAGGAGAATCACTTGAACCTGGGAGGTGGAGGTTGCAGTGAGCAGAGATCGCGCCCTTGAACTCCCACCTGCGCAACAAGAGCAAAACTCTGTCTCAAAAAAAAAAAAAAAGTCCAGGCGCGGTGGCTCACGCCTGTGATCCCGACACTTTGGGATGCCGAGGCGGGCGAAATCATATGAGGTCAGGAGTTCGAGACCAGCCTGACCAACATGGAGAAACCCTGTCTCTACTAAAAATACAAAATTAGCCAGGTTTGGTGGCACATGCCTGTAATCCCAGCTACTCGGGAGACTGAGGCAGGAGAATCACTTGAACCCGGGAGGTAGATGTTGCGGTGAGCCTAGATCATGTCATTGCACTCCAGCCTGGGCAATAAGAGCGAAACTCCATATCAAAAAAACAAAACAAAACAAAAACCACACAACGGGGAATTGGTTCTTATGATCACAGAGGCGAAGTCCCATGATAAACCGTCTGCAGACTGGAGAAATGGAGAAGCTGGGAGCCTCAGCACCAGGGAAGCTGACGGTACAGGCCCCAGTCTGAGGCTAAAGGCCTGAGGGCCCCCGGGAGGCCACTGGTGCAACAGAGTCTGCATCTAGAGTCTGAAAACCAGAGGACCTGTCTGAGGACAGCAGGAGAAAAGGTGTCCCGGCCCGGCATAGTGGCTCACGCCTGTAATCCCAGCACTTTGGGAGGCCAATGCGGGGGGATCACAAGGTCAAGAGATCGAGACCATCCTGGCCAACATGGCAAAACCCTGTCTCTACTAAAAATACAAAAATTAGCTGGGCATGGTGGTGCATGCCTGCAGTCCCAGCTACTCAGGAGGCTGAGGCAGGAGAATCGCTTGAACCCGGGAGGCGGTGGTTTCAGTGAACCGAGATCATGCCAGTGCAATCCAGCCTGGCAACAGAGTGAGACTCCATCTCAAAAAAAAAAAAAAAAGAAAAAAAAAAGAAAAGTTGTCCTGCTCCAGAAGGGAGGGAGAGCAGAGAGGGCCAGTGCCCCCTCTTCCACCTGTTCATCCCAACTGGGCCCCCAACCAGTTAGACCTTCATTAAGGATGGGTCTCCCTCTCTCAGGCCACTGACTTACCCACTAATCTTCCTTGGAAACATCCTCACAGACACTCAGAAATAATGCTCCACCAGCCAGCGGCCATCCCTCCATCCAGTCAAGTTGACACCTGAAATTAACCATCATCCAAGTCTCTTGGGACTTCTTCTTCACCTTGATTTCAAGCAACAAGCAACAGTTCAAATAACTACAACTAGCAAAGTGAGCACATTCAGGAGAAGCTAGTCAAAAGAGAAGGGCTGGGTGCGATGGCTCATACATGTAATCCCAGCACTCTGGAAGGCCGAGGCGGGCGGGTCACTTGAGGTCAAGACCAGCCTGGCAAACATGGCAAAAGCTTATCTCTACTAAAAATACAAAAACTAGCCGGGCATGGTGGTGTGTGTCTATTATCCAGCTACTCAGGAGGCTGAGGTGGGAGGATTGCTTGAACCCTAGGTAGAGGTTGCGGTGAGCCGAGATGGTGCCACTGCACTCCAGCCTGGGCAATAGAGCGAGACTGTCTCAAACAAACAAACAAACAAACAAACAAAAAGCAGAGAAGTAGGCCCGGTACAGTGGCTCATGCCTGTAATCCCCGCACTTTGGGAGGCTGAGGTGGGTGGATCACTTGAGGTCAGGAGTTCGAGACCAGCCTAACCAACATGGTGAAACTCTGTCTCCACTAAAAATACAAAAATTAGCCGGTCACAGTGGTGCATACCTGTAATCCCAGCTACTCAGGAGGCTGAGGCAGGAGAGTTGCTTGAACCTGGGAGGCGGAGGTTGCAGAGACCCAAGATCATGCCACTGCACTCCAGCCTGGACATCAGAGAGAGACTCTGTCTCAAAAACAAACAAATGAAAACAAAAGAAGAGAAGGCGCTGTCACTCCCTCATAAGTGGAGAAGGGCCATCTCAGTGTGTCTGAGGCCTCTGTCATCAGGTTTCTCCCTCTTCCCGCGTGGCCTGGAAGAAACTTCAGTCCCAGTGCTGGGAGCTTGCAACACTGTGACAGTGCTCCTACTTTGGCCTGGAATCATGTCAGCTCAATGTGGCCACCCCGGTGGGAGACCCCGCTGATAAGAAGCTCTTTGGCTGTTTTTGATGTGCTTAATTAATAATGTGGATGAGAAGACAATGCAATGATTTCTTAATATTTGTGGCATATAGGGCAGGGCTCTTATTCATACCCTGCTTGGGCTGTGCAAGTTGTACTGACTTACTGGAAAGGTATAGGCTGGGTGCAGTGGCTCACGCCTGTAATCCCAGCACTTTAGGAAGCCGAGGCAGGCGGATCACCTGAGGTCAGGAGTTTGAGACCAGCCTGACCAACATGAAGAAACCCCATCTCTACTAAAAATACAAAAAAATTAGCCGGGTGTGGTGGCAGGTGCCTGTAATCCCAGCTACTCAGGAGTCTGAGGTAGGAGAATCGCTTGAACCCGGGAGGCAGAGGCTGTGGTAAGCCAAGATTGAGCCATTGCACTCCAGCCTGGGCAACAAAAGTGAAACTGTCTAAAAAAAAAAAAAAAAAGATATTTGGCAATATGTAGCTAAGGCCTTAAAAGTGGGCTTAGCCCTAGATTCAGGAAGTCTGCCTCTGGGCCTGTCTCTGAGGAAATAATCAGAAGTTTGCAAAAAGCAATATACACAAAGATATTCATAGCAGTGTTAATAGTCTGATTGGAATCAAACACTTTACATAAAGGCTTTTTTTTTTTTTTTTTTTTTTGAGACAGAGTCTGGCCCTGTCACCCAGGCTGGAGTGCAGTGAGTGCACAATCTCAGCGCACCACAACCTCTGCCTCCCAGGTTCAAGCGATTCTCCTGCCTCAGCCTCCCGAGTAGCTGGGATTACAGGTGCCTGCCACCACGTCTAGCTAATATTTTGTATTTTTAGTAGAGACGGGGTTTCACCGTGTTGGCCAAGCTGGTCTGGAACTCCTGACCTCAGGTGATTTGCCTGCCTCGGCCTCCCAAAGTGCTGGGATTACAGACGTGAGCCACCGCACCCAGCCTATATCGTGTTGGGATTACAGGCGTGAGCCACCACGCTCAGCCCATAAAGGCTTTTTTTTCTTTTTTTTTAATGGAGTCTCGCTCTGTTGTTCAGGCTGGAGTGCAGTGACATGATCTCAGCTCACTGCAAGCTCTGCCTCCCGGCTTCACGCCATTCTCCTGGCTCAGCCTCTTGAGTAGCTGGGATTACAGGCGCCCGCCACCATGCCCTGCTAATTTTTTTTTTTGTATTTTTGGTAGAGACGGGGTTTCACCATGTTAGCCAGGATGGTCTCGATCTCCTGACCTCGTCATCCGCCCGCCTCAGCCTCCCAAAGTGCTGGGATTGCAGGTGTGAGCCATGGCACCCGGCCCATAAAGGCTTTTAAAATGATGTTTGTAGATAACTTTGAACAGCATGAAAAACACTTTAATTAAATGTAAAAGAACCTTCTTGGTTCTTAGGATCACAGAGGCAAAGTCCCACGATAAGCTATCTGCAAGCTGGAGAGATGGAGAAGCTAGGAGCCTGGCAACCCATCTTATGAGATGAAGTTATATACATACCATGATTATAACCATTGTAACTGGAAACATGGGCTAGAAAAAGTCTGAAAAGACTTTTGGGAGACAATTCTGCATGGGTCTCAAGTTTCTTTCTTTTTTTTTTATTTTTATTTTTTATTTCCATAGGTTTTTGGGGAATAGGTTACATGAGTTAGTTACATGAGTAAGTTCTTTAGTGGGGATTTGTGAGATTTGGTGCCCCCATCACCTGAGCAGTATATACTGAACCCAATTTGTAGTTTTTTCTTTTACCCCCTTTCCACCCTTTCCCCCCGTGTCCCCAAAGTCCATTGTATTCTTCTCGAACCTTTGCATCTTCATAGCTTAGCTCCCACTTATGAGTGAGAACATATGATGTTTGGTTTTCTATTCCTGAGTTACTTCACTTAGAATAATAGTCTCCAGTTCCATCCAGCTTGTTGTGTATGCCATTAATTCATTCCTTTTTATGGCTGAGTAGTATTCTATCATATATATGTACCACAGTTTTTTTATCCACTCATTGACTGATGAACATTTGGGCTGGTTCCACATTTTTGCAGTTGTGACTTGTGCTGCTATAAACATGTGTGCAAGTATCTTTTTCGAATAATGACTTCTTTTCCTCTGGGTAGATACCCAGTAGTGGGATTCCTGGATCAAATGGTAGTTCTGCTTTTAGTTCTTTAAGTAAGCTCCACATTGTTTTCCATAGTGATTGTACTAGTTTACATTCCCACCAGCAGTGTAGAAGTGTTCCCTTTTCACCACATCCATGCCAACATCTATAATTTTTTTATTTTTTGATAATGGCCATTCTTGCAGGAATAAGGTGGTATTGCATTGTGTTTTGTTTTGTTTTGTTTTGTTTTTTTGAGACAGAGTTTTGCTCTCATTGCCCAGGCTGGAGTGCAATGGTGCATTCTCAGCTTACTGCAATCTCCACCTCCCAGGTTCAAGTGGTTCTCCTCCCTCAGCCTCCCAAGTACCTGGGACTACAGGCGTGCACCACCACACCCAGCTAATTATTTATATTTTTAGTAGAGATGAGTTTTCACCATGTTGACCAGGCTGGTCTCGAACTCCTGACCTCAGTTGATCAGCCAGCCTCGGCCTCTCAAAGTGCTGGGATTACAGGCGTGAGCCACTGCACCCGACCTGGTTCCATATGAATTTTAGGATTTTTTTTCTAGCTCTGTGAAGAATGATGGTGGTATTTTGATGGGAATTGCATTGAATTTGTAGATTGCTTTTGGCAGTCTGGTCATTTTCACAATATTGATTCTACCCATTCATAAGCATGGGATGTGTTTCCATTTGTTTGCGTTGTCTATGATTTCTTTCGGCAGTGTTTTGTAGTTTTCCTTGTTTAGAAGTCTTTCACATCCTTTGTTAGGTATATTCCTAAGTTTTTTTTTTTTTTGGCAGCTGTTGTAAAAGGGGTTGAGTTCTTGATTTTCCATGGGGATGATGTGGAAGTGATCCAGTGCATGCCACACACTCAGTAGGTTTGCATCATAGCTGAGGAATCCCGATCTAAGGAAGCCGTAAAGTTTTATAATGGGCTGCAAGCAAACCTGCTGTATGAGTCCGTTTCACACATTGCTATAAAGAACTACCTGAGGCCAGGCACGGTGGTTCATGCCTGTAATACCAGCACTTTGGGAGGCCAAGTTGGGTGGATCACGAGGTCAGGACTTCAAGATCAGCCTGGCCAAGATGGTGAAACTCCATCTCTACTAAAAATACAAAAAAATTAGCTGGGCATGGTGGCGGGTGCCTGTAATCCCAGCTACTAGGGAGACTGAGGCAGAGAATTGCTTGAACCCGGGGCGCAGAGGTTGCAGTGAGCCAAGATCGTGCCACCGCACTCCAACCTGTGTGACAGAGTGAAACTCTGTCTCAAAAAAAAAAAAAAAGAACTACCTGAGACTGGGTAATTTATAAAGAAAGGAGGTTTAATTGACTCACAGTTTCACAGGCTGTACAGGAAGCATGGCTGGGGAGGCCTCAGGAAACTTACCACCATATGTTTCAGGTGGGGCTGACCCCCTCTGACACCAGTAGCTGACCAGTCAGAACAGTCCAGCCTACTGCTTATAGCGATTTTTTGTTTTTTTAGTAAAGACAGGATTTCACCATGTTGGCCAGGCTGGTCTTGAACTCCTGACCTCAAGTGATCTGCCTGCATTGGCCTCCCAAAGTGTTGGGATTATAAGTGTCAACCGCTGCATCCAGCCTCTCTTCCATTTTTAAGGGTCTTTGTGATTACATTGGCTTCACCCAAATAATCTAGAACAAATGAGCAATCTCCTATTTGAACATCAGTTGAATAGCAACCCTAATTTAATCTGCAGCCTTAATTCTCTTTACCACATAACCTAGTATGTTCACAGGTTCCTGAGGTTAGGGCGTGGGGAGGAACCCCACAGGTATCTTGGCAACCACATGCACTCCTGAAGCAGCAGGGGCTGCAGCCTCCATGAGTCTGGGTCCAGGTGGATTTACACTCTTCTTTTCTCACTCCTGAAATAAATCTGCTTTAGTCAATAGCTTCAATATAGATTCAGGAGAGAACACTCAAAAAGGGATTGGACCCCTATCTTCAGCGTCCTTAAACAAAACAATTATCAGCCAAGAATTTTGTATCCAGCAAAACTAAGCTTCATAAATGAAGGAAAGATAGTCTTTTTCAGACAACTTATAGGCAGAAGAACACTGGGCTCTGACTTAGCTATGAATTTTCCATGGAAATACAGTTGTCCCTCAGGATTGGTTCCAGGACCCCCAGCAGAAACCAAAATCTACAATGCTCAAGTCCCTGATATAACATGATTATATTTGCATATAACCTCCTATATATGTTAAATCATCTCTAGGTTACTCATAACGCTTAACACAATGTAAATGCTATGTAAATAGTTGTTCAACTATGGCTGGGCAAGGTGGCTCATGCCTGTAATCCCAACACTTTGGGAGTCTGAAGCTAGCAGATTGCTTGAGCCCAGGAAGGAGTTCAAGACAGCCTGGGCAACAGGGCAAAACCCCATCTCTACAAATAAATACAAAAATTAGCCAGACATGGTGGCACATGCCTGTAAGTCTCAGCTACTTGGGAGGCTGAAGTGGAGGATTGATTGAGCCCAGGGGTGGAGGCTACAGTGAGCGGTGATCGTGTCACTGCCCTCCAGCCTGGGCAACAGAAGGAGACCCTGCCTCAAAAAGAAAAAAAAAAAGTTGTTATACTGTATTGTTTGGGGAATAATAACAAGATTTAGAAGTCAGGACTGGGTGTGGTGGCTCATGCTTGTAATCCCAGCACTTGGGGAGGCCGAGGCAGGTTTATCACTTGAGGTCAGGAATTCGACACCAGCCTGGCCAACATGGTGAAATCCCATCTCTACTAAAAATACAAAAAATTAGCTGGGCATGGTGGTGCAAGATTGTGCGCCCAGCTACTCGGGAGGCTGAAGCAGGAGAATTGCTTGAACCTAAGAGGCAGAGGTTGCAGTGAGCCAAGATGGTGCCATTGCACTCCGGCCTGGATGACAGAGTGAGATTTCATCTCAAAAAATAAAAAACAAAGTCAGTACATGTTCAGTACAGATGCAGTCATCCATTTTCACTCTGAATATTTGCAATCCACACTTGGTTGAATCCATGGATGAGGAATCTACAGATAGGGAGGGATGAACCATACACTTTTTCAGTGTTCTCTGCCATCTAGCTTGTAGGGTTTCTGCTGAGAAATCTGCTGTGAATCTCATAGGTTTTCCCCTATAGGTTACCTGGTTGGTTTGTTTGTCTGTTTTTGAGATGGAGTCTCACTCTGTCGCCCAGGCTGGAGTGCAATGGTGCGATCTCCGGTCACTGCAAGCTGCGCCTCCCAGGTTCACGCCGTTCTCCTGCCTCAACCTCCCAAGTAGCTGGGACTACAGGCGTCTGCCACCATGCCTGGCTAATTTTTTTGTATTTTTAGTAGAGACGGGGTTTCACCAGCCAGGATGGTCTTGATCTCCTGACCTCGTGATCTGCCCATCTCAGCCTCCCAAAGTGCTGGGATTACAGGCGTGAGCCACCGCGCCCGGCCAGGTTACCTGGTGCTTTTGCCTCACAGCTCTTAAGATTCTTCCCTTCACCTTGACTTTAGATAATCTGACGACAATGTGCCTAAGTGATGATGTTTTTTCGATGAATCTCCCAGGTGTTCTTTGAGCATCTTGTATTTGTTTTTGTTGTTGTTTGAGACGAAGTCTCGCTCTGTCGCCCAGGCTGGAGTGCAGTGGCGCAATCTCGGCTCTCTGCAGTCTCCCAGGTTCAAGCGATTCTCATGTCTCAGCCTCCCGAGTAGCTGGGATTATAGGCGCCTGCCACCATGCCTGGCTGATTTTTGTATTTTTAATAGAGACAGGGTTTCACCATGTTGGCCAGGCTGGTCTCAAACTCCTGACCTCAGGTGATCCGCCCTCCTCAGCCTCCCAAAGTGTTGAGATTACAGGCGTGAGCCACCTTGCCTGGCCTGAAATCCACCTTGAGCACGTTGCTTGCCACCTCAGAGCGCAAGCCCCCTTAGGTGTCAGTGGAGTTCTGGGCCCACAGCAAGGCGGAGAGGCATGGAGGAACTCGGTACAGACCAGGCCAGGCTCCTTAGACAATAGCCCCAGCTTGGCCGCTGAGTCTGTTCCTCTCCCAGGCTGGGGTCAGCCCATCTGACTTGGGCGAAGGTCTACACATCTCTGCTTCCTCGCTGTGATCTCCCAGAGAACCGCCTGTGAAGAAGTCCGTGCCCTCGGCCCTAAGCTGTGAACCTGCTGCCTTCCATGGTAAAAGGGACTGTGCAGGTGTGAGTCAGTTCGTGACCTTGACTGGGGAGGCGATCCTGGGTTACTTAGGTGGCCCAGCGGAATGGCATGAACCCCAGAAGAGGAGGACAAAGGCAGAAGAGCCCGTCTGAGAGAAGTGACGGCAGAGGAGGAGGCAGGGAGGTGCCGTGTGCTCATCAGCCATCATTGGCTTTGCAAGCTGGTAGGGGGCTGCCCCTAGATGCTGAGAATGGTCCCCACTGACCCCAGCAAGGTGACAGCACCTCAGTCCCACACTGCAAGGATCTGCATTCTGCAGACAATACAAATGAGCACAGAAAAGGGATTCTCCCCGGCCCCCATTACGGAACTGCAGGGTTATACATTGTGCTGTTGTCAGCCTCTAAATTTGTGGAAGTTTGTGATGGCAGCAAAGAAAACAAATGGACTCTGTGAACTCCCTTTCCCTGGGGAGGAGGGGCTGGTCCTCATCCGGTCCTGGGGTGGCCCCGGGGCCCGCTCTCCTGAATGGATGTGCAAGGCCATTTCTCTGTGGTCTCTGTCTGGAACGTGGGCACAGACGGGAGCTTGGGAAGTCCAAGCTTACTTGGCTTTGTGCCCAAACCAAGCTTTGGATATGAGTGCACTTATTTAAAAAAAAAAAAAAAAAAAAGGCAAGCACTGACCCACTTTTTCCTGACTGCTCTGGCTCAGACACGTCCCTCTAAAAGGACATTTATTTCAAGAACACGCTGTTCCCAGGGCTGACATCCCCCACCTCCACTGGAAGCAGAAGCACTAACAAGAGATTGCAAGGTCTGGCGTCCAGTATCTGATAATGGAGCAAATGTTCCACCGAAAGCCAGGCCTGATGACTGCACCAGCCTGGCGCTGGAGGGGCTGGGAGTTTGGCCTGAGCGAATTCAGTCACTTAAAACAACACAAACCTATTTTTTTTTTTTTAATTTTATCTTTTTAAGTCCCAGGCTACATGTGCAGGATGTGCAGGTTTGTTGCATAGGTGAATGTGTGTCGTGGTGGTTTGCTGCACCTATCAACCCATCACCTAGGTTTAAGCACAGCACGCCTTAGCTCTTTTTTCTAATGTTCTGCCCCCACCCCCCACCAGGACCCCAGTGTGTGTGGTTCTCCTCCCTGAGCCCACGCGTTCTCATTGTTCAGCTCCCACTTATAAGTGAGAACATGCAGTGTTTGGTTTTCTGTTCCTGTGTTAGTTTGCTGAAGATAATGGCTTCTAGCTCCATCCATGTCCCTGAAAAGACATGATCTTGTTCCTTTTTCTTTTTTTTGAGACAGAGTTTCGCTCTCGTTGCCCAGGCTGGAGTGCAATGGCGCGATCTCAGTTCACTGCCTCCCAGGTTCAAGCACTTCTCCTGCTTCAGTCTCCTGTGTAGCTGGGATTACAGGCATGCACCACCACACCCAGCTAATTTTGTATTTTTAGTAGAGGCGGGGTTTCACCATGTTAATCAGGCTGGTCCCGAACTCCTTATCTCAGGTGATCCACCCACCTCTGCCTCCCGAAGTGCTGGGATTACAGGTGCGAGCCACCGTGCTTGGCCTCTTATTCCTTTTCATGGCTGCATATTATTCCACGATGTATGATATGGTTTGACTCTGTCTCCACCCAAACCTCATCTAGAATTGTACTCCCATAATTCCCACATGTTGTAGGAGGGACCTGGTGGGAGAGAATTTGAATCATGGGCGCGGTTTCCCCCATATTGTTCTCATGATAGTTAATAAGTCTCACGAGATCTGATGGTTTTATCAGGGGTTTCCGCTTTTGCATCTTCCTCATTTTCTCTTGCCGCTGCCATGTAAGAAATGCCTTTCACCTCCTGCCATGATTCTGAGGCCTCCCCAGCCATGTGGAACTGTAAGTCCAATTAAGCCTCTTTTTCTTCCCCATCTCGGGTATGTCTTTATTAGCAGCATGAAAACCCACTAGTACAGTAAATTGGTACCAGCAGAGTGGGGCGTTGCTGAAAAGATACCCAAAAATGTGGAAGCAACTTTGGAACTGGGTGACAGGCAGAGGTTAGAACAGTCTGGAGGGCAAAGAAGAAGACAAGAAAATGTGGGAAAAGTTTGGAACTTCCTAGAGACTTGTTGAATGGCTTTGCCCAAAATGCTGATAGCGACCTGGACCTTATGGTCCAGGCTGAGGTGATCTAAGATGGAGATGAGAAACTTGGGAACTAGAGCAAAGGTGAAAAGGTGACTCTTCTTATGTTTTAGCCAAGAGACTGGCAGCATTTTGCCCCTGCCCTAGAGATTTTTGGAACTTTGAACTTGAGAGGGATGATTTAGGGTATCTGGTGGAAGAAATTTCTAAGCAGCAAAGCATTCAAGAGGTGACTTGGGTATTGTTAAAAGCGTTCAGGTTTTTTTTTTTTTTTTTTTTTTAGTGGAGTCTTGCTCTGTTGCCCAGGCTGGAGTGCAGTGGTGCGACTTTGGCTCACTGGAACCTCTGCCTCCTGGGTTCAAGCAATTCTCCTCCCTCAGCCTCCAGAGTAGCTGGGACTACAGACATGTGACACCACGCCCAGCTAATTTTTGTATTTTTAGTAGAGATGTGGTTTCACCATGTTAGCCAGGCTGGTCTGGAACTCCTGACACCTCAGGCAATCCACCCACCTCAGCCTCCCAAAGTGCTGAGATTACAGGTGTGGGCCACCAAGCCCAGCCTAAAAGCATTCAGTTTGAAAAGGGAAACAGAGTACTAAAGTTTGAAAAATTTGCAGGCTGACAATGCGATAGAAAAGAAAATCCCATTTTCTGAGGAGAAATTCAAGCTGGCTACAGTAATTTGCATAAGTAACAAGGAGCCAAATGTTAATCCCCAAGACAATGGGGAAAATGTCTCCAGGGCATGTCAGAGGACTTCACTGCAGCTCCTCCCATCACAGGCCCAGAGGCCTAGGAGGAAAAAGTGGTTTCATGGGCTGGGCTCAGGGTCCCTGAGTTGTGTGCAGCCTAGGGATTTGGTGCCCTTCATCCTAGCCACTCTGGCTGTGGCTGAAAGGGGCCAACATAGAGCTTGGGCTGTGGCTTCCAAGGGTGCAAGCCCCAATCCTTGGCAGCTTCCATGTGGTGTTGAGCCTACAGGTGCACAGAAGTCAAGAATTGAGGTTTGGGAACCTCCACCTAAATTTCAGAAGATGTATGGAAACGCCTGGATGCCCAGGCAGAAGTTTGCTGCAGGGGTGGGACTCTCATGGAGATCCTCTGCTAGGGTAGTGCAGAAGGGAAGTGTGGGGTCAGAGCCCCCACACAGAGTTCCTACTGGGGCACTGCCTAGTGGAGCTGTGAGAAGAGGGCCTCTGTCCTCCAGACCCCAGAATGGTAGATCCACCGACAGCTTGCACCATGTGCCTGGAAAAGGCACAGACACTGAACGCCAGCCAGGGAAAGCAGCCAGGAGGGAGGCTGTACCCTGCAAAGCCACAAGGGCAGAGCTGCCCAAGACCATGGGAACCCACCTCTTGCATCAGCATGACCTGGATGTGAGATCTGGAGTCAAAGGAGATCATTTTGGAGTTTTAAGATTTGACTGCCCTGCTGGATTTCGGACTTCTGTGGGCCCTGTAACCCCTTTGCTTTGACCAATTTTTCCCATTTGGAATGGCTGTATTTTCCCAATAACCTGTATCCCCACTGTATCTAGGAAGTAACTAGCTTGCTTTTGATTTTACAGGCTCATAGGCAGAAGGGACTTGCCTTGTCTCAGATGAGACTTTGGACTGTGGACTTTTGAGTTAATGCTGAAATGAGTTAAGACTTTGGGGGACTGTTGGGAAGGCATGATTGGTTTTGAAATGTGAGGACATGGGATTTGGAGGGGCCAGAGTTGTAATGATATGGTTTGACTCTGTCCCCACCCAAATCTCATCTTGAATTGTACTCCCATAATTCCAACATGTTGTGAGAGGAAGCCGGTGGGAGATAATTTGAATCATGGGGGCAGTTCCCCCATACTGTTCTTTTGGTAGTGAATAAGTCTTATGAGATCTGATGGTTTTATCAGGGGTTTCTGCTTTTGCTTCTTCCTCATTTTTCCCCTGCCACCACCATGTAAGAAGTGCCTTTCACCTCCTGCCATGATTCTGAGGCCTCCCCAGCCATGTGGAACTGTAAGTCCAAATAAACTTCTTTTTCTTCCCAGTCTCTGGTATGTCTTTATCAGCAGCATGAAAATGGACTAATACGGTGTATATGGACCACATTTTCTTCATCCAGTCTATCACTGATGGGCATTTGGGTTGGTTCCATGTCTTTGCTATTGTGAATAGTGCTGCAATGAACACATGCATGCAAGTATCTTTATAATAGAATTTATATTCCTTTGGGTATACACCCAGTAATGGGATTGCTGGGTCAAATGGTATTTCTGGTTCTAAATCTTTGAGGAATTGCAATGCTGTCTTCCACAATTGTTGAACTAGTTTACATTCCCACCAACAATGTAAAAGCATTCCTGTTTCTCTGCAACCTCATCAGCATCTGTTGTTCTTGACTTTTTAATAATCACCATTCTGACTGGCATGAGATGGTGTCTCATTGTGGTTTTTATTTGCATTTCTCTATGATCAGTGATGTCGAGCTTGTTTTTGGAACAAACTAGAGAACTCAGAAATATAACCACATATCTACAACCATCTGATCTTTGACAAACCTGACAAAAATAAGCAATGGGGAATGGATTTCCTATTTAATAAATGGTGTTGGGAGAACTGGCTAGCCATATGCAGAAAATTGAAACTGGACCCCTTCCTTACATCTTATACAAAAATTAACTCAAGATGGATTGAAGACTTAAATGTAAAACCCAAAACTATAAAAACCTTAGAAGAAAATCTAGGCAATACCATTCCAGACATACGCATAGGCAAAGATTTTATAATGAAATCACCAAAAGCAATTGCAACAAAAGCAAAAATTTGGCCAGGTATGGTGGCTCATGCCTGTAATCCCAGCACTTTGGGAGGCCGAGGTGGGTGGATCACGAGGTCAGGAGTTCGAGACCAGCCTGGCCAACATGGTGAAGTCCCATCTCTACTAAAAATACAAAAATTAGCCAGGCATGGTGGCACACGCCTGTAATCCTAGCTACTCAGGAGGCTGAGGCAGAAGAATTGCTTGAACCTGGGAGGCGGAGATTGCAGTGAGCTGAGATCACACCACTGCACTCCAGCCTGGGGGACAGAGCAAGACTCCATCTCAGAAAAAAAAGAAAAAAAAAGCAAAGCTTGACAAATGAGATCTAATTAAACTAAAGAGCTTCTGCACAGCAAAAGAAACTATCATCAGAGTGAACAGACAACCTACAGAATGGAAGAAAATTTTTGCAATCTATCCATCTGGCAAAGGTCTAATATCTAGAATCTACAAGGAACTTAAGCAAAGTGACAAGAAAAAAACCAAACAACCCCATTAAAAAGTGGGCAAAGGACATGAATAGACACTTAAAGACATACATGTGGCCAACAGAAGTTTATTATCTTAACTTTCTGGAGGTCAAAGTCCTGAGATCAGAATGTCACCAGGGCTGCCTTCCTGGTGGATGCTGCAGAGGAGACGCCAGCTTCCTGCTCTTTCCAGCTTCCAGAGGGGCCTGCATTCATTGCCCCCAGCCCCCTCCTCCATCTTATGTTATTTTAATTTAACTTTTTGAGATGGAGTCTTACTTTGTTGCTCAGGCTGGATTGCAGTGGCACAATCCCAGCTCACTGCAGCCTCTGCCTCCCAGGTTTGAGTGATTCTCCTGCCTCAGCCTCCCAAGTAGCTGGGATTACATGCATGCACCACCATACTCGGTTAATTTTTTTTTTTTTTTTTAGTAGAGACGGGTTTCACTATGTTTGCCAGGCTGGTCTTGAACTCCTGACCTCAAGTGATACACCTGCCTAAGCCCCTCAAAGTGCTGGGATTTCAGGTGTGAGCCACCGCCTCCTCCATCTTAAAGCCAGCAGCATAGCATCCTCAGAGCTCCTTCTCTGACTCCGGCTTCTGTCATCTCATCCCCTTCTCTGACTCTTCCCTCCTGCCTCCGTTTTCAAAGGACCTTTGTGATTACATTGGGCCCATGAGGATCCTCCAGGGTTGTCTCTCATTGCAGCATCCTGAACTGAATCTCATCTGGATGGACAACAAAGTACTCGTCCACGATCAAGGCGTCGGCAGGACTGGTTTCTCCTGAGGCCTCACTCCTTGGCACCTTCTTCCTGTGTCTTCACATGGTTTTGGTCTTGCCACTGTGTATGCCTGTATCCTAATCTTTTTTTCTTTTTCAGAGACAGGGTCTTGCTCTGTCACCCAGGCTGGAGTGCATTGGCACGATCATAGCTCAATGCAGCCCTAAGCTCCGGGCTCAAGTGACCCTCCCACCTCAATCTCCCACATAGCTGGGATTATAGGCATGTGCCACCACACTTGGCTAATTATTTTTATTTTTATAGAGACAGTGTCTCTGTATGTTGCCCAGGCTGATCTCAAGCAATCGATTCACCTCAGCCTCCCAAAGGGCTGGGATTACAGGTGTGAGCCCTAGCCTGCTCCTCTCCTAATGACACCAGGCATATTTGCCTAGGGCCCACCCTAACAACCCCATCTTAATTAATCACCACTTTAAAGGCCGTATCTCCAAACAGAATAACATTCAGAGGGACTGGGGGTTAGGGCTTCAGCATATGAATTTAGGGAGGACAGAATTCCGTTTATAACACATGGATGAGTCCTGTGAACACCCTTTGTTTTATTGTTTGTTTCCCTGAAAAGGCTACAGGGCTCCCTGCAGTGGGGACTGTGTCCACCTGACTCACTGTTGAGTACCCAGCTGGGATCCAGGGCCTGACACAACTTTCCCAGGGACCGAGTGGACAAGCTAACCCCTGCACTCATCCTTTTTAGGAAATGGGAACTCTCTTTATCAGAATGGGCCTGCCCTGGCTGTGCTGATCTCTTGGGGAAGCTGACTGAGACGGATGCATTTCCAGGGGAACCAAGAAGGAGACATGTGGGGTCAGGTATCTGATTTTTTGTACCTTGGATGAGTTTTGTCTGTTCTGGTACTTTGTGTAAACAGACTCACCTGGCATGAACTCCACGGTTTGCAGCTTTCTTTGCTCAGCTTCCCTTGGTGAGAGTCATCCATGCCATTGCACGTATCAGTGGTTTATGTTTATTGCTTAGTAGTATTGCTCTGAGGATAAATGCAATGTATATAGGAATATACAACAGTTTATCAGTCTTCCCATTAACAGACAACTTGAGTTATGTCCAATTTTTGGCAATTTTGTTTATTTTTTAATTAATTAATTAATTTATTTTTGAGAGGGAGTCTTGCTCTGTCACCCAGGCTGGAGTGCAATGGTGCGATCTCGGCTCACTGCAACCTCTGTTTCCTGGGTTCAAGCCATTCTCCTGCCTCACTCAGCCTCCCAGGTAGCTGGGACTACAGGCATGTGCCTCCACACCCGGCTAATTTTTTTTTTTTTTTTTTTTTTTTGAGACAGAGTGTCACTCCGTCGCCCAGGCTGGAGTGCAGTGGTGTGATCTTGGCTCACTGCAAGCTCCACCTCCCGGGTTCATGCCATTCTCCTGCCTCAGCCTCCCAAGTAGCTGGGACTACAGGCACCTGCCACCACGCCTGGCTAGTTCTCTGTATTTTTTAGTAGAGATGGGGTTTCACCGTGTTAGCCAGGATGGTCTCGATCTCCTGACCTCGATCTCTCGATCCGCCTGCCTCGGCCTCCCAAAGTGCTGGGATTACAGGCCTGAGCCACCGCGCCTGGCAGCAATTTTAAATAAAGCTGCCGTCATCATTCTTGGACAAATATTTTGGTGAACATATGTTTGTTTTGATTTATTTTGGATAAATACCTAGACACTGAATGGCTGGGGCAAAAAGTAAGCATATGTTTAATTTTATAAAAAATCGCCAGACCTTGTTCCAAAGTACTTGTACATCTTACATTCCCACCAGCAATGCATGAGAATTCCAGTGTCTCCCTAACACTTGGTGTCATGAGTCTTTTAATTTTAGCTTTTTTTTTTTTTTTTTGAGATAGGGTCTCTGTTACCCAGGCTAGAGGAGTACAGTCACGCAATCATAGCTCACTTGCAGCCTCGACCTCCCAAGCCAGAGAGCCTCCTACCTCAGCCTCCTGAGTAGCTGGAACTATGGGCATGCTTTATCACACCTGGCTAATTTGTTGATTTTTTGTAGAGACGTCTCTACAAAACAGGGGTCTCACCACACTGTTCAGGCTGGTCTGGAACTCCTGGGCTCAAGTGATTCTCCTGTCTTGGCCTCCCAGAGTGCTGGGATTACAGTAAGCCACCCTGCCTGGCCTAATTTCAGCCATTCTGATCCATGTGTGTACATCTCAGTGGTGAGCCCAGTAGCTCATACACAACTTTTTGGGTTACCTCTCCCTAGCTCCTTTCTGTCCATTCTCTGTCTCCTCAACTGGGTGACACTGGTGGCCTTTGTTTGAGATCCTGCCCTCTGTACCATGGATCCGATATGGACTCCAGGCAGAAAGCCCAGTGAGCACAAAGCTCCACTTGTTTATTTCTCATTTGTTTGTTTCTCAGGGAACAGTCCTGAGCTGCCTGTTGTCGAGTCTGAAAACAGTTCCCTTTTCTGCCCCCTACCCCCGGTTTTCTATTTGTTTACGGTGAAAACACGTCTAGATGCCGCAATCCCCTCTATATTTGTTTTTCACTTTTTAAAAATTGGCTTTGTCCAGGCGCGGTGGCTCACACCTGTAATCCCAGCACTTTGGGAGGCCAAGGTGGGCGGATCACCTGAGGTCAGGAGTTTGAGACCAGCCTGGCCAACATGGGGAAACCCCATCTCTACTAAAAATACAAAAATATTAGCCGGACATGGTGGCATGTGCCTGCAATCCCAGCTACTTGGGAGGCTGAGGCAGAAGAGTCGCTTGAACCCAGGAGGCAGAGGCTGCAGTGAGCCGAGATTGTGCCACTGCATTCCAGCCTGGGCGACAGAGCAAGATTCTTTTTTTTTTTTTTTTTTGAGACGGAGTCTCGCTCTGTAGCCCAGGCTGGAGTGCAGTGGCACGATCTTGGTTCACTGCAAGTTCCACCTCCCAGGTTCACGCCATTCTCCTGCCTCAGCCTCCCGAGTAGCTGGGACTACAGGCGCCCGCCACCACACCTGGCTAATTTTTTGTATTTTTAGTAGAGACGGGGTTTCACCATGTTAGCCAGGATGGTCTCGATCTCCTGACCTCGTGATTCGCCCGCCTCAGCCTCCCAAAGTGCTGGGATTACAGGTGTGAGCCATCACGCCTGGCGCAAGATTCTGTCTCAAAAAAAAAAAAAGTTTGAGAGCAAGTGAAAAAAAAAGGTTTGAGAGCAAGTAAATGAGGATGGGAGGGAAGCAAAAGAGAAGAGCTCAGCAGTGTAGAGTGACATCCAGAAAACAAGTAGTTTAGCAAGGCTGAACCATGGTATGAGGTTGGGAACTGCAGCCGGTGAGGATGGACTGGTAGGCAGGAAGCGCTTTGTTTTGAACAGGTTTATTGAGATAGAAGACACCTGTTAGGAAATTCACGCATTTAGAGTATGATTCATTGGCTTTTAGTATGTTCAGAGTGTTGCATCCCACCATCAGGAAGCCTTATAAGGTCCTATTGAGGTTTGCCTTCCTGGGGCCCCTGAACTGGCTTATGGGGATATGTGGGTGCATAAAGACTGATGGCGAAGCTGGAGCAAGGTGGGTCCAGGCAGAAAAGAAGAAAGGCAGTACTCTTTGTCCCCAGCTAGGCAGAGCTGGAGCAGGTTTCCTGTGGATTGTGAGGGAGGAGGAGGAGGCCCCCCAAGTCCACTCCCCACCACAGGCCACAGCTCCTGTGTTTTCGTTTTTTTTTTGAGACAGAGTCTCGCTCTGTTGCTCAGGCTGGAGTGTAGTAGCATGATCTCAACTCACTGCAGCCTCTGCCTCCTGGGTTCAAGCAATTCCCCTGCCTCAGCCTCCCAAGTAGTTGGGGTTACAGTTGCCCGCCACCATGCTTGGCTAATTTTTGTGTTTAGTAGAGACAGGGTTTCACCATGTTGGCTAGGCTGGTCTTGAACGCCTGACCTAAGGTGATCCACCCGCCTCAGCCTCCCAAAGAGCTGGGATTACAGGCATGGGCCACCGCACCAGGTCAGGACTGTGTCTTAATAGTCAAAGCAAAGGGGACCATAAAGCACCAGGAATGTGGGGCTGGACCGACTGAGGCTCCCAGAAGCTTCTCATTTGCCAGGCACCCCAGAGCTTCCTTGGGGAGTGCTCTGAGAGGAACACTTCCAAAGAGGATCTCAGCTTTCTTATTTGAGAGTGGTACTTTTTGAAGTGGGAGGGAGAAGGCCTGCAGCTTATTGACAGGAATGGGAAACAATACCTCAGCTGGGCACGGTGGCTCACGCCTGTAATCCCAGCACTTTGGGAGGCCAAGGTGGGTGGATCATCTGAGGTCAGGAGTTCGAGATCAGCCTGGGTAACATAGTAAAACCCTGTCTCTACTAAAAATACAAAAAATTAGCCTGACGTGGTGGCAGGCGCCTATAATCCCAGCTACTTGGGAGGCCAAGGCAGGAGGATCACTTGAACCCGGGAGGCAGAGGTTGCAGTGAGCCAAGATAGCGCCATTGCACTCCAGCCTAGGCAACAAGAGTGAAACTCCATCTCAAAAAAACAACACAAAACAAAAAACCTCAGAGATCAGTGGAGGCAGAATTGAACCAGGCAACTTGTGTGGAATGAATTCTCGTAGCTGCCGGATGGTGATGTGGATGAAAGGAGGATGAGAGGAACTGGTCTGTGTGCACAGGCTGTGCTTCCCTCTCCCAGCCCATGGGGAGTAGCTGCTTTCCAGACCTGGCTGTGCTTTGGAAAACACACATCTCAAGGCCACGCCCCCAGTGTTCTCATTCAGTAGTTCTGAGTCAGGCCAGGAAAATCATGGGGTATTTTTAATGGCTTGGACTTTCTCTGGAATCCTCTTTTCAATAATTTCTGAAACGACTTCAAACTTAAGTCGCAAGTACAATACAAATAACTCATTTTCTTGAATTGGTTTAGAGTAAGTAGCTGAGGGATACCCCAGCACCCCTGGAGAGCTGAGTGTGTCTTTTCCACAAACAAGGATATTCTGCATAACCATAACACAGCCCTCAAGGTCAGGACTGTAACATCCATACGTGGCTGCCACAGGATCCTCAGGCTCTATTCAAGTTTCACCAGTTGTTCCAATTATATATAATATAAGCATATAATATAAGGCAGCCACTTATATTTGTTCTATTAGCATATCTATGTTATATATATATATATATATATATATATTTTTTTTTTTTTTTTTTTTTTGAGACAGAGTCTCACTCACTCTGTTGCCCAGGCTGAAGTGCAGTGGTGAAATCTCAGCTCACTGCAACCTCTGCCTCCCGGGTTCAAGTGATTCTCCTGCCTCAGTCTCCCAAGTAGCTGGGATTATAGGTACCTGCCACAATGCCCGGCTAATTTTTTTTTTTTGTATTTTTAAGACAGACAGGTTTTTGCCATGTTGGCCAGGCTGGTCTTAAACTCCTGACCTAAGGTGATCCACCTGCCTCTGCCTCCCAAAGTTCTGGGATTACAGGCAAGAACCACCACACCTGGCCACAATAATATATTTTTGTAGCAAAATGATCCAGTTCAGAATCACGCATAATACTTAGTTGTCACGTCTCTTTAGTCTTCTTTAATATGGAAAGTTTTCTCAGGCTTTCCTTAATTTTCATGACCTCGATGCTTTTGAAGGTCACAGGCTAGTGGTCGTGCAGAATGTCCCCATTTTCGTTTGTCTGTGGTTTCATCGATTAGACGCAGGGCATGCATCCTTGGCGGGAACACCACAGGCGTGTTGCTGGGCTCTTCTAGTTCCATCCTGTCAGGATATTTCCAGCCACTTATATTTGTCCTATTCGCACTGATGTTCAGTTTGATCCGAATCCTCTTTACCTGGTTCAGAAAAAGAAGGAAAGGGGCTGGGCATGGTGACTCCTGCCTATGATCCCAGTACTTTGGGAGGCTGAGGCCAGAGGATTGCTTGAGCCCAGGAGTTCGAGACCAGCCTGGGCAACATGGCAAAACCCTGTCTCTACCAAACAAAAATTAGCCGTGACACGTGGTGGCACCTGCTTGTAGTCCCAGCTACTTGACGTGATGAGGTTGGAGGATTGCCTGAACTTGGGAGTTGAGGCTGCAGTGAGCTGAGATCTCACAACTGCACTCCGGGTGACAGATCAAGATTCTATCTCAAAAAAAAAAAGAAGACGAAATTGCAAAGGTATGGGTAATTGTGATTTTAACAACTCCCAAACCCTCCACTTGCTTTGTGTTCTTTGAAAAAATTCGCATAATCCCTGTAGCCTCAGTCTTTCCTTTAAAACTTTTGCTTTAACTCTGTTATATTTAGGACATACAAAAGGTATAAAGAGGCCGGGCATAGTGACTCACGCCTGTAATCCCAACACTTTGGGAAGCAGGGGCAGGTGGACCACCTGAGGTCAGGAGTTCGAGACCAGCCTGACCAACATGGTGAAAATCCATCTCTACTAAAAAGCAAAATACAAAAATTAGCCGGGTGTGGTGGCAGGTGCCTGTAATCCCAGCTACTCGGGAGACTGAGGCAAGAGAATCCCTTGAACCATGGGGGCAGAGGTTGCAGTGAGCCGAGATCGCACAAAAACCAAAAGGTATAAAACCACGCATCAAAACCAAAAGGTATAAAGAATAAGGCAACTTGAATTATAATACAATAACTTGATATGTAATATACAACATATATTTCCAGTTGGATTACAAGATATTGTCTGTAACATATAAAATATATAATACAATATGACGTAATATATAATAACTTGAATTCTTAAGTAACCCAGTTCAAGAATAAGCCACGGCCAATTTAGTTAAATCTCGCTTGTGAATTCCTCCCCAGCTTCAGCCTACTCTCGATTTGCCCAGAACTCACTGACCTAAGCTCCACTGACAAAGTGACAGAAAAAATCCCGGGTTTCAGAAGCAATTTGAGGCAATTAGATGCAAATTCAGCCCAGATGAGGACGTTTGTTTTTCTAGTGTGGCTACCTAGCTTGTTCCGGCACCTGGTGGTCACACATGGAACTGCAGCTTCTCCTACGTGATCCTTTTCGAATTTTTTTCCTTTCGAATCCTTTCTTTCTTTTTTTAAACTTTATTTTGTAATGTAAAATCTGATTTGCTTAAGTTGGATTTATCATAATTTACTTTTAAAAGCTTTCTGTTTCTAACAGTGACTGCCCTGTATCGGTGAAAACACTTGGTTAAGCATTAACTGCTCAATTATCACAATTAATCTTTTGATATAATTTCTTGGTGTGTATGTGTGTGTGTGTGTGTACATAATTTTCCATTATTAATTAAAAAATGAATTGCTAATATATACTAGGTACTGAGGCAGATGCTGGTACAAAGTCAGAATAATCAGGATGGCTAATTAAAGTAATGCTTCTAATTATACCCCATGAAACAAGAAACTTCATTTATCTACAAAGGAAGGAAACCTGTCAGTAAATACTATTTATTGATCACCTATTATGTATCAGGTAACATGTTCTTTCCCAGAATATGTCACAGAGCACATGCACTGTTTCAAATGTATTAAATGGTAAATGACAGTCATTAGTAGGCTGCTTTTGATGATCATTCTTGAGGTGTCTTTGGATGTTAAATTCATTGATGAAAGTTTGATGAAGAACAGTCAGTCTACTTTGTTATCTCAAAGTATCATACAAATTACTTATTAATTACAGAGAAAAAAATAGGAACTTTACAGTGGAGAAGCTTGGCACCCTTCACCTTAACCAAGCAACCAATGTTACCATTACAAACAATGGGACAAACCCATATAATTTGCCTCCTGATATAATGCACCAAGGATGCCATCACTTCTGAGGTATTTTTGCAAAACATACATAACCTGAATCTAATCATGAGAAAGCATCATACAAACTCAAACTGGGGAACATTCTACAAAGTAGCTGACCTGTATTCTTCCAACATATTAGAGTTGCTAACCTAAAAAAGACATCAGAGAAAGATGTCTCCTAATATAATTAATTTATTCAGGAGCAGGCAAAAAGGATGGTGCACCTGGCTATATGGCTATGGCAAGCCACAGGTGCACCTGAATAGGGCAGGGGTAAGTGGGAGCTCTTATTAGCCAAAAGTAGAAGCTCACATAAGCTGTCTGGAAACAGGTTTCTTTGGTTCTGAAGGCTCAAAGCTGGAGCAGCATCAATTCATTTTTGGAGATGCAGCTACTAGGCAAGTGTTCTTTGGAGGGCATCTTATTTGAATTGCTGTCGTCCTAAAGAATGCCTAGTGCTAAGCCTGGTCACAGAAATAACAGGGTGGTGCATGCCTGGAGTCCCAGCTACTCTAGAGGCTGAGGCAGGAGGACCGATTGAGCCCAGGAATTTGAGTCTGGTCTGGGCAGCACAGCAAGATCCCTGTCTCTAAATAAATAAATGTGTGCATATATGCAAAACGTAGGTGGAGAAACGCATGAAACTTGTGACGTACATGAGGAATTTCTTGTGTGGTTATTATAGAAAGTCCTTGAGACAGTTCTTATCTCAAACATCCGCCCTCCTTTGTGCATTCCTGGCTTGGTATGCTTGGGTCTGAGTAGAGTTGTCTCATCCTGGTAGCTGCAAGTTTCACAAAGACATGAAAGAGGAAGAAAGACTGAGACCCTGTTCTAGATAAAAGGATACTAAAAAAAGATTTGACAACTAATTGAAACAGTATGATTTTGGACAGAGGGGAAATAGCTATAAAGGACATAATTGGCACACAGAGAGAGAGGAAGAATGTGAAAATGAGGCAAAAATGTAAAAATTGGTGATTATGGATAAAGGATATAATCACGATTCTTTTTACAATGCGTGTCAATTTTCTGTGAATTTAAAAGTATACATATAAAGTACATATATAGTAATATATATAAACACCCCAAAAAGTGTTCCCGAAAGTAACAAGCTCTTTGAGAATAACTGATCTCTTTAAAAATGATTTCTGTTTCATTATAAAATCAATGTATGTATGCTTAAAGAAAAAAAATGAGGCAATATACAAAAGTAAAAAGAAAACTCATCAGTCAGTCTCTGACACATGTCGCAGCCCACAGCTACCTGGAAAGGCTGAAGAGTGCAATTTCAGCAGAATGTCAGGGGAGGAGCAGGATTGTGCTAGGTGGGGAATATTCTAGACTGAAGGAACACCACAGAAAAGACAAGAAAGCGTGGAAGGGCGTGGCTTGATGAAAAAGAGAGGTCGGGAAACTGGGGGTCAAAGAATGAGCAGGTGAGATGGGTAAGGACTTCCAGAGAAGAATGACTACTGGGCTGGGGGTGGTGACATCTGGGTCAGTCACAATTCTCCCCACGTGTCGCCTTCCACAATGCCAGGCACGCGCCTGGGGTTGAATACATATTTCTGGGCTGAATAACCGAATGTACAAAAGGCAGGCCCTAAATTTCCTCTCCGCCCCTCAGCGTGCCCCGCAGCGACAACATCACAAGCTCGCGGCTTTTGGTCCCCGCCCTGGGCCTCAGGGCCTCGGGGCCGCGCGCGGGGCGTGGTCAGCCGGAGCTGTGACGCATGCGGGACGCAAGCCGAGGGCTCGGTTTCCACGGCAACAGGGGCTGGGCCTCTGTTTTTCCGCTCGCGCTCGTGCGTCACTTCCGGTCGCTGCTGTCTTTTTTTCAGCCTTGTTTAGGATAGGTTCCGATGGGGACAAACGTCGGGGTGGGAGTGGTACTGGGGAAGGGCTGTCCAAAATGAACCTTCGGTTCTGCGAGAAGAGCCGGGCGTCAGGCAGGTGGAGCTTGGCTTCCGTCCCCTAAGCCAATCGCTTTCCAATCCGTCCCCTAGGCGCCGCGGGAAATTGATGCCTCAGCTACCAGCCCTGGAGCATGCGCACTGCTACCGGAGGCGCCTCTGGGAAATCCAGTGCTCCGGGATTTCCACGCAGCCGGAGGGAATCCATAGGGGCGAGTGATGGGCGAGGCATCAGGGGCAGGGCGTACGAGTCAGTGTTGATTGGCCGGTGAGAGGCCCAGGCGTGGAGCGGCAGCGGACCCCTGTGGCGGGCTCTGGCGTTTCATTCATTCGTTCATTCATTGATTGAACTGATTCACTCCATGTTTACTGAGTGTACGCTGTGTCAGAGCTTGTGTAGGCGCTGGGGATTCAGAGCCGAGTCGGACACAGCCCCTGTCCTTAAGGAGCCCACGCTTCAACTGACACCGCGGCGTCCCCGCCTTTCTTCCTTTGCACCTTATCTCCTCTCTTCTCTCAAGGCTGATGTCCTTGCAGAAGGCGGCGACGCTCAGCCCATCTTACCTCAGGGACCCTCTCCGAGGCTTCCACACTTCTGAAAGCAGCTGTTGAACACGGAAAGGCCTGGCGTGGAATCCTGGCTAGCGCTCAATCACTGAGCCCCTTCTCCCACTTTACATTCGCCTCTGAAAGCATGGTGCGGGCGTCCGCAACTTAGGGTGGCTCGACTTAGGGGATTTTTCAACTTTGCGATGGGCTTATCGGGAAGCAACCCATTATAAATCGAGGAGCATCTGTATAGTTATCTTGCAGAGGGCAGTGAGGTTTAAAATGAGCTTTGGTGTTTATCTTGAGGTTGAATCCGAGTTTCCTCCTTACACGATTATTGTGAGGATATGAGATATTTATGCTAAGCACATTGCACATTGCCTACCAGATAAGAGTTTCATAAATGAGGCCGGGCACGGTGGCTCACGCCTGTAATCCCAGCACTTTGGGAGGCCGAGGCGGGCGGATCACTTGGGCTCAGGAGTTCCAGACTAGCCTGGGTAACGTAGGGAAACCCTGCCTCTACAAAACAAATTTACAAAAATTAGCCGGGCGTGATGGGAGGCTGAAGTGGGAGGAAGAGGATCCACAGTGAGCCAAGATCGCGCCACTGCGCTTCAGCCTGGGCCACAGAGCAAGACCCTGTCTCAAAAAAAAAAAAAAGAGAAAAAAAAGTTTTGTAAATGGTAGTTACCATCACTGTGTTATTTTGAAGGAAGAGTTATGAAGGTCTAACCAAGTAGCTGGTTCTTAGTTGTGCTAAATAAATATAGTTATTTCTTCCCTCCATAGCCTGTGAGCTACAAAGCCCAGGTGAGACATGACACTATGGAGTCCTATAACCCGGGAAGGAGAAGAAACTCTTTATGGTACTGGTGGGGGATCGAAACCCTTGAGAGGTGCTGGCTTTTGCCCAAAGTGGAGTGATTTGTTATCACCCAACCGGAACACCGTTAGCCAGGACAGCAGTCATAAGCTGGAATTGTACCAGGAAAGTAAAGCTATATGGTCACCTTACCCTGAGGCTGTACAAGTAGCATGTGACAGAATTTGTCCATTCTGTCTCAAATTGCCTTCTCACACTTTCTTTAATCCTAATGATAGCCCTATGAAATGATTATCCTTATATAATAACTGAAAATATGGAAGGCAAGTAATTAGGGAGTGATGGAGCAGGGACTCTGGCCTAAACTTTTTTTTTTTTTTTTTTTTTGAGATAGGGTCTCACACTGTTGCCCAGGCTGGAGTGTAGCCTGCACTTTTTTTTTTTTTTTTTTTGAGACGGAGTCTTGCTCTCGTTGCCCAAGCTGGAGTGCAGTGGCACGATCTCTGCTCACTGTAGCCTCTGCCTCCCAGGTTCAAGCGATTCTCCTGTGTCAGCCGCCTGAGTAGCTGGGATTACAGGCGCCCACCACCACGTCCGGCTAATTTTTGTATTATTATTATTATTTTTAGTAGAGACGGGGTTTTGCCATGTTGGCCAGGGTGGTGTCAAACTCCTGACCTTGTGATCTGCCCGCCTCGGCCTCCCAAAGTGCTGGGATTACAGATATGAGCCACCGTACCTGTCCCAGCCTGTACTTTTAACTCACAGCTGCAAGCCTTGTGGGGCATTAGTCCCATATATAGATTATATATATATAATATATATATGTGTGTGTGTGTATTTGTGTGAATACTTAGAGTCTCACTCTTTGCTCTGTCTCCCAGGCTGGAGTGCAGTGGCACGATCGAGCTCACTACAACCTTGACTTTCTGAGCTCAAGCAATCCCCTCACCTCAGCATCCCAAGTAGCTGGGACTACAGGTGTGCACAATCATGCCGGCTATTTTTTAAATTTTCTGCAGAGATGGGGTCTAGCTATGTTGCTTGGGCTCATCTCGAGCTCCTGGGATCAAACAATCCTCCCTCCTTGGCCTCTCAAAATGCTGGGATTACAGACATGAGATACCGAGGCCAGCTTGGTCCTATTTCTTGAGACCCCTTGATTGGATGTTTCAGGGAAGCATATTCTGGCTGAGTTTACTGGAGAATTTTCTTATAGAGCTTGTTATGAACTGAATGTTGATGTTCTTCCCAAATTCATACGGTTAAATTTATTCCCCAACATGATCACATATGGATGTCGGGCCTTTGGGAGGTAATTAGGTCATAAGGGCAGAACCCCCATGAATGGGATTAGTGCCCTTCTAAGAAGAGACCAGGCTGGACACGGTGGCTCATGCCTGTAATCCCAGCACCTTGGGAGGCTGAGGCAGGTGGATCACCTGAGGTTGGGAGTTTGAGACAAGCCTGGCCAACATGGTGAAACTGTGCCTCTACCTAAAATACAAAATTAGGCCGGGTGCGGTGGCTCATGCCTGTAATCCCAGCACTTTGGGAGGCTGAGGCAGGCGAATCACCTGAGGTCGGGAGTTTGAGACCAGCCTGACCAACATGGAGAAACCCTGTCTCTACTAAAAAAATACAAAAAATTAGCTGGGTGTGGAGGTGCATACCTGTAATCCCAAGTACTCAGGAGGCTGAGGCAGGAGAATCGCTTGAACCCAGGAGGTGGAGGTTGCAGTGAGCTGAGATTGCGCCATTGCACTCCAGCCTGGACAACAAGAGCAAGACTCCATCTTAAAAAAAAAAAGAGACCAGACAGCTAGTTTGCTCTCTATCTGTCATGTGAAAATACAAGAAGCCAGCCATCTGCCATTCAGAAGACAACCTTCATCAGACCCTACCCATGCTGGCGCCCTGATCTCAGTGTTGTTCTAGTAATTTCTTATATCTGCCCAAACCAACTAAGACAAATAGCCACATCATCAAAGCGTTCCGCCTGTTAGGACTTTTGTAGAGGGGAGAGAGTGTGAGTATGAGGTTGGACCTGGTTATTTTAGAAATTCCTTCCAACCTTAGATGTCTGTAAATTCCTTGAGGGCAGGTTTTGTATGTTTGAATACATACAAAAAGGAGATGCTTAGGAAATGTTAAAGCTGCTAAAGGAGCACAGCCCCAGGACCTAGACAGTACGGGGACTGCTTTGGATGTGCGGATGTTCTCATTTGATCGTTGTGGGCTGGGCTGTGGCAGGCTCTTACACTCTCTGAGCCTCCATTTTCTCATTGGTAAAAATGCAGAGTAATAATACCAGCACTTTGGGAGGCCGAGGTGGGTGGATCTCGAGGTCAGGAGTTTGAGACCAGCCTGACCAACATGGTGAAACCCCATCTCTACTAAAAATACAAAAATTAGCCGAGTGTGGTGGCACATGCCTGTAATCTCAGCTACTCAGGAGGCTGAGGCAGGAGAATCGCTTGAACCTGGGAGGTGGAGGTTGCAGTGAGCTGAGATCGCGCCACTATATTCCAGCCTGGGTGACAGAGTGAGACTCTGTCTCAAAAAAGTAAATAAATAAATTAAAAGAAAAGCAGAATAATAGTCCCCGCTCTCCTTCCACCACAGATTTGCTGAGACAACAACATAAATTGATTGAAGTGTGTACACTGCAAATAAGCAATGTTTCCTTTTGTCAGCTTTCAATCTTGCTTTCCAAGTTGCTTGCCTTATCCACTTACAGAAAGAATAAGAAAAGACCTATGCAAAAAGTACAGTCTGTGGGGTCTGACAGCCCTGGATTTGAATCCCTAAATAGCACCAGCCACTTGTGTGACCCCAGCCAAGTAGGGTATCCTTTCTGGACTTCAGCACTAAAAATAGCTCCCTTGCTTGGATCTTATGAGGTAAGGTTGGAGCCTACTTTCTGCACTCAGACCTCCATTAGCAGTGGCCTTTTAAATGTATCTTTTCTGTATTCTCTGTTAACCCCGTACACTCTTTTGTTTATTTATTCATTTAAAAAAAAAAAAACAACACTTTTTTTTTGAGACAGGGTCTTGCTGTCTCTCCCAGTCTAGAGTGATCATGGCTTACTGCAGCTTCAACCTGGCTGGACTCAAGCGATCCTCTTGCCTCAGTCTCCTGAGTAGCTGTGACTACAGGTTTGTGCCATCCTGCCCAGCTAATTTTGGTATTTTTTCCAAGAGACAGAGTTTCCGTGTGTTGCCCAGGCTGGTCTTAAACTCCTGGGCTCAAGCGATCCGTCTGCTTCGGCCTCCCAAAGTGCTGGGATTACAGCTGTGAGCCACTGCACGGCCTCCATGCAGTCATAACACCATGGGGCAGCCACGTTGGGCAGCTTGTGCATTGTCAGGGAGACACTCTTCCTCAGCCCTTGGGCACCTCTGTTGAAAACTTCCTGGCTGTCTGGCAGGCTGGAAATCAGCTCTATTTGTTTTGCCCTGAAGATATGTTTTATTTATAACTCATTCTGACTCTGTAGAAAATAATTCAATAAAAACTCAATTGGTTTTCCACTAGCCCTGAGCAGGGATGAGGGATAGTATCTTATTTTATAACACATGTGATAATAAAACAGCCCTGGTCACATAGCCCAGAGTGGGTAAGTGCCTGCTGGCTGAATGGAAAAGTGCTGGCTCAGACCATTTCTCCCTTGCTGCTGTATGTGCTGAGAGAACCACTCCTGTCCTCTTTACTTTTCCATTTTAGGATTTTTTTTTTTTTGAGATGGGTTCTCTCTGTCACCCAGGCTGGAGTGCAGTGGTGTGATCTCGGTTTACTGCAGCCCCCGCCTCCCGGGTTCAAGCGATTCTCCTGCCTCAGACTGCCTAGTAGCTGGGATTACAGGCATGTACCACCACGCTCAACTAATTTTTGTATTTTTAGTGGAGACTGGAGTTTCACCATGTTGCCCAGGATGATCTTGAACTCCTGACCTCAGGTGATCCACCCGCCTCGGCCTCCCAAAGTGCTGAGATTACAGGTGTGAGCCACCACACCCAGCCCTTTTTAGTGGGTTTTTTTTTGTTTTTGTTTTTGTTTTTGAGATAGAGTTTTGCTGTTGTTGCCCAGGCTGGAGTGCAATCGCGTGATCTCGGCTCACTGCAACCTCTGTCTCCCAGGTTCAAGCGATTCTCCTGCCTCAGCCTGCTGAGTAGCTGGGATTACAGGCGCGTGCCACCACATCTGGCTAATTTTGTATTTTTAGTAGAGACGGGGTTTCACCATGTTGGCCAGGCTGGTCTCGAAGTCCTAACCTCAAGTGATCCACCCGCCTCAGTCTCCCAAAGTGTTGGGATTACAGGTGTGAGCCATTGCGCCTGGCCAGGATTTTTTAATTGAAAAAGAAATACATGTACATGTTAAAAGATTCAAAAAGAACATTAAACATACATAACGGAGAGCGGCTCTCTGTTTTCGATTTTCGCTGCGGATGCCACTGTTAACTCATGTGCTGGGCATCTTAAGTAGGCAAGCCTCCCCCATCTCCTGCTTTATTTTATTTTATTTTTGAACCCAGAGGGGTTTAAATCCTTAAATGGCTTCTGCCCGCACTTAGCAAGCTTGGCGCCTTGGCACTGAACTAACGACAGCTGTCCTAGCCCCTGTCGCCTCTTTGGAACCTTTTATGTGGATGGATTGTTGGGGCCCTCAAAGTCGGGAGTGCCATGGTGCCAGCTGGCCACACAAGGGGAAGACGGCCCAGGCTGGGGCTCGCACCTCACGTGCCTCCCGGGCCCTGCGATCCTGGAGGCGCCCCCATGCCGCGCGCGCCACGATCACCCAACATGAAAAGGGGGGGCACGACCGTGAGGGTCACGGGGGGTGCCGGAGGGATCCACAGTGGGCTTCCGCGGGGCCTCAACCCCTGAGCTTCACAGAAGAAGTGAAATTTGAGCTGCGCGCCCTGAAGGACTGGTAAGCGGCGGGGACAGAACTGGGCCTCCCTCCAGCTGCGCCGCCCCAGGTGCAGAAGCTTTCCTCCTAGTCTCCGCTCTCTTGCCCCGGTCCCTCCCTCCCTCCTCCCTCCATCTCCCTCCATCTCCCTCCTTCCCTCCCTCTCCTCCTCCTCCCTCCTTCTTTCTCCCCTCCTTTTTCTCTCCCTCCTCCTCCCTCCCCCTGTCCCGTCCCTCCCTGTCTCCGCTTCTCTCCCTCGCTCCTCCTCCCTCCTTTCACCCCTCCTTTTTCTCTCCCTCCTCCCTCCTTTCACCCCTCCTTTTTCTCTCCCTCCTCCCTCCTCCACCCTCTCCCAGTCCCCTCCCTGTCCCCGCTTCTCTCTCTCGCTGCCCCTCCCTCCTTGTTTCACCCCTCCTCCTCCCACTCTCCTCCTCCTCCCTCCCCCGTCCCCTCCCTCCCTGTCCCCGCTTCTCTCCCTCGCTCCTCCTCCCTCCTTCTTTCATCCCACCTTTTTCTCTCCCTCCTCCCTCCTCTCTCCTCCTCCTCCCTCCCCATGTCCCCTCCCTCCCTGTCCTCTCTTCTCTCCCTCTCTCCTCCTTCCTCCTTTCTCCCTCGCTCCTATCCACTTGCTTCCCTCGCGTCTCTTGCAAAACCCGGGACGGATCGGGGGCCCGGGCCTGGCCTCCGCGCACGCGCAGGAGCAGCGCCGGCTCGGCCGCCAGTCGGAAGCGCCAGCCCAGAGCCTGGGAAGTGGCTGCAGAGGCTGCTCGGCCCCGCTGCCCGCCAGGTCGTGGGCTCCCGCTCCGGGCCCGGGGCCACCGGCTGTGTAAGTGCAAAGCGGGGGGGCTCCCGGTCAGGCAATTCGGACCGGCTGCGGGGAGGGCTGCGCGGCTGGCCGTGGAGTCGGCGCGTCCCGCGGAGGGGCTCGCCCGGCCCTCACCTGTCCGGGCGGAGCCCGCCACACCTGTCCGGGTCCGCTGCCCGGCCGGGGTTCAGCTTGCACCTGCTCCAGGCGCCCTCGCTCCTGTTGGCGCTCTGCTTACATCTGTCCAAGGCTGTGTCCACACCCGCTGAAGACTCGGCGGACACCTGTCCGGGACCCGGCCCACACCTGCTGCCCGGGCCGGCTGTGCTCTCCCGAGCCCGCGGCGGGGTCCCCTTCCCCTCAGCGCCTCTGAGCTGTCTCCGCCTGGCTTCCCTTCCCGGGCCGTCCGCGGCGCTGGAGCCCCCCGCCCCCGGGCCTGGCTACGCCCCCTGGAGCCCGCGGTGTCTGGGACGCGCGGCTGGGGCCTGGGGCCCAGCACAGCCCACGCCCCCGGCGCTTTCCCCGCCCTGAGATCCCGGACTTCTCCCCTAGCCCTTTCCCTCCCGTCTCCTGGATTCAAACTGCCTCCGATCTAGCTGGGCGGCGTCAGGCGGTGCTCTCTGGGATAAGCGCGTTGTCAACTCCAACTTATCCCAGGGAACCCTGGAGAGAGGAAGTCAACCTACTGGCCTGTAGTCTTCTCCCTGTCAGCCCACCCCAATCCCTTCCATCCCTACGGACCTTCCCAACGTGAATGTCTGTTAACCGAAAGTTTTCCCGTGTTAGGATGCGTTGTCTGTCTTCAAATGTTTTTATAGAGAGAGGAATTAAAACCCTGGAAGCAAGGCCCAGTTGAAAGGTATGGGGGAGTGACTTCCCTTCCATACCCCACGGCCCCAGTTTAAACTGGCGACTGTCCGGTGTTTCTAAGGTAGTCATAGCTACCTATGACATCTTTATTTGTTAACATGAAACAAAGCACCGGGTGAATGATATTGGAGGCCCAGGAACATTGCCGTCCTAAAGATCTGGCTAGGTTTTGTTGTGTGTGTTTGTTCGTTTTTTTAATTGTGTGGAAGACTAGTAGTGAAGAGGGAAAAATAGTTGTCCGGAAACATGTAAACAATAAATGTTTCAGAAATCTAGTGTGTCAAAAATAACAGCTTCATTGAGCCTCGATTACCTGCCATAAAATCCACTGCTTTAAAGTGTACAATTCGGTGATTTTTTTTTTTTTTTTTTTTTTTGGGACGGAGTCTCGCACTGTCGCCCGGGCTGGAGTGCAATGGCACTATCTTGGCTCACTGCACCCTCTGCCTCCTGGGTTCAAGTGATTCACCTGCCTCGGCCTCCCGAGTAGCTGGGACTACAGGTGGCTGCCACCATGCCTGGCTAAATTTTTTTTGTATTTTTTAGTAGAGACGGGGTTTCACTGTGTTGGCCAGGCTGCTCTCGAACTCCTGACCTCGTGATCCACCCGCCTTGGCCTCCCAAAGTGCTAGGATTACAGGCGTGAGCCACCATGCCCGGCCAATTCAGTGATTTTTAGTATATTCACACTTGTGTAACCATTGTCATTCCAGAATATTTTCATCACCCCAGAAAGAAACTCCATATCCATTAACAGTCACTCCTCATTCCCCACTCCCACAGCCCCTGGCGGCCCCCAGTTTACTTTCGATATATATAGATTTGCATATTCAGGGCATTTCCTATTAAGGGAATCATACAACATGTGGCCTTTTGTATTTGGCTTCTTTCACTCAGCACAATGCTCTAAAGTTATTCATGTTGTGGCTTACATCAGCACTTTGTTCCTTTCTGTGGCTGAATAATATTCCATTGTATAGATTTAACATTTTGTGTATCAGGCAGTTGATGGACATTTGTGTTGTTTTCACTCCTTAGCTATTAAGAATAATGCTGTGCCTGGCCAGGCATGGTGGCTCACGCCTGTAATCCCAGCACTTTGGGAGGCCGAGGTGGGCAGATCACGAGGTCAAGAGATCGAGACCATCCTGGCCAACATGGTGAAACCCCCTCTCTACTAAAAATACAAAAATTAGCCGAGCATGGTGGCTCATGCCTGTAGTACCAGCTACCCGGGAGGGTGAGGCATGAGAATCGCTTGAACCTGGGAGGCAGAGCTTGAGGTAAGCTGAAATCCTGCCACTGCACTCCAGCCTGGGTGACAGAGAAAAACTCCGTCTCAAAAAGGAGTAATACTGCTATGTACATTCCTGTACAAGTTTCTGGTGTGGACACATGTTTTCAGATCTCTTGGATTGCTGGTTTTATGGTAGCTCTGTGGAGGAACTACCAAGTTGAAGATACATATTTTTGCTGTTTTAATACCTGTATTAGCTTAGTCTCATACCAGAACTGGCTCAGTAGCAGGCATCTTTTTTTTTTTTTTAAGAGTCTTTCTCTATCACCCAGGCTGGAGTGCAGTGGTGTGATCTCAGTTCACTGTAACTTCCTCCTCCCTGGGTTCAAGCGATTCCCATGCCTCAGCCTCCCAAGTAGCTGGAATTATAGGTGCATGTCACCAAGCCTGGCTAATTTTTGTATTTTTAGTAGAGAAAGGGTTTTGCCATGTTGGCCAGGCTGGTCTTGAACTCCTGACCTCAGGCGATCCACTCGACTTGGCCTCCCAAAGTGCTGAGATCACAAGTGTGAGGTCAGGTTTTTTTTTTGTTTTTTTTGAGAGGGAGTCTCACTCTTAGCGCCCAGGCTGGAGTGCAGTGGTGCGATCTCAGCTCACTGCAACCCCCACCTCCTGGGTTCAAGCGATTCTCCTGCCTCAGCCTCCTGAGTAGCTGGGATTACAGGCATGCGCCACCAAGCCTGGCTAATTTTTTTGTATTTTTATTAGAGACCGGGTATCTCCATGTTGGTCAGGCTGGTCTACAACTCCTGACCTCAAGTGATCTGCCTGCCTCGGCCTCCCAAAGTGCTGGGATTACAGGTGTGAGCCACCACACCCGGCTGATTATGCTGCTTTTTAAATGAGACAATACTTTTTATTTTAAAATTATTGTTATTTATTTATTTTTTTGAGATGGAGTCTCGCTCTGTTACCCAGGCTGGAGTGCAATGTTGTGATCTTGGCTCACTGCCTCCTCCACCTCCTGAGTTCAAGCAATTCTCCTGCCTCAGCCTCCGGAATAGCTGGGACTACAGGTGTGTGCCACCCCTCCTGTCTAATTTTTGTATTTTTAGTAGAGACAGGGTTTTGTCATGTTGACCAGGCTGGTCTCTAACTCCTGACCTCAAGTGATCCTCCCGCCTCTGCCTCCCAAAGTGCTGGGATTACAGGTGTGAGCCACTGTGTCTGGCCGAGATGATACTTTTAAAATAAGGCCCTTTCTTCATCTGCGGTGGGCTGCGTTTTCCTCCTCTGTAGAATGAAGGCTTCAGTGTTTCTCAACTTCTGTTAAACCCGTGCCTACTTTTGAGAAACATGAGCTCTCCAGTCTCCCTCACTCAGTATTTTGATATGTCCTCCGAGGGGTGTTATGCCTCTTTGTTGGAAGATGATGTGATTTTGGTTCTTTCCAAGGTGGTTTTTGTGTGCAGAAAAGACTCTTTAGGGAATCGTTGTGGGGAAAGGGCAGGAGAGAGTGGGGCGTCGTCTTTGAGAGCGTGAGCACTGTAGTCGGGGACTTGGGCCGAGTCACACACATGTAATATACTTGTGAACCATTTGGATCCTGGGCAGAAGCAAGACATGTTGGGAGGCTAAGGTTTCCTTTTTTAAAATTTAACTTTATCCATACTCCTCTATCCATGTGTATTTTGGAAGTCTGTAGAGGTAGGGTTGTGATGTATAGTTCATTGTGGGCTCTGCATATTCAGAATGGGATAGCCCCCGACACGCAGTCCTCCTCCTCTCCGTGCAGGTGAGAGGCTTGCCATTAGAATTTCACAGAGGTCTTGTAGCTATGTCACTTTAATCTTAGTGTCTCACCTGAGAAGGTTTTACTGCCACGATCTCTGCAGTCAGGCTTTGGTGACCTGAAGGTTATGCAGTTTTGGCCTTCCTATTTAAGAAAAAGAAAACAAAATTAAAAATGCAAAATTAGATAGAGGGCCATAGAAGGGGCCTGAAGCTGAGCCCCATTAGCTCATGGTACAGCTGCCTCTGGCCATGGGGACCATGGCCAAATCCCCTCAGGAAGTGTGAGCCTGCTGATGGGGACAGTGGAGGTGTGTATTGAGGCATCTTTTTCTTATTTGATACAGAGAGCTCGTTTAATCTCCCTAACCTTTAAAAAAATTAAACTTTTTATTTGAGACTATGGTAGTTGTAGCTCCATGTGCATTTGTCAGAAATAATACTGAGGGATCCTATATACCTTTTGCCCAATTTCCCCCTGTGGTGCCATCTTACAAAACCACAGTATTTTATCACAACCAGAATGTTGACTTGCTGACACCTTGAGGTATGTGTTACTATCCTCATTTTTATTCACGATGAAACTGGGGTTCAGGGAAGCGCACAGGCTTGCTCCAGGTGACCCAGGTCGTGCATGTAGAGCTGGGAGTTGAATATCATTCCAGGCAGTGGGATTTCCATCATGACCGTCTGTGGTCTGGGGGCAGCATTCATTGGATTGTTCATTTGTTTGTTTGTTCACTAATCCCTTCAACAAACATGTATTGAGGATCTCCTGTGAGCCAGATTCTTTCATGTGGGTCATCTAATTTAATTTTTCCCCAGCTCTGGGGAATCAGGTAATAACGTTTTCTTTTTATATCTGACAAAATTGGCTCAGAGAGGTTATAGCAACTCTCCAGTTTATAAAGGAACGGTGGTATATTTGTGTAATCTCTCCTTTTATATTAGGCACAATGCTAGGCCCTTTACATTCGTAACCTCCTCAATCTAAATACAGTTTTATAAGGCAAGTTCTTTTTCTTTTAATTCTTTTTTTTTTTTTTTTGAGATGGAGTCTGGCTCTGTTGCCCAGGCTGGAGTGCAGTGGCACGATCTCGGCTCACTGCAAGCTCCGCCTCCCTGGTTCACGCCATTCTCCTGCCTCAGCCTCCCAAGTAGCTGGGACTGCAGGCGCCTGCCACCACGCCGGGCTAATTTTTTGTATTTTTAGTAGAGATGGGGTTTCACCATGTTAGCCAGGATGATCTCGATCTTCTGACCACGTGATCCACCTGTCTCAGCTTCCCAAAGTGCTGGGATTACAGGTGTGAGCCACCGCGCCCTGCCTCTTGTTTTTTTTTGAGACGGAGTCTCACTCTGTCACGCAGGCTGGAGTGCAGTGGTGCAATCTTGGCTCACTGCAGCTTCCACCTCCCGGGTTCCAACGATTTTCCTGCCTCAGCCTCCTGGGTAGCTGGGATTACAGGCACGTGCCACCATGCATGGCTAATTTTTGTATTTTTAGTACAGGTGGGGTTTCACCATGTTGGCCAGGCTGGTCTCGAATTCCTGACCTCAAGTGATCCATCACCCTCGGCCTTCCAAAGTGTTAGGATTACAGGCATGAGCCACCATGCCCGGCCACGACAAGTTCTATTATCACCACTATTTTGTAGCTGAGGAGTTCCAGGGAGCCCGGAATTCAAATCCAGATCTGATTGTGTGGTGGATTTTTCTTAATATCCTGTTGAGGGGATGGGGGAGCAATTACACACGTGTTTATTCATTCACTCAACAGGCATTTTTGAGCACTGACTCTTACTACTCCTGGTTAGGTGGTAAGAATAGAAAGACAAGAAACAGCCCCATTTCTGTAGAAGCTCCACGCTGAGGCCAAGGGACTGAAGGTCAACAGTTACAGCATTATGATCAGAGCTGCGACAGCCACATGTGGAGCCCTAAGACCTGTTGATGCCACGGATTTCCTTGGGGCTTCCCCTGCCTCTGGGTAGTGAAGGTCATAGTCACTGCCTCCCAGAGTGGGCTCTCAGCACTCAGGACTCTGTGTCTCACAGCCTCATTTCTTCTCTCTGAACAGGGACTTGAAAATGAGCGTCCCTGACTACATGCAGTGTGCTGAGGACCACCAGACGCTGCTTGTGGTGGTCCAGCCTGTGGGCATCGTCTCCGAGGAGAACTTCTTCAGGATCTATAAGAGGATTTGCTCTGTGAGTCAGATCAGCGTGCGGGACTCCCAGCGAGTCCTCTACATCCGCTACAGGCACCACTACCCACCCGAGAACAATGAGTGGGGCGACTTCCAGACCCACCGCAAAGTCGTGGGCCTCATCACCATCACAGACTGCTTCTCGGCCAAGGACTGGCCACAGACCTTCGAGAAGTTCCACGTGCAGAAGGAGATCTACGGCTCCACGCTGTATGATTCCCGGCTCTTTGTCTTCGGACTGCAGGGGGAGATCGTGGAGCAGCCGCGCACTGACGTGGCCTTCTACCCCAACTACGAGGACTGCCAGACGGTGGAGAAGAGAATCGAGGACTTCATCGAGTCACTGTTCATCGTGCTGGAGTCCAAGCGTCTGGACAGAGCCACAGACAAGTCTGGGGATAAGATCCCCCTTCTCTGTGTCCCATTTGAGAAAAAGGACTTTGTAGGACTGGACACAGACAGCAGGTAAGTTTACCTAGAGACCCAGGCCCCTTGGCTTCCCTACATCAGAAGGGGAAAGCACAAAAGCGCAGGGCAGAATTTTATTGTAGCAAGGAGTAGAAAGATGTTGTTCATTGGTTTTTAAAACTAATGACTTTCTGTCAGAATCTGTTTGAGTGCTGCTAATAAACCAACCAAACAAAAACCAGTGACTTTTAAAGACAGAGACAGCCTTTGGTTGGGGAAGTCTTTTAGAGTTGTCTTGTACACTCCCCTTTTTTTAGTGGGGCTCCCCTCGTGGGACTCCTGGAGCTCTGTCCCATACAGCAGCCACAGCCAGTTGTGGCTTTTGGGCACTAGACATGAGGCTAGTTTGAATTGAGGTGGGCTGTGAATAAAACCCACGCCAGATTTTGAGACTTAATTCTGAAAAAATAAACTTCCTTGCTAATTTTTTTTTTGAGACAGAGTCTTACTCTGTCTCTCAGGCTGGAGTGCAGTGGTGCGATCTTGGCTCAGTGCAACCTGCACCTCCCAGGTTCAAGTGATTCTCATGCCTCAGCCTCCCAAGTAGCTGGGACTACAGGCACGTGCCACCATGCCTGGCTAAGTTTTGTATCTTTAATAGAGATAGGATCTTGCCACGTTGGCCAGGCTGGTCTTGAACTCCTGGCCTCAAGTGATCTGCCTGCCTTGGCCTCCCAAAGTGCTGGGATTACAGGTGTGAGCCTCTGTGCCTGGCCAACTTTCTTGCTAATATGTTTTATATAGATTACATGTTGAAATGATAGTATTTTACATATCTTAGGTTAAATAAACTATATTTTAAAAATCAGTATCAACTGTTTCATTCTTACTTTTAAAAATGTGGCAACTAGAAACCGAAATGTACTTACGTGACTTGCATTTTATTTCTGTTGGACAGCACTGTGCTAGAGCACAGTTTGAACACTTTTATTCAGTCTCATCCCTTTGGTTCACAGATGAGAGGGTGAATCTGGAGAGGTAAGGGTTAGGTCCTAGCTGAGCTAGAAATAGAGCCCACGTCTCCTGATTGCCAGGCTGTGCACCCTGCGTATGTGGCTACTTTTTCTCTCCTGATGGCCACACTTACAGAGCAGCCAAGCGTGGATATCAGGATGCCAGAAATACCACCTGGGAGCTCCTAAACAGCTACCTTATACAAATGAAAAGTATGTCTATTCTGTCTGTGTACAAGGAGTGTTGGATAGAGCAGGAAAAGGTCAGCTTCCCATCTTGCCTGTTATGAAGTCAAAAACTTTATTTCAAATCAGAATTGCAGATGAGCTCTTCCTTGCCACTTCCTTCCACTCTCTGCTCGCTGCTGTGTCTTGCCATGGTGGCTGTTCTGCAGAGCTGGATGAGATGCAAGCCTAGGCAGCAGCTATTTGCCAAGAGGGCGTCCCCATTTGCCAGGGAAAGTGATGTGTCACTGTGTCAGTCACTGGCCTCCTGGCTTGGACAGGGCTCTCCCTCCTCCTGTGTAGGATTGGCTGATGAGCCACAGGTGAGGATTCAGTGACGTAAGGTGCACGCCACCATAGTGCCTGCTGCAAAGTAGGTGCTCAGTATGTTTCTGAAATTTATCTAAGGCCACATGGTGTCTTTCTGGTTGTTGGTAAGTATAAGGAGAAATGATCACAGAATTGAGACACAGTTGTCTAAGTCCAGCCCTCAGAGTTGGAAGCATAGAATAGCCTCAGTCACACCTGCCTGTGGTGCTTTGCGGGGTCTGGAAGGAAGGAATTTTCATTTCTTCACCCAAATGTGCATATTTGGCTTAAGGAAAGGGAAAGGCATGCTGTAGACCTGCTCTGTGTTTAATCCTCATACCAGCCCTGTGATCTACACGGGGTTGCTCTGCTGGCTGATGTGGGGCTGAGGCAGCAAGGTTTAGAGACCCGGGCAGCCACTGAGCAGCAGCGCTGATATAAGCACCAGGGCTGTCTCTGAGGCCCAGGGCCTTTCTACCTCACCTCGTTGCCTTCTGCTGCGCCTCCTGTGCCTCTTGAATAGCGCACACTGCTGTCCAGCCAGCAGGCACCACGGGAGTCATCCCTGATAAGGTGTTGCTGTATGGTGTGCACAGCTTGGCAGCCACCTGCGAGGTCGGCAGGGAGTGGCCTGCCCCTGCTTTACAGAGAAGGGGTGAGGGGTTGAAGCTCACAGGCGGCATGGGTCAAGAATCCCGCTCTGACCCCTTGACTCATGCCTTCCTCCTTTGCCACATGGGCATCAGTGACATTTTTCAGTCATCCACTTCTTGGCTGTGAGGTTGCAGATCCACCTTCAAATGCCAGGTCTTTTTTGCCTTTTGAAATCTGTGCTCACAACTCTGCAGGAGGAATGGGAGTGTGCTGTGATGCAGTGCGTCACACATAGTGGATAATGACTGGCAAGCGTTTGTTGAGAGCCTTCATATGCCAGGCATGGCTCCAGGCACTGAAAATACAGTGGCAAATAAAGCTGCTTGCTCACTGTAGTGGGACAACCGCAATTAGACATCAGTTAGCATTTGAACTTCAGTGAGATAATGACACTGGTGAACTCAAATCAGATACATCCTCCTCTCATAATGGTAACCTGTTGTTGCTTTTGTTTCTCCATGGTTTTCTAATTTTTTTTTTTTTTTTTTTTTTGAGATGGTGTCTTGCTGTGTCGTCCAGGCTGGAGTGTGGTGGCGCGGTCTCGGCTCACTGCAACCTCCGTCTCCTGGGCTCAAGCAATTCTTCGTGCCTCAGCCTCCTGAGTAGCTGGGATTACAGGCGTGTGCCACCACACTCGGCTAATTTTTGTATTTTTAGTAGAGATGGGGTTTCACCATGTTGGCCAGGCTGGTCTCGAACTCCTGACCTCAAGTGATCCGCCTGCCTCGGCCTCCCAAAGTGCTGGGATTACAGGTGTGAGCCACAGTGCCCGGCCGGTTCTCTAATTTTTGAAGGAATGATTTGGTGCAGGAACAAAGCCTTGCTCTCCCCTGCAACTCTTGGTAGGAGTGAGAGAGTGTCCAACCTGAAATGGGATAGTATTTTGTAGCTCAACAGGAAATGTCCAGATGTAAGGCCAGTTTTAGTTTGACACGTTGACCATACTGATAGGCCCCCTGACAGGTCATTCTACCTTCAGGTCCTGGAGTTCCCCGGTACACGAGGTGTAGGTGTAATTTACTTAAAAGCTCACATGTGCCCCTCATGAAAACCCGTGGCCCATTTTTGTCCATGTAGTGTTGTAGTTATCAAAATTATTTCTGCTCTTATATGTTTCTAATTTTTGCTTGTTCCTCTTTCTTTTCTTTTTCTTTTTCTTTTTTTCTGTCATACTGCCCTGTGAGTGTGTTATTGGGTCTGAAAAGGTAGGCTGTAAACATGTTGCATTAAAAATAGCTAGATTTCCCTATGTGCTGCCTTCTCATAGCCTTCACTGCTTTAAAAAACAAACACTGCTGTCTAAATCTATATGTTAACTGGATAGTCTTTTCATTTTTTTTAAATATGTTTTTTAATTTTAGCTTTTTTTTAGCACGTAACCCATTGGCGTTTGGTGTTTGCTAAAATACTTGCTCTGGGGGATCGTGTTCAGTCTGTAGCATTTAGTGACACACGAGCCTTTATTCTTTCGTCTGTTTGTTTTGAGGAAGTGAATTGCTAATTGATTCTGGCGGCTTTAGGGGGTTTTCCTGGGATAGCTTAACTGCGAAAGTCCCAGGCTGCAGCGCCGTGCTTGATCCTGGGCTTCTGAGCGAACGTTTCTGGCCTGTGATTCCCGGCTGTGGCTGTGGGCCGTGCATGAAGGCAAGGAATGCTGGCGCTGGAGTGTGCTGGCGGCCAGGGGAGCTGCGGGAGGGTGCGGCTGTCTTTTCTTTTGCTTCTGCCTTGAGCATGCCGTTTCCCATTTCCTTCACCTCAGCGACTTTCCACCATAAAGGAGACACAGGCCATTCTAAAACCCACACCAGGCTGGGCGCGGTGGTTCACATCTGTAATCTCAGCACTTTGGAAGGCTGAGGCGGGTGGATCACCTGAGGTCAACATGGTGAAACCCTGTCTCTACCAAAAATAAAAAAGTTAGCCGGGCGTGGTGGCATGTGCCTGTAGTCCCAGTTTACTTGAGAGGCTGAGGCAGGAGAATTACTTGAATCTGGGAGGCAAAGTTGCAGTGAGCCAAGTGCATGTCATTGCACTCTAGCCCGGGCAACAAGAGCGAAACTCCATCTCAAAATAAAAAACAAAAAAACCCACACCAGTCTTTTGCACCCCTTATGAGGGCTCAAGGGCAATTTGTTTAAGTGTCAGGGAAATATGGCCTTCTAGTTCACTTGGATCTTGTAGACACAAGGCCCTATATAAGTGACCACTGTTTCCTTTTTGCTTCTGCCAATGAGCATTCAGAACCAGACAGGCAGTTCACCCGTAGCTATTGTACAGGCTCTTACCTGCTCTAGACTTTCCATTTAACCTCATGTAGGTAAGACACAGACATAACTGTGTCTGCTTTTTTTTTTTTTTTTTTGAGACAGAGTCTTACTCTCTCGCCCAGGCTGGAGTGCAGTGGCGTGATCTTGGCTCACTGCAAACTCCGCCTCCTGGGTTGAAGCGATTCTCCTGCTTCAGCCTCTCAAGTAGCTGGGATTGCAGGCACGTGCCACCACACCAGGCTAGTTTTTTGTATTTTTAGTACAGACAGGGTTTCACTATGTTGGCCAGGCTGGTCTCGAACTCCTGACCTCAAGTAATCCGCCTGCCTTGGCCTCCCAAAGTACTGGGATTACAGGCATGAGCCACTGCACCAAGCCAGTGTCTGCATTTGTTGACGCTAATGTCCCTCACTGGTGGCACATCATTTGTTTGCATTACTGATCTAGAGTCTCCAACACCAAGGGCAGCCCTACAGGACACTCTTTGGCTGGCCTAGTCTCCTGTGGTTTCATCCCCCTCAGGGAAAGGTTCTCGCTCTGTGACCTGCTGCCACCACCTCACTGCCCAGGGGCCTTGTTTCTTCCTTAGTGCTCTGGTCCAAGTACCAACACTTACTTTCTTCGTTTGCTTTGTCCCAGTTGAGACAGGCTGGGCTTTCTGAAAGATATCATCACATTCTAGGGTGGCAGAACAGAAGAGACATGAATGTATTAAGTACAGGAAGTCGTAGCTGTCCAGCTTGGAAAATGCAGGGCAGGGATCCAGGGGTGGCTGGTTTAACCCTAGGCGGTGGGCCTTTCCTGCTGCCGCTGGCTCCCAGGATCCATGGGGACAATCTGGCCTGGGCTCCCTCCTCCCCTGCTCTCCTGGCAGCCGAGTCTCGGAGTTCAAAACCCAGGTGCTCTCCTGGACCGCAGACCCTTCAGAGTTCAGACCACAGGAGAGTCTTGAGTCCTTGTCCTGGGCTGTCCTCTCCACCTCCTCTGTGAGAGACAAGCGCCTTTCCTAAGTGACCTGTGCCAGGAGAGACCTCCCTCATTAGCAGGTGCCCTCCAGAGGTGACTCAGCACACATTTACGGGAAGCTTGCCGTGTGCTGTGCTAGGTGCCGGGGCACCAAGCTATGATATACTTTAGAGACAGAGATGGGGAAAAGATGATGGACAGACAGGAGAAATCTGTCTGAGAGTGTGACTGGAACAACAGGGTACCCGGTAGGCTGTTTCTTACCATGAGGAAAACTGGGAGGCCATGGGGGAAGTGTTTTTGAGATGTCTGTTGGGCATTCAAACAGAGAGATTAAAGAGGCAATCGGATGGGAGTCTGGAGCTCAGGTGCAGGAGGTGGACTCACGAGACACATGGTTGTTGGCAGTATGTAGCCTGTGTTGAAAACCCTGAATGTGGATGAGCTGAGTGAGGGAGAATGCAGATGGAGGCAGGAGGAAGGCCCTAGGCTGACCCCTGGGTGCTTGCCATGACCAGGAGACTGGAGGACAGCCTAGATCCTGTTTTTTTTTTTTTTTTTTTTCCTGAGATTGGAGTTTCACTCTTGTTGCCCAGGTTGGAATGCAGTGGTACCATATCAGCTCACTGCAACCTCCACCTCCCTGGTTCAAGTGATTCTCCAGCCTTGCCTCCTGAGTAGCTAGGATTACAGGCATCTGCAACCATGCCCCACTAATTTTGTATTTTTAGTAGAGCTGGGGGTCTCACCATGTTGGCTAGGCTGGTCTTGAACGCCTGACCTCAGGTCAGCCTCCCGAAGTGTTGAGATTACAGTCGTGAGCCACCACTCCTGGTTGGGGTTTTCTATATTATTCCATGGAGTTAGGGGTTTTAGGTGCAGCTGCCACTTCTTCTAAAGGTGCTGGGGGTGGGGGAGCTACTAAAGAAATCTGAAGGGAATGATGTGGCCAGATTTGCCCTTCACCTCCTCTGTGCTGGCAGCAGGATGGAGTTCCAGCTGAACAGACTCTTTCCTATGGACCCAGAAGGGCAGATCAGGAAGGGCATCTTGAGGAGAGAGGTGCTGGGGAATTGGGGGAGGGACTGTTGAATAGTTCTGGAATAGCTCTTTTTAACAAAAGATAAAAAACAAAAAACAAAACCCTCTTATGAACATTGCTAGTTACTATCGAGGAAGCAGTTCTTTTTTTTTTTTTGAGACGGAGTCTCACTCTGTTGCTCAGGCTGGAGGGCAGTGGCATGTTCTCAGCTCACTGCAACCTCTGCCTCCTGGGTTCAAGCAATTCTCTTGCCTCAGCCTCCTGAGTAGCTGGGACCATAGGTGTATGCCACCATGCCCGGCTAATCTTTATATTTTGTTTAGTAGAGATGGGGTTTTGCCATGTTGCCCAGGCTGGTCTTGAACTCCTGAGCTGAGACAATCCACCTGCCTTGGCCTCCCAAAGTGCTAGGATTACAGGAGTGAGCCACTATGCCCGGCTGGAAGCAGTTCTTTTTTGACACTTCTAAGTGTAAGGCACTATGCTGAGTGGATATGAGGACAAATAAGACAGCCTATCATCAGAGGCTTAAATCTGACTACGGGAGTAATACAAGTTTAAAAGGGGAGAAGGGAGAAACGGATGTGACTATACGTCAGACACCAGTTAGCCACCCACCTACCTATTTCATTTATGTTGCACTGATGCCACCTGAGGCAGACTGTGACAGGCCTAATTTGCTGGGAGGAAGCATTCTCAGAGGGGTTAAATAATGAGTCCAGCGTCACCCAGCTAGTAATGAAGCAGCAGGATTGAAACTCAGGTTCTTCAGACTTTAAATAAATGCGTGTTCTCTCTACTAATTATGTTACCTTCCTCTTATACTTGGAAGACTAAAGTAAATCAGTTTCAGAGCCTTTCAGAAAACTTGTCAAAAGAACTTCTCTTAAGTGCTGCAGATTTATTTCACAAAGCTCAGACTTCCTTGATAGTTAGGTAGCGTCAAAGTGTTTTACATCCCAGGGAGATAGATTTTTCATTTTGCTTTTACATGGACATGGTTGCAAATAATGCACATATGCAAAACAAAATGTAGACACTTCTGAACTTTTAATGAAAACTTTTCAGTTCTCTCTCTTTTTTTTTTTTTTTTTTTGTGATGGGGTCTGGCTTGTTGCCCAGGCTGGAGTGCAGTGGCGTGATCTTGGCTCATTGCAAACTCTGCCTCCTGGGTTCAAGTGATCCTCCCACCTCAGCCTCCCGAGTAGCTGGGACTACAGGCATGCACCACCACATCTGGTTAAATTTTTTGTATGTTTTTGTAAAGATGGGGTTTAACCATGTTGCCCAGGCTGGTCTCGAATTCCTGAGCTCAAGCAATCTGCCTGGAATTACAGGCGTGCTGTGTAATCCATGCAGGGATTACAGGTGTGAGCCACGTAGCTGGCTTCTTGCTCTTTCTTTGTATAGAGTGATGTTTTAATATTCAAACTTTTAACATAAAAAAGTTCAGATGGAAGAAATCAACACTAACAATTTGTTTTCAGTTTTTCATTAGGCAGGATACAGTATCAGCTAATGGTCCATAAAGCATCTGAAACTGAGTATAAAACGTTGCATGTCTTTTTTTTCTTTTTTTTTTTTTTTAACTTTCTGTTTAGAGCTCTCTTGCACCTTTTTTTTTTTTTTTTTTTTTTTTTTTTTTTGAGACAATGTCTCATTCGCCCAGGCTGGAGTACAGTGGCGCGATCTTGGTTCACTGCAACCTCCGCCTCCCAGGCTCAAACCATTCTTGTGCGTCCAGCCTCTGAGTAGCTGGGATTATTACAGGTGTGCGCCACCGCACTCTGCTAATTTTATTTTATTTTATTTTATTTTTAAGATGGAGTCTCGCTCTTGTCGCCCAGGCTGGAGTGCAGTGGCGTGATCTCTGCTCACTGCAACCTCCGCCTCCCAGATTCAAGCAATTTTCCTGCCTCAGGCTCCTGAGTAGCTGGGATTATAAGAGCGCGCCACCACGCCTGGCTAATTTTGTGTTTTTAGTAGAGATGGGGTTTCACCATGCTGGCCAGGCTGGTCTCAAACTCCTGACCTCAGGTGATCCGCCTGCCTCAGCCTCCCAAAATGCTGGGATTACAGGCGTGAGCCACCGTGCCGGGCCTAATTTTAGTATTTTTAGTAGAGACAGGGTTTTGCTATGTCGGACAGGCTGCTCTCGAACTCCTGGCTTCAAATGATCTGCCTGCCTCAGCTTCCCAAAGTGCTGAGATTTCAGGTGTGAGCCACTGCGCCCAGCTGCTCTGGCATCTTAAGTTTGTCTGCTTTGGTGCTTTAGCTCTACCACGTGGGCACCTTTTAGTATACTTATTGTATTTACATCAGGCACGTAGTCAAAAAGCTCCCCATCCCAAAATATTGTAGTGCAAAATTATGGGCTGTAGCCATTATTTAAGTATACAAAGACTTCTTTTTTTTTTTGAGACGGAGTCTTGCTCTGTTGCCCACGCTGGAGTGCAGTGGCGCGATCTTGGCTCACTGCACGCTCCCCCTCCCAGGTTCACACCATTCTCCTGCCTCAGCCTCCTGATAGCTGAGACTACAGGCGCCCACCACCACGCCTGGCTAATTTTTTTTTTTTTTTTTTTTTTTTTGAGACGGAGTCTTGCTCTGTCACCCAGGCTGGAGTGCAGTGGCGTGATCTCCACTCACTGCAAGCTTTGCCTCCCAGGTTCACACCGTTCTTCTGCCTCAGCCTCCCGAGTAGCTGGGACTACAGGTGCCCGCCACCACGCCCGGCTAATTTTTTGTATTTTTAGTAGAGACAGAGTTTCATCATGTTGGCCAGGATGGTCTCGATCTCCTGACCTCATGATCTGCCCGCTTAGGCCTCCCAAAGTGCTGGGATTACAGGCGTGAGCCACCGCGCCCTGCCAGTTTTTTGTATTTTTTAGTAGAGACAGGGTGTCACCATGTGAGCCAGGATGGTCTCGATCTCCTGACTTCGTGATCTGCCCGCCTTGGCCTCCCAAAGTGCTGGGATTACAGGCGTGAGCCACTGTGCCTGGCTTTTTTTTTTTTTTTTTTTGAGATGGAGTCTTGCTCCGTTGCCAGGCCAGAGTGCAGTGGTGCCATCTCAGCTCACTGCAACCTCCGCCTCCTGGGTTCAAGCGATTCTCCTGCCTCAGCCTCCTGAGTAGCTGGGACTACAGGCATGTGCCACCATGCCCAGCTAATTCTTGTATTTTTAGTAGAGATGGGGGTTTCACCGTGTTGGCCAGGATGGTCTCGATCTCTTAACCTCGTGATCCGCCTGCCTCAGCCTCCCATAGTGCTGGGATTACAGGCATTAGCCACCTTGCCAGGCCCAAAGACTTCTTAAACTGTGTAATACCATCCCTGACCCTGCAAAAGAGATTCTCTCTATCCAGGTTCTCTTGGATTTTAATTGCAAACTGTTGTTGTTGAGCAGCTTTAGCTTTTCTTTGGATTTGAATATAGAAATTTCTTTGCAGATAAATTGTTTTTTTGGACTAGAATACCAAGCTCTTGTTTTCCATAAGCCATATAAATAGTACCAAAATCACCAAAATATTAAGCATTTTATTCTTTTTTTTTTTTTTTTTTTTTGACAGAGTCTCTCTCTGTCGACCAGGCTGGAGTGCAGTGGTGCGATCTCCGCTCACTGCAAGCTCCGCCTCTCAGGTTCACACCATTCTCCTGCCTCAGCCTCCCGAGTAGCTGGGACTACAGGCGCCAGCCACCACGCCTGGCTAATTTTTTGTATTTTCAGTAGACACGGGGTTTCGCCGTGTTAGCCAGGATGGTCTCAATTTCCTCACCTTGTGATCCGCCCACCTTGGCCTCCCAAAGTGCTGGGATTACAGGCGTGAGCCACCGCGCCCGGCCTCATTTTGTTTTTATACAATTTAAAATATTTGTATGGTTTTATTGTATCATGGCCTTCATATGAAAAACTAGAAGAGTATTTATATGACTTTTTGTAAAAGTCCTATGTTTTCAAAACAAATTGTTTATCATAATGTTTGCACTTTTAAAAACAAGTTATGTATTTGGAAGCTGCTACTAGAAAAATATTTTTGAAAATTTTGTGGGTTATATTTTGCTACAGTAGGTGTACACTTTTGTAAAGTTCATGTGAAGATGTAATAATTTACTCCTTTCTTTTTTTAAGGGACAGGATCTTGGTCTGTTGCCCAGATTAGAGAGCAGTGGCAAAATCATGGCTCACTGCAGTCTCGAATTCCAGGGCTCCAGTGATCTTCCTGCCTCTACCTCCTGAGTAGCTGGGACTACAGGTGCGAGCCACCATGCCCAGCTAATTAAAAAAAATTTTTTTGTAGGCTGGGCACAGTGGCTGACTCCTATAAATCTAGCACTTTGGGAGGCCAAGGCAGGTAGATTGCTTGGGCCCAGGAGCTCCAGACCAGCCTGGGCAACATGGTGAGACCCTGTCTCTACAAAAAATATAAATATTAGTTGAGCAAGGGGTTGTGTGCCTGTAGTCCCAGTTACTTGGGAGGCTAAGGTGGGAGGATCACCTGAGCCTTGGAGAGACATGGTCTTGCTCTGTTGCCCAGCTGTCTCGAAGTCCTAGCCTTAAGTGATCCTCCTGCGTTGGCCTCCCAAAGTGGTGGTATTACAGGTATTAGCCACCGTGCCTGACCTAATTTACTTCTTTAGGATGCTTTAAAGTGAATCTTTTTCTAATTGGTTAGGAGTAAAGTTTTGTTGTTGCTTTAAAGTCTAATTTAAAATATACTAAACTAATATACAGTAGTATTTGTAAACTTATTCATGTATTAAGAGTTGACAGTTATGTTACTGGTGGAGTAAAATGTCCATTTGGATACCGAATTTTTTTTCCCCATTTGGAACAGGATAACATACCGAGGAAGTGAGCAAAACACTGTCTACCTTTGAGAGTAAGAGCTGGCTGGGCAAAGAGCTGTAATCCCAGCTCTTTGGGAGGCTGAGGCAAGAGGATCACTTGAGCCCAGGAGTTCAAGACCAGCTTGAGCAACATAAGGAGACCCTATCTCTACAAAAAATAAAAAAAAATTAGCCAGATGTCGTGGTGCACACCTGTGGTCCCAGTTACTGGGGAGGCTGAGGTGGGAGGATCTCTTGAGCCCAGGAGTTGGAGGTTGCAGTGAGCTGTGATTGTGCCACTGGGCTCCAGCCTGGGCAGCAGAACAAGACCTTGTCTCCAAAAAAAAAAAAAAAAAAAAAAAAAAGGAACAATATTCTAGAAACACATCAAGGACACTTAACCCAAGTGCAGAGGTTGGAGTCAGGGAAGGCTCCCTTGAGAAACTAGTCATTGAGATGAGCCTAAAAGAGAGTGGAAGTTGTGAGGCAGATAGAGCCTGAGGTCGGGGGACTTCAGCGTTGCAGCAAGGTTGCCTGTGGAGTGCAAAGCCACAGCCGTAGGACGGGAGGCCAGAGCTGTAGGAGGGGCTGGCTATGGACCGCATGCTTCTCCCTACGACTGAATTGAGCATCCTGTGAAAAGTTTGCAGTGGGGGAGGGACACAGACTGATTTGTGCTTTGGGAAGGACACTCTGGCTGTGTGTGTATAGAAGCAATGAAGGGAAGGGGGTGCAGAGTGAGGAGTCAGAGACTAGGTGGAGGCTGCTGAGGTGACTGCTATTGGGATGGGAGGAGCAGCTCAGATGCTTTTTTTTCTTTTCTTTTTTTTTTTTTTGAGAGTCTCACCCTGTCTCCCAGGCTGGAGTGCAGTGGCATGATCTCGGCTCACTGCAACCTCCGCCTCCCGGGTTCAAGTGATTCTCCTGCCTCAGCCTCCTGAGTAGCTGGGACTACAGGCATGTGCCACCACGCCCGGCTAATTTTTTGTATTTTTAGTAGAGATGGGGTTTCATCGTGTTAGCTAGGATGGTCTCTATCTCCTGACCTTGTGATCCACCCACCTCGGCCTCCCAAAGTGCTGGGATTACAGGCGTGACCCACTGCACCCTGCCAGATGCTGCATTTTCTTATGGGGAGGGTCTGTTAGCAGGGGCCATCCTGACACTGCATTGTGGCCAAGAAGGAGACAAACGAAGGCTGGCGTTTCTTCTTCTTTCCGCGTCTGCCTTACGTTGTGATCTTTGTTTAAAACTTATTCAGATTGGAAACGCTAAATTCCAGAGCAACAAAGAGTTTGTTGAACTTGTTAGAGTTAGACATGATAGGATTTAACATTGTATTGAGATGTGTCAATAACATTCATTTACTTAGAAACGTCACATCTTCTGGATTTCCAGAGGAGTTTTATTCTTGATAAGTTTGCTTTCTTGATGAGGGAAAGTTTAATCCAGCTGCAGTTTTTCTTTAAAAAAAAATCATCTATCTTAAGAAAGATAACATTTAAAGATTAGAAGTATTTAAAAATGATAAAAGGAATATTTTGGTACAGTTGCTTTGGTTTCTGAGTTCATAGGGACTCAGAAGCCTTTGCATTATTTAATGGCATATCCTTGCCAATATTTAAAGAGCTATTAGTGAGCACCCCAGGCCCTGCCCTCTGAAAGCTTTCCTAAAGCTTGCCCTGAAATAGCAAGGATGAACATCTTGTTTGCTGAAGCCAAATGGTTGGCTAACAAGACTCAGCATAGCTCTCTTTATAAAATAATAATAGGTTTGATGTTAAGAAGTGGAAGATAAATTGATTTTTTTAAAAAGCTGAAACATAAACTTCCTTATGCTAATGTTACAACTGGAAAATCTAAAAAGAAAAATCCAATTCTAACATTGCCTACGTGAAAGACATGGTAGAAGTCCTTACGTACCTATCACCTTTAAAAAAATTGCTTGGCAGTACATTTTTGAAATCAAGACCACTCCAGCTCGCATAACTGGCAATGATTATTGCTGACTTAAAATTACAGAGCCTACAGTTGCCTTCTTAGCATTTTTAGTAGTGAGAGAATTGAATAGTGCTTAGTCAGAGTGCTTTCTGGGTGGGAGTTGTATAGTAATAAAGATACATTGTCATTTATTTTCTAGACATTACAAGAAGCGGTGCCAAGGCCGCATGCGGAAGCACGTGGGGGACCTGTGCCTGCAGGCAGGGATGCTGCAGGACTCCCTGGTGCATTACCACATGTCGGTGGAGCTGCTGCGTTCTGTGAATGACTTTCTGTGGCTTGGAGGTAAGATGAGCTGATGAAGATGATCTGATATGTAATTGTTTCAACTGTTATTTAAAATGAGAGGCTGGGCGTGGTGGCTCACGCCTGTAATCCTAGCACTTTGGGAGGCTGCGGTGGGCCGAACATGATGTCAAGAGATTGAGACCATCCTGGCCAACATGGTGTAACCACGTCTCTACTAAAAATACACAAATTAGGTGGGCGTGGTGGCATGCGCCTATAGTCCCAGCTACTCGGGAGGCGGAGGCAGCAGAATTTCTTGAACCAGAAGGCAGAGGTTGCAGTGAGCAGAGGTTGCGCCACTGCACTCCAGCCTGGCAACAGAGCGAGACTCCATCTCAAAAATAAATAAAATAAAATAAAAAAAGAAATGAGAGGAAACGGCAAAAGAAAGTCCCCAAAAAGAAGGGATGAGGGAGGAAAAGCAGCCAGCCTGTGCCGGTTGCCATGAGCAGTGGCCTAGGATGCTTCCCTGCTGTATCTGCTGCCGTCCTCCCGCCCTGCCATGCGTCATCTGAAGGAGGCCCTGCCCACGCTTTCCCTTTTCCTCTGTTCTTAGTATACCTTGCCCTCTGCTTTGGATGCCGTTCCCCATGATCTTTACCTCTTACACTCATCCCTCAAAACCTCCTCCATGTGTCACATGATGAATGGATAAACGAAATGTGTTATGGGCATACAGCGGAATATTATTCAGCCATGAAAAGGAGCGAAATTGTGATACCACTGCAGCACGGATGAACCTTGACAACTTTGTGCTAAGTGAGAGAAGCCAGGCATGAAAAAGGCCGCAGATTGTGTGATTCTATTTATATGAAGTGGCTAGAATAGGCAAATCTATAGAAGCAGAAAGTAGACAACTGGTTCTAGGGGCTGGGAGGAGGGGGAATGGGAAGTGACTGTTTTTTTTTTTTTTTTTTTGGACAGGAAGTAGAATTTATTGGTGAGTATTAAGAGGGGGGCAGCACATTGGAAGCCCTCATGAGTGCAGGGCCCGCCGCTTGTCCAGAGGGCCACGATTGGGGATGTACTTGACCCCACAGCCATCTGGGATGAGCCGCTTCTCAGCCACCATGTCTTCAAATTCATCAGCATTGAACTTGGTGAAGCCCCACTTCTTTGAGATGTGGATTTTCTGGCGGCCAGGAAACTTGAACTTGGCCCTGCGCAGGGCCTCAATCACATGCTCCTTGTTCTGCAGCTTGGTGCGGATGGACATGATAACTTGGCCAATGTGAACCCTGGCCACAGTGCCCTGGGGCTTTCCAAAGGCACCTCGCATGCCTGTTTGGAGCCTACATTGGGGTAGTGCAAGGTCAGAAACATGAACATCCATCGGAAAGGCCTGTCTCCAAGGTCCCTTAGAGCAACCCATACAACCAACAGGCTGCGTACACTACCAAGGAAGCTGCTGTGTGCAGCCATTGCACACTGGGCCCCCATGAGGAAAGGAACTCAGTTGGCTTACTTGGCTGCAGGGGAAGTGGCTGTTAACGGGCATAAGGTTTCTTTCTGGGGTGATGAAAATGTTCCAGAGTGTTAGTGGTGATGGTTGCACAGTTGTGAATATACTAAAAACTGCTGACTTGCACACTTTAAGTGGGTGAATTATATGGTATGTGAACTCTATGTCAATCTTAAAAATTAAAAGAAAGGCAAGAAGAAATCCTATTTCAAAGCACAGCCATCTCTGATCCCCTGCAGCAGTCGGCAGAGCGGGTGCTCTGCCTGAGATGTTGCTGACACTTTGTGCTGGAATTGGATGTCTGTGTGTGGTCTTCCCTTTGGGGACTGCGCCTCCTGGAGGTGGTCCTGGGAGGATGGACTGGCTGTGTCCATTGCCTGACATGTTGCAGATGCTCCCTAAATGCTTGTTAAGTGAACAATGTGTGAGTAAGGACTAAAACAGGGTTCTTTCGTTGAAGTTGACAGTTTAGCAAGGACGCCTGTCAGCCACTTATGATAATACAAGTCGGAATGAAGTAATGAGGTGAGTTCTGTAACAGAAGTTTAACGAGGTGCTGTAGAACATATTAAATATAACAAATTCTTTCCTTCTTGGGGACAGAGTCTCGCTCTGTTGCCCAGGCTGGAGTGTAGTGGCATCATCTTGGCTCACTGCAATCTCCGCCTCCTGGGTTCAAGCGATTCTCCTGCCTCAGCCTTCCGAGTAGCTGGGACTTACAGGTGTGCACTACCACGCCCTGCTAATTTTTGTATTTTTAGTAGAGACGGGGTTTTGCCATGTTGGCCGGGCTGCTCTTGAACTCGACCTCAGCTGATCTGCCTGCCTTGGCCTCCCAGAGTGCTGGGATTACAGGCATAAGCCACTGTGCCCAGCCAAATATAAGAAATACTTCAAATGGCCAGGCACGGTGGCTCATGCCTGTAATCCCAACACTTCTACAAAAAATAAAAAACAAAAAAACCTTACTTCACCTCATTTCTACAAAACAAAATTAAAAAACATTAACTGGGTGTAGACCAGCCTGAGCAACATAGGGAGACCTCACTTCTACCAAAAAAAAAAAAATAATAATAATAAAATAAAAAATAAAAATAAAAAAATAAAAAACATTAGCTGGGCTTGGTGGTCTGTGCCTGTAGTCCCGGCTACTTGTGAGGCTGAGGCAGGAGGATCGCTTGGGCTCAGGAGGCCAAGGCTGCAGTGAGCCATGATCGCACCACTGCACTCCATCCTGAGCAAGAGTGAGACTTTGTCTCTTAAGAAAAAACAAAAATAAAACTTAAAATGGACTTAAATTTAGTTTTTTAAAGAGGCTAGAGAAATAAAAGTGGGGAAAGAGAGAGTAAGAATTAGGGATGGAAAAGAAAAGAGAATCAGATAAAGGATTAAGCAGGCTGAGAAAGACATAGTTTTACTTGGTTTTCTTGAAAGAGTGTTGTCTCCCTAAGTACTCCTTATTGTATCAATTAGAGAATCTGTGCGTCTCCCAGTGGGCTCTGAGACTAGGGCATGTGCAGTGGTGCTTCTCCAGAAAGACTGGTACTGCCCATATGCCTTCCCCATGCGGCGCTGGACTGGATCAGGAGAGCTCCTAAAGGGCACACAGAGAAGGACGGTGCTGTGTGCCGTGGGCCTCTTCCATGCTCAGCCTCTCAGAAGTGGACAGTGGAGTTGTCCACAAGCTACTTATGCCTGACATCACAGCAGACTGAATGTAGAAGCCGATAGAAGATCCAGCTGACTTGTATTAACTCTGACATTAAAGAAATGTGTGAACATGTCAAATAATGCCATTCCTCCAGTATTTTATTTTTCTTTTGGAAAACAATTATCTTTCATAAAACTGTTAACACACGACAAGCTTATTATTTGATTTTTTATTTTTATTTTTTTGAGACAGAGTCTCGCTCTGTCGCCCAGGCTGGAGTGCAATGACGTGATTTCAGCTCACTGAAACTTCCATTTCCCAGGTTCAAGCGATTCTCTTGCCTGAGCCTCCTGAGTAGCTGGGGCTACAGGTGTGTGCTATCATGCCTGGCCAATTTTTGTATTTTTAGTAGAGTCAGGCTTTCACCATGTTGGCCAGGCTGGTCTTGAACTCCTGACCTCAAGTGATCCACCCACCTTGGCCTCCCAAAGTGCTGGGATTACTGGCATGAGCCACTGCACCTGGCCTATTTTAAAAGGAATTAATACATAAATACTTAAATCCTTTTCTCAGTTTTATTTTCCAATATGGTAAATATCTACAGGTGTAACCCACATCACAAAAAAAGCTCTTTGTGATCCTAAGTCATTTTTAAGAGCATCAAGGAGTTTTTAGACCAAAAGTTTAAGGACCACTGAATTAATGGATAAAAATGATAGAGATGAATACTGCGACATACCTTCTAAGGCATGTGGCATAGCTGGAGATTATTAGGTTGTCACGTCATGAGAGAAGAACGGGCTGTGTAGCGAGTTGATACAGCTGTTTTTGAGGAAGAGGGACATCTATAGCCGCAGAAGGAGCAGATGCCTATGGGGTGCGTGGTCTGGAAAGGCATTCTGGTCTTGCTTTGGTGCTATTACTGTGAAATATTTTCAATCCAGGGCACTTTCTGTTATACATCTCTGTAGCTCCAGAACCTGGTGCAGTCTGCCACACAGTCTGTGCAGGAATGCTGGCCACATGAATGGATGAACGCAGAGGCTGGCCTGTTTCACGTGTGCGCTCAGCCCTGCAGGGAAATCTTGAGTGTGGTGAGAGTGTTCTGTGTTGCCTGCCTGGACATGGGCATGGGAAAGACAGGTGGCAAGTTCCCATTTGCAAAAAACTAGTGATCTTTAGGTTTGATCTTTGTTTTGGGAGAAAAATTGGCATTTCCAAATAATCCACCTGTTTAAATCATTCTTAGTTACTGCAGTTTGAGCTAATGAAGGGTCACTGACTTGACTAATGATGCTGGTTTTTGTTTTTTGTTTTCTTAATGCCCAGCTGCCCTGGAAGGATTGTGTTCAGCTTCTGTCATCTATCACTATCCTGGTGGAACTGGTGGGAAGAGTGGAGCTCGGAGGTTCCAGGGCAGCACACTTCCTGCAGAAGCAGCCAACAGACACCGGCCAGGTGAGCTTTGCCCTTTTTCTGGCCTCTGCTCACTTGCGGTCTTTAAATAAAGCAGACTCATTTGTTACTTTTTCCTTTGTGTTAGGACTAATATTTAAATAAACTGTAAAATCTATTGAGTCAGTAATTTTTTTTTTTTTTTTTTTTTTTGAGGCAGAGTCTCGCACTGTTGCCTGGGCTGGAGTGCAGTGGCGCGATCTCGGCTCACTGCAACCTCTGCCTCCCAGGTTCAAGCGATTCTCCTCCCTCAGCTTCCTGAGTAGTTGGGATTACAGGCGCCTGCCACCACACCCGGCTAATTTTTTGTATTTTTAATAGAGATGGGGTTCACTATATTGGCTAGGCTGGTCTCAAATGCTTGACCTCGTGATCCACCCGCCTCGGCCTCCCAAAGTACTGGGATTACAGGTGTGAGTCACTGTGCCCTGCCCAGAAATCTTGTATGAGACATTTTGTTCTGATTTTATTGAATACTTTCGATCTTATTGAATACCACTAATGGGTTAGAATGATTGGTTGATTTCTGGAATAGTTGTGTAAAATTTCCTGGTAGAACAGACTTGAGGTTCTGTGTCTAAGTCTTTTTTATAATTTTATGTATTAGGAGAAGCTAGTCCCAGAGGTCAATTTTAATAGCTGATTCAGGGCCTGGGAGCAGTTTCTTATTTTATTGGCTGATGACGTTCTCTCAATGAATTGTTTGATTTGCTTATGCTTGGTAGAACCAATGAAGAGTGAGAAAACTTCTTGGGTGGAGCAGACCCACGAATGCTGAATGAACATGAACGTTTTGGTCCTTGATGAATGAACCTGCCTTTAATGGCTCAGGATTCAGTCGTCATGTTGCATAGGTCACAAAGAAGGAAGCAACAAAATAATGAAAGCAGGGATTTATTGAAAACGAAAGTACACTCCACAGTGTGGGAGTGGGCCGAGCAGCGGGCTCAAGGGCACGGATACAGAATCTTCTTGGGTCTAAATACCCACTAGAAGTTTCCCGTTGGCCACTTCACGCTCACCTCTTGTAAATGAAGTGGTAGCCTGCAGTTAGTCTGATTGGTTGCAGAAAGCAGCCACTCAGAGGCTGAAGTTAACAAAGGTCACACTCCTGTGCAAACATCTGATTGGTTGCAAAAAGCAACCAATCTGAGGCTAAGGTGAAGTTACAAAGTTATGCTTCTATGCACATGAAAAGTAGACAAAGTTATACTTCTATGCAAACTAAGACTCCACCCGCAATCAGTCTGATTGGTTGCGGACAGCCAATTTCCCATCTGTCATGCAGAAAAGGTCAAAGGGAGCAGCCTCTGGTCCTTTTGTTACTTAGTCATGGAAAGTTAGGGTTTTCCTCTCAATTTAGTTGTAGGAAGTCTGCGTGAAACAACCTTAGGTTCTTTGCCTCTAGATCCTATTCTTCTGCCTCAGGCTTATCTTTTTTGTGATTGAGAAAATTTTGATTTTTTTCCTGTATCTGTAATAGATGAGAAAAGTGAAAACGTTGATTTGACATCAGTCACTTTTCCTTTATAGATTGACTACAAGGGGACATTGTTGAATAGATTATGTGTGTGGTTTTTTTTTTTTTTTTTTTTTTTTTTTGAGACAGAGTCTCACTCTGTCACCCAGGCTGGAATGCAGTGGCTCAATCTTGGCTCACTGCAACTTCTGCTTCTTGGGTTTCAGTGGTTCTCCTGCCTCAGCCTCCTGAGTAGCTGGGATTACAGGTGTCCGTCACCACACCCGGCAAATTTTTGTATTTTCAGTAGAGATGCGGTTTCACCATGTTGGCCAGGCTGGTCTTGAACTCCAGATCTCAAGTGATCTGCCTGCCTCGGCCTCCCAAAGTGTTGGGATTACAGGTGTGAGCCACCGCTCCTGGCCTGTGTGGTTTTTTTTGAGACAGAGTCTTGCTCTGTTGCCCAGGCTGAAGTGCAGCAGCATGATCTCGGCTGACTATAACCTCTGCCTCCCGGGTTCAAGTGATTCTTGTGTCTCAGCCTCCTGAGTAACAGGATTACAAGTGTGTGCCACCATGCCCAGCTAATTTTTGTAGAGACAAGGTTTCGCCATGTTGGTCAGGCTAGTCTCCAACTCCTGACTCAAGTGATCCACCCGCTTCGGCCTCCCAAAGTGCTGGGATTACAGGTGTGAGCCACTGTGCTTGGCCAATTATGCTGTTTTAATATATAAATAAATGTGTTTGTATTTCAACAAAATTGTATGATTAATAGTTGGCAGTCCTTTGGGAAGTATTTTTTTGTAAGGCACTTAGGCTATTTACTGATTGAAATATAGAGACATGATTTTTTTTTTTTTTTTTTGAGATGGAGTCTCGCTCATTGCCCAGGCTGCAGTGCAGAGGCGCGATCTTGGCTCACTGCAACCTCTGCCTCCCAGGTTCATGCCATTCTCCTGCCTTAGCCTCCCGAGTAGCTGGGACTACAGGCACCTGCCACCACGCCTGGCTAATTTTTTGTATTTTTAGTAGAGACGGGGTTTCACCATGTTAGCCAGGATGGTCTCGATCTCCTGACTTCATGATCCGCCCACCTCGGCCTCCCAAAGTGCTGGGATTACAGGCGTGAGCCACTGCGCCCGGCCAGACGTGACTTTTATGATTATAGGGTTGGTATAGATTAAGGTGGCTTTTGGTATACTGCAAAATCCAAGGACTAGGAGAAAGCTTTGCCACTGATTGCTAGAAGAACAAATTCTCTGGGTCTCAACCTCACTACCTGTAGAATGAAGAGAGTGGGCCAGATGCTCGAGTTTTCTTCCTGTTCTAAGATTAGTTTCTTTGAGGCTGTGTCTTCTGTTTATATGTAGGGGTGTTAAAGCTTTCGGATTAAATACTGAATACTGTTCCCTTCCTTGAAGCAGATTTCAGTATGTGCTAGCTACACTTTTAGTTATGCTCTCTGAGCATCGTATTTTAAAAAGCCCTGTTGATCATTTCTTATTATGCCAACAATTAAATTTGTTACCTTTTTTTTTCAGCAACCTGGAAAGACCTTTCTGGCCATAGGTGGCGCTGTTGTACACATATATTTTTAATGTCCTAATTTTCCTGTTGGTGAAAGACTTAAATAAGGCTTCCTTCATTTGAATTTTGCTGTTGTTGTTGTTTAATGCTTTAGAATAGCACTATGCCCATTATATATGGAGACCTGGAAAAGTATTCTAGTTATTTTTATTATGTCATTTCAGCATGAAAATTTCAGATGTGCAATGTGGACAGTGGTGAAATTGGACTTTTCTTCCAGTGTTAGAAACCAGTCAGCCATGATTTATAAAAGAGATAGAAACCGTCTGGAGCACCTTAAAGCTGAAAAGAATCTGGAACTCCCTGAGTATTGCACCCAGTTTTGCATGTTTGCTAGTGGGTGGTGTTGTGGTGTCATGGAAAAGCCTCGTTCAGCTGGCTTGTGTCTGAACGCAGGTCCTACAGTTCTTTCTCAGGTACCCCCCACCTCCTCGCTCTGCATCTATGAGTAGGGGCTCCTAATTTCTGCTTTGTAGAATTGTGAGAATTAGAGAGAATGTGTGCAAAATGTTTAGCATGGTGGTCATCTCATAAAATATCTCATGACCATTAGCTATTATTTTATATGAAGTCATCATTTTATAGTGTTTGGAAATTACTGAGGCATTGAAATAGGAAAAATGTTTTCGTGAAGAGAGACTCAGGAAATGAAGGAAATATTTGAGGAGGGTCAGTAGTTCTTTTTTTTTTTTTTTTTTTTTTTTTGAGATAGAGTCTCACTCTGTCACCAAGGCTGGAATGCAGTGGCTCACTGCAACCTCTGTCTCCTGGGTTCAAGCAATTCTCGTGCCTCAGCCTCCCGAGTAGCTGGGATTACAGGTGTGCACCACCATGACCGGCTAATTTTCGTATTTTTAGTAGAGATGAGGTTTCACCATGTTGGCCAGGCTGGTCTCAAACTCCTGACCTCAAGTGATCCACCCGCCTCGGCCTCTACACACATTTTACATAAACCAATTTAACCCTTTAATCTTCACAACAACCAAGTAAGGTAGGTTGGATTATTATCCAGGTTTTACAGATGTGGAAACTGAGGCATAGACAGGTTGAGGAACTTGACCAAGGTTATGGAGCTAGTAAGTAGCAGAGCTGGGATTTAAACCCTGGCAGTTGGCCAGGTGCAGTGGCTCACACCTGTAATCCCAGCACTGGGAGGCCAAGGTGGGCAGATCACGAGGTCAGGAGTTCCAGACCAGCCTGGCCAATATGGTGAAACCCCGTGTCTACTGAAAATACAACAATAACAACAAAAAATTAGCTGGGCGTGGTGGTGCGCACCTCTAGTCCCAGCCCCTTGGGAGGCTGTGGCAGAAGAATCGCTTGAACCTGGGGAGGCAGAGGTTGTAGTGAGCCGAGATTGTGCCACTGCACTCCAGCCTGGGCGACAGAGTGAGACTCTGTCTCAAAGAAAAAAAACAAAAAAAACCCCAGAAAAACAGAAAACAAAACAAAAAACCCCTGGCAGTCGGGCTGAGCTTCAGTAGATTGGCTTCCGGGGTTTAGAGGTATCAGCATATCTACAGTTCCATGTGTACATCTATACATCAATCAGGGGGTTGGCCAGTGTGGAAAGGGTGGGACAGAGAGAGTTATGCAGCACTGGCATTTGTGTCTTGGCCACTGTCCACAGAGAGTGCACTGCGGTTTGCGTTAATCATTTGTGTAGGCAGCAGGTTTCTCCCTGTAACAGAACTTTAGTCCATCAAATTCATCTAGAAAACTCCTGTTCAGAGAAAGTGGAGTTTTCTAGATGAAATTGATTTGTATTTCAACAAAATACAACTACTGAATTTTGTTTCAGGGAAGGGAGTGGTATTCAGTTCCCCATCTGAACACTTTAATGCCCCTAAATATAAACAAAAGATAGAGGCTCACAGAGGCTTACCTTAGAACAGGAACAAACTGAAGCATCGGCCCACTCTCTTCATTTTACAGGCAGGGGTGATGATGTGAGGCTTTGTTATTCAGGTGTCCGGATCCTGCTGTAGAGGTGACAACCACTAGGAAAGGGCCTAAAAACCAGCATTTGGTGTGTGAGGGCATCCTCTGTAATAGTCCTAAATGAGATGTATGGACCTGATTTCTACTTACCTCCTGCCTGTGATCTGGCCTTTGAAGAGAAAATGTGCTGATTGTTGAACCCTGATATTTTGGTCTGATTGATAATTTTGTGTCTCCCGTTACATTAATAGTTAAACCTCCAGTTTTCCTACATCGGTCTCTTACAAGTTTGGTTAATGTGAAATCAGCCTACTAGAGGCTGATGATGCTAATAATCAAATGATTGATGATTGTGATAATAACTCTGAGGCATCAAAAGTTTAATTCATATCCCGTATCTAAAGGACATGGCATAGTATAATATATTTGGCCAGGTTCTTCACAGAACAAAACGTTTGTAGGGTTATCTGGAAATCCAGAATTCCTCAAGGTCTGTGCAGCTGAATGTCTGGCTCAGTGCAGACCTCAGACCTGGTGTCATGGCGGGTGTGGTGGTGGCTCCTCTGGGCTTCAGTCTCCCCACAGGCAGTGAGGGTTAATATCTGTTTATTTTGTAGGGTTGCTCTGAAGGTCGTACATGATATTTGTTAAGCATCGTGCTTGGCATAAAGGTGTTATTAAATGGAAAACACCTGTTTTTTATTTTAATGGTGGCGTCAAGATTGCAGTGACTTTTGTCTGCATTTACAAACAGAGATGGCTGTACACAAAATAGCTCTTAAATAGCACCATAATCATGGGGCCTCTTCTCTGTGTAGACAATTGAATAAATGTGCTATTTCCGTAAGATTATTGGGACATACCATTTTGAATCTTCTTAACATGTTTAAAAATGAAAATAGCTAATGATAAACATGACTCTTGGAACCAGTACCTCTTGAGGTGTATTTTGCCATGATGGGAAATTGCATTCTATAGAGAAGTCGAATTGGATCACACAGATATTTGGGTAGTTTAGCAGACCACCAAGGCTTTCAAAAGTTTCTTCATAATAGTGAAGTTAATAGTTTTGTATTTTAAACTAACTACAAAGCTACCTTCTAAAAGTTGGAAATCTTTAACTTGATGAAGTGTCCAGTTATTCTGTGTGTGTGTGAGAGAGAGAGAGAGAGATAGAGATAAAGAGAGAGAGAGATGTATTTTAGGGGGGTTGTGAAAAGTTCCGCAGAGCCACTGGCACCTTTTCTCCCCCATTGTAGGTTGCTGACATACATTTGCACAAATAATAATCCTTTGTCACTTGGCTTATTTGTGGAAATAAGGAATTCTCATACTTGTTTAAGAAGAGGTGGCAGGCCGGGCATGGTGGATCTTGCCGGTAATCCCAGCAGTTTGAGACCAGCCTGGCTAACATGGTGAAACTCGTCTCTACTAAAAATACAAAAAATTAGCTGGGTGTGGTGGCGCACGCCTGCAGTCCCAGCTACCTGGGAGGCTGAGGCAGGAGAATTGCTGGAACCTGGGAGGCAGAGGATCAAGTGAGCCGAGATCACGCCACTGCACTCCAGCCTGGGTGACAGAGCAAGACTCTGTCTCAGAAAAAAAAAAAAGAAGAGCTGGGAGCATGAACATAGAAAGTGGGAAGGCAGAGAGGTGAGGAGGCACTTAACAATTTGTTTAGGGTATGAGTAATAGTAGCTTTTCTTTTTTCCTGTCTGAAGCAAAAAGGCACCAAACTTGTAACATACTGTTCCTCAGAATTGCTTTTCTGATCAGATACAAGTCAGATTTTTCTCTAGGCTATGTGAATTATGAAATGTGTTTTAGTAGTTATTTTTAAAAGTAGTTTTGTTTTCCAAATAAAATACCATAATTTGTTCTTTCTTCCAGGCGCACAGGAAGTTCTCATTGATCCAGGTACATGATCTATGTGTTTAGTTTCTTTTGGTTATTTTTTTTAAGTGCCTGTTTCATGGTGATGTGAATGAATGGTTAAAATTTCTGGATGATGATCTTTGGAACATTCTGATTTAAGTAACTGTAAATCAGAAATGTTAAAAGCTTGATGATTGATTGGTGGGTCCTTGCTTGATGGGAAACCCATTGCTTTATGTTGTCTGTTGAAGAGGAGGCTTCTTCCTCTAGCATGGCTAAGTGAATGATTTGAGAATTGTGCCTTTAATTCTTTGAATGCGTTGAGCATGTTTGTCCTGTTAATTTTGAATTCATTTGTAATCATGACTTTGCTCTGATTTGTGGCTTGTGCTCCCTTCCACGTGAGTTAATTCTCTACTGCATTTCGTCTGTGTGTTCTTAACAGGGAAAGAAATCTCGTATTTTTTACAGAGGCAGGTTTTTCTTCCCGTCGTAATATCTTCTGTAATTAATACAGCAAAAACCTCTTTTATTACAGTGCTTAATTATTTCATGATGAGCTCTATTGTTTTCTGACTTAATGAGAAACAATGACAGGGTAAATAATACAAAATGAAAACAGTCTAGAATTGAAATCAGATGGCTGTGCTTACACAGGCTTTGTGACTAACACATTCTCTTTCATCTCCTCGTGCATCTTGGCTCTGAAATGAAGTTGCCTCAAGTTTGCAGGCGTTGGTTTTAACATTTGCGTTCACTCCTTTCTCTAGGCCAGTGGCTAAGTTTCCTGATGGAGTTTGTGGAATGTGTAGAGAAAGGACAAATGCTTAGTTTTGGTTTCAGGAGACCTGAGTTGCTGATGAGAAGACATCTGGGGGATAGTCAGGCGGGCAGACTTTATGCCACTGAAGAGCTGAAAGCCCCGCCAACACTGATGACAAATGAAATGGATGTTGAGTGTACTGGTATTTGACCAGTATGAGTTGTTGAGCCCCAGTTTGGCTGGTTATGCCTGCTATAAAACACTGAATTGCAGTGTGTCAATTGCATTAGTTGTAGGAGAATTAGATGTGTACACCATATAGAAGTAGCTTAGAGCTATAAGAAAAATCAGGTGTTTGTCGAGATAAGGCATTTTAAAAAGATTTCTGACGCTTTTCAGGATAAGGTTGTGTAGAGGTGAAATTGAGTTTAGAGTGCTGGGAGGAAAAGTGAGGAGATTCTGTGGGGCTTTGTTATTCAAGGGTGCATCAAGGTTCTGCTGTAGAGGTGAAAACTGCCAGGAAGGACTCAGAAACCAGTGTTTGGTGTGTGAGGACATCCTCTGTAATGGTCCCAAATGAGAAACGTGTGGACCTGACTTCTCTACCAATGGGAGAGCGAGTAAAGAGAATGAGATGCCGTCCTGGCCCCACATATCTGGTTCCTGCCTTCCAGGCCACCCCAGTTCCTGCTAATGCCTTCTGGCTTCTGCTCGTGGGGACCTTTGTACCAGGACTGACTCGCTACTGAAATCATATCTGTCTTTCAAGCGTTGGTCCTTTCTAAACCCTTGCAAATGTGTTAGCAGTGACAGTGCTGGTAGGGAATCTTCCTAGCTCCTAGGAGCAATGCAATTTGATTCTTCACAGCCTCTCTATCTGAATAGCTAACACTCTCTCAGGGGTTGTAAAATTGTTCAGCTCCCGGAAAACCCATTCATGTGACGCTATCACAAAATTACATCACTTTCATTTGATTTTTGAGTTTTAAATGGACATAATGTTTGAAGCAAGCTGTTTCCAAATTTTTTTCCTACCTGCTTTCCCCACCATCGTTTCCAAAACCGGAACAAAAGTTTCACGGTTTTCAGGGGCTCCTCCATCTCTCATCCTAAGAACTAAGCTTCCCCTCCCAGCATTTCTAGCAGCTAGGCCTTTGTGTTCTTTATCTGCATTTTTAAAGTGGAATGATTCTTAAAACTCTTTTTTCTTGTGTTTTTTTTTTTCTTTCATTTCTTTTCTTTTTTTTTTTGGAGACGGGTTCTCACTCTGCCGCCAAGGCTGGAGTGCAGTGGCTATTCACAGGCACGATCCTAGCTCACTGCGCCCTTGAACTCCTGGACCCAGGCAATTCTGCCACCTCAGCCTCTGGAGTAGCTGGGACTACAGGTGTGTGCCACCATGCCTAGCTAATTTTTAAATTTTTTCATAGAGATGGGGTCTCTCTATGTTGACCAGGCTGGTCCTGGCCTCAAGCAATCCTCCCACCTTTGCCTCCCAAAGTGATTACAAACGCGAGCCACTGTGCCTGGCCTTTTTTTTTTTAAATTTAATTTCTAAACATTTCATGTATATTCAGCAACTACTTTACATAAAATGATCTTTTGGATAATTTTAGTTGACTCATAATTGCTTTTTCCATTTTCGTGTTGAGGAGAGTTTCTTCTTCCTGTAATAAAAATGAGCAGTTTGCACTTATTATGTGAGAGACACTGTTCTAAGGTGCTTTTTTTTAAAAAAAACAAACAAACTAGTTTTAATGCGGTTTACCTATTTAAAGGGTAAAATCCAGTCATTTTTAGTATATTTACAAAGTTGTGCAACCCTCACCGCAATCAGTTTTAGGACATTCTCATAACCCCAGCAGGAAGCCATGTACCCGTTAGCAGTCACTCTCCTTTGCCTATGTCCTTCCCTTACACCCAAGCAACTAGTAAGCTATTTTCTTTCTCTATTATTTGCCTGTTCTGGACATCTCATATAAATGGCATGATACACATAATGGTATGTGGTTTTTGTGACTGGCCTCTTTCACTTACTGTATGTTTCAAACTTCATCCGTATAGCATGTGTCAGTATGCATTTCTTTTTCTTCTTGCAGAATAATATTCCATTCTGTGTATATATATATGTATATATGTGTATATGTGTATATGTGTATATATGTATATATGTGTATATATGTGTATATATGTATATGTGTATATATGTATATGTGTGTATGTATATGTGTGTATGTATATGTGTATATATGTGTATGTATATGTATATGTGTATGTATATGTGTATATATGTGTATATATATGTGTGTGTATATATATATACCACATTTTGTTTTTCCATATTCCATCAGTTGGTGGACATTTGTATCGTTTGTACCTTTTGGCTATTATGAATAACGATGTTATAAGCATTTGTGTTTTATTTATTAATTTATTTATTTTTTGAGATGGAGTTTCATTCTTGTTGCCCAGGCTGGAGTGCAATGGTGCAGTCTTGGCTCTCTGCAACCTCCACCTCCTGGGTTCAAGCGATTCTCCTGCCTCAGCCTCCCAAATAGCTGGGATTACAGGTGCCCACCACCATGCCCGGCTAATTTTTTTTGTATTTTTAGTAGAGAAGGGGTTTCACCATGTTGGCCAGGCTGGTCCTGAACTCCTGACCTCAGGTGATCCCGCCTCAGCCTCCCAAAGTGCTAGTATTACAGGTGTGAGCCACTGTGCCTGGCCCATATGTTTTAAATTCTATTATGTGTATGCCTAGGAAGGGGAGTTGCTGGGTCATGTGGTAACTCAACGTTTAACTTTTTCAGAAACTGCCAGATTGTTTTCCAAAGTGGCTGTACCACTTTACATTATTACTAGCGATGAATGCAAGTTCTAATTTCTCTGCATCTTTGTCAATACTTGTTACCTTTTTGATTGTGGCCATCCTGGTGGATGTGACCTGGTGTCTCATTGTAGTTTTGGTTTGCATGTCCCTTGTAGCTAATGATGTGCATCTTTTCATATGATTATTGTCATCTCTATATTTTCTTTGAAAAAATATCTATTTAGATAGTTACCAATTTTTAAATTGGGTTGTCTTTTTGTCTTTTTATTGTTGAGTTGTAACAGGTTTTTTTTTTTTTTTTTGAGACGGAATCTTGCTTTGTTGCCCAGGCTGGAGTGCAGTGGTGTGAGCTCGGCTCACTGCAACCTCTACCACCCGGGTTCAAGCGATTCTCTTGCCTCAGCCTCCTGAGCAGCTGGGATTACAGACACATGCCACCATGCCTGGCTAATTTTTGTATTTTTAGTAGAGATGAGGTTTCACCATTTTGACCAGGCTGGTCTCGAACTCCTGACCTCAGGTGATCCGCCCACCTTGGCTTCCCAAAGTGCTGGAATTACAGGCATGAGCCACTGCACCCGGCCAGTAACAGTTTTTTATATATTCTATATATGAGTCCTTTGATATATGATTAGCAAAATTTTTCTTTCATTCTGTGTGTTATCTTTTCATTCTCTTGATATGGTGTCCTTTGAAGCATACAAGTTTTAAATTTGGATGAAATCCAGTTTATATTTTCTTTGTTCCTGTGCTTTTGATGTTGTATCTACGACTTAAGGTGCTCTATGTAAACTTTACACCTAAAGCAATTTAATCTTCATGATTCTAGGAGACCGGTACTGTTGTTATCCCTAGTCTATAAGTGGGGAAACTGAGATGCAGGAAGGTTTTCTGACTCGCTGAGGATCATAGCTAGTAAGTGGTGATGTGGGCATTCAAACTCATGAGTTTGCACCCAGGATTTATCCTCTTAACCATTATACTCTATTGCTTTTTTTAGGGAATCATTTATTGAAAACTCTTTGCTTATTTGATTTCTTGCCCGTTTTTTTTTTTTTTTTTTTTTTTTTTTGGTCATGAGGGACCTTATCTCTTCATTCACCTTGCAGAGTTCAGCATAGGTTTATTTTTGGTCGAATGTAGGCAGAATCATTGCTATCAGTTAATTTCTGCATTACTTACTCTCCAGTGATGATCATTGCTAGTTGACCTAACAAAGTCATTTAAGGCTTTTCTGGTCATCACACTAATAAAGGTAGTGTCATGACTACGGAAAGTTCAAAAACAGTATTTGATTGATTCCATTTCATTAACTAAAGGAAAAAAATCCCCAGTGTTGACACAGATTGTAAGCCTTTCCAGAATGGGGTTGTTGTCTTCCTTTTTTTCCTGTTGTTCCCTCACACAGTGCCTGGCATAGTGCCTCATTGTCCAGCGGATTAGCTAGAGTATGGCGGTCTTCAGTCACTGTGTACAATGACAGAATTTTGACAACAGTATCTGTTGTTTGTTTCACAAGGGAAAAAATCATATAGAAATATCTCTCAGATGTATGGAAAAAGCCTGGAATTTTGTAAAGACTTCTAGAAAACAAAAACATACAAAGGTATTTTCACTGCTTTTAGATGTCTTAGACGTATTATGGTTACACAACAGAGTAAATTTATTAACTAGATTTGACAAGTCATGTAATATTGATTACCTGTCACAATTTAAAATATTCTGGCTCCATTAAAGTAATTAGTGCCCATGAGTAAACAAAAATAAGCTAGCATTTATATGCAGCATGGGGGTAGACTTTATATATATGTGTGTTCATGCATGTATTTCCGTCTTTCAGAGGATTTGGCAGCTTTTCAACATTATTCTAACTTTAGAATTCTATTTAAAAAATCATCACTGTGGCTAGTGCACTTTGGGCTGAGTTTATCCTGTCTTATGCACAGAATTCCACTGTCTCTTAGGGAAAGGTTTCCTTCCATTATATTGAGTTAATATCTGAATTACAGGAGCTGTGATTTCTTGAAATCCTGGCCTTAAGCGAGCCTCTTGCCTCAACCTCCCAAAACGCTAGGAATTTAGGCGTGATCCATAGTACCTGGCTGGGGCTGTAATTTCTAGGCCTTTTCCTCTCCATGTGTTTAAAGTTGACTATCAAATGTGATTTTCCCTTTGTTTGTTGGGTTTTCATTAGTCAACTAGAACTTTTGAAAATGAATTTGTTTTTATATGTTATACAAATTTCTCTAGGAACTTGATGGGTTTTTGCTTTTAAGTTTTCAATTTATGAAAAAATATACTCTTATTTATAAGTTATTTTTCACTAGATATTTGTTTATCTTGTTATACATTTTTTTTTAAGGAGTAGGTGTGCATGTTTAAAAAATAACTTATACATGTAACAAACCTGCACATGTACCCCTTGAACATAAAATAAATGTTGGAAAGAAAAAAAAATGTAAAAACAAAACCATATTTTTTCCTTATTGTAAAAGTCATCTTCATTATAGAGAATGTAGAAAATAAAGGTAAAGAAAATAAATAAATTTAAAAATTACCCATACCTCCCCCACCCCAGGTAGGTTGTAGTAAATTTTGAAATTGGGAATTATAAGTCTTCTGAATTTGTTCTTTTCTTCTCAAGATAGTTTTGGTTATTCTGGATCCTTTGAATTTCCATATGAATTTTAGGATCAGATGGTCATTTTCCACAAAGAATCCAGCTGGGATTTTGATAGAGATTTGATAGAGATTCTCCAAACTTTTGATCAGTTTGGAGAATATTGCCATTTTAAGAAGATTATATCTTGTAATCCATGGACATGGGATGTCCTTTATTCTACTAATTTTCAGACATTAAAGTAACCTTAGATTCCTGAGCTGAATTCCACTTGATCATGTTGTATAAGCCTTTTTATATCATGCTGGATTCAGTGTGCTAGTATTTTATTGAGGATATTTGCATCTGTCTATCTATCTATCTATCTATCTATCTAATCTATCTATCTAATCTATCTATCATCTATCTATCTTTTTGAGCTGGAGTCTTGCTTTGTCTCCCAGGCTGGAGTGCAGTTGCATGATCTGGGCTCACTGCAACCTCTGCCTCCCAGGTTCAAGCGATTCTACTGCCTCAGCCTCCTGAGTAGCTGGGACTACAGGCATGTGCCACTGCTCCCAGCTAATTTTTGTATTTTTAGTAGAGACAGGGTTTTACCATGTTGGCTAGGCTGGTCTTGAACTCCTGACCTCAGTCAATCCACCTGCCTTGGCCTCCCAAAGTGCTGGGATTACAGATGTGAGCCACTGCGCCCGGCCTTGCATTTATATTCATAAGAAATGTGGATCTGTAGTTTTCTTTTGATGTCTTTTTCTGGTTTTGGTATTAGGGCAACATTAGCCTCATATAATGAATTGGTTAATGTTCCTTCCTCTTATGTTTTCTGGAAGAGTTCATGAAGAATGGGTGTTAATTTGTCCTTAAATATTTGGTAGAATTCACCATTGAAGACAGCTGTACCTGGCTTTTCTTTATTTTTATTTTTTATGATACTTTAAGTTTTGGGATACACGTGCAGAATGTGCAGGTTTGTTATATAGGTATACACGTGCCATGGTGGTTTGCTGTACCCATCAACCCGTCATCTACATGAAGTATTTCTCCTAATGCTGTCCTTCCCCTAGCCCCCCATTCCCTGACAGGCCCTGGTGTGTGATGTTCCCCTCCCTGTGTCCATGTGTTATCACTGTTCAGCTCCCACTTATGAGTGAAAACATGTGGTGTTTGGTTTTCTGTTCCTGTGTTAGTTTGCTGAGAATGATGGTTTCCAGCTTCATCTATGTCCCTGCAAAGGACATGAAGTCATCCTTTTTTATGGCTGCATAGTGTTCCATGGTGTGTATGTGTCACATTTTCTTTATTCAGTCTATCATTGATGGGCATTTGGGTTGGTTCCAAGTCTTTGCTGTTGTGAACAGTGCTGCAATAAACATACGTGTGTATGTGTCTTTATAGTAGAATGATTTACAGTCCTTTGGGTATATACCCAGTAATGCGATTGCTGGGTCAAATGATATTTCTGGTTCTAGATCCTTGAGGAATCGCTACACTGTCTTCCACAATGGTTGAACTAATTTACACTCCCACCAACAGTATAAAGGCGTTCCTATTTCTCCACATCCTTTCTAGCATCTGTTGTTTCCTGACTTTTCAATGACCGCCATTCTAACTGGCGTGAGATGGTATCTCATTGTGGTTTTGATTTGCATTTCTTTAATGACCAGTGATGATGAGCTCTTTTCGTATGTTTGTTGGCCGCATAAATGTCTTCTCTTGAGAAGTGTCTGTTCATATCCTTTGCCCACTTTTCGATGGAGTTGTTTTTTTCTTGTAAATTTGTTTAAGTTCTTTATAGATTCTGGATATTAGCCCTTTGTCAGATAGATAGATTGCAAAAATTTTCTCCCATTCTGTAGGTTGCCTGTTGACTCTAATGATAGTTTCTTTTCCTGTGTAGAAGCTCTTTAGTTTAATTAGATCCCATTTGTCAGTTTTGGCTTTTGTTGCCACTGCTGTTTAGTTATGAAGTCTTTACCCTTGCCTATGTCCTGAGTGGTATTGTCTAGGTTTTCTTCTAAGATTTTTATGATTTTAGGTCCTATGTTTAAGTCTTTAATCCATCTTGAGTTAATTTTTGTATGAGGTGTAAGGAAGGGGTCCAGTTTCAGTTTTCTGCATATGGCTAGCCAGTTTTCCCAACACCGTTTATTAAATAGGGAATCTTTTCCTCATTGCTTGTTTTTGTCAGCTTTGTCAAAAATCAGATGGTTGTAGATGTGTGGCATTATTTCTGAGGCCTCTGTTCTGTTCCGTTGATCTATGTATCTGTTTTGGTACCAGTACCATGCTGTTTTGGTTACTGTAGCCTTGTAGTATAGTTTGAAGTCAGGTAGCGTGATGCCTCCAGCTTTGTTCTTTTTGTTTAGGATTGTCTTGGCTATCTGGGCTCTTTTTTGGTTTCATATGAAATTTAAAGTAGTTTTTTAAAATTTTGTGAAGAAAGTTAATGGTAGCTTGACGGGGATAGCATTGAATCTATAAATTACTTTAGGCAGTATGACCATTTTCATGATATTGATTCTTCCTATCCATGAGCATGGAATGTTTTTCCATTTGTTTATGTCCTCTCTTATTTCGTTGAGCAGCGGTTTATAGTTCTCCTTGAAGAGGTCCTTCACATCCCTTGTAAGTTGTGTTCCTAGGTATTTTATTCTCTTTGAAGCAATTGTGAATGGGAGTTCACTCATGATTTGGCTCTCTGTTTGTCTATTATTGTGTGCCTGGCTTTTCTTTCTGGGAGATTTTTTGATTATTGATTCAATCACTTTACTTGTTATGGGTCTATTTAGATTTTCTAGATCTTCTTGAGTTGGGTTTAGTAGTTTGTATCTTTCTGGGAATTTGCCCAACTCATCTAAATTAGATAATTCATTGGTGTATAATTGTTCATAATATTGTCTTACAATATATTTCTGTAAGGTTGGTAGTAATGTCTATTCTTTCAGCTCTGATTTTAGTAACTTGATTCTTCTCTCTTCTTAGCTAGTTCATAATTTTGTGGTTGTTTTAAGAATGAACTTTTGGTTTTTGTTGACCTTTCTCTATTGTTTTTCAATTCCCCCCTTTCATTTATTTCTGCTTTAATCTTTATTTCCTTCCTTCTGTTTGCTTTGAATTTAGTTTTCTCTTCTTTTTCTAGTTTCTTAGGTTGTTGACATGAGCTCTTTCTTCTGTTTTTAGAGACAGCGTCTTGCGCTGTCGCCCAGGGTAGAGTGCAATGGTACAGTCATGGTTCACTATAGTCGTCTCCTGTGCTCAAGTGATCCTTCAGCCTCAGCCTCTGAGTAGCTAGGACTTTAGTTATGCACCATGCCTGTCTACTTTTTAAATTTTTATAGAGATGGGATCTCTCTATGTTACCAAGCCTGGTCTTGGACTCCTGGCCTCAAGTGATCTTCTCACCTCTGCTTCCCAAACTTCTGGGATTATAGATGTGAGCCACTGCACCTGGCCTGTTTTTAAAAAATGTAAGTATTTATAGCTACAAATTGCCCTCTATGCACTGCTTTTGTGGCATATAATTTTTACTATATTATGGCTTTGTTTTCAGCTCAAAGTATTCTTTTTCTTTTCTTTTTTTTTTTTTTTTGTGACAGAGACTCACTCTGTCACCCAGGCTGGAGGGCAGTGGCATGATCTCGGCTCACTTGCAACCTCCACCTCCTGGGTTCAAGCTATTCTTCTGGCTCAGCTTCCCAAGTAACTGGGATTACAGGCGTGCACCACCACGCCTGGCTAATTTTTTGTATTTTTAGTAGAGATGGGGTTTCACCATGTTGGCCTAGGTCATCTTGAACTCCTGACCACAGGTGATCTGGCCACCTTGGCCTCCTAAAGTGCTGGGATTATAGGTGTGAGCCACTGCACCTGGCCAGTTTTCAGCTCAAAGTATTTTGTTTTCAATTATTTTTATTTTTATTTTCTTCTTCTTATTTTTAGACAAGGTTCTACTCTGTTGCCCAGGCTGGAGTGCAGTGGCGATTATAGCTCACTGCAGCCTAGAATTCCTGGGCTCAAGAGATCCTCCTGCTTCCGCCTCCCAAGTAGCTGAGACTATAGGCACATGGCATCATACCCAGCTAATCAAAGTATTTTCTAATTTCTAGGCCAGGCGTGGTGGCTCACGCCTATAATCCCAGTACTTTGGGAGGCTGAGGCAGGCAGATCATTTGAGGTTAGAAGTTCAAGACCAGCCTGGCCAACATGGTGAAACCCCATCTCTACTAAAAATACAAAAATTAGCTGGGCATGGTGGCATGTCTGTAATCGCAGCTACTGGGGAGGCTGAGGCAGGAGAATTGCTTGAACCTGGGAGGCAGAGGTTGCAATGAGCCAAGATCGCACCATTGCACTCCAGACTGGGGGACAGAGAGAGAACCTGTCTCAAAGTAAAAAAAAAAAGTATTTTCTAATTTATCTTGTGATTTCTTCTTGGACCCATTGGTTATTTAGGTGTGTGCTATTTAATTTCCAAGTATTTGTGAATTCCCCAAATTTCATTCTGTTGTTGATATCTAAAATAATTCTGTTATAAAAAAATAATTCTGTTGTGGTTGAAGAACACATTTATATGATTTCAGTTATTTATTTATTTATTTATTTATTCATTTATTTTGAGACAGGGTCTCTCTCTGTCACCCAGGCTGGAGTGCAGTGGCATGATCATGGCTCACTGCAGCCTCAACCTCCCAGGCTGAAGCAATCCTTCCACCTCAGCCTCTAAAGTAGCTGGGACTACAGGGCCATGACACCATGCCTGGTTAATTTTTAGATTTTCTGTAGTCAGGACCTCACTATGTTGCCCATGCTGGTCTCGAACTCCTAGGCTCAAGTGATCTTCCCGCCTTAGCCTCCCAAAGTGCTTGGATTGTAGGTGTAAGTCACTGCTCCTGGCCTTCTTTTTATTTTTTTAAAATTTCTACTGTAGAATATTTTTTGGTCATGCTTCCTTTATCTTCTTTCAGCTTGCTTAAAAACCACAACTTCTTCATATTTCTTCTTGGGTCAATTTCCCTTTAATTCTTTTGATGATGTATCTCCAGTCTTATTCCAGAATTTTTATGTTCCTGGGGAAGAAAAAGAATCAGGCCTTCCTTCAAGACTTGGTTCTTCAGTAGGTGTCTGGCAGCTGTCAGTAAAGCCAAAGGCTGGCCTGACGCTTATGTTCCTTTCATCATGGTGTCCAGATGATGACTATTTATTTATTTATTATTATTTTTTTTGAGACAGAGTCTCGCTCTTGTTGCCCAGGCTGGAGTGCAATGCATGATCTCAGCTCACTGCAACCTCTGCTTCCCTGGTTCAAGCAATTCTCCTGCCTCAGCCTCCTGAGTAGCTGGGATTACAGGCATGTGCCACCACGCCTGGCTAATTTTTGTATTTTTAGTAGAGATGGGGTTTCACCATGTTGGCCAGGCTGGTCTTGAACTCCTGACCTCAGATGATCTACCTGCCTCGGCCTCCCAAAGTGCTGGGATTACAGACGTGAGCCACCGTGCCCGACCTGGGTGGCGACTTTTTAATTATTGCACACACTGCTGTGGCAGTGGATTCCCCGTGCCCAGCTCAGCACCTGGCACAGAAGAGGCACTTAGCAAGTGTTATGAGTGTGTAAGTGAAAAAGTGACTCATTCTGCTCATGGCCTATGGCCTTTCCTTTCCCAGACACAAAGGCCAGTGGATCACGGCCTATGATCTTAATTTGTAATTTGTCTTCTCCATTTTCATTTCATTTATATTCCCAATTATATATGTTTTAGTGCACTTGTCTTTACGAAATGCATCCTGTTTTTAATATAATAGAATTGTTTTGTAGCTTAATGAGTTTACCATAATTCTAATTTTTTTAACTGTTGATTTTGAAATAATTTAAAACTTATAAATCTTATAAAAGAGTGGTAAAGATAATTCTGATGTACTCTTCACCCGTATTTGCCAGTTGTTGTCATTTGCTTTATTATTTGATCTCTGTGCATATACAGAGTTTTTTTTGAGCGATTTGACAGTGAGTTGCAGACCTGATGCCCTGTCCTGAATACCTCGGTGTGCGTTTTTTAAGGACAAGGTCATTCACATAAACAGTACAGTGATTAAAATCAGAGAATTTAACGTTGATGCATTCAATACCTTTATCTACCCCCCAGACCTTATTTGCATTCCACCAGCTGTTCCAATACAGCAGTTCTATTTCCTAATGTGGGATCCAGTCCAGGATCACACACGGCATTTAGTGTCTGTGGCACTTAGTATCGTCTCAGCCTATCTTCGTTTTTCATGATAATTGATATTTCTGAAGAACGCAGGCCATTTATTTTGTGGAATGTTCTCACTTTGTGTTTGCCTGAAGTTGCTTTATGATTATGAGGTTTTGCATTTTGGCAGGGCAGAGGGAGGGGTCAAGTAAGTGATCGATCATGCATCAAATCAGAGGCACATGAGGTTCATTTGTCCCATTACTGGTGAGGATAACTTTGATAATTGGTTAAAGTAGAGTCTGATGGAGTTTTCCACTGTAAAGTTAACTATTTTTCTCGATGTAAATAATAAGTAATTTGTGGGAAATAGTTTGAGACTGTATACATCTTGTTTGTCATCACACTTTCACCCACTGGTTCTGGCTGAACTGGTTCTGGCTGATTCAGTGAAGAGTTTCACCTGAGTCAGTTATTACTGTGCTGGCTGCCAAATGGTGATTTTCTTGCTTCATCATTCCTTATATGTTTATTCTCATTTTACTATAAGGAGACGCTTTTTTTTTTTGCTTTTCTCCTTCTTTCCTTCCATCCATCCATCTATTGTTATGGACTTATGGATCATTATTTTTTTAGTGGGTTCTAATCCATTGCTATTATTCTTTATTTTGTAGCTCATTGGCTAGATTTGGCCAATGGAAGCTCTTCAAGCCGATTCTTAAAACCTTTTGACATGTTCCTCAATCAGTTATTGAACATATGTTTACTTTCAGGCTCAAGATATTTTAGATTCAGGCCAGGCACGGTGGCTCATACCTGTAATCCCAGCACTTTGGGAATCTGAGGCAGGCATCACCTGAGGTCAGGAGTTCAACATCAGCCTGGCCAACATAGCAAAACCCCGTCTCTACTAAAAATACAAAAATTAGCTGAGCGTGGTGGCGGTTGCCTGTAATCCCAGCTACTTGGCAGGCGGAGGCAGGAGAATCGCTTGAACCTGAGAGGCGGAGGTTGCAGTGAGCCAAGATTTTGCCACTGCACTCCAGCCTGGGCGACAAGAATGAGACTCCATCTCAAAAAAATAGAAAGATATTTTAAGTTGATTTTGTACTTTCCTTGTTCCAGCTCTGGAATCAGACATTTTTCTAAGGAGTTTTAGTTTCTTTTGTTGGAGAGTGGTATTTAGAAACCAAGGTCTGGTCACTAAGCATGCTCATTGCTACTGAGGTTCATTGATTCTAGGCCATTTGAGAAGTTCTACTGTTATGTCAAGTTCATACTAACTTCTAATTACAGACTCAAATTCCAGGCTTCTTTCTGTTCTCTCCCTGTTTCATTTTCACATCTTCCTTCTCCACCAGGGAGAAACATGACTCCCAAGGACATCAATATAGTTCCTTGTTTTCTTAGTCCTGCAACATGTAACTGATGTTACTGTAAAAACAAACCCCTACCTAGAGTTAGAGTTCAAGGATTGGTTGTGGTTCTTTTGGTCATGATACCAAGGATAAATACACAGGGTGCTGCAGTCAGAGGTTACTTGGATTTGTCCTTTAATGCTTCCTGTCAGTGTGATTATGTTATTTGAAATGTAATTATTTCTGTTTATATATCATTAATGAGTTTGCCCATCTTTGCTGATTTTTTAAATCTTTTTTCCTTTTTTATTTTTACAGTTCTTTGAGTTGCTGTTTTATATTTCTAAATCTATATAATTTTTTTTTTTTTTTTTTTGAGACAGTCTCGCTCTGTCGCCCAGGCTAGAATGCAGTGGTGCAGTCTCGGCTCACTGCAAGCTCTGCCTCCCGGGTTCACGCCATTCTCCTGCCTCAGCCTCCTGAGTAGCTGGGACTACAGGTGCCCACCACCACGCCTGGCTAATTTTTTGTATTTTTAGTAGAGATGGAGTTTCACCATGTTAGCCAGGATGGTTTTGATCTCCTGACCTTGTGATCCGCCCGCCTCGGCCTTCCAAAGTGCTGGGATTACAGGCATGAGCCACTGCGCCCGGCCTTTTTTGTTGTTGTTGTTTTATTTTTGAGATAGAGTCTCGCTCTGTTGCCCAGGCTGGAGTGCAGTGGCATGATCTTGGCTCACTGCAATCTCCGCTTCCCGAGTTGAAGCAATTCTTGTGCCTCAGCCTCCTGAGTAGTTGGGACTACAGGTGCATGCCACCATGTCTGGCTAATTTTTGTATTTTTAATAGAGCTGGGGTTTTACCATGTTGGCCAGGCTGGTCTTGAACTCCTGGCCTCAGTCGAGCTGTCTGCCGCAGCCTCCTAAAGGGCAGGGCTTACAGGCATGAGCCATTGCGCCTGGCCAAATCTATATAAAATGTTAATATGGTTCCAAAAATCAAAACTATATAAAAAGGGTTACCCAGATAAGTGCCACTTCCTCTCCTATTTTTTTTTTTTTGGAGACAAGGTCTCATGCTCTCGCCCAGGCTGGAGTGCAGTGGCATGATCACAGCTCACTGCAGCCTTGGCCTTCTGGGCTCAAGCAGTCCTCCTGCCTCAGCCTCCCAAGTAGCTGGGAATCACAGGCGTGTGCCACCATGCCTGGCTAATTTTTTTGTGTTTTTTTTGTGGAGATGGGATTTTGCCACATTGCTCAGGCTAGTCTTGAACTCCTGGGCTCAACCCAGGAGCCTTCCTTGTCCTCCCAAAGTGCTGCGGTTATAGGCGTGAGCCACCGCGCCCAGTGCCTCTCTTATTCTTTCCACCTCATTTCCCTACCCTTATAGGTAACTCATATCATTTGTTCCTGGCCTTTTCTTCTTCTTATTTTTTAAATAAACACATTGATGTTCTTAATTCTTTTTCTAGTGCAACTGGTAAGATACTACATATATTCTTTTGTACTTGGTGTTTTTTGTTTTGTTTTGGTTGCTAATGTATCCTGGAGATCAGTCCATATCAGCTTATGGAGATCTTCCTCATCCACTTTCACAGCTGTGTGGCACACTAAGCCTGCAGGTACCGTGTTTTATTTCACCACTCTTCTACATATGGATTGTTTGATTGTTTCCAGTGTTTGGGAGTTACAGATAATATATCAGCAAATCACATTGCATAGGTGTGTTTCTGTACTGTTGAAGGTGTGTCTTCAGTGTAAATTCCTAGAAGTGGAATTACTGGGTCAAAAAGTAAACATAAATGTAGTGTTACTAGACTCTGCCAAAGTCTTCTTCACAAAGGCCCATCATTCGCACTCACAGTAGCAGTGCAGAGTGTTTTCTCCATACATACACCAACACTGTGTGTTGTCAGGCTTTTAACATTTTTGCCAACTAGATACGTGAGAAATGGCATCTCTTACCATTAATGAAGTTGAATATCTTTTTAAATGCTTAAGGGTCATTTTTATGTTTTTCTTTTATGAATTATCTGCCCAAATCTTTTGGCCATTTCTTTTTCTGTTGGATTTTTAGTTGTGTTTTTCTTTTTCAACTTTTGTGACCTTGATGTATGTGGAATATTAGCCCTTTGTGATATACGTTGCATGTATTTTTAAATCAGATTATTATTTATGTTTTGCTTTGTTTATAGTAATTTTGCTGCATTTTTATGTGGTTGAATATATTAGTCTTTTATTGCATTTAGGTTTGTGTGATAGAGAGCCTTTTCCTTTGTCCAGGTTTTAGAGGAATTTACCCGTGTTTTTTGATCTATGGTTTTCTGTTTTACATTCAGATCTCAGATCCATTTGGAGTTTACTCTTGTGTCGCCTGTGAGGTGTGGGTTTGATTTTGTTTTTTGTTTTTTTTTTTCAAATGGCCACTCAGGTGTCCCAGACCATCATTGAAAAGTCCATCTTGGCCCCGGTGATTCCAGGCACTGTGTTCTGGTGCTGGAGGACTCGATCCCACACTGTGGCTTATGGATGCCTTGTCTTCCTGCCATTCCTCTGCAAAATGAAGCCCACAGTGCCCACGTAGCAGGGTTTTTGTTTTGTAGTTGGACAGCAGATGTTAGTGACCCAGGCTGGTGCTAGCCTGTTACCCATTGCTGAAATTATTGCCACATTGGTTCTTGGTGTATCTAAGCCCTTTTTATTCTTCTCTCTAGGAGAGAAAGGCAAACCTTTCTCAAGCAGCATCCATCTCTGCTGTCTTCCTTCTTTTTTTTTGCTTTATCTTATGTGTATGTCTGGGTTTCCAGTTTTGTGCCTTGTGTACAGTCTTGTGTGGTAGCAGCTCAGTACCTGTCTCTTCAGTGAATGATGAAACCATTGTTGGGCTGATACTTGAGAACCTTTGTGGTGCCTTTTTCAGCCTTCCCCCTCCCCATGACTTCTTCTCATCCATGCTCTTTCTTTGTCTCTCCTCCCATCTAGGTCTTAGCCTCCTGTGGCATTGATTTTCCTGCCTGTAATCTACAGGCTATGGGTCTTGATGGCTCTGGTTCACTAGTTCATGATGACGTCTCATACGGGCTGTCACAACTTTACAGATGTCAAGAAAGATAAAATCTATGGCTTACTAGTGTTTCTAGAACTTATTATTCTTTTGTTGAATGAAATTAAATTGGTCTGACCCACTAAGCTCTCTTGGGAGCGATGCTCTTGTTATTTTCCTATGGTTTGGATTTTTCTTGGTTGCTCCACACAGAAATTTTTCCTCTAGCCTTGATGTTGAAATGAAGTTTATCAGCTGGGCGCGGTGGCTCACACCTGTAATTCCAGCACTTTGGGAGGTCGAATTGGACAGATCACTTGAGGTCAGGAGTTCAAGACCAGCTTGGCCAACATGGTGAAACCCCATCTCTACTAAAAATACAAAAATTAATGGGGCTTGCTGGTGGGTGCCTGTCATCCCAGCTACTTGGGAGGCTGAGGCAGGAGAATCACTTGAAACCAGGAGGCAGGGATTGTAGTGAGCTAAGATCATGCCACTGCACTCCAGCACCACTGCACTCCAGCCTGGGTGACAGAGACTCTGTCTCAAAAGAAAAAAAAAAAGAAGTTAAGTTGATCAAATTAGCCTTCATGACTGGAGATGCCCTTTCTTTAAAAGATGGTGGGAGCACTTGTTCCTTCTCCGTGGGGGGGATTTCCCTCTTATGCTTTGATCATTTACTCCTCAGAGAAGAGATGAGATACCATACGAAGAATGAAAAACCCACCTCATTCTGAGCCCCCCACCACCATTTCTCCAAGGGAAAAAAAGAGAGTAAAACTCAACAATGTAAAGATAATTCATTAGAGCTAATGAAATAAATCAAGACTCCTTGCCACTTATTAAATATTAACTTATGCTAGAAACAAATGTATTATAAGCATGAAAAGCACACAAAGCACCACACTTCTGTGGTTAAGAACATAGGCCCAAGATGGCCTCCTACTTGGGGTCACCAACTCTGTAATTGTGAGAACTAGTAAGGAGATTTAACCTCTCTAGAATCTTGTCTCCTCCCCTGCAGAGATGGGGTACACTAAGAATACTCTCATAGAGTTGCTGTAGATGATGACACGTGTAGATGTTCCTGACGTAGGTCCTGCTTCTGCTGAGTGTGAAAAAATGTCGCTTTTGCCCCGATGGCATTATAATAACCTGTGTGAATGCTCGCTGCTCGAAGGGATGCCTGCTGCCTGGGGGATGGAGTTCTCAATTCTCTACCCACAGTTTATGTCACCGGGTCTTGCTGATTTGGATCTATTCTTTAAAAAGTGCATATTTGAGATATATTTTTCCAAGCATGCCCTTTTCTATTATTATTTATAGTTCTTCCCTCTTGTCTCTTGCTATGATTTTCACAAAATCAGCAGGAAACAAAGTCCTAAACCACCTGCCTCTTCACAGTTCTATTACAGTTCTTTCTTCCCTCACCAGAAGAGGATTTTCCACATGAAATGCTTCCTTCTCCTTTTCTTAGAGTTCTCCTTCCATTTGTCCATCCATCTCTCCACTTGTTTATTCTTCTGTCTTGTTCCAAAAAACCTTTTGAGGCAGCTTACCGAATTAGAGAACAAACAATAAGCAGGTGAAAAAACTGGACCAAGATTAGAAAGCAAGTGTAAGAAGTGAGCTGCACGGGGGACGAGGGCAGTGTGAGATGCACGTCTTTGGCCTTGTGAGGTTACACAGATGGGTGGCAAGCTCATCCCTGAGCCTCCCAGCAGCGCAAGGGAAACAGGATTTGTGGAGATGCTCCCTCTCTGTAAGCTAAACAAGTGGTTTCATAGAAGCCCAGCTTTTCCTGCTATTGAGATTTAGGAGAATATTTTTTGAGTGTTCTGTGAAGTCAATGAATATTTTATCTTAATTTTTTTTCTGCCAGAGTTCTCTGTTTAGTTGGTTATATTCTTTAAATGGAAGTTGCGCCAAAATGCTTGCCCATGTGGGTTTGGTGGCTGGGGAATCAGATGCTTCTGCTTATTGATAGGAGTTGGTCAGAAATAGAAAATGACAGGCATAGAAAGCATACTATCATTTATAATTTTTTTTTTTAATGCTGTGTGGTTCAGAAAATGCTTTTGTGTAGTTGACCTCCTTTGAGGATGCGAGGTGGTTTCTTGCTAACATGAAGAGCTTCAAGCTGTGAGAGAATGTGTGCTGACTTCACCATTGCCTTCAAGACAATTGAGCTAGTTACTGTAAATATGTTACTTTTATGTAATGCATTTCATGTTCTTCAATAAAAAATTTCAAAAGGGAGGAAAACTTGAGTTAACTAACATTTAATACAGTGCTTTGATAGCAAGGCTATTATAGGAAGCATATAAGCTGTGAAGAGTAAACACTTTATTTAAATTTCAGTAGGGCATATTTAAGTTTTACCTTATTCATGCTCCTCTTTAACAAAGAAATAATACAGAAAAAGCAAAAGATTATTTCTTTTCTTCCTCTTGGTTTGCAGGTGCCCTCACCACCAATGGCATCAATCCTGACACCAGTACTGAAATCGGACGTGCTAAGAACTGCCTTAGCCCTGAAGACATAATTGACAAGTATAAAGAGGCAATTTCCTATTACAGCAAGGTGATTTTATGGCTTTGTGAATTTTTTACACAGTTGTGTTGTTTCAATCAGAAGTTTCCCTTTTACATTGTGTAATGCTGCAGTGTCTCTTAATTATTTATTTCTGTAAGTATTCATGTCTTGCTCTCTAATGCATAGTACTATATGCCTAAAATGTTTTCTTTTTCTGATTCAAAACAGTGTAGGTTTAGTATAATAAATTTGGAAAAGGGAGGAAAAAGGCTACAATGGCCCCCGTACTCACAGATAATGATTGTTAATATTTTATATCTATGTTCTGGTTCTTTTATCAATGTATATTATTTATATTTTAAGAAATGGAGCATACTTGTGTACTGTGTGGTGACCCATTTTAGTCTGTGTTTTCTATGCTGTTGAAATCTTCCATGGCATAATTTTCAGTGACCTGTAGAGCATTCCATCTTATGGAGGCACCCTTCTTTTTAGTTTGGATTGAAAACAATTTTGCATTCCAAATGTACTTACTAAAATACTGAAAAAGAAAATTGTGCTGAAGAGTGGCATCAAGTAAAAAATGAAAGTCCTCTACCTCCACTACTCTTATTAACAACTTGGTTTATTATCAACAACTTGGTCCATAGCCTCCATGACCTTTATGCCTATGAGACACACACATGCACACACGTACACACGCATGCTCACACACATGCACACACACGTACACACGCATGCTCAGACATATGCACACACATGCTCTCACACATGCACACACGCACATACACACGCATGCTCACACACATGCACACGTACACACATGCTCTCACACATGCACGCACATGCACATACACATGCTCACACACGCACACATGCACGTACACACATGCTCACACACATGCACACGCACGTACACGCATGCTCACACATATACACATGCATGTACACACGCATGCTCACACATGCACACACATGCACGTACACATGCTCACACACATGCACACACATGCACGTACACATGCTCACACATGCACACATGCACACATGCTCACACATGCACATACACATATGCTCACACATGCACATACCCGTGCTCACATGCACGTACATACACATGCTCACACACATGCACACACACATGCACGTACACATGCATGCTCACACCCACACACATGCATGTACACACGCATGCTCACACATACACATACACATGCATGCTCACACACACTCACATGTGCACGTACACACACATGCTCACACACACGCGCACATCTTGTTTACGAAAATGGGATCATACTATGTTATTCTGCACTTGCTTTACCCACTCAGCAGTATATCATAGACCACAGGTGTACACTCGCCTCCAGACCTGCTTGCTTCTTTCAGAGCATGTGGAAAGGTTTTCTAAAATCCTGCTTGCTTCTTTCAGAGAGTGTGGAAAGGTTCTCCAAAATGTGGATGTAGTCCTGTATTCATCAAGACATTTTGTGAGACATGCTCATAAACAGCACCTAGAACGAGATGAAATGCCTGCTCTTACAGATTTCACGGCTTGCCTTAATTTGCTTAATTATTCTCTCGTGGATGGATACTTAGGCTTTCTCACTTTTTCACCATGAATTAGAAAAAATGCTTTACTGAACATTTTTGCCCCTATATTCTTGTGTTCTTGTATCATTATTCCTTTAGGTTCAATTTTTCTAGAAATTTATCCTGGATATATTAACATTTATCATAGGTTATGTTCAAGTTACTCTCCAAATTCCTCCTCTAATAGAGAGTGAAAAGATGTAGAATTATTTATTTCACCAATTCTGTTACTGATTATTATTTATTTCCATTTTTTCTTCCCCCTATTGTAAACAGTTCTCTGATAAATGCCCCTATGCATACATCTTTTTGGACTGATTTTTTTTAAGGGAACAATTCCTAGAAGTTGACTTGAGTTAAAGAGTGTATGTTTTTTTTGGCATGGCACAGTGGCTCACACCCGCCAGTAATTCCAGCACTTTGGGAGGCCGATGTAGGCAGATTGCCTGAGCTCAGGAGTTTGAGACCACCCTGGGCAACATGGTGAAACCCTGTCTCTACTAAAATACAAAAAATTAGCCAGATGTGGTGGTGTGCACCCGTAGTCCCAGCTACTCGGGAGGCTGAGGCTCAAGAATCACTTGAGCCCTGGAGGCGGAAGTTGCAGTGAGCCGAGATCACACCACTGCACTCCAGCTTAGGCTACAGAGTGAGACTCCGTCTCAAAAAAAAAAAACAAAACAGTATACTTTTCTTAAAGTGTTATATATTCTTGTATTGTCCTCCAAGAAGGTTATTAACAATTTACTCCTCCATAAACAAACACTAGCTATTATTTTTGAAAAATATTTGCCAATACAGCTGAGTGCATTGGCTCATGCCTGTAATCCCAGCACTTCAGGAGGCCTAGGTGGCTGGGTCACTTGAGGCCAGGAGTTTGGCATTGTGCTTAGAAATATCTTTTTTTTTGAGACAGAGTCTCGCTCTGTTGCCCAGGCTCGAGTGTAGTAGCACGATCTGGGCTCACTGCAACCTCCGCCTCCCGGATTCAAGCGATTCTCCTGTCTTAGCCTCCTGAGTAGCGGGACTACAGGTGCGAGCCACCATGCCCGGCTAATTTTTTATATTTTTAGTAGACACAGAACTTCACCATGCTGGCCAGGCTGGTCTCGAACTCCTGACCTCAAGTGATCTGCTCGCCTTGGCCTCCCAAAGTTCTGGGATTACAGGTGTTGGCCACTGCACCTGGCCTGCTTAGAAATACTTTCTTAACAATAGAATAAAACTCTTTTCCTTAGTTTTTTAATCTCTAAAATGAGGATGATAACAGTACCCATCATCTCATAGAGCTGTAGTTAAGCTGAGATAATCTATGCAAATATATATTTGTATTCACTGTTATTAGCATTTAAAGTATTTTTATAATTATCTAATTATCTGTAATTTATTTTGTGTGTATTATGACATAAGAATACAATTTATTTTTTCCAGGTCATTACCTCATTGTTGCCCCACAATGTATTGAATTCATATTTCTTTCTTTTTGATTTGAATTCTTACCTGTACTAAATACTTTCACATATTAACTTTTCATTCCTTTCTGTGAATCTTTCTTTTCTTCAGCACCATATTTTATCCTGATATCTAAGAGTGTTTCTTTCTTTTTTTTTTTTTTTGAGACAGGGTTTTGTTCTGTTGCCCAGGCTGGAGTGCAGCGGCGTGATCACGGTTCATTGCAGCCTTTATCCCCCAGGTTCAGGTGATCCTCCCACCTCTGCCTTCCTGTGTGCTGGGACTACAGGTGTGCAACACCATGCCCAGCTATTTTTTTTGTATTTTTTGTAGAGGTGGGGTTTTACCATGTTGCCCAGGCTTGTCTTGAACTTCTGGCTCAAGCATTCTGCCTGCTTCGGGCCTCCTAAAGTGCTGGGGTTACAGGCGTGAGCCACTGCACCCACCCATTATTTTTTTTTTTGAGACAGGGTCTTGCTTTGTTGCCGAGTCTGGAGTGCAGTAGCATGATCACAGCTCACTGTAACCTCGACTCAACCAGTCCTCCCACCCTCATCCTCCTACCTCACCCGGCCTCACTCAGATGCCCAAGTAGCTGTAACTACAGGTGCACGCCACTGTGCCTGGCTAATTTTTTATTTTTTATTTGTAATGATGGGGTCTCTCCATGTTGCCCAGGCTGGTCTGGAACTCCTGGCCTCAAGCAGTCCTCCCACCATGGCCTCCTGAGACGCTGGGATTACGGGCCTAAGCCACTACACATATCCTCCCAGAATAAAACATACTGAAAGCCCCATCAAAACTCCAATCTGTTTTTTTTTAACTTGAACAAATTATTTTAGAATTTTTGAGGAATAATATATTAATCATACTGGCCCTGAAAATTTGAATGGGAGGAAACAATTAACAAAAAAAAAAAAAAAAAAAAAAAAAAGAGGTTGAGTGCAATGGCTCATGCCTGTAATTCCAGCACTTTGGGAGGCTGAGGTGGGAGGATCACTTGAGCTCAGGAGTTCCAGACTAGCCTGGGCAACATGGCAAAACCCTGCCTCTACAAAATATACAAAAAAATTAGCCGAGTGTGGTGGTGCACACCTCCTGTCTCAGCTACCCGTGAGGCTGAGGTGGGAGGATCACCTGAGCCTGGGAGATTGAGGCTACGATGAGCTGTGATCAAGCCACTGCACTCCAGCCTGGGCAACAGAGCAAGACCCTGTCTCAAAAAAAAATAATTTTTCATGATTTCATTTTAAATCTCTTTGTAATATACATTAAAATATGTAAATTTAACCAAAAATATGTGGGAAAAATTTGTGCTGACTTTTATTCTCATGTCAATAGAACCTGTTTTAAGAGTTTTGAAGGAAAAATGGCATTTCCATAGAATCAAGTTGCTATGTTAGTTTTTTCTTGTGTCATGAAACAGTGTATACAATTGATAGATTTCTGACTTCATTGTTGGTATTTAAGCGAGTATAAAAAGCTCCTTTTTCTGATCGTCTGTGATAACTTATATTTAATATAACACAGATTACATGTACATTATGTGTGTGGAAAAGGGGAGGAATGAAGCCTACCCTTTCTGGCATAGTAATTATAAAACTGCTTGTCCCACCTTATACATGATTTTAGTGAGAAAGATAACCAGTTGTGCCTTTGCTTCTTCATGGTTGGTAAATAGACTGCGTGTTCATTAGCAGTGATGCCACACCAGGCCTCCAGTGGGTCTCAGCAAAGGCTTGTCAATTATATGCATTGGTTTTCACATGTCCTAATGCCCCAGCAAAAGAATATTAGTGTGTTTTTCCTCCCAACCTCTGTTTCTCTTCAGATACTAGTATACATGGACAACCTCTATAAACCCTTTCTTTAATTTTAAATTATGCAACATTAGTTGAAAATCAGTCCAGGTGGGATAACTAAGAAAAAAAATAAAAATAAGGTTTGGAGTAGAAAACAAAAATGCAGAATGGCTAGCATGGAGGATTTTGCAGTGGAGGCTTGGGAGGGAGAAGGGCATCGGAGGGAAGGAAGGAGATCCATCCATCTGAACTCTTCTTTTTTGGAAGAGTTCTGGAACCTGAATCCTCCTCTTTTCCCTGCTCCCGGGTCTGGAGCTACATGGTGTGTAAGAGGGGCTGGGGGTGGCTCTCCTGTCTTGAAGCTAGGAGAACTGGGGATGAAGCTTAAGAGATACTCCCCAGTTTATTGCGTAGTTGAATGAAATTCCACAAAGCCTTTTCTGTTCCAAACGCCCTCATTTATTCTTCATCTCAGGAACCATAATAGGAACTGAGAAGTAGGAACAAGCAACTCTGAGACAAAATCAGAAAGCATTGAACACACAGGGAGCCAGATTTTTTGCAACTGAGTAAAATGAATTTACAACAACTGCATTAAAGCTGCAGGTGTGAGAGTTTCTAAAAATTTTTTAGAGTACTACAAGGGATGATAAGCAGAAATGAATAGCAAAGTATCTATCCACTGATAATATTTTGAAATTTTGCAAAATAGCAAGCTACTGTGGTCATATTATTTTAATGAATGCATACACATTTATGTGGCATTCATAGACTCACTCAGCCACACCAATCGCTTTTGCTTCCATAAAGGATAGACTTTCTCACAAACAAATTCTCTGGCTTTGGTGGGGAGGTGTATTAGTTCATTTTCATGCTGCTGATAAAGACTTACCGGAGACTGGCAATTTACAAAAGAAAGAGGTTTAATTGGACTTACAGTTCCGTGTGGCTGGGGAAGCCTCACAATCATGGTGGAAGGCAAGGAGGAGTAAGTCCCGTCTTACATGGATGGCAGCAGGCAAAGAGAGAATGAGGAGAGGACTCCAAAGCGGAAGCTCCTGATAAAAACACAGATCTCATGAGACTTATTCACTACCACAAGAACAGTATGGGGGAAACCACCTCCATGATTCAATTATTTCCCACTGGATCCCTCCCACAACATGTGGGAATTGTGGGAGTACAATTTAAGATGAGATTTGGGTGGGGACACAGAGTCAGACTATTATCATTCCACCCCGGCCCCTCCAAATCTCATGTCCTCACATTTCAAAACCAATCATGGCTTCCCAGCAGTTCCCCAAAGTTTTAACTCATTTCAGCAGTGACTCAGAAGTCCACACTTCAAAGTCTCATCTGAGACAAGGCAAGTCCCTTCTGCCTATGAGCCTATAAAATCAAAAGCAGGCTGCTTATTTCCTAGATACAACGGGGGTACACACATTGAGTAAATACAACCATTCCAAATGGGAGAAATTGGCAAAACAAAGGGGTTACAGGGCCCATGCAAGTCCGAAACCCAGGGGGGCAGTCAAATCTTAAAGCTCTAAAATGATCTCCTTTGATTCCATGTCTCGTATCCAGGTGGTCATGCTGATGAAAGAGGTGGGTTCCCATGGTCTTGGGCAACCCTGCCCCTGTGGCTTTGCAGGGTACAGCCCCTGTCCTGGCTGCTTTCATGGGCTGGCATTGAGTGTCTGTGGCTTTTCTAAGTGCACAGTGCAAGCTGTCAGTGGATCTGCCATTCTGGGGTCTGCAGGACAGTGGCTCTCTTCTCACAGCTCCACTAGGCAGTGCCCCAGTAGGGACTCTATGTGGGGGCTCCGACCCCATATTTCCCTTTTGCACTACCTTAGCAGAGGTTCTCCATGAGAGCCCCACCCCTGATGCAAACTTCTGCCTGGGCATCCAGCTGTTTCCATACATCTCCTGAAATCTAGGCAGAAACTTCCCAAACTTCAGTTATTGACTTCCATGTACCCACACACTCAACACCACATGGAAGCTGCCAAGGCTTGGGGCTTGCATCCTCTGAAGCCATGGCCCGAGCTGTATGTTGGCTCCTTTCAGCCTTGGCTGGAGTGGCTGGGACACAGGCACCAAGACCCTAGGCTGTACACAGCATGGTGACCCTCGGCCCGGCCCACGAATCCACTTTTTCCTCCTAGGCCTCCAGGCCTGTGATGGGAGGAACTGCTGTGAAGACCTCTGACATTTTCCCCATTGTCTTGGGGATTAACATTTGGCTGCTTGTTACTTATGCAAATTACCACAGCTGGCTTGAATTTCTCCTAAGAAAATCTGATTTTCTTTTCTATCGCATTGTCAGGCTGCAAATTTTTCAAACTTTTATGCTGTTTCCCTTTTAAAACGGAATGCTTTTAACAGCACCTAGGGTACCTCTTGAATGCTTTGCTGCTTAGAAATTTCTTCCACCAGATAGCCTAAATCATCTCTCTCAAGTTCACAAATCTCCACGGTGGGGGCAAAATGCCACCAGTTTCTTTGCTAAAATGTAACGAGAGTCACCTTTGCTCCAGTTGCCAACAAGAACTGAGATCTCCATCCAAGACCACCTCAGCCCTCTTTCATTGTCCATATCATTGTTCATTTCATTGTCCATATCATTATCAGCATTTTGGTCAAAGCCATTTGACAAGTCTCTAGGAAGTTCCAAACTTTCCCACATCTTCTTGTCTTCTTCTGAGCCCTGTAAACTGTTCGTGCCTCTGACTGTTAGCTAGTTCCAAAGTCGCTTCCACATTTTCAGGTGTTTTTTCAGCAACACTTCACTCTTGGTACCAATTTACTATGTTAGTCTGTTTTCATGCTGCTGATAAAGATATACCCGAGACTGGGCAATTTACAAAAGAAAGAGGTTTAATTGGACTTACAGTTCTATGTGGCTGGGGAAGCCTCACAATCATGGCAGAAGGCAAGGAGGAGCAAGTCAGGTCTTACATGGATGACGGCAGGCAAAGAGAGAATGAGGAAATGCAAAAGCAGAAACCCCTGATAAAACCATCAGATCTCATGAGACATATTCACTATCACGAGAACAATATGGGGGGAAAGCACCCCCGTGATTCAATTATCTCCCACCAGGTCCCTCCTACAACATGTGGGAATTATGGGAGTACAATTCAAGATGAGATTTGGGTGGGGACACAGAGCCAAACCATATCAGGAGGGGTATCTGGAGCCCTGTGCTGGGGGAAGTGTTGTTGTAGTTATTGAGTCCCAGTAGCACAGCCTTTAGAATGTGACAGAAACATCTGAACTCTTTTTTGACTGAGGCATTTCCTTTACACCGTGCAGTATAAGAATGCGGGAGTGATTGAGTTGGAAGCGTGCATCAAGGCTGTACGTGTCCTTGCAATTCAGAAACGGAGCATGGAAGCATCAGAATTTCTTCAGAATGCAGTTTACATTAACCTTCGACAGGTGAGTGTATATCTACCTATAAGTGGAAGAGTTCCTCCAGTTCTTGTGGAATTGATTCACTATGAATTCAGCTTATTTCGTTTTGCTGAGGTTCAGCATGCCATGATAAAAACTGTTGAATCTTAACTTGATTTCTAATTAACATGGTTATTTGTATATTTTACTTCTTTCATTGTGGTATTTAACTTTCAAAATTCAGAACTTGCTGTCCTTTGCATTTTTTTTTTGTTTGTTTTTTTGGAGAAATAACTGTGTTTTACCAGCTTGGCAACCTTCAACAAGCTTCACGCCTCTTGTCTTGATATTGTCACTCATGAAGTACTTGCCATTTGTAACCCAGTTTGGGGTGTTGGATTTATAAAACATGCAGTTTGTGAAAGCACTTATATAGCTCCTTTGACACAGTGGTAACCCAGCAAATAATACTTAAATCTCAATCTAAATGGATTTTTAATAAAACAATCATCAAATCCTTTAGTTGTGGATTGATAATGCTAAATCCTAAAATTGATAGTCTTAGAAGGATTTTAGATATTTAGTTTAACTTGGATCTTTATAAGTAGGGAAACTGAGACCAATTTAAACAATTTGCTTAAGGACACAAGATGAGTATGAGAACATAGGTCACTGTAATTCAGCAGATACTTAGTGAGGAGGGCGTTGTGCTAAGGGTGGGGGAAAGAGAGCTGAGGCAGGTGGGTCCTGTCCTCATCCATCTGACAGTTTTGTGGGAAAGGCAGACATTGAGCAGTGGGTAAGTGGAAAAAAATTGGAGGTACAGGTGCCAAGGGAGCAAGTGACAAAAGGATTTAATTTAGTTTAATGGAGGTGGAGGGTGTGGGGGCCAGGGACAGTCTCTAAGTCAGTGAGACTGGAACTGGGCCTTGAAGGATGAATAGGAGATAGCCAGGTAAAGAGGAGATGGGAGAAGGTCATTCACGAAGAAAATGGCTCAGCATGAGTGATGCCCAGAAACAGAACACATCACTGGGAGAGACCAAATAAAGTCAGAGATGGCGGTGGGGGTGGAAAGATGGGGAGATGGAGAGGGAGGGGAGGAGAGGGAGGGAGGGAGAGGAAGAGAGAGGGGTAGGGAGGACAGAATCTGAGCGGGAGGGCTTTCTTGGCCAGGTGAAGCATTTGGGGCTGCTTCTAAGAGCGGCGGGTTTTAAAAGCAAGGTCTTGGCCGGGCGCAGTGGCTCACGCCTGTAATCCCAGCACTTTGGGAGGCTGAGGCGGGCGGATCGTGAGGTCAGGAGATTGAGACCATCCTGGATAACATGGTGAAACTCCATCTCTACTGAAAATACAAAAAATTAGCCAGGTGTGGTGGCGGGTGCCTGTACTCCCAGCTACTCAGGAGGCTGAGGCAGGAGAATGGTGTGAACCTGGGAGGCAGAGCTTGCAGTGAGCTGAGATCATACCACTGCACTCCAGTCTGGGCGACAGAGCGAGACTCTGTCTCAAAAAAAAAAAAAAAAGGCAAGGTCTTAACATCAGGGACTGATGCGACCAGATTTGTGTGGAGTGGAGGGAGACGGAGGGAGAGGGAGGGAGGGGGCCCATTGCAGAGGCCCTTGGGGAGCCCAGGCGAGCAGTGCTGACAGCTTTCCCAGAGGACTGGGGCTGTTGGCGGGAAGGCCAGCCCACTGGAAACGTGCTTGGGAGTCTACGTGGAAAGGGTCGGCGGCTGGCTGTGGGTCGGGTGGAATGGAGTGTTGCTCTGTTAGGTGCCCGATGGTCAGGCTGGGCTCCGAGGAGGGCAAGCTGCAAGGTAGTGGTGGAGGGAAAGAGGAGAGGTTCAGCTTCTCACATAACAAGAGAGGTGTGGGTCTGGGGGCTCAGGCGAGAGACAGGGCAGGGGGTGGAGGAGAGAGGAGAAAGACTTTCAAATCAGTTTCTCTTTTGAACACACAAAAAAGTATGACTAATAATAAGACACTCATGCTTATCATCCAGATTTAATATGTTGAAATGTTGCCACATTGACTACAGAGATTCTTAATTTTTTCAATTGAAAGCAGATAACCTAAGTAGAAACAAAATAACAGTATACCACCGTCTCAGAGTTGGTCCATATTTTGGTACTTTATAATGTTTATAGCCATAGTCTATAAAAAGAGAGGCGTTTTAGCATGAGAGTTGAGCACACAGACTGGATACAGACTGCTGGGGTCGGCATTCCAGCTTCACTCGCCTTGGCGAGATGTTTAACCTCTGTGTGCCTCAGTTCCCTCTCTGTAAAGTGTATTTACTGCCCCTTGGACCCGTCATCTTGGCTAATTTCCTAGATTAGACGTTGGCAGGGAGGCCGATAAGTCAAAATGGCAAGTGTCAGTGTCACACCAAAGGGAGAGACCAGAACAGAGTAAAGCCCATAAACCGAGTAAAAACAAACACCACCACAGTCCCTCAAAGCTGTAGGCCACGTAGTGTAAGGGAAACAGCACCACCATTGGTGCAGTGTGCCATCAGAAGAGCATTAGGAGGAGGTCTGTATCTTGCAGTTTATGTTGAAGTTTCTGGTAAAGATGGGCAGAAGCGGGAACCTGACACTTCAAAGTGGAAGCTTCAGTTACCTGGGCGCCCAAGGGGAGGTATTCTCCCCGGTGATGCCGGGCAAATGAACCAACAGCTGGATCATACTTCTTATTTGACATGCTTTTTGGGGGACCTACGAGGGGTTCAGCACAGCACCGGGCCACAGATTTGTAGGACCAATGAGGATGTGGTCCCTGCCCCGGAGCCTGATGCGCTAAGTGCTGAGGGTGGAGGGCTTCCTGGAGGAGGTGCTCTCTGAGGAGAGTGAAAAGTACCCAGCAGAGTGGTGCTGAGGAGCCTCTGAGCAGAGACCGGGTGTAAACATGTGACTGGGTGTGAGCTCTGAGCACAGAAGTCACTTGGGGGTCATAGCAGTTTTGTTTGTGAGGGACAGTGTGGGGAAGAAGGGCCCCGGCGCAGGCTGAGGTCAGTTCCTGTCATGGGTCTTGCATAAAAGTTATCAGGTAGGCAAGAGAGAATCCCTGAAGGAATCTAAGCGGGGAGTTGCAGTGGAGTCGAGCTGTCAGATGGGCTCAGGTTCACACTCCTGCGTTGCCACCTGTTAGCTGCGTAACCTTGAGCACAATCACTCGGTGTCTCTGCCTCTTAATAGTATGGTCTGTAAAATGACAGGATAACAAATTCATGTGGTCACTGGAAGGACTGGCCTTGACACCTCCTGCCCAGTACTGTCTTGATGCCTGCCCCATAAAGTGACTCTGTGATGGGCAAGTGTTATGATCAGATTGGAGGGTGTAAAGAGACATCTTTTGTGACAGTGGAGGGTGGACTGTGCTTTTAAACGGACCCTTCGAAGGCCTGAAGCAGTGGAATTGCAGACGATTTGGTTGGGAGCCGGGGGCAGGGCTTTGAGAGTGGCTTGCCGTTAACAACTGGAGTTGCCTTTGCAAGTTAATGCTGCTAAATTGGGCATGCTGGAAATCTGTTTTCACTGGTGGGTATAGAAACACACATTTCATAAAATAAAATGTTTTCACTTAAAATGTGAGGACGTTTTGTTCTTTGGAGCAGCCTGTCCTTTTGCTGTTTGCGCTTTCTTCCTGTGGACCACTAGAGGTCAGCAAAGACACGGTGAAAGGCGAACAGCGCTCTCCCATGCTGGGCGGGCGGGGACAGTGCAGATGTGGTTCCGTGGCCCTGTGAGTTTTCCCCAGCACGACGCATGGCTTGAGTTGACTCATCTCCATGTTTGTTTGCCAGATGAGCAGGCAGCAAGATAATGAGTTCTGGTGGGATTTTATAAGAACAATAAAGAAGAGGGGTCTGTAGTTTTTCTGAAATAGAACAAGCTTTTGGTTCTTGATCAAGTATGTTCCATTGTAGAATTGATGAGTTTTATCTATTCCTGGAAATGACTTTGGCTAATATGGAAATTTTGAAAGGAACTGAGATATGATTATTGCAAGTTCCTTCTGCTTTAAGAATCCCTGTGCAAATACAAAAACTGATAAATAATACATCTGGATTTAGTGGTATTGGAAAGGGTTTTTTCGTTTTACGGAATTCACTGCTGAGTTCCTTCTCTTTGTGTGCAGGGATATGGATTGACCTGTCTTTTCCTTAGTTGTTTAGGTGAATGGTTTATGATAATTATCTATCTAAGATAATTCACAAATGGTAGCAAACACCTCATTTAATAACTGTCTACCTATACACTTATGAGTTGGACATGTGGATTTTACAAGCAAAGAGTGAGGTAGAGGTGAGGTGGAAGAAGCATGGACTTTGGCCCCCCAGATTTAGATTGAAGTTGCCATTTCCTCGCTGTGGGACCTGGAATAGTTATGTAACCTCATTAGCCTGTTTCCAAGTCTATAAAATGGGAATGATAGCTGGGTGTGGTGGGGGGCACCTGTAATCCCAGCTACTCAGGAGACTGAGGCAGGAGAATCGCTTGAACCCAGGAGGTGGAGGTTGCAGTGCGCCAAGATGGTGCCACTGCACTCCAGCCTGGGTGACAAGAGCAAAACTCCATCTAAAAAAAAAATAAAATAAAAAATAAAATAAAGTAAAATACAATGGGAATGATAATATTCACTTCTTTCTAGAGTTGCTGTAAGTTGTAAATGATAGAATAATGCATATAAAGTGCTAAGCACTGTGCTTGGCTTTTAGAAAGCATTCAGCAAACATGTCTGCCTCACGGCTCACTGATTGTATCAAAGGGATGGCAGGCAGCTCCTGTTTGTTGAGGACCCATTAACAGACAGTTTACAGGCTTGTGAATTTGGTTATTTTCTTTAATCCTTATAATTCTGTGTTTCCAGTAAAGTTATTCTTGTTTGTAGAGGAGGAACCTCAGGCTAAGGAAAGGTTGTACAACTTGTCCAAAGCCAGACCATAATTTCAGAGGCGAAGGGCCTCTGGGAGGTGTGCTGGTTCTCTCTTTCCCGCCCTCACTCACGTGTTCCACACCAAAGGCCAGGCACTCAGCGCTGTGTCAGTCGTCTGCTAGCCTTGAGTGTTCAGTGGGCAGCAAAACAGACGTGGTCTCACACTGACTGAGCTTCAGGTCTAGAGGGGGAAATGGGTACTGAGCAGATAAACATAAACATAGATAATTGTAAATTTGATCCAAGGAAAAGAACATGTTCTGCCTTGTAGACCTGGGGAATTTTCTAGTCAGGCCTGCTCTAGCAGTATTAATCCTGTAAAATAAGCTTTGTTGGCACACAAAAAAGATGAAAAGGCAGAGCCTCTCTGTTATCAGATAAGCTGAAACTCATTGATAATACGAGTGATTAAGCAGCCAGCTTGTTGCATGCATTTAGCTAGATGCTTTTCAGATGTTGGCCATAATCATCACAACAACTTTGCAAAGTAGTTTATTACGCTCCATTTTAAGGATGAGAAATTGAGGAGAGGAGTTTGCCGTGTCTCCAGGATTGACTTGTAGATACCGCCATTGGTATTTAAACCATTTGGGTTCTAAAATCCAAGCTCTATGTACCACATCAGGTAGTTTCCCCCAAACTACCCAAATGATTGAAATTCACTTTCTTAATTCTTTTTTTTTTTTGAGACGGAGTTTCGCTCTTGTAGCCCAGGTTGGAGTGCAGTGGCACGACCTCGGCTCACTGCAACTTCTGACTCTTGGGTTCAAGCAATTCTTCTGCCTCAGCCTCCCGAGTAGCTGGGATTACAGGTGCCCGCTCCACACCTGGCTAATTTTTGTATTTTTGGTAGAGATGGGGTTTCACCACATTGGCCAGACTGGTCTCAAACTCTTGACTTCAGGTGATCCGCCCGTCTTGGCCTCCCAAAGTGCTGGGATTACAGGCGTGAGCCACCACGCCCTGCTCACTTTCTTAATTCTTTTTTTTTTTTTTTTGAGACAGAGTTTCGCTGTTGTTGCCTAGGCTGGAGTGCAATGGCACGATCTCGGCTCACCGCAACCTCTGCCTCCTGGGTTCGAGTGATTCTCCTGCCTCAGCCTCCCGAGTAGCTGGGATTACAGGCATGTGCCACCACACCCGGCTAATTTTGTATTTTTAGTAGAGACAGGGTTTCTCCATGTTGGTCAGGCTGGTCTCGAACTCCCGACCTTAGGTGATCCACCTGCCTTGGCCTCCCAAAGTGCTGGGATTACAGGCATGAGCCACTGCACCCGGCTTACTTTCTTAATTCTTAATTAGTCAAAAATGGCAAGTGACAGTAAGAGAAAGCGGTAGTAGGGAATTGTTTGGAAAACTAGAAAATAATCTGACTTTACCAGATTACAGAACATACTCTAGGATCAACTCGCATTGAATCCAACACCCTTTGCCTCCCACAAACCAAATATTCAGGAATAATTCCGAGCCATTTGAAAACATTTTGGCTTATGATACTGCTGACTAAGACCTGCCACCTCTTTGTTCCTGGTTAATTTTCTCTTCAAAGCCATTCAAATTTTATGCAGGCTACTCTGTTCAGATGTAAGTATAGCCTCTTTAAAATTTTTGATGCAGTTCCTTAATGAAGCTGTTGCTAAGGAAACCCAGGAAAAGCCTGCTAGATATGCACATAATAATTGCAACCTCAAACTTTATGTCAATTTAAGCTGAAAATCAGAGGCACGGGGAGATTTGGGAAAGGCTTTTTAAGATAGAAGGGGGAAAGTAGTAGGAATGCAGCTTAGCTATGGCTGAAACAGTTTAGTCCAGCCAGCAGGGTGCGTGGCTTTGAGATTGTTTGTGAGGAATTCATAGTTCTCACAAAGAAGCTGTTGGATGGGGAAGGAGGAAAGTCAAGTTCCTTATTAGAGATGTAAAAGGAGAGAGAGGGAACTGAGACATTTCTGAATGAACAAGAGTCTGCTATATTGCACCTTGTCTTTAGGAGAGAGTAAGAGGCATATAAGGAAATCTCTCTTGAGTGAGCAGTCAAAGCTGCAGAGATATGAGAAGCCAGGTGGGTCTCTGATGCCCCGCTGGGCTGTGGATGGCAGCTGCCTGCAAAGCGGTAGGAATCTTTGACCCAGTCCTTAGGTTGGAGTTTCAGATCCCATTTGAAGCCCAATAAAGTGAGGAAAGAGGGAGAGGACTAAAATAAAGGAAAAGCCAGAGCCTGGAGAATGAGCCCCATATCTGTGCTGTGGGTTGTTCTGTTTAACCCAGGAAGGCATTGAGAATGATGCTCCAGGATGAGAATGGTGCTTCACAGCTTCCTGCATGGGGACATGCCTGCAGTTGGTGCAGATACTTATTTCGTGGGCATTGATATTTATCTCTATTTATTTATTTATTTATTTATTTATTTAGAGACAGGGTTTCACTTTCTTCCCCAGACTGGAGTGCAGTGGCCAGATCTCACACCACAACCTCTGCCTCCCAGGCTCAAGCGATTCTCCTGCCTCAGCCTCACGAGTAGCTGGGGTTACTGGCACCTGCCACTACTGCCTGGCTAATTTTTGTATTTTTAGTACAGACGGGGTTTCATCATATTGGCCAGGCTGGTCTTGAACTCCTGACCTCAAATGATCCACCTGCCTCGGCCTCCCAAAGTGCTGGGATTACAGGCATGAGCCACCACGCCCAGCCTTCATCTTTATCTTTTTGCTTTAGCTGTTAGGAGCCTTAGAGCTGAGTCTCTAGCTTACCCTTAATAATTACACCTACTTCATGGCAGACATTTTTGTGATTTAACCTTCCCCTGGTTTCCTTTAACTAGAATTCTCATTTTCTCTACACTGATTTTTATCTTTTTTTTTTTTTTTGGTTATTGTTGTTAAATTGTGTGTGTTTAAAAAATTGATTTTAGATCCTCTTTTAGAATGAGGCAGAATGTAAATAAATGCATAAACAGAGCATATTACAGACACTTATTGCTTTTAGAAATTCTAAGCTCTTTACCTTAGGGGTTACCTTAGAGCTGAGCTGAATATTAAAGTGATACATTTTTAATAGGAAAGTTTGGTAATGCATGCAGATTCTAGACTGGGGACTGTATCTTATTCATTTTTTTAGCCACTGTGCTAAGCACAATACTTGTCATAGACCAGGCACTTTTTAATGTTTGTTGGATGCATGAAGTGGAGTCAGCTATGACTCATGCTCCATCCTGTGGCACTCGCCAGCATCAGCACCACTCACCTGAGTGGCCATGACAGCAGTGACCATTGGTGGCTGTGCCACACCTGTGTCTGCATTTAATCCGTAACCACTCCACCCACAATGAGGGATTGCTTTTATTGTTTTATATTTGTAATGTATAATATACTTTATTTTTACTTGGAAAGACTTCAAACCTTCAGAAAAGCTACAGGAGTAGTTCAATGAACACTTATATGCCCTTCACCTAAAAGGACAGTGTTAGCCAGGTGCGGTGGCTCACACCTGTAGTCCCAGCACTTTGGGAGGCCGAGGCAGGCACATCACCTGAGGTCGGGAGTTTGAGACCAGCCTGACGAACATGTAGAAACCCCGTCTCTACTAAAAATACAAAATTAACCGGGCATAGTAGCGCATGCCTGTAATCCCAGCTACTCGGGAGGCTGAGGCAGGAGAATCGCTTGAACCTGGGAGGCGGAGGTTGCAGTGAGCCGAGATCACACCATTGCACTCCAGCCTCGGCGACAAGAGCAAAACTCTGTCAAAAAAAAAAAAAAAAAAAAAAAAAAGGACAGTGTTTGTCCTTCTGTGTCTAGATTACTCACTTAGCGTCATGTTTTCATGGTTCATCCATGTTGTAGGACGAATCAGTCCTTCATTCCTTTTTTTTTTTTTGACGGAGTGTCACTCTGTTGTCCAGGCTGGAGTGTGCAATGGCGCCATCTCTGCTCACTGCAACCTCCGCCTCCCAGGTTCAAGCAATTCCCCCACCTCAGCGTCCCGAGTAGCTGGGATTACAGGTGTGCACCACCACGCCCAGCTAAGTTTTGTATTTTTTTTTTTGAGACAGAGTCTTGCTCTGTCACCCAGGTTGAGTGCAATGGTGCGATCTCAGCTCACCACAACCTCTGCCTCCCAGGTTCAAGCGATTCTCCTGCCTCAGCCTCCTGAGAAGCTGGGATTACAGGCATGCGCCACCACGCCTGGCTAATTTTGTATTTTTAGTAGAGACGGGGTTTCTCCATGTTGGTCAGGATGGTCTCTCGAACTCCCAACTTCAGGTGATCTGCCCGCCTTGGCCTCCAAAAGTGCTGGGATTACAGGTGTGAGCCACTGAACCCAGTCCCCTTCATTCCTTCTTTTTCTTTTTTTTTTTTTAACTATATTTTAAGCTCTAGGGTACATGTGCACAATGTGCAGGTTTGTTACATATGTATACATGTGCCATGTTGGTGTGCTGCATCCATTAACTCATCATTTACATTAGGTATATCTCCTAATGCTATCCCTCCCCCATCCCCTCACCTGACAACAGGCCCCAGTGTGTGATGTTCCCCTTCCTGCATCCAAGTGTTCTCATTGTTCAATTCCCACCTATGAGTAAGAACATGCGGTGTTTGGTTTTTTGTCCTTGTGATAGTTTGCTGAGAATGATGGTTTCCAGCTTCATCCATGTCCCTACAAAGGACGTGAACTCATCCTTTTTTATGGCTGCATAGTATTCCATGGTGTGTATGTGCAACATTTTCTTAATTCAGTCTATCATTGATGGACATTTGGGTTGGTTCCAAGTCTTTGCTACGGTGAATAGTGCCGCAATAAACATACGTGTGCTTGTGTCTTTATAGCAGCATGACTTATAATCCTTTGGGTATATACCCAGTAATGGGATGGCTGGGTCAAATGGTATTTCTAGTTCTAGATCCCTGAGGAATCACCACACTGTCTTCCACGATGGTTGAACTAGTTTACAGTCCCACCAACAGTGTAAAAAGTGTTGCTATTTCTCCACATCCTCTCCAGCACCTGTTGTTTCCTGACTTTTTAATGATTGCCATTGTAACTGGTGTGAGATGGTATCTCATTGTGGTTTTGATTTGCATTTCTCTGATGGCCAGTGATGATGAGCATTTTTTCAGGTGTCTGTTGGCTGCATAAATGTCTTCTTTTGAGAAGTGTCTGTTCATATCCTTCGCCCACTTGTTGATAGGGTTGTTTGTTTTTTTCTTGTAAATTGTTTGAGTTCATTGTAGATTCTGGATATTAGCCCTTTGTCAGATGAGTAGATTGCAAAAATTTTCTCCCATTTTGTAGGTTGCCTGTTCACTCTGATGGTAGTTTCTTTTGCTGTGCAGAAGCTCTTTAGTTTAATTAGATCCCAGTTGTCAAATTTGGCTTTTGTTGCCATTGCTTTTGGTGTTTTAGACATGAAGTCCTTGCCCATGCCTATGTCCTGAATGGTATTGCCTAGGTTTTCTTCTAGGGTTTTTATGGTTTTAGGTCTAATATTTAAGTCTTTCATCCATCTTGAATTAATTTTTGTATAAGGTGTAAGGAAGGGATCCAGTTTCAGCTTTCTACATATGACTAGCCAGTTTTCCCAGCACCATTTGTTAAATAGGGAATCCTTTCCCCATTTCTTGTTTTTGTCAGATTTGTCAAAAATCAGATGGTTGTAGATGTGTGGTATTATTTCTGAGGGCTCTATTCTGTTCCATTGGTCTATATCTCTGTTTTGGTACCAGTACCATGCTGTTTTGGTTACTGTAGCCTTGTGGTATAGTTTGAAGTCAGGTAGCGTGATACCTCCAGCTTTGTTCTTTTGGCTTAGGATTGACTTGGCAGTGTGGGCTCTTTTTTGGTTCCATATGAACTTGAAAGTAGTTTTTTCCAATTCTGTGAAGAAAGTCATTGGTAGCTTGATGGGGGTGGCATTGAATCTATAAATTACCTTGGGCAGTATGGCCATTTTCATGATATTGATTCTTCCTATCCATGAGCATGGAATGTTCTTCCATTTGTTTGTATCCTCTTTTATTTCACTGAGCAGTGGTTTGTGCTCTTCTTGAACAGGTCTTTCACATCCCTTGTAAGTTGGATTCCTAGGTATTTTATTCTCTTTGAAGCAATTGTGAATGAGAGTTCACTCATGATTTGGCTCTCTGTTTGTCTGTTATTGGTGTATAAGAATGCTTGTGATTTTTGCACATTGATTTTGTATCCTGAGGCTTTGCTGAAGTTGCTTATCAGCTTAAGGAGATTTTGGGCTGAGAAAATGGGTTTTTCTAGATATACAATCATGTCATCTACAAACAGGCACAATTTGACTTCCTCTTTTCCTAATTGAATACCCTTTATTTCCTTCTCCTGCCTGATTGCCCTGGCCAGAACTTCCAACACTATGTTGAATAGTAGTAGTGAGAGAGGGCATCCCTGTCTTGTGCCAGTTTTCAAAGGGAATGCTTCCAGTTTTTGCCCATTCAGTATGATATTGGCTGTGGGTTTGTCATAAATAGCTCTTATTATTTTGAGGTACATCCCATCAATACCTAATTTATCAAGAGTTCTTAGCATGAAGGGCTGTTGAATTTTGTCAAAAGCCTTTTCTGCATCTATTGAGATAATCATGTGGTTTTTGTCTTTGGTTCTGTTTATATGCTGGATCACATTTGTTGATTTGCGTATGTTGAACCAGCCTTGCATCCCAGGGATGAAGCCCACTTGATCATGGTGGATAAGCTTTTTGATGTGCTGCTGGATTCGGTTTGCCAGTATTTTATTGAGGATTTTTGCATCGATGTTCATCACGGATATTGGTCTAAAATTCTCTTTTTTTGTTGTGTCTCTGCCAGGCTTTGGTATCAGGATGATGCTGGCCTCATAAAATGAGTTAGGGAGGATTCCCTCTTTTTCTATTGATTGGAATAGTTTCAGAAGGAATGGTACCAGCTCCTCCTTATACCTCTGGTAGAATTCGGCTGTGAATCATCTGGTCCTGGACTTTTTTTGGTTGGTAAGCTATTAATTATTGCCTCAATTTCAGAGCCTGTTATTGGTCTATTCAGAGATTCAACTTCTTCGTGGTTTAGTCTTGGGAGGGTGTATGTGTCCAGGAATTTATCCATTTCTTCTAGATTTTCTAGTTTATTTGCATAGAGGTGTTTATAGTATTCTCTGATGGTAGTTTGTATTTCTGTGGGATTGGTGGTGATATCCCCTTTATCATTTTTTATTGCATCTATTTGATTCTTTTCTCTTTTCTTCTTTATTAGTCTTGCTAGCAGTCTATCAATTTTGTTGATCTTTTCAAAAAACCAGCTCTTGGATTCATTGATTTTTTGAAGGGTTTTTTGTGTCTCTATCTCCTTCAGTTCTGCTCTGATCTTAGTTGTTTCTTGTCTTCTGCTAGCTTTTGAATGTGTTTGCTGTTGCTTCTCTAGTTCTTTTAATTGTGATGTTAGGGTGTCAATTTTGGATCTTTCCTGCTTTCTCTTGTGGGCATTTAGTGCTATAAATTTCCCTCTACACACTGCTTTAAATGTGTCCCAGAGATTCTGGTATGTTGTGTCTCTGTTCTCATTGGTTTCAAAGAACATCTTTATTTCTGCCTTCATTTCGTTATGTACCCAGTATCATTCAGGAGCAGGTTGTTCAGTTTCCATGTAGTTGAGCGGTTTTGAGTGAGTTTCTTAATCCTGAGTTCTAGTTTGATTGCACTGTGGTCTGAGAGACAGTTTGTTATAATTTCTGTTCTTTTACATTTGCTGAGGAGTGCTTTACTTCCAACTATGTGGTCAATTTTGGAATAAGTGTGATGTGGTGCTGAGAAGAATGTATATTCTGTTGATTGGGGTGGAGAGTTCTGTAGGTGTCTATTAAGTCTGCTTGGTGCAGAGCTGAGTTCAATTCCTAGATATTCTTGTTAACTTTCTGTCTTGTTGATCTGTCTAATGTTGACAGTGGGGTGTTAAAGTCTCCCATTATTATTGTGTGGGAGTCTAAGTCTCTTTGTAGGTCTCTAAGGATTTGCTTTATGAATCTGGGGGCTCCTGTATTGGGTGCATATATATTTAGGATAGTTAGCTCTTCTTGTTGAATTGATCCCTTTACCATTATGCCATTATGTAGCCTTCTTTGTCTCTTTTGATCTTTGTTGGTTTAATGTCTGTTTTATCAGAGACTAGGATTGCAACCCCTGCCTTTTTTTGTTTTCCATTTGCTTGGTAGATCTTCCTCCATCCCTTTATTTTGAGCCTATGTGTGTCTCTGCACGTGAGATGGGTTTCCTGAATACAGCACACTGATAGGTCTTGACTCTTTATCCAATTTGCCAGTCTGTGTCTTTTAATTGGAGCATTTAGCCCATTTACACTTAAGGTTAATATTGTTATGTGTGAATTTGATACTGTCATTATGATGTTAGCTGGTTATTTTGCTTGTTAATTGATGCAGTTTTCTCCTAGCATCGGTGGTCTTTACAATTTGGCATGTTTTTGCAGTGGCTGATACTGGTTGTTCCTTTCCATGTTTAGTGCTTCCTTCAGGAGCTCTTGTAGGGCAGGCCTGGAGGCGACAAAATCTCTCAACATTTGCTTGCCTGTAAAGGATTTTATTTCTCCTTCACTTATGAAGCTTAGTTTGGCTGGATATGAAATTCTTGGTTGAAAATTCTTTTCTTTAAGAATGTTGAATATTGGCCCCCACTCTCTTCTGGCTTGTAGAGTTTCTGCTGAGAGATCAGCTGTTAGTCTGATGGGCTTCCCTTTGTGGGTAACCCGACCTTTCTCTCTGGCTGCCCTTAACATTTTTTCCTTCATTTCAACTTTGGTGAATCTGACAATTATGTGTCTTGGAGTTGCTCTTCTTGAGGAGTATCTTTGTGGCATTCTCTGTATTTCCTGAATTTGAATGTTGGCCTGCCTTGCTAGGTTGGGGAAGTTCTCCTGGATAATATCCTGCAGAGTGTTTTCCAACTTGGTTCCATTCTCCCCGTCACTTTCAGGTACACCAATCAGACGTAGATTTGGACTTTTCACATAGTCCCATATTTCTTGGAGGCTTTGTTCGTTTCTTTTTATTATTTTTTCTCTAAACTTCTCGCTTCATTTCATTCATTTGATCTTCAATCACTGATAGCCTTTCTTCCAGTTGATCGAATTGGCTACTGAAGCTTGTGCATTCGTCACGTAGTTCTCATGCCATGGTTTTCAGCTCCATCAGGTCATTTAAGGACTTCTCTACATTGGTTATTCTAGTTAGCCATTCGTCTAATCTTTTTTCAAGGTTTTTAAGTTCTTTGCGATGGGTTCGAACTTCCTCCTTTAGCTCAGAGAAGTTTGGTCATCTGAAGCCTTCTTCTCTCAACTCATCAAAGTCATTTTCTGTCCAGCTTTGCTCCACTGCTGGTGAGGAGCTGCGTTCCTTTGGAGGAGGAGACGTTCTCTGATTTTTAGAATTTTCAGTTTTTCTGCTCTGTTTTTTCCCCATCTTTGTGGTTTTATCTACCTTTGGTCTTTGATGATGGTGACGTACTGATTCGGTTTTGATGTGGATGTCCTTTCTGTTTGTTAGTTTTCCTTCTGACAGTCAGGACCCTCAGCTGCAGGTCTGTTGGAGTTTGCTGGAGGTCCACTCCAGACGCTGTTTGCCTGGGTATCAGCAGCGGAGGCTGCAGAACAGCGAATATTGCTAACAGCAAATGTTGCTGCCTGATCGTTTTTCTGGAAGTTTCATCTTAGAGGGGTACCCAGCCGTGTGAGGTGTCAGTCTGCCCCTACTGGGGGGTACCTCCCAGTTAGGCTACTCGGGGGTCAGGGACTCACTTGAGGAGGCAGTCTGTCCGTTCTCAGATCTCAAACTCCGTGCTGGGAGAACCACTACTCTCTTCAAAGCTGTCAGACAGGGACATTTAAGTCTGCAGAGGTTTCTGCTGCCTTTTGTTTGGCTATGCCATGCCCCCAGAGGTGGAGTCTACAGAGGCAGGCAGGCCTCCTTCAGCTGCGGTGGGCTCCACCCAGTTCCAGCTTTGTTTACCTACTCAAGCCTCAGCAATGGCTGGCGCCCCTCCCCCAGCCTCGATGCTGCCTAGCAGTTCGATCTCAGACTGCTGTGCTAGCAATCAATGAGCAAGGCTCTGTGGGTGTGGGACCCTCCGAGCCAGGCACGGGATATAATCTCCTGGTGTGCCATTTGCTAAGACCATTGGAAAAGTGCAGTATTAGGGTGGGAGTGACCCGATTTTCCAGGTGTCATCTGTCACAGCTTTGCTTGGCTAGGAAAGGGAATTCCCTGACCCTTTGCGCTTCCCGGGTGAGGCGATGCCTCACGCTTGGTGTGCTGCACCCACTGTCCTGCAC